>NC_084842.1:13897048-14569548 GCF_033115175.1 Lepus europaeus
TGAAGGTTCAGAGGTCCAGGGAGCAGCACCTGCTTGGTCAGCAGGAGTCGCGCAGTGTTTCCAACCAGAAAACAGGGAGGCTGGAGGAGGAGCAGGAGCTAATTGATCAACAGTGAACCCCTGCAGTGTTGTCTGAAGACCATCACACCTTGTCCAGAGCATCAGAGAAAACAGGTTTCAGAGCCATGGCACGATGGAGTCGGAACAGAGATCTAGCCCACTCAGACCCTCAGCCTGTGACCTGCCGCGGGGAGATGTCTGTCTGATTCATCGCTAGCCACAGTGGCTGTCGCCATGCCCAGCACTGAAAGATGACTAAATGGAAAAAAAAAAAAAAAAACAGATCTGGCAAGTGTGACCTCAGGCCTTCCTTCTCTTGAAGTTGTTATCTCTGGGTACAGAGAAAGAAATTCTCTCTGAGATGACGAGATGACGGCCAGTGGGATGTGAGTGTGGTCCCCAGGTCAGCATCCCAGGAATGGCAACCACGCGGGCAAGTAGACAGGCGAGGAAAGGAGGAAGGGGAGAAGCAAAGGAGAAGGGGAGGGGGAGAGGAGGGCAGAGGGGTCTCATTACCGCAGCACTCTGAAAACAAGTCCGTGTTTGTGGCTCCCCTGGAAGGACTTGGTCATGGAAGAGATGGCATCGATCCAGATCCAGCTGACGGAGGCGAGACGAGGCAGGGGAAGCGCACAGGCTCCGGAGAAAGAACACAGATCTGAATCCTGGTCCCGCCAGCTGCTGCCTGCAAAACGCACACGAACATTTTAAGTCTTGCTAAAACCGCAAGATTGTGTAAAGCAATGATTTTAACAGTAGAATACTGAGTTTATATGCTTCGCATAATGATGTCTTGGTCAAAGATGTCCCCCATACAGGAGGTCTTCAACAAGTTCATGGAAAATGTGTACTGGGTCAAGTTCCAGCTGCACTTCCAATCCCAGCTTCCTACTAACGCACACCCTGGGAGGCAGCCAGTGACGACGCACGCACTCGGTCCTTCCCACCCCAGAGGGAAGCCCAGGCGGAGTTCCCAGTTCCTGCCTTCAGCCTGCCTCTGCTCCAGCTGTTTCAGACATCTGAGGGACTGAAGCAGCAGATGGACGATCTCTATCTTTCTGCCTTTCAAATAAAAAATGAAAATAAATAAAACATTTTAACAAATAGAATGAGCTTATCTCTTAACTACATTGTTCCACGTACTTTTTGGAAGCATCTCGTCTGTGGTGACAGTCCCCTGTAGTAGTCATCGTGGTCTGCTTAAGTGCGCTAGGTGACGTTTGCACAGTGACAACACTGCAGAATGACAGATCTCTAAGGCCCACTCTGTCATTGTATGACACATGACCGTATAGATAGATAGATGATATGTGACAGTGATGGCACCACAAAGTGGGGAGGGAGGAGTACATTGTAGCAAAGTTGCCATTTTTTATCAGAATTCAGTCACTGTTAATCTGAAGTAGGCTGTACTGAGGTGTATACAGTAATTCCTGGAACAACCACTGACAAAAATAACTAAGACACAATAATAGGGCTGTTGTGGCTCCGCAGGGCAAGCTGCTGCCTGCAACGCTGCCATTTCATATGGGAGCGCCAGTTTGAGTGGCAGCTGCTCAGCTTGTGATCCAGCTCCCTGCTGATGCACCTGGGAAAGCAGCAGAGGATGGCCCAAGAGCTTGTGCCCCTGACTCCCGTGTGGGAGACCTGATGGAGTTCCCATCAGAACATGGCCCAGCCCTGGCTGTTGTGGCCATCTGGGGAGTGAACCGGCAGAGAGACGGTGTCTCTCTGTCACTCTGCCTTTCAAATAAGAAAATATTTTTTCAAAATAATAGGTTACAAAAACAATAAAGGAATTAAAACAATATGGTAAAATTGTTTCACTTGGGGTGGGTGTCTTACTTGGGGTTAGGATGCCCACGTCATGTAACTCGATGTCCACATCAAGTGCCCGGATTCAATACCCGGATCCAGCTCTTGACCCCAGCTTCCTGATCACGAAGAACCAGAGAGGGCAGCAGTGATGGCTCAAGTGGTTGGATCCCTGCCATCCACATGGTAGAACTGAATTGAGTTCCTGGCTCCTGGCTTCAACCCAATGCTGTCTCTGCCACTGTGGGCATTTGGGGAGTGCACCAGCAGATAGGAGTGTGCTCTCTCATATATAATATAATATAATATAATATAATATAATATAATATAAGTATATATATATGTGTTTAACATAAAAGAAGGCAATAAGGAGGTACAAAAGATCCATTATTAAATGCATCAATGTGTGTACAGCTCTTGGAACGATGCTGGCAGGCAGAACATGCTAGGCAAGGTCATTGTCATTACCTTTGTTTTATTGTCATTCAACTCTGGGAGATTAAAAGGAGTATCCCTAGGGAGTTTTAGGGATGCAGAATCACCAGGTGTGGAAAGTTGGAAGGAGACCAGCAAGCATCTATGAGAAAATGTGGCCGCAATAGGAAGCTCTCTAATAACCTCACAATTTTTAGGAGAATCTAACAGTTGTGATGGGAGAGAGGCGGAGGGCATGGAGATGGTGGGGCATTGCTCCAGAGTGGAGCTCAAGGTACCTGGATGCCAAAGACACCTGGGAGTTGTAGCCCAGACAGAAGATCTGCAAGAAAGTATCAGAAGCAAAAAGCAATTTCTAAGGTTGTGTGAGTGCCCACAGGAACCAACTGAAGTTGGATCTGATGGTGTCAAATTAATGAATGACAGGAAAAGCAGAACTCCAACCCCTGCTGGTTTGCTTCTGCTTTCTGGAGGGAAGGACTTTTACAGGTTTGACTGTATGCCAAGAACTTTGCCCATTCGTTCACTGAATCTTGAACCTGGGAAGGCAGAAGCTAAACAAATGGAGAAACTGAGGCCGCAAAAGGCATTGCGACCAAGGACACGTAACAGCAAAGGGCAAATCAAGATTCAAATCCTATCTTTTATTTTTTTTTCTTCCATACCACTATCACTCTGTCCATCCAAGAAAGTGATCTTTGGCCTCAAACTGGAACTACTAAGGGAGAGTTGAGGCTGAGCAAGGCTATTGAAGAGGCTGGGGGAGCGTTGAGTTGTCTTCCATGGGACCAGACTCCTGAGGGCAGTGACGTCTGCCCAGGGTTTGGAGAGAACCCATGTGTTGGTGTCCTAGGACTTCTGTGCAAAGTACCAGCAACAGGCGGCTTTAGGCGGTAACACTTACTCTCTCGCAGTCCAGAAGCCGAGCCACCCCGGAGCCTCTCCCAATGTTTCCCCCTGTGTTGCCTTCCTTGATTCCTGCCAGCCTCTCAGATACCTCAGCTAGGAGTCCTGGTGCCCCTTTTACAGACTGAGAAAAGGGACAGGCTAGAAATAATGACCTGCTCGAGACTGCTCGGACAGTGAGTCGTAGAGCGGGAGCTAGAAGTCAGCACCTTGGGCCCTGAAGTCCACGATCTTCCCCGGATGTTGCTTTCCTTGTTGCCTCCCCAGATCCCAACGAGGGTCTGTTAACAGCCAGGCTGCTGAGATGAGGGAAGGCTATTACGTGTCGTCTATTAGGACATTGTCCTGTCCTTAAGTTGATCCCAAGAAACTGTTCAGTGCCTTGGACTGGATGCTATGACAATAGCAGGGAATGTAACTGGCTGTGACCAAAGTCCCCAAATGCTCCCTGGGGGACTGTGCCTTGACTGCTACCACCCAGCAGTCAAGCTCCCAGCACCACCCAGCTCCCTCCCGTCTGTCCTGGGCATGCACCTCCCCTCTCTCCAGCTCACAGTCTCCTGTTCCAAGGGGTGGTCAGACCCCTGCCGTGCTCCCTCACCTCCAGCGTGCGCAGATGGAGAAGGGATGGACAGTTGCAGAGCAACACGGAAGTCTGACTTGAATTAAAGCTGCGAAAGTCAGCATGGAAACAGGGAAGGGTGCCAGAGAAGTTGTGGAAGTGAACGGGTTTCCTGGCTAATCAAGGAGAGGGAAGGTGACTGAGCAGTTCCTCTCCCAGACGCTGGGGGTGGTGGCGGTGACGACAACAAACACTAGGTAGGCACAGGCTTGGGAAGAGGGCAGACACTTTCACCGTAATAGGGTGGTGGATGGGTCTGCAGGGGGTTCCCAGGGGCTTGGGCATGGGGTGATGTAGCATTTCCCAGGCTGCGATGACAAATGCACCATAAGAAGGTTGGCTCAAAAAGAAAGGACACGCGTTCTCTCCCAGTCTGGAGTCCTAAGTGTCAACGTGGAGGTGTTGGCAAGGCTGGTTTCTGCTGAGGCTCTGCACCAGCCCCTCTCCTAGGAGTACCTGCTGGTGGTTCCTGGCAGTGCCTGGCTTTCCCTTCATTGCACAGGGATTGTTCTAATCTTGCCTCACGTGGCTTTTCTACGAGGCTTCCACCCTCATCCAGCAGGGTTTCATCTTCACTAATTACATCTGCGAAGACCGTAGTTCCAATAAAGCCACATCTGAGATTCCAGATGGGCAGGAATTTGGGGGAACACAATTCAGTCCCATAGGGGTGTCGGCTGCTGGCAGATGAAAAGGGGAGCTTTTCCGGGGAGCGGTGCAGAATGCAGAAGGAGAGGTGGGTGGTGAAGGCAAACCAGCTATCAAGGAGGCAAAAACAAAGCTCAGAGACGTCCTGAGAAGAAGAAGAGAAGAGACATCCTTTGGGAGCCAAACAAGTGCAGGGTTTCCCAATGAGGATATGACAGATGTTGCCAAAAACTCAAGCCATCAAAACCCAGCAGGCACCACTGGCACTTGCAATATTTTTAAAGTATTTTCAAAGATTTATTTGTTACTTGAAAGGAAGAGTTACAGTGAGACAGGGAGAGACAGAGAGGGTGAGAACTTCCATCCATCGGCTCACTCTACAAATGGCCCCAACAGCCAGGACTGAGCCAGGTTAAAGCCAGGAACCTGGAACTCTATCCAGGTCTCCAACATGGGTGCAGGGTTCCAAGCACTTGGGCCATCTTCTGCTGGATCAGAAGTGAAGCAGCTGAGACTCAAACTGGCGTTCACAGAGATGCTGGCATCCCAGACAGTGACTTAACCTGCTATGCCACAACACCAACCCCAACAGTGGCATTTTAGGACTTATTAATGACCTTCAATGCCTGGTTCCAGCAGAGCACTGGGGACAGAGACCTGACTGCCATGGGTGGGAGAAGACCAGGGTGGTAAGCAAGTGGGAGCAGGAACAAAGATGGCTCTCTGAGAAGTTCACTCTGTGCAGGAGTAGGCCAGGGAGCTCAGAGACACTTGACTAAGATGCTGTTTAGAAGATGAGAGACACTTAATCATGGCAATACTGAGATAAAAGAGCTGGGAATAAAAGAGCTGGGATTTCATACTGAAATGCAGGGGAATTGATGAAGCAGGAAACTGAAGTGGCAACCAAGTAGGAATTCAGGCAGCTTGAGGACTAAGCCTTAGGCGAAATGAAGGGCAATGTGATACCATGATGTGTGTAGTCCAAGTCCCCCCGCCTGGCACACAGCTCCGAAAACCCTTAGAATTTCCCCACTGATAGGAGTGCCTCTGTTACTCATAAGGAGCCCCTTTGACTCACACCTCAATCAGATGGCGAGGGACGAAAGAGCAGGTGGTTGCAGAAGCTTCCAGCCTGATTGTCCAGCTCTGGGGCCTCCGATGGTCAAACTCAAGGAGAACTCCTGGACAAGGGTTGATGGGCTGCAGGGAGCTGAGACCAGGGAGGTGGCGGGAGGGTATCGGGAGATCCACCCCTCCGCTCCGAGGTGTTGATCACCTCAGTGCTTTGCCCTGTACATCTTTCCTGTCTGGTTGTTCCTGAGTTGTATCCTTTCTAATAAACCAGCAAACTTAGGTAGATGATTCCCCTGCTGTCTCTGGGCCGTCCTAGTGAATGACGGAACCCGAGGAGGGGATCGGGTGGACCCCGGATTTACAGAGGGTTGTTCAGAAGTACTGAAGCCGACCGAGTCCTTCTAAGTGTGGGATCTGAGATTGACACCAGGTGGAGACTGAACCGAGTTACAGTGCAGCTGTCTGGAGGACTGGAACATTTCTTGGTATGGGAAAAACGCCCACGTGGTGGCGGAAGTGTTGGGTGAGGGTGTAGAGACATGATGACTCGTTCTGCAAACACTGACTCCCTCAAGACACAAGGTCAGGTGGACGCAAGGTCACAGTGTACAGGAGTGAGGGGCCCGGCTGGTGCTCAACCCGGTGGCCTTAACTGAACAGATAAGGACAGCACCTGGCAATGCGATTCACCGTGAGGAAGAGGCCAGAGAGGGTGCGCACAGCTGCAGAGGCCCTGCCCTGCCGGGGATGGAGACCCCGAGTGCAGTCACACCACCTGCATTTCCTCCTGCGGGCTGCTCTTAGAAGGAACTGGTCAAGGTCCAGCCTTTGCACCCCAAAACTTCCACCCAGTGCCAAGCCGGCTGGTGCATTATTTTGGAAGGGCTGTGTGAAGACGGCCTGGGAGTGTTTGACCTGTCTGCCCATCTCCATGAAGGGTTGTCAATATGGAATGCATGTTTCCTCACTCTTCTTTGTTCTGAATGCAAAAGACTAAGAGATACAACAGCAAAAGAGAAACCCAGGAAACCATCGGTGGCTTCAGACAGGAGAGAAGCATCTCCAGAGACTGGAAGCAGACGGAAACCAAAGCCACAGGTGGAGCTGAAGCCCTGAGCCTGCAGGGTCCTGGGGCCGGAATCGGGCTTGGCAGCTGAGAGGTTGGCTGCTTTTCTTTTTCTCTTTTATTCATTTATTTGAAAGACAGAGTTAGAGAGAGAGAGAGAGAGAGAGAGAGAGAGAGAGAGAGAAGTCTCCCACCCTCTGGTTCACTCCCCAGATGTCCACAACGGCAGGAGCTACACTGATCCGCAGCCAGGAACCAGGAGCTTCTTCCAGGTTTCCCATGTGGGTGCAGGGGCCCAAGGACTTGGGCCATCTTCTACTGCTTTTCCAGGCCATAGCAGAGAGCTGGACCGGAAGTGGAGCAGCTGGGACTTGAACTGCACCCATATGGGATGTTGGCACTGCCGGTGGTGGCTTTACTTGCTAGGCCACAGTGCAGGCCCCTAGCTGCTTTGAACAACTGGGACTAGGTATGCTCCCGTCTGAGTCTGGGTGCCACTCAGAAGAGGCCGTGGGGGAAACGATGGTGGCCTGCAGTCTCTCAGACTGTGACATGCTCGAAAACTGAGGTTCTGGGGCAGGAAGATCAGACCAGCCCCAGCACTGGGACCTGAATCAACTGCCCCCTGATGGGGCCATTGGGCCAGCACCACCCCAAATCCAAGGGCAGCAGGGAAATCCCATGCTAGTAACTGCAGAGGGGGAAGGTCTGAAGTGGAGGCAGCCCAAACCTGCTGAAAGAAATAGAGCCCAACAGGTGTGCGGGTGGGAGTGGGCACAGGTGCTTGAGCGGCGGCCGGGGCACAGAGAGGGGAAGGGGAGGAAACACCCAGCTGGTGGCAGGAGAGGAGGCCGAGGAGCAGCCAGGGCCACATCACCCTGGATGCCACTCCGTGGGGCTCGGGCTGTGCTCCTGACACTGGTCACAAAAGCACAGGGCTGGCCGGCACCATAGCTCAACAGGCTGATCCTCTGCCTAGCGGCGCCGGCACCCTGGGTTCTAGTCCCAGTCGGGGCACTGATCCTGTCCCGGTTGCCCCTCTTCCAGTCCAGCTCTCTGCTATGGCCCGGGAGTGCAGTGGAGGATGGCCCAAGTCCTTGGGCCCTGCACCCCCATGGGAGACCAGGAGAAGCACCTGGCTCCTGCCTTCGGATCAGCGAGATGCGCTGGCCGCGGCAGCCATTGGAGGGTGAACCAATGGCAAAGGAAGACCTTTCTCTCTGTTTCTCTCTCTCACTGTCCACTCTGCCTGTCAAAAAAAAAAAAAATACAAAAAAAAAAAAAGCACAGGTTTAAGAGGGGAGGGCCATCTCCACCAGCTGATGGTGAAATCGATGTGGAAAGTTTTGAAGTCAATTTGTACAGGAGTATTTTAAAGATGGAGAACTATGGAGGAAGATTAGCTCTGCTACATATTAAAATATAAGAGCACAAGAAATAATGTGAAGCTAAAGCATTAATAAGCAGATAGACCAAGGGAACAGGCCTCAAAGTCCAGACAGGGATTTGAATGTATTTAGAAGGTAAGGATGCTAAAGTGGCATTTCAAACCTAGGGGAAGGATGATTTGTAATTCATACCATAGGTAGATGTGTATTCGGCCCCACTAAAAACCATCAAGCGGTGGGGCCAGCATTGTGGTGCAGCCACGAAGTCATTGCCTGAGACACCAGCATCCTATATGGGCGCTGGTTCAAGTCCCGGCTGCTCCACTTCTGATCCCACTCCCTGCTGATGCTCCTGGGAAAGCAGTGGAAGATGGCCCAAGTGCTTGGGCCTCTGCCACTCACATGGGAGATCCAGAATAAGCTCCTGGCTCCTGGTTTGGCCTGGCCCAACCCCTGCCACTGCAGCCATTTGGGGGAGTGAACCAGCAGAAGGAAGATCTCTCTCTCTCTCTCTTTCTGTCTCTCCCTCTCTCTCTCTGTAACTCTGCATTTCAAATAAATAAAATAGATACTTAGAAAAAACAAGGAAATCCAAGTAGCTTTTCCATACATGCAGAAACATTCAAAAGAAATGAAAACACAGTGGGATGACATTTTCATCGACACGATTAGCAAAGATCAAAGCATTTGATGGCGCAGCACGTTGGATTCTTAGTATTTTGCCTTGGACTTTCCCAGGCTGAAGCCAAGTCATTTTCAGCAATAGTAGACATGTACAGGAAACATAAGAGAAGCCAGGGTATCTGTGCCTCTACCTCTGCCTGCGGGGGGCATCTCCATGGGCAGCCACTTCTCTATAGTACGGGTTCCTGATGGGCAGCCCCAGCTTCCTCCTGTGGCCGGGGCTCCTGGGAGCCAGAGAAGTTGTTGCCCTGGGCCTTCGACCCACCGCTGCCCCAGACTGCCTCCCCATCCCAGGTTGGACTCCTCCAGTCCTGCCGCCACCTGGGCAAGCCCTTGTTCTAAGTCCCCTCTGTTTGAAATCCTGGAGCCCTCTCTTCTCCTCCATCAGCCCCTGGCTGCTCAGGGGAGACAGTGGGAAGGCCAGCCGATGGGCATCTGGGTCAGAACATCCTTGGGGGATGGCCGTGTAAATTGGCTAGACATTCTGCTGGAAAATTGAATATACCTGTGTCTCTATGAGAAATACAAGAGCAGGAGCCCTTTGTCCCCACAATTGTGCTTCCAGACACATACTTCTGCTTCTGTAGATATACTTGCCTGTGTTTAGATAATGTTTGTGTAAGATTATTCATTGTACAGCATTGTTTGTAAAAGACTGGAAACTACCTAAAAGCCCATGGCTGGGAGATAGGTCAGCTAGATGAGAACACAATCATAAAACAAATTAATATGCAGTCACTCACAAGAATGAGGAAGTTCTGTATGTACAGTTAGGGAAAGATCGCAGGAAAACCAGAAGACAAGACACAGAACAGGACATGTGTGCCACTGTGCAGAGAATTAGCACACAGAATCTGCCCGTTTACCTTCACAATGATGATCGGTAACAAAAAACGAACCGTCCCGGCCACTGCTGGAGAGAAAGACTGGGAAGACGGAGAAAGGAGATGGGAGGGAAAGTTTTCAGTTTGCTTAGTCTGTAGCATCTTTTAGAAGTTGTCATTGGGGAGTGGAAGATCTCTCACTCTTAAAAAGAAGGGGGGAGGGGCTAAGATATACATGCACACATGCAGAGAGTGAGATTAGAAATCAATGAATGAAGAAGTTGTGCTTAGAAAAACTAAATGAAAAGCAAAAGAATTCTGCTGAAGAAGTTTTAATCAGACACAAGTAAAAAGCACAGCCAAAACAGTAACAGGAAAGATGGTTGACATGGTATAAAATGTAATGGAAAAAACCACTACCGATCATGAATATGTATACATCTTACAACAGGATCTCAAATACATACAGCAAAATCTAAAATAATCACAAAGAAACTGAACTGATGAGGCCAATAATGAGATTAAAACAATAAAGTCTGATCTAGTCAATGCAATCTTTCACCAACAAATGGAGACTTCGCATTCTTTTCAATCACACAGTGAACATCCACAAAAATTTATCATCACCAGGGAAGTCAGAGAAATCTGAACATATTTCAAAGAATCCACACCATATAGGCCGAGCTCTCTAAACCAAATGTGGATCAGAAATGAGCAATAGAAACCTCATTTTATGTTGGGAAATTTCAAAGTCATTCTTAAGTAATTCATGCACTTCAGTAGAAATGAAGATGAAATGTTTGGAACCCAACAACAATGGAAGTACTAAATATCAAAATTTGTGGAAAAAGTATTTGCTGGGAAATTGGTAACTTTGAAGGCAACTACTAAAATGAGAAAGGCAAAGGAAGTTAATAAACCATTCATCTCTCAAAGCTAATAAATTGACAGAAAACGAAAACAGGGATTGTGGGTTAGGATGTTTAAGCTCATGCATCTAATTTCTCTGCCTCCAGAGACCTCATTAAAACTGTAGTACAGGAATTTCTCTAAAGGACAGACGGCACACGCCTAGAGAAGACAGAAGAGACACAGCAGCAACACGGGGAAGCTGGGACACAGGTGCGTGAGTGGAAAGCGACACAGCAGATCTGAGATGCTCAGATGACCAGGCCAGCAAGGGAAGAAAGATCAGCAAACCCAATCTACAGGGCAGCAGCTTCCAGGGGTCAGAAGCTTCTGAAGAGGGAAGGAACAGGATGCCAAACCAAGGAGGAGCCGGTGGAAGGGGTTGGGGAAGCAGTTCACACGTAGAGTCCTCCTGCGCACCACACAGCGGAGCTTACTATCCCCACTCCCTCCCACGCTGACAGGCGGCCTGCGAGTCTTGTGGACCCAGCAGATCCGGCTGAGGATATGGGTGTCCGGCCCCGCACAGGGCGAGCAAGTGTCTTATGCCAGGGGGTGAAGACAAGAGGTCCGGATGGTTCTGCAGGGTCTCTGATAGCCCAAGAGGAAAGAGCTCAAGGGACGAACCTTAAGGGTTCCACCCAGATCAGCCTTTCCTAAAGGCAAATGTGGACCAGCCTGCTTGTGCCCTCGGGGCTTCCAACCACCTCTGTAATTCCTACACTCAGGAGAACCAGCCGCTGCTCGCCAGGGAGCCCTCTTGCTCCACCAGGGGCTCCCGCAAGCTCTGCAGGATGCGATCTGCATCCACAGACTGACTTGCAGACTCTCCTCGGGCGCTCCTCTCTGGCAGTGGAGATGGTGCTCTTTCTTTGCCCAGCGTGTCTCAGGCTGGCTACCCGATTGTTAGCAAAATCGATTGCTAAGACACACCAAAGAGCAGTGCGGGTGTAGGTTATAAAGCAGGGCTGTGCATTTCTGGGAAAGGGGGACTAAAAAGCTTGGACGCAGTTTGAATGTGCTCTCTGAAGCTCATGTACTAGACGCTTGGCACCACGGTGGCGGTGTGGAGGTAGTGGAACCTTTAAGAGGAAGCAGGTGATTAGGTCACTGGAGGCACTGCCCCTGGAAGGGATTAATGTAGTTCTCACAACACCAGTTATTTCGTGTGAGAGCAGATTGTATTAAAAAGGGCAAGCCCGGGGTCCAGTGCTGTGGCTTAGTGGGTAAAGCTGCAGTCTGAAGTGCCGGCATCCCACATGGGCGCAGGTTCTAGTCCTGGCTGCTCTTCTTCCAATCCAGCTCTCTGCTATGGCCTGGGAAAGCAGTACAAGATGGCCCAAGTGCTTGGGCCCCTGCACCCATGTGGGAGACCAGAAGAAGCTCCTGGCTCCTGGCTTCGGATCGGCACAGCTCCAGCCATTGTGGCCACTCCATGGTCCACCATGCTGTGATTGAGCTGGAAGACCCTCGGCAAGGCAGATAAAAATGCCAGCGCCATACTCTTGGATCTCCAAAACCGTGGGTGAAAGAAACCTCTTGTCTTTACACATTGGCCTGCGCTGGGCACTTTTTTATGGCAGAAGAACATGTGCCGACTGTTCTGTGTTCGCCCTCCCATTCAGACCCCTGCTCTGCCCCTCGCTGCCTGGACACAGGCAAGGCCATCTCCATACTGGAAGGCCAGTCCCTAAAGACTGCATCACGAGGGCACATTTGCCTTCTGGCTTCCTGTGGTTTGACCAGTGAGAAATAACAGTGAAAGGCAGAAGAAGAGAGGTGTTGAGATATTGATGCCCCCGCCGCCTCTCACTGGGCCGTACCATGCCAGGCCCCTCCGTGTAGGCTACGCTCCTTGCAGGGTGGGCCCTGCTCCTCAGCTCCAGGGCTCACCCAGCTCCATCCCCTACCCTTGTTCTAGAGGTGGACATGGATCCGTAGGAGGAAGTGGCATTACACAAAAAATACAATGGGACGATTGGTGATCTTTATGTAAAATATAATAAAGTTAGATCCCTGCATCACAGAACACACAAAAAGCAATGTGAGGTCAATCAAAAGCAGAAATTAAGGTTGGGAGAATCTATAAAATGTAACAAAGAAAATATAGAACAATATATTTATCACCTCTGGGGAGTAGGGATATTTCCTTAAAAAAAAAAAAAAAAAAAAAACAACTCAAAGGCTCGTGCTGTGGTATAGCCATTAAAAGCCATCGCCTGCAGTGCCGGCATCCCATATGGGCACTGGTTCGAGTCCCGGCTGCTCCACTTCTGATCCAGCTCTCTGCTATGGCCTGGGAAAGCAGTAGAAGATGGCCCAAGTCCTTGGGCCCCTGCACCCATGTGGGAGACCCAGAAGAAACTCCTGGCTCCTGGCTTCAGATTGGCGAAACTCTGGCCATTGGGCCAACTGGGAAGTGAACCATTGGTTGGAAGGCCTCTCTCTCTCTCTCTCTCTCTCTCTCTGCCTCTCTGTAACTCTACCTTTCAAATAAGTGAGTAAGTCTTTAAAAACAAAAATACTCAAGTAGGGCCGGCGCCGCGGCTCACTAGGCTAATCCTCCGCCTTGCGGCGCCGGCACACCGGGTTCTAGTCCCGGTCGGGGCACCGATCCTGTCCCGGTTGCCCCTCTTCCAGGCCAGCTCTCTGCTGTGGCCAGGGAGTGCAGTGGAGGATGGCCCAAGTGCTTGGGCCCTGCACCCCATGGGAGACCAGGAGAAGCACCTGGCTCCTGCCATCGGATCAGTGCAGTGCGCCGGCCGCAGCGCGCTACCGCGGCGGCCATTGGAGGGTGAACCAACGGCAAAAGGAAGACCTTTCTCTCTGTCTCTCTCTACTGTCCACTCTGCCTGTCAAAAATAAAAAAATAAAATAAATAAAAAATAAATAAAAAAAATACTCAAGTACATTTTATTACATTAAAATATAAATCTTTTGTTCACCAAAAGACACATAAACAAAGTTAGAAGACAAGGTCCGAAGAAAAGAAATTCACAACATTTAGAACTGGTAAACAATTGTGCTGGAATTATATATAGAAGTCCTACAAATGAATAGGAAAGGAGGAAAGTATAGAAAGAGGCAAATCACAGAAGACAAACTGAAAATAAGCATATGGGAAAACATGCTCAACAGCTCTGAAAACCAGAGAAATGCATATTACAACAGAGATACTCAGGCTGGTGAAAAATGTTGGCGTGAGAGGCGAGAATGTGGAGACGTGGGACTCACACACTTCCTGACAGGCGTTGTCTGGCGGTCGTGAGAGACGCATCAAGCCTACCTCCAGGTACACAGGCTTGAAAAAAATATCCCCATCTCTACGCTAGGACATCCGTAGTGAATATTTGTTGCGGAGCTTTGTAAAAAGCAAGAAACACAGGAAACAGCACAGATATGGATCAGGTGGAGAGTGGACGATGACGATCTAGTTATAAAATAGAACACCGTTCAGCAGACGCCAGAACTGAGACAACGCGGAGAAGCCTCCAGAAGCAAAGGGCTAGACAGGAAGGCAAGGGACAGAGGACAGTTACTGGATTACGGGATGTGAAAACCCAAAATGGGCAGAGTGGAGAGCCTCTGGCTGTGTTCGGGACACCCACTCCCCATATCACAATGTCAGGGCTCAAATCCCAGCTCCTTGGTTTCTGACCCCCATGTGGAAGACCTGACTGATTTCCCAGATCCTGGCTTTGGCTTGGCCCAGCCCCGGCTATTGTGGGCATTTGGGAACTCTGTCTATCTCTGTCTCTCTGCCTCTAAAATTTAAAAATGTTTAAATTGGAGGCTGGCATTGTGACACTGTGGGATAAGCCTCAGCCTGCAACCGCAGCTTCCCTCATGGGCACTGGTCCGAGTCCCAGTTGCTCACTTTCCATCCAGCTCCCCACTAATGCACCTGGGAAAGCAGCAGAAGATGGCCTCAGTACTTGGGCTCCTGCCACCCACATGGGAGACCCAGATGAAGCTCCTGGCTCCTGGCTTCGTTAGGGCCCAGCTCTAGCCATTGCAGCCACTTGAGGAGTGAACAAGTGCACTCTTCTCTCTCTCTCTCTCTCTCTCTCTCTCTCTCTCTTTTTCCCTGTCTCTCTCTGTAACTTAGCCTTTCAAATTAATAAAAAGAGCTAGGCCGACGCTATGGCATATAGGGTAAAGCTGCCGCCTGCAATGCTGGCATCCCAGTTGGGTGCCGGTTCGAGCCCTGTCTCCTCCACTTCTGATCCAGCTCTCTGCTATGGCCTGGGAAAGCAGTGCAAGATGGCCTAAGTCTTGGGCCCTTGAATCCGTGTGGGAGACCCAGAAGAAGCTCCTGGCTCCAGGATTCAGATGAGCCCAGCTCCGGCCGTTGCGGCCAATTGCAGAGTGAACCAGCGGATGGAAGACCATTCTCTCTCTCTCTCTCTCTCTCTCTCTGTAACTTGCCTATCAAATTTAAAAAAGCTTTTAAAAAAGTATAAATTATTTTTAAATGTCCAAAATAACTTTGTTTTTTCAAAAGGGGTGTGTGTGTGTGTGTGTGTGTATGTGTAGCATAAAAACACATATGAGACTGAAAAATACCAAATTTGGGATAATGGTTACTTCTGGGGAGGAAGGGCGAGGTGGGGGGGGGGGAGCCAGGGAGGAGGGAGGGGTACGAAAGGAGGGGTTCCCAGGACATGGAGTGCACCACTAGGATTTTATGGCAGAGTCAGGCTTTTGGTAGAGCTGGGGAGTGGGTATGTCAGACTTGGTAGGTTGTTGTCGCACTTTTCGATGTGGTTCAAAGGTTTCATAATGAATCGATTCACACCTACAGAGACCTAAGAGTGCAGGGCTAGACAGGTGCCAAGCTGTGCTAGTCGGATCGCGTGCGAGCACCGCCTGCACAGGGGGACCACAGACAGACAGGCGTCCCAGTTGTGGGCAACGGCCAGGACCTGCCCGTGGACACTTGGAGTCCCAGACCTTCTGAGCTCTTCCGGGCAGTAGAGGTGGGTGCCTCCGGCAGGGCAGCAGCCTGCCAGCAGCCCACTGTGTGTCCCACAAAGGCCGCAAGTTCAGGGAAGACACAAATGCCATCTCAGGCTCACCCTGGTGGCAGGGCAGCAGCTCTGGCAAGACAGATCCTCCAAGGAAAAAAACCACTTCCCTATTCGCGACGAAGACGCTGCCCTAAAAATGCAGGGTTTGCCGGAATGGCATGGACGCCCTGGCAGCCTCTGGTCTTCAACTGAGCTGACCTTGGGCCGTGTCTTGTGGTCGTTCTGGGCTCCTGAGAGCCTTGGCCTTGGTCTTGCAATGCTTACCCTCACGGGAGGGAGCCAGTCACGTGGGAGAAAGCTCACCTGTGACACAAAGTACAGTTTCTCTCTAGCTCAGACAGTCAGCAACCAGCTCCCAAGCCTTCCTGGTCCACCCAGCACTGCGATTTAGAGGCCAAGGAGGAAGCTAATTTCCAATCCAACCAACAAGAAGCAAGGGGGCCCCCAAACCTGCTTTCCAGTTTCGCCCAGATGGCCATCAGGGCCACCCTCACGGGCCAGCTCAGCCACAAAACAGAACACAGAAAACTAACAGAGTGACTTGAGGCCACGCCGTGGGACTGTTTGCTTTTAATAAGGGAGCCATCCGTTTTTGAAACTGGCAGAGGGGCAGGAGATGAACATGCCGACGTTCTATGGAAAGGGTGCAAGAGTGTAAAGTGGATTTGTTTCCTGGCTCGGGTCCTCTTGCCAGAAATCCCACGCAGCCTCTAGGCACGCTCCAACCCTGCACGTGAGCCTGTGATCGCGGGCTCTGCCCCATGGGAGCCCCGCACCGCACTGCAGACCCGTTCATTCTGCCTGGCTATAATATGTCTCATTCATCTTGCCAGCCGCTGGGGATGTGAATGAACGATTCCAACGGGGAAGACAGAGGGCTGACGCAGGATTTCCTACGTGGGCCTCGGAGCCCAGCTTTCCCAGGCAAGGAGTTACTATTCCTGCAGTTGGGCCATTGAAAAAGCCCAGCTCTCTCCATCCAGTTCAGAGATGTTTGTGAGCACTGTCCAGTGTGTCTGGGCCATGCTGCCCCAGCCAGGACCATGCAGGAGCCCATGTGTCCCCCTGCCCTGGCCTCATCAGGAGCCGAAGGCAGAACAGGATTTCCCAGGCAGGAGCGGGGGGCGGCCAAGGCGCCTTTCCTCTCCCTAGCCCCACTGCCTTCAGATACTCCAAGGCTCAGCGTACCCCTCCCAGGCTGCAGGCAGCACAGACAAAAGTCGGCTTTGCTACTTGGAAACAGCACGGGTGAAAGTGTCCGTGTGGCTGACCTTAAAGCTGCAGCCCTGAGGACTGGGGATTGCTGAGCAAATGGTCTTCCGATTCCCTCGTCAGCAAGGATAATCAATGTCTTTGAGGGCAAAGTAACACCTCATGGCGAGCCCGTCGGAACAACCCCAGGACAATTCTGTAAGGGTGACTACGTGTGCTTATTAGTCCAGCAAATATTTGAAAGTTCCATACGTGATGGATGTGGTGCTAGATGCTGGGACACCCAATGACAAACGACACAGACACCATCCCTATTGTCTAAATGACTCAGTGCTGTCAGGGGCTACTTGTGTACCCCAGAAATCCAGGTGCGGCCCCTCAGAAGGTGACCTTGTTTGGAGACAGAGTCCTACAGAGGGAATCGAGCCAAAGCGAGGCTGGGAGAGTGCGCCATCTTCCAACACGGCAGGTGTCTTTTTTTTTTTTTTTTTTTTGACAGGCAGAGTTAGACAGTGAGGGAGACAGAGAGAAAGGTCTTCCTTCCGTTGATTCACCCCCTAAATGGTCGCTGCGGCCGGTGCGCTGCGCTGATCCGAAGCCAGGAACCAGGTGCTTCCTCCCAGTCTCCCATGTGGGTGCAGGGCCCAAGAACCTGGGTCATCCTCCACTGCCCTCCCGGGCCACAGCAGAGAGCTGGACTGGAAGAGGAGCAACCAGGACAGAACTGACTCCCCAACCAGGACTAGAACCCCGGGTGCCAGCGCCGCAGACGGAGGATTAGCCTAGTGAGCCATGGCGCCGGCCACGGAAGGTGTCTTTATCAAAGGGAGAAACTGGGAGAGAGACGCACACACAGGGAGCCCACTGCACGCAGATGGAGGCCGAGGCTGGGTGGTACTTGTGTAAGCCAAGGAATGCCAGAGACTGCAAGCAAGCCGTTAGCAGCTGGGGACATGGCTGTGGCAGAGCGGCCTCGCAGCCTTGGGAAGAAACCAACCTGCCTGCACCTTGGCTGTGACTTCTTGTGTGGTCTCCACAGCTGTCAGGCAAGGCATTTACTGTTTCAGCTGCCTAGTTAGTGGATCTATCTATCTATCTATCTATTTATTTATATTTGAAAGGCAGAGTGATGGGGGGAGAGAGAGAGAGGAATAGAGAGAGAGAGAGAGATCTTCCATCTACTATTTAACTCCCCAGGTACCTGCAACAACCAAGGCTGGGCCAGGTCAAAGCCAAGAGCCAGGAACTCCATCCAGGTCTCCCACATGGGTCTTCAGGGACTCAAGTGCTTGGGCCGTTTTCCACTGCTTTCTCAGGTGCACTAGCAGGGAGCTGGATTGGAAGTGCCAAGTAGCCAGGGCTGAACCAGGTGTTGCGGACACTTGGGAAATAAACCAGCCGACAAGAATTCTGTCTCTGACTCTATATTTCTGTCTCTCAAATAAATGCTTGGTTTTTTTTTTTTTTTAAAGATTTTTATATATTTATTTGACAACTAGAGTTACAGACAGTGAGAGAGAGACAGAGAGAAAGGTCTTCCCTCCTTTGGTTCACTCCCCAACGGCCGAAACAGCTGGAGCTACACTGATCTGAAGCCAGGAGCCAGGAGCTTCCTCCCAGTCTCCCATGCAGGTGCAGGGGCCCAAGCACTTTGGGCCATCCTCCACTGCCCCCCTCCCCGGGCCACAGCAGACAGCCACACTGGAAGAGGAGCAACCAGGACTAGGACCCAGCGCCCATATGGGATGCCGGCACCGCAGGTGGAGGATTAACATAGTGCACCACCACGCCAGCCCAAATGTTTGGTTTTTTAAAAAGATTTTTTTAAAATTTATTTGAAAGGCAGAGTTACAGAGAAGCAGGGGCGGGGGTGGGGTGTCTTCCATCTGCTGCCCCATTCCCCAGATAGCTGCAGTGGCCGGAGCTGTGCTGATCTAAAAGCAGTAGCCAAGAGCTTCTTCCAGGTCTCCCACGCAGGTGCAGGGGCCCAAGAACTTGGGCCATCCTCTGCTGCTATCCCAGGCCATAGCAGAGAGCTGGATTAGGAGTGACTCGGGACTTGAACCGGTGCCCATATTGGAGTAGCTTTACCCACTACTCCAATAAATGTTGTTTTAAAAAATAGAAATGGGGGCAGGCATTATGGTGTAGTGGGTTAAGCCACTGCCTGCAATGTTGGCATCCTATATGGGCATCGGTTCAAGTCCTACCTGCTCCACTTCCAATCCAGCTCTCTGTTATGGCCTGGGAAAGCAGTAGAAGATGGCCCAAGTCCTTGGGTCACTGTACCCATGTGGGAGACCTGGAAGAAGCTCCTGGCTCCTGATTCCTGGTTTTACTCTGGCCCAGCTCTAGCTATTGTGGCCATTTGGGGAGTGAACCAGCAAATGGAAGACTCTCTCTCTCTCTCTCTCTGTAACTGTACCTTTCAAATTAATATAATAAATGCTTTTAAAATAGAAATAAAAGAAACAATGAGGCGGAAATAAAAATCTTTCAAAAAATTCTCTCAGGAAGCTGCAATTATCCTGCCACTTCATTGTCTCAAAAAATTTATGAGAAACGCGGCTGACTTCGAAGGTGTGGTCTCTCTAAATCGGTATTTTTCACCTGGGTTTCGTTCCTGTCTTTGCTGCTGGTGCGCTCAGCGACCTGCGTCTCACCTGGCCCATTTGTGAAGTGGAGATCAGATTGGAGGCTGCCAGGCCCTCTCTTCGGAGGCGCTGCTCTGTAACCTGCGCTGCTGGATTGCCTGTGACAGCCGATATCAACAGTTAAAGGGCGACTGCCTACGTCCATCAGGTTTTGCTCTGGGCAATCTTTATATATGAAAGCATTAGCCTGTGGAGTTTTTATAAGAAAAGTAAAAACAGGGGTCAGCACTGTGGCGCAGCAGGTTAACACCCTGGCCTGAAGCGCTGGCATCCCATCTGGGTGCCGGTTCGAGACCCGGCTGCTCCTCTTCTGATCCAGCTCTCTGCTATGGCCTGGGAAAGCAGTAGAAGATGGCCCAAGTCCTTGGGCCCTGCACCAGTGTGGGAGACCTGGAAGAAGCTCCTGGCTCCTGGCTTCGGATCGGCACAGCTTTGGACATTGTAGCCATCTGGGGAGTGAACCAGTGGATGGAAGACCTCTCTCTCTCTCTCTCTCTCTCTCTCTCTCTGCCTCTCCTCTCTCTGTGTAACTCTGACTTTCAAATAAATACACTGAAAAATCTTTTAAAAAAGTAAAAACAAATAGCTTTTGATTTAAATAACTTTTGATTAGATTTCTCTATGGACCTGAACTTAGTGTGTTAAACAAAGGTTGTCACAAAGAAGCAAGCCGTTGTCCCCAGGCTGAGCGTGAGATGGTTCCTAACCTTCAGAACACCGGAAGGGGTGGCTCAGCCAGCCCTGCCTGCTAGATGTGAGGCGTAAAGTCAGTGGTAGAAGCAAACACCGTGAATGGGCCAGTGTAGCCTAATAGAAATATTTCTTACACAGTCCTACAAGGCCAAAGTCATTGATCAAGAAGAGAGCATAGTATGCGACGGAACCCTTGCTGGTAATTCCATCTCGCTTAGACACAAGCCAGCATGGTAGCGCTCTGCATCCAGGGTGCTGGAGCCTCCCACGGTGGGGAGGTAGGGGGCCCGGGCAGCCCTCGAAGCCTCCTCTAAAAGGCACTAACTCCGCCCACAGCCCCCACACGCCAGTCACCTCCTGAGGACTCCACCTCTTAACACCATCACAGTAGGTTTTAGGTTCCAGCCTCGATTCTGCAGGGGTACATTCAGACCATGGCAAAAGGGTAGCTGTATGTTTTTGTGTTTAGTGAAGGTTTTCAAGGTTGTGCCAGCCACTACTCTCAAGGTGGCTTTTCTGGACACGGAGTGTGTCTCTGTTGCAGGTATCCACGCGGCTCAACCTTGCCCATGGGGCTTAGCCACAGAAATCCGACTCCCACTATGATAAGAGAACTCTCTGGCGCTCTCGGCCACTGGAAGTTCAGCCAGTTTCCATAGTTCTTCCCTCAGTGTACTTATGGCAAGGTGGTCCTTGTTCCGGGAAGGCAGCACGACAGAAGTCTGGCGCCACGGGGCCTCAGAGAGGTGCTTTAGTCACCCTTGTCATGTGACAGATGAGCCAGCGGAGCCGTGGGTAGATGCTGTCTCCGGCTGCCTTTCACTCTGCCACCATCGTTCTGCAACGTGGGTGTGCGCCAGTCACCCAGAACTTTTGGGTCTTTCCATCGAAACCAGAGGGGGGATGTGTTCGTGCGTGTGTGTGGCAGGGGGTGGTATGCCCTTAGAGACACAGCTGCCACCTGGGCCAGGCACGTCCTCCCAGCGTGGACACATGGTATTTGCTCTGGGATGATTAAAGTGATGACGATGTGTGTGTTTGAACAGCAGGTTGAAGGATAAATCCACCCCCTAGGGTATGACTCACTCTTCCATGTGTGGTACGTGGGGCATCTTCTCCCATCCCAATCTTCCCACCTCAGCCCTTAAATCAGAACTCTTCCCTTCCAGAAGTCAGAGCAGGCAGGTGTGGTGCAGTGGGTGAAGCCACCACTGGGACACCCCATTTCAGAGTGCCCCGAGTACAGTCCTATCTCTGCTTCCAATCCAGCTTCCTGCTAGCGAGCACCCTGGGAGGCAGTAGGTGATGGCTCAAGTACTTGGGCCCCTGCTACCCACTATGGGAAACCCAGATAGAGTTTATGGCTCCTGGCTTTGATGTGGCCCAGCCCTGGCTGTTGTGGGCATCCGGAGAGTAAATCAGAGAATGGAAAATCTCTCTCTCTCTCTCTCTCTCTCTCTCTCTATATATATATATATATATATATCCTTCTCTCTGTTGCTCTACCTTTCAAATAAATAAAAACAGATAAACATTAAAAGAATGTTCCACGTGCCAGAGTTGTGGTATAGCTGGTAAAGCTGATGCCTGCAGTGCCAGCATCCTATATGGGCCCTGGTTCAAGTCCCGGCTGCCCCACTTCTGATCCAGCTTCCTGCTAATGTGCCTGGGAAAGCAGTGGAGGATGGCCTGTTTGGACCCCTGCACCCACGTGGGAGACTCAGAAGAAGCTCCTGGCTCCAGGCTTCGGATCGGCACAGCTCTGGCCGTTGTGGCCATTTGGGGAGTGAACCAGCAGATGGAAGACCTTTCTCTCTGTGCCTCCCTCTCATTGTCTGTAACTCTGGAAGCTGCCAAACAAAAATGCTTTCAAAGCAAGTAGAAAGCTTATCTATGAAAAATTTCAGTACTATCGCAAGGAATACAAGCAGATGTACAGAATGAAGATTTGAGTGGCAAAGGTGGCAAAGAAAAGCTGACAACTTTTACATACCTGCAGATCCCAAATCAGCATTTGTCATCAGGATCAGGGGTTATCAGTGGTGAGAGCCCAGGCATCCAGCAATGTGTTGTAGCTCCTTTACCTGGACCAACTCTTCAATGGCGCCATCGCGGTAAGGCTTCAGTGAATTCTCTGAGGACTGTGGAACGTTATATTGCATGGGGGTATTTGAAACCGAACTCAGTAAACGATGGAATTTACAAGCATGGTTATGGCAAAATCGGTAAGAAGCCAATAACCTTGACAGAAAACCACATGTTCCGGCTCTCCGTGTGGTGCCGTCGGCATGGAGGATCTGCATCATGAGATCTGCTCTGTTGCAAATGCTTGAAGAAGCAAACGACCTTCTCACGAGGTGGGCTGAAGAAGGCAACCCATCTTGTACAAGGTGGAGAGGCCAGCAACAGAGAAGACCGGGTCAACAGGCTTACGAGAAAGAAGAGCTGAGATGGCCATCCTATTTTTGTAATCTCATCACTGTGTTGCCATGTTACTCCATCCTATTAGCCACGTTGGTAGGAAACCTGTGGACATAGTTCTACGCCTTTTATGCTGATCTATCTCTTTATCAACACCCAGCCAAGGATAATGCTTCACTTTTGTATAAGAAAAAAAGCATTGCTGGTTAGGGGTAGGGCCAAGTCTTAGCTCACTTTTCCACTTACAAATGGAACGAGGACACAAGATCCGCCTACTTTACTGTGTCTTTGGGGTAAGTCAAACCTGGTGTTTTTCCCATGGCGTACACAGAACACACATAATAGAAGAAATCGGGCTTGGCTGGTCACCCACACACCTTCTGGGTCTGCAGGGCTGACTGCTGGCCAGGAGCGCCATAGGCCCTGGGGGTGGAGGGGTGGTGGTGGAGAGAAGGACTTTCCAGCTCTGAGCTGGTGGTTACTTGGGCAATTGCTTCGGAAGTCGGCTCTGATTAATTTCTTATTCTTCTCTTTCCTCTTATGTATGTACATTAGACTATAAGCTGATTGGCAGTCGTATGGTATTTCTTTCTCCACCCCAGTACTAGCAAAGACCTGAGCACGCAGGTTCAAGTGCTCAAGTGATACTGCAAACTGATATGGAAGGGAACAGAGTAGGCAGAAACCATCTTCTCAAACCAACCCCTTCCCACTCTCCACCAGCGAGCACCACCACCCTTCTGTTTTCTCAAGCGGCCCCGTGGGACTCGCCTCCTGTTTGGAAAGCTCACACTTGTGTACAGATGATCCCAGAATGCATAATAGTGTTCCCCACTTTCCCAAGAGACCGTGCATCCACACGCAGCCTGAATCCAGATGGGAAGACGAGTGCCGAGCTGCAGCCAGAAAGCCTTCTGCTAGCTGCAGGAAGAATATGAACGATGTGTCCTGTTTGTTTTCACAGCCTAGGGGAAACCCAGCCACTGACAGCAGCGCATCTTCCATCTTCTGGCCGTTCCCTGTCCAGCCGAGGGAGAGAGGCTGGCTGGGTGCGAGCAGGGTCTGAGTCAGCCGCATCCACTCCAAGAGCAGCCGGAAAGTACGCGGCGATCCAAGACGTGAGGGGGAGGTCTGTGAACCGGGTGGCAGTCATGTAGGAGAAATGCAACAAAGACCTCAGAACAGCCGACACGACTTGCTTCCGCGTCTGCTCCAACTCTAGGCTATTTCTGCTCTTACAACAGTTCATCAGAGTGTTTTCCTCCTATCTATGTTAATTTCTGTTTCTCAAACTGAGTGTACCCATGGCCCACCTTTCATACAGTGATTGAATCTAGAGAATTCCAGGAATCCGCATTACATATACTAGAGAAATAATAATAATATCAATTATTAGTATCTTTTGTTATTTACATACCCCTGGCCTCCAAGTATTTGTGCTAATGCCTAGGTCTTTCTATAGATAATACCTTAGCTAGTTTTAGTCTTATGTTCCAATGGCTGTCCAAAAAATGAAATAGCAGTTGTACTTACGATCTATTTTTCAGCCTTTCCTGAAAATGATTTTATCATAAATTATGTGAGATTTTGAAAGGGAAACATGTTTAAGGAAGGAACAAATATCTATCCCCTTACCCAGGGTCTGCTATATTTAGACTTTGATGAAAATTGCCCATTTTTCTAGCAAATTTGGAAACTATTTCTTAAACCAAATTTTAGACAAAAGGAAGGATTTTCTGATTATATTCTGGCAGGCAGTCATCTTGGACAGGATAAGCCTTACAAGTTCTCCACTGACCTAGCTTTTAAAACACACTCAGCATGAACTGCTCCTACTATTACCGTTCTTGTAAAAGAACATAATAATAGGTTTAGTGCATTAAGGAACAATAAAGATTACACAAACCAGTCAGTCCAAAAGTATAAATACGCCGTGCCAAATGACAACGATTGGCCCAGATTTTCAAAGTACATCATTGATTATACATGGCCAGCTACACTCAGGGTGAACTAGAGCTCTCTCGGTGGATCCCAGAACACACAATGTCCTCACCCAGGGCATCTCACATTGTGTGCTGCTTAGCACCGCGGTCCTGTGGGTGGCGAGATATAAGCCATCAGCACTGGGGAAAAACCCCACCGCATTGAGTAATACTCGCTCAGCTCTTTCAAAGCGCTTCCAATTAGCCCATCACTCAGCTCTACAGGGGGTGGGGCTAGGATGTTGCAAGTGAGGACACCTTGGCTTGGGAACAAACTATGAAAATACATGACATTTTAATGCAAAGCTTAAAGGGGTAAAACTTAATATAACTTAAGTAAAACAGTGCAAAAACAATCTATGATTAAAGAAACACCAACATTTTAACAAGATCCAAGTTGCATTTATACAATGTCACCTCACTTGCTCTTCCCTAATCCCAATCCTGGTTCTGGTAAAAGTTTATGTACAGTAAAGTGTAGCCAGTCCGTAGGCCATGGTTTGTCAAATTTTTTTCCCTTAAATGTTTGGAAGAATTCACCAGTAAAAACACTTAGGCCTGTTCTAGTCTTGCTCCTCTTCTGATCTAGCTCTCTGCTATGGCCTGGGAAAGCAGGCACAGTGGTCTACAAACCAGTAGGATAAACACTCACCCTTGAAGTTATCCATTACTGATTCAATTTTTTTAATAGACACAGGCGTATTCAGGTTACCTGATTCTCCCTGTGTGAGATCCGATAGATTGCATCTTTCAGGAAGTGGTCAGTTCCATCTGGTCTATCAGATTCTTAAATAGGGGCTAGCACTGTGGTATACTGGGTAAAGCTGCCCCCTGCAGTGCCGGCATCCCATATGGGTGCTGGTTCAAGTTCCAGCTGCTCCACTTCCAATCCAGCTCTCTGCTATGGCCTCAGAAAACAGCAGAAAATGGCCCAAGTCCTTGGGCCCCTGTACCTGGGTGGGAGACCCGGAGGAAGCTCCAGGTTTCTGGCTTCAGAATGGCTCAGCTTGGGCCATTGTGGCCATTTAGGGAGTAAATCAGTGACGGAAGACTGTCTCTCTGCCTCTGCCTCTTGGTAGCTCTTCCCTTCAAATAAGTAAATCTTAAAAAAATTTCTTGCATATCGAGTCATTAATAATATTCTTTTCATATTCTTTTAATGTCCATGAGATTAGTAGTAATGACCTCTCTTTCATTTTCAATATAATTTGTGTCTTCTTTTTTGTCTCAGTTAGCCAAGCTGGAGGTTTTAAAACTTTATTCAGTTTTTCAAAGAATCAGCTTTTCATTTTGTTGCTTTGTGTTTTAATTTCCTATTTTCAATGTCCTTGATCTCTAATTTTATTATTTTTTCTGTTTTTTGGGGATTTCTTTAAAAAAGATTTATTTATTTGAAAGAGTTACACAGAGAGTGAAGGAAAGGCAGAGAGAGCGGGAGAGAGAGAGAGAGAGAGAGAGAGTCTTCCATGCATTGGTTCACTCCCCAATTGACCGTAATGTCTGGAGCTGCACCGATCTGAAGCCAGAAACCAGGTGCAGGGGCCCAAGCATATGGGCCATCTTCTACTGCATTCCTAGGCCATAGCAGAGAGCTGGATCGGAAGAGAAGCAGCCGGGACTTGAACCGGCACCCATATGGGATGCCGGCACTGGGGTTTACCCTCTAAGCCCCAGCGCCAGTCCCAGAATTTCTTTAAAGAAAGATTTAAGGTAGAGGAAAGCAGTGGGTGAAGAGGGGGGTCCTACTCTGACTTTCCCTTCACTTCTGAAGAGTGACATCTACACTTTGCTCATACATGGAGCATCCGCCAAAGAGCCACTGTCCCCACACCTTTCCACCTGGCCTTTCCTTTTAGAAAGATGACATTCGACACTAAATTCTGTGGTCTCAGTGGTGTGCTGGAGCCAGCTCTTCAGAGCTCTGCAAAGTCAATTGCTAACCTGATGATAGCTTCAACTTGGCAATGGTCGGATTTCTTTGTTTTAGAACCAACACATCAGCCCACTAGTGTTAAATCACAAAACCTATACATTCCTTTATCTTTCCAAATTTGCTTGACACCAGTAAGACAGAGAAACATTGCATGTAATCATTGGAGACTCACAGACCTTCTAAAAGGCGGGCTATCTAAGTAATTTTTCTTTCAAGCAGAAAGAAGTGTCCAGTGTAGCTGGGAAAAGCCAACGTGGATTTTCTACAAGTAACTGAGTGGCTGCAGGTTCTACAAACATGACAAAGATATTCTCCAGCTGACCTCCGTGGGGTTAAACTTCAGCGGAGTGGCTCCTCCAAGTGTACGAGCTCTAAGGAAGCTCTAAGCACAGAAGACAATTTGGCTAACACACAACATTATGTGAAAATCTATCCATAGATAGAAAGTTGGTGTTCCCAACTTTCTGCCATTTCCCCATCAAAATGAAACAAATGAAAATCGACAGCACTATTACTTATACAGCTGTCGTGGTCTAGGAAGCATTTCCATACAAACACGATCCTCTTTGCCAGCGTCAAAAGACAAAATCACAGCCAATTTAGGAACATAGTCTAATGGGCCTTTGTTGTGATTCCAGCCTTGGGCAAGGGCTCACTCTATAAAGTTCTGATGGGCAGCGCAGAGGGGCTGGCTTTACAAACCGGGTGAGGACAGCAGAAACAGAAAACAAGCAGACTGAACCTTTCAAAGTCACTCACTTCCTTCTAGGGTTCGAACAGACTGGATTTCTGTATCTTGCCAGCCAAAACTGACCTCTTTGGGAATTAGTGAATTCTCTCTCTCTCTCCCCCTCTCTCTCTCCTGATTTCTCAACAGTCAGAAAAAAACAACTTAGTTTCAGTTTAGTGATGGGGAACTTGAGCACGAGTGATGACATTTTGGTTTGGACTGTAGGAGCCTAGGTATAAATTTCACACAATGTTAATGACACAAACGTTGTTAACAGCCTCTGAAAGATTAGCTCACCTGCTCAAGATCACAGTGTAGGGCAGCGTATGAATCTAGGTTGAAATGCACTATTTTCTTTAACTTAGCCATGCCTCTCTGCTGGTATCCATAAACCCTTGCTCTGTTTTGCCATTTGCCCTGGACGGCCGCCCTGAGCAAATATTGCAGCCAGATTCAATCTGTGGTGTCCTACAATAGAATTAGCCGTGGTCCAAGGACCTTCTCTTCTTTCTCGCCACCTCCATGCCACACTGGGTGTTGATCGAGAAGAGTAAGAAATTTGTGCGGCCCTAAAACATAAGCAAGACAGGAAGGGACTAACTAATCCCATCACATCCACTCTGAGCACCAGCTTGCTGGGGTCTGGTTTTCTATGGCACCGACAGCATAATAGTCAATGCTCAAGTGAACATGCTTAAAACAAGCGCTCTCACCGTGTGGCGGATTCTCTGGGACACCTATACAGACACAGGGAGAATAACTTTTTAAGTCAAAACTACATTTGTGTTTTTGTCGAAGTTGGTCTATTGCCAGACCCGTTATTAACCTCTACAAAAATCTTGATTTTTCTAAAAATGGAAACTACCTGTCTGGTATCACTGAAAGCTTCTATGTCATTCCTATGGATTTTTTCATGCTTAAAGATTTTTTTATCTGGTATGTTACCATTGATTTTTATAACTTTTGTCAGTTTCTGCCTGTTTATCTGGGACCTCATGCAAAGGGTATTATTCAGATCACAAGAGCAGGCATGAATAAGGATTGCATCCGTGCCTACCTCAGATGCTAAGAATGTATGACAAATTTTAAGAAAGAGGGGCTGGTGCTGTGGCTTAGTGGGCTGAGCCTCTGCCTGCAGCACTGGAATCCCACATGGGCGCCAGTTCAAGTCCCGGCTGCTCCTCTTCCGATCCAGCTCTCTGCTGTGGCCTGGGAAAGCAGTAGAAGATGGCCCAAGTGCTTGGGTCCCTGCACCCATGTGGGAGACCCAGAAGAAGCTCCTGGCTCCTGGCTTCGGATCAGCCCAGTTGTCTCCATCTGGGGAGTGAACCAGCGGATGGAAGACCTCTCTGTCTGTCTGTCTCTCTCTCTCTGTAACTTTACCACTCAAATAAATAAATAAAATCTTTAAAAAAAATTTCTAAGAAAGAAAAGGGGGTGGGGGAACAGCACTGTCTTCAAGTGTTTGGAAGACCAAGCTAAATTTAGTAGGATGTGCTTAGATTTCAAAATCAGCTGGATTGTTTAAACGTACAAACACAGACACAGACACGTATCCGGGCAAGAGCAGTGCAGAAAGGCTAACCAAACAGCAAGCATCTTGTGGGAGCCACTTGCTTCGGGTCTAATTTGCCCACAAGCCCCTGTGCTCTGCCTCGGGCTGAGAAGCGGCTCCTAATTACCATAATTACCGGCACCATTGGAAACCGCAGCGTCAGGGGCTGTCCGTTTGCTCCACACTGACTCTCTCCAGGCTGGTTTTTTTTTTTTTTTTTTTTTTTAAGGATTTATTTTATTTGAGTGACAGAGAGAAGAGAGACAGAGATTTTCAGCTGCTGGATTGTTCCCGAACGCCTGCAACAGCCCAGGCTACATCAGCTGCAGGGAGATAAATGTCATTATTGGGTTATTTTATTTAATTTTAAAGCCCCCCCACCCCCAAGTTCCTCTTTAGTTATGTAGGATAAAGAGAAAAACAGACAACAGACTGGTGCTTCAATTTCACTATCAATTTGCTGCACCAACTGTATTTCCTCCTTTGCAGCCAGGGGAAGAGAGAGGGGCGAGGTTTGGCTCAGCAGCCCACTACGCCCGGCCTCTGCCTCGGCACCGGTGGAACCCCATGCACTGGCTCAGGGCGCTCAGAATCTGGAAGGCCAGCCCGGAGCCACAAAGGGAGAGCGGGAGATGGTTCACCGCGCAGGGCGAGAGCGCAGCTGAGCCGGTGGCCCCTTCCTGGGAAGGCAGCGCGTTCCTAGAGAATGCACCCTTCGCAGAGAGACCCACAAAGAACATTTTAAAAGCCTCGGGGCCTCAGAGAGCTCTTCTTTGTTTCCACTTCTTGATTCACCAGAGAGTCTTCTTTAAAAGGTCACACCTGGGGAGCTGCGTTTGCATTTTGATGATGGCTTTTTTTGTCTTGTTTTACTTTTAAAGCTGATTGTCCCTTGGCTAACTTGATTGATAGCTGCTTCCCTCACAGCCCCAAAGGTTTTCGAAAAAGTGAGAGACGGAATTGAAATAGGTGATCCCAGCAGAGCTCTGATTAGTACAGAAACCTATTACACTAATCCTGCTATTGTAACTCCCTGGTCCCCTTCTCCCAGCAGTAAGCAACATTTTGTTTTGAAAGAATCCTGTGTGTGTGTGTGTGTTGCTCCTTGGGATACAGCCTACAGATCTGATCGGATTGTCAAAACTGTCCAAGACCCAAAAGGGCTTAGAATCACCGCTGGGAAGTGGAAAAATGCACTGAAAAGCAAGAAAGTCTGAAAACCCAACTCAACCTGGAAGGCTCCCAGAGGTGCGGCTGAAGCTGCCAGGCTTAGGTCGTTAAAGCCAGCCGTGGGCGCCTGGAGGTAACACGCTCCTGAGAATCGCTCCACAGAAGTGTCTTTCCCTGCACGCAGCCAGGAACACGCGAAGAAAAAGAAAGGAGACGGCTAGCGGCGCTCACCTGCATCCGGGGGAGACACCTAGCAGCACACCTGGCCGCCTCTTACTGAGCTCCTTGTACCAAAAGTGGCTGGAATCCACCAAAAGTGAATACAAGCGGAAAGGGGCTTTAAAAACACGAATTTTCACTCGACTATGACACACGTACAGAAAAGTACACACATTATAAATAGACATCTTGATTAAATGCCACAACAGGAGCAGGACGGTGCAGCCACCCCCTAGGTCAATATTACAAATATATGAGTACATTTTTCCAGAATTTTCCTAATGACTAAAAACTATTTATAAGGTTGAAACCTTTCATGTACACACACACACACACACACACAACATATATCACACACAGACACACATATGCATTTACTTGAATATTCTCTTCCATAAAGTGCCCTTTTAAACCTTCTGCTCATTTGTCTACCAGGTTATCTGTCTTTTCTAACTGATTCATAAGCAGTTATTTGTATATTCTGGGTATGAGTCATTTGTCAGTTATATGGGTTGCAAATATCTTCTCCCACATGTTGGTGGCCCTTCCCTCTCATAAGATAACTGTGATGAATGTAATTTATGGTAAAGGTTTGCTTTGTGTAATCTCTGTCAATTCCAAGGTCACGAAGACATTCTGCCCTGTTCTAGAAAACGGATTGAGTTAGGTTCACATTTAGAAATACAGTCCACTTGAACCAGATAGGGGTCAGGTTTTAATTTTTCTACGTGCACACCCAGTTCATTGGTTTGGTCTATTGAGTGATCCCTGTGCTGGTTACACACTGTATTCATTTCTTAGCTGAAGGAAACCTTGGCCTTCCGTCTTTAAGTTTTCCAACTTTGTTTTTCCAAGATTGTCTCAGCCACTCTTGTCCCTTTGTACTTCCATATAAATTTTATAATCAACTTGTCAATTCTCTCACACTCAGAATTAGCTTATTGAGATTGCACGGAATCCAGTAATAATTTGGAGAGAATTGACAATACTGTCCTAACTCTGTTTATTTAGATTTTCTTTATTTTTTTTCAATACCATTATACAGTTTTCTGTATAGATATCTTGCACACTTTTCAATTGATTTATTCCTGAATAGCTGATTTTCCATACTATTCTAAACTATGGTATTTCATTATTTTATTTTTAATTGTTCATTGCTGGTATATTGAAACACTATTTGTTTTTACATGTAGATTTTGTAGTAATTTTACTTAATTCACTCATTAAGTCTAAAAGTTTGTAGATTCATTTGAAATTTCTATTTAATATCCTGTCATCTAGAAATATGACATTCTTATCTTCCTCTCTGGCCAATCCTAATCCCTCCTCTTCCTCCTCTTTCTCCTCTTCTTCCTCCTTGCTTTGTTTTTCTTCTTGGGGTTAGACTTCAACACGGAATGTGAAATAGAAATGAACCCAGTGAGCATTCTTGTCTCAGTCCCAGTTTCAAAGAAAAGTTTCAGAATGTCACCATCAAATAGAATGCTTGCTTTGGGATTTGTGTAACATACTTTTTTTTGACAGAGTGAATAGTGAGAGAGAGAGACAGAGAGAAAGGTCTTCCTTTTTGCCGTTGGTTCACCCTCCAATGGCCGCTGCGGCCGGCACATCTCGCTGATCCGAAGCCAGGAGCCAGGTGCTTCTCCTGGTCTCCCATGCGTGTGCAGGGCTCAAGGACTTGGGCCAACCTCCACTGCCTTCCCGGGCCATAGCAGAGAGCTGGCCTGGAAGAGGGGCAACCGGGATAGAATCCGGCGCCCCAACCGGGACTAGAACCCGGTGTGCCGGTGCCGCAAGGTGGAGGATTAGCCTGTTGAGCTGCGGCGCCGGCCGTAACATACATTTTAAGATAAGGAAATTTCCTTTGGTGGAAACCGGCATCTCAGATGGTCTCAAATAATTCTCAGCTCCTAGTAGTCAAGTCCTTATATAGAGTTCTCCCATATTGAATCATGGCCAGTCAAAAGAATATGGCAGAAATGATGGGTGACTTCCAAAATTATGTCATTTAAAACATTTCCGTTTCTATCATTTCTCTGGGGTTTCTTAATCTCTCCTGGATCACTCACCCCAGAAGAAGCCAGCCACATTGTCTCCAGAAAGAGGTTCACACGTGATAATAACAACAAAGGAATAATGCCTCCCACCAACAACCGACATGTGTGAGCCAGTTTCCAAGCAGAGCCTGCCCACACCCACAGCCCCAGCCAGGACATCGACAGGACACTCCTGGGAGACCCAGTGCGAGAAATGCCATCCTAAACCACTCCCGAATTCCTGACCCACAGAAAACATAAAGACCAGGAGTCTGTATTGCTGTTTTCAACCATGAAACTGGGGGGAAATTAATGATGTAGCAATAGAATACAATTCCTGCTCTTATTTCTTTTAAGTAGGTATGAAATTTAACCAAAGCTGTTTTCCACATCCATTAAGATGATCATAGGATTTTTTCTCCTATTTGGCATGTGGTAGAAGGATAAATTCCCAGAAATGAATTTTCTGTCTCAAAGTTCATGTAGATTTTTAATTTTGATGGATGCAAGGAGTTATCAAAAAGTTCATAGAAAATGCACATTATGGAAAAATAGCAGGGATTTCAAAATTTTTTGTGCCTAAATTTTTTTTAATTATAGTTTTTTGTAAACTTTTCAAATTGTGTTCTTAAGGCCAAATAGCACCTCAAAAAGCATACAATTGGCCCTTAGTATCTTCCAGAAAGTGGTTCCAGGATCCTCCTTTGATGTCAAAATCCAGTTTCCCAGGTGGATAGACCTTAGGTTAAATGGCATAGATTGTCTATGTAACCCATGCACATCTCCTGTATACCTTAAATCATCTTAGATTACTTAAAATGTATAATAGAATGCAAACACTATGTAAGTAGTTATTATACTTTGCTGTTTGGGTAATAATGACAGGAAAACTGTCTTTTTTTAAAAAGATTTATTTATTTATTTGGAAGTCAGTGTTACACAGAGAGAGAAGGAGAGACAGAGAGAGGTCTTCCATCTACTAGTTTACTCCCCAGTTGACTGTAACAGCCAGAGCTGTGCCAATCTGAAATCAGGAGCCAGGAGCTTCCTCTGGGTCTCCCATGTGGGTGTAGGGGCCCAAGGACTTGGGACACCTTTCACTGCCTTCCCAGGTCATAGCAGAGAGCTGGATTGGAAGAGGAGCTGCCAGGACTAGAACCGGCACCCATAGGGGATGCTGGCACTGCAGGCTGTAGCTTTATCTGCTACACCATAGCGCTGGCCCCAGGAAAACAGTCTTTACACATTCAGGGCACACCAATTTTTCTTAAAGTTTTCAATCCACAGTTGGTTGAATCTGCAGATGCAGAAGCCATGGATACAGAGACCCAACTGCAAATCAATTTATTCCCACCACTAATGCAGTATATAATATTAATCTTTCTTAGTTAATTCTAATAATCTTTGTTGTTAAATTCAGTACTTAGGAGCTAGGTTAAGCATCCACCTGTGGCTCTGGCATCCCATATGGGCACTGGTTCGAGTCTCAGCTGCTCCTCTTCCAACCCAGCTCTCTGCTATGGCCTGGGAAAGCAGTAGAAGATGGCCCAAGTGCTTGGGCCCCTGCACCCATGTGGGAGACCCAGAGGAAGCTCCTGGCTTTGGATCGGCACAGCTCCGGCCATTGTGGCCATCTGGGGAGTGAAGCAACGGAAGGAAGACCTCTCTCCCTCTATTTCTCCTTCTCTCTGTCTGTAAATCTTTCAAATAAATAAATAAATCTTTTTTTAAAATTACAGTAATCTCTTCACATTTAATATAGTTACTGATTGGTTAGATTTTAATATATTATCTTACTCTTTCATTTGTCCTACCTGTTCTATGCCTGCTTTCCTCTTTTCATGTCTGTTTTTGGATTAAGAACATTTTATTATTCCATTTTCCCCTTCTATTTGCATATTATTTATACTTTTTAAAAAACTTTTAAAAACATTTTAACTCCAGAGATTACAATGTTCATCTGTAACCTATTAAAATCAAACATACATTGGTACTTTATCACCTCTCACACAATGCAATGACTTTATAATGTTATAACTCCATTTAATAATTTCCACTTTTAATGCCATTGCTTTATGCATTTTAATTCTAAACATAGTTAGAACACACAAAATACTTAATATTTAATTATTGTTTTATATGTTCACTTTTTGTGATTTAGTCACATATTTAATCTTTTTTTCTTTTTTTTAAGACTTATTTACTTATTTGAAAGTCAGAGTTACACAGAGAGAGGAGAGGCAGAGAAAGAAGTCTTCCATCTGCTGGTTCACTCCCCAAATGGCCACAATGGTCGGAGCTGCGCTGATCCAAAGCCAGGAGCCAGGAGCTTTTTCTGGGTCTCCCATGTGGGTGCAGGGGCCCAAGGACTTGGACCATCTTCTACTGCTTTCCCAGGCCATAGCAGAGAGCTGGATCAGAAGTGGAGCAGCTGGAACTAGAACTGGTGCCCATATGGGATGCCGGTGCTTCAGGCCAGGGCGTTAACCTGCTGAGCCACAGCACCAGCTCCACATATTTAATCTTTACTTTGTTCTTTCTGAATCTCCAGACTCCAATCAGAAAGTCATTTTCCTTCAGCCTAAAAAATTCCCTTTATTATTTCCCTTAGTGAAAGTCTGCTTGGATGAATTGCCACTGTAACAATGCCTTTGTTTTCCCCTTGTTTCCCAGTGCTGTTTGTGTGGGATCTGGAATTCGGAGTTCCCAGCCCTTTACTTCAGTGCTGCGAATCTGCCATCCATTGTCCTCAGGCTCCCATGCTTGCAGTTGAGAAGTCAGCTGCCAGTCCAGCTGTTGCTCCCTCAAGGGTAATGGATCTTTTTCTTTCCAGCTGCTTTCTGATTTTTCAGTTGCCTTTGGAATCCCTATCACAAAAGGCTATAATAAATGGATGAAGATACATAATCCTCACACGTACAAAGTCCTCCTACAAACCACTAAGAAAAAGATAAATGAAATGGACAAAGGGGAATTTGCAGCAAAGGACAACACTTGAAAAGATGTTAAATCTCACTCATGTGAAGAGAAACGCAAATTAAAACACCCTCTCCCCCTTTTAAACCTGTTATATTAGACAAATCAGTAAGTTGATATCGCTGTGTTAACACGGGTGTGGGAAACAGGGCTCTGTGATGCATTACTGGCAGGCAAGTGCATTGATATCCACTCTTTCAGGGGTTATTTGGCTGTATAGATCAAATTTAGGGGCAGGAGTTTTGGTAGAGCAGAGAGGGCGCCTCTTGGGATGCCCCCATCCCATTGGCGTGGCTGACTTTGTGTCCCAGTTTCCTGCTCAAGTGCACCCTGGGAAGAAGTAAGTGCTGGCTGAAGTTCTGGGTCCCTGCCACACATGTGGGAAACCGACATTGAGTTCTTGGACTCTGACTTCAGCCTGGCTCAGCCCTGGCCATTGTGGGCATTTATAGAAGAAACCAAAAGATAGGAAATCTATCTATCTGTTGTGTTTCTCTCTGTCTGAGTCTCTCTGCCTTTCAAATAAATAAAATAAAATTTAAAATTGTAAGAAAAATTAAAAGTTACCTATTGAGACACAAATTCCAATTGTGGGAATTTATCCAACTCACTCATGTGCAAATAGCATTTTGTATTGCTTTTACAATACCTTGTTTTCATAAGGTGCGGTAAGGCTCACAGAGGGTCAAGAAAGAGGAAGTTTCTATCATAGTTCCCTAGAAACAGGAGACACACCATGCTAACGCAGGCCATATGGGGAAGCATCAGGGTAGGTCAGGAAGCAGTGGGGAGGGGAGGGAGGCATCTATGAGAGCCTTTATTGTGCTTTATTATGGACAGGAATGGAAGACAGGGTAAGCAGGGTGAGCAGGTTTGGGACTGGCTAATTTAAACAATCAAGTGGCTCTGGGGCATAGCGGCTGGCTGTGTGACTAAGGCCCTGATTAGGGCACATGGATAATGGCCGGCAGTATAAGAACCCAATAAACGAGGCATTTGGGTGGTGAGCTCTGGATTGTTTGGCTTGCATAGAGAAAGTGAACTCTTGGAGGAGTCGCTGGCTGTCTCTAAGAACTAGAGGGACTGGCCTCAGTGAGGCCCAAGCCTCAGGAATCCAGAAAACAGGAGAACATAGTTACCATGCATTTATACAAAGTGACTCTGGCAGCAGTGTTTGCACAAGCGAAAATGGAAACAACCTGCAGCTCATCAGTAGAGCAAGGAGAGCTATATTGTGAAATAGCCATTCATTGAGCCACTAAGAAAATAGGTGATAGCCGACACTTTATGTATGAATTTGAGAGGCCATGTAGGTCAGTGGTTAACAGAAAGAGCCCCTGAGCTGACAGGATTATAGTACAGCTGTACTTTTAAGGACATTTTAAAAGACTTTTCCGTGGTAGAGAAAGGCAATCTACAAAGAAAATAAAATTCATTCCCTTTCCACCTGGTGTTTGTATGCAGGACCAGTGACAACGCTTAGTCATCCAGGTTTGTAATTACAGATGACCGTGAATAAGCCCTAGCTAATCCACACGACAAGCAGAACCTGGTAAGGCTAATATTGAACTAAAACTGAGATAATTGCCATGAACTACCTAGAACAAATTCCAGGAAGTCAGTGTGAACTCCCCAGGGTGATACATCAAACCACTGGCCTTGGTTCTACCAGCAGGAAGCAACTGTAAGAGAGTAGGCTATAAATATAAAGTATTTGAGGTAAAAATAGAGCACCGTGTTAACACGTCTCCTCCGGGCTTCGTTTCACTGCCTCGACATTTTTGGCATTTTGTCTGTCTTTCCCATTTTTGTCAAACGTTGTAGCAGAGCTCATTAGAAACACTCCTTTCTGCTTTTCACAGTCCTGCATAGGAGAGGACTAAAGTTAGGCGGTGAGCTGGGGAGAGCTGGAGATTTGGAGGAGGAAGTCTTGGTGGAATTACTCACTTGGCAATGAACCCTCTGCGTGGCCTCAGGAGTCTACGCCTGGCTCCTGTGCCGTGCGAAGGATGAGCACGACCTGCACAGTCCCACAGGACAGCCATTCACATCAAAATCCTTTATCCCTGTACCTGGGGAAATGGCAAGGTGTCGTTCACCTGTGTGTGTGATCTGCCCACCAACCCACCGCTGACACTTGCCTACCTAAACTCCATTCTCTCTGTTCCACTCACTAACAAAAGCCCCAGGCAGAGGAGCGTGGGCCAGGTGCAGTGCTCCGTTCAAACCTGTCTTCTATCCCTCCTTGAATCTCAGAAATCTTCTGGAAGCTCCTAAGAAACGTTTGTTTCATAAATGTGGGTGCTACCTCTTCCCCTTTAGTCCTTCCTCTTCCTACCAGAACATGGAGATGACAGTAAGACCCGCAGAGATGGGGTGAGCGCTGTGGCACAGCAGCTTAAGCTGACACTTGGAATGCCTACATCCCACGTAGGGGCGTTGGCTTGAGTCCCGGCTATTCTACTTCTGATCCAACTCCCAGCCAGTGTGCCTGGGAGGCAGCAGGTGAATGGCTCAAGTACTTGAGTTCCTGCCATCAACGTGAGAGACCTGGATGGAGTTCCTGGCTCCTGGCTTCAGCCTGATGTAGCCCGAATGTTGGTGCCATTTGAGGAGTGAACCAGCGGGTAGAAGTTCCTGATTTCTCTCTCTCTCTCTCTCACTCTCACTCTGCCTTTCAAAAAATAAATGAATACATCTTAACAGCAACCACAAAAGAGAACTGCAGAAGAAGCATCTTAGAACCTCGAGAGAGAAGTCAGGAAACTATAGAACCTTGACATCCTAGGGCCAGGGAACCCACAGCAGCCACTGTCAGTAAGCAAATGCCATGGTATATGAGGAATCAAAATAAGCAACCAAGGGGCCGGTGTTGTAACACAGCAGGTTAAGCCACTGCCCACTGCCTGTGGTGCCAGCAACCCAGGCGGGCACTGGCTCCAGTCCTGGCTGCTCTACTTCTGATCCAGTTTCCTGCTAACGTGCCTGGGAAGGTGGCCCAAGTGTCTGGGTTCCTGCCACTCATGTGGGAGACTCTGATGGACTTCCAGGCTCCTGGCTTGGGCCTGACCCAGCCCCAGCCATTATGGGCATTTATGGAGTGAACCAGCAGATGGAAGATCTCTGTCTCTCTGTCTCTCTTTCTCTCTTAACTCTACTTTTCAAATAAATAAATTTTAAAAAATTGAAAGTATATAAACAAGCAAATTTGTATAAGCACTGGTAAGTGTTAACTCCTGTCTCTCTAGGAAAAATAGCCCTGGTTTTTAGCAGAGGTTATATTTTTTAATTAATTAATTTATTTGAGAGTGGACATGTACACACATACACAGAGAGAGAGACAGAGACAGAAACAGAGAGAGAGAGAGAGAGAGAGAGAATCTCCCACCCTCCGGTTCAGTCCTAAGTGACTGCAATGGCTAGGAGGCCTGAATCCAGGAGTCAGGAACTCAATCCAGGCCTCCTACATGGGCAGCAGGAACCCAGTCACTTGGGCCATCATTGCTGCCTCCCAGAGTTGGCATTAGCGGGAAGCTGGAGTCAGGAGTCAGAGCTGGGTGGGACGCAGGCACTCTGACATGCTATGCGGACGTCCTAAGGGCATCTTAACTGCCTGCTAAGTGCCCTCAACACACTCTCTTTTTTATTGTTTAAATATGATTTCAAACGAATAATGTGATATTGCTGAATGCAAAGATGGGAATAGATTCAGAATGGCACACCATTACATAGTATTCCAGGCATGTAGAGACAAGAGACGCAAAGAACCTCCAAAACATGGAGAATAATAAAGTGCAGTAAAATAATTAGGAAGTGATAATTTACCACCTTCATACTGTAATTTATTTAATAGTGTATTTATACCATTTACTGTTCAATAATAGCTATATTTAACAAAAAGCTGGCAACACTTATGACAATTCAGCAATCAGCTCTTGTCTGACACATCATTGGTTTAAGGCAACATAATTGTGTTATTACACCCAGGGGAATATAATCTTAACTACTACATCAGCCAGCGTTATTTCTCCCCAGGCTTCGATGTGCTGCTCAGTATCATGCAGGTGTACTTTCTGCTGAAGGGAGGAGAGAACGTCCACTTGGCTTATGGCTGGGTCCAAATACTGATGGAGTCTGTGGTCACAAAAGGCTTCCATAGCCTAGGCACCCATGGCAAAAGCCTCGGGTGATCACTGACGTCATAAATAAGAATGTTAACTGTTAACGGAACAGAATTTACTGTGCACTCACTTCCCATCTAGGAGTTGTACTGTGAGAATTAACTGCAAATCTTGTTCTCAAACTGTGTGTGCAAACTGTTGAAATCAGTGCTTAGCATGGAGTTGGTCCTCTGTATATAAAAAGCAAACTAAAAATGAACCATAATGAAGAAAGGGATGGGAGAAGGAGAGGGAGGTGGGCTGGGAGTTGGGGTGGGGGAAAGAGCCATTATATTCCTAAAGTTGTAGCTATGAAAAATGCATTCATTAAATAAAAGCTTTACAAGAAATATCATCCAGGCCAGTCCCTCACCTAGTTCACTCTTGCTTTCCTGCTTTCTCCCACATCTCCCCTTCATTAGTTTTCATCTTTCAGAAGGATACAATCTCGCCTACTATGCAAGCTTTTCCTGACAACGCCAACCCTAGAGTGACCCCTGCTCACGCCCTCTGCAATTCCTTCCTTTGAATGTGGACGACTTACATCTAACCTACGGAATACGGCAGATGGGATGGGATGTCGGTCCTGTAATTACAGTGGACCCAGAATTCTTGGGAAATAGATGTGCTATTTCAAGCCACTAAGTCTGTGGTAACTTCTTAGATAGTACAGGAAATGAATACAATTCTAGAGCACTATTTTTCCACTCTTCTTCTACTAGCATGTAAATTCCACATTCTGAAATTTAACAAGACTTAGGAATACTATGATGTGGGCTTAACACAGTGCCACCAACACTGGAGATGTGCACATAGGTCACTGTTGTCCAGACATACTCAAACCTGTCCTGTCCCGCTGTTCAATTAGGTTTTTTTCTTTCTTTTTTTAAAAATTTATTTGACAGATAGAGTTAGACAGTGAGAGAGAGAGACAGAGAGAAAGGTCTTCTTTCTGTTGGTTCACCCCCCAAATGGCCAATATGGCAGGAACTATGCCAATCCGAAGCCAGGAGCCAGGTGCTTCCTCCCGGTCTCCCATGCGGGTGCAGGGCCCAAGCACTTGGGCCATCCTCCAATGCCTTCCCAGGCCACAGCAGAGAGCTGGACTGGAAGAGGAGTAACCAGGACTAGAACCGGCATCCTTATGGGATACCGGCACCACAGGCAGAGGAGTAGCCAAGTGAGCCCCCCGCTGTTCGATTAAATGACACATGCTCATCAGATGCAGATGCAAATTCAACATGAAGCCAGGAGGGAAAGCCAATATTTTTCATGCTAAACTAGATGAGAATAATAAGCAAAACAACTCATTTTCTTGTTGGGTAGACAATAAAAATAGCGCTAATGGGGATGAATCTATAGCATCTTCAGATTCAAAGGAAGAGAAGGTGGGAGGCCTGGCTGTCAGCAATACGGGTGGAATAGTTGATCACAGAGGAATGAAGGGAGAGTCGAAATCCTGTGCACTTGTAGTGTGGGGAAAAACCCTTAGCCAGGAAGACCTGGATTGAGTTTCCAACTCACAGCTTTGGCCTGGCTCAGTCTTGACTACTGTACACGTTTGGGAAGCAAGCTAGCTACAAGGAACTTTTTTTCTTTTTCTCCCTTTGAAATAAAATAAATAAATAGATAAATGTTTAAAAAGGATCTGATTCTATGGTAGGGAGTATATTAGTCCAAAGATGCACAAAAACATCAAAAACTGTAGTTTTTACAGAATCCAGTTTGAAGATGTCAATCATTTGCAAACTTACTGTGGCTTTACTCTGACTATGAATACATTGACATCAAGATAAAATTACAGGGGCCGGCACCGTGGCTCACTTGGTTAATCCTCCGCCTGCAGCGCCGGCATCCCATATGGGCGCCGGGTTCTAGTCCCGGTTGCTCCTCTTCCAGTCCAGCTCTCTGCTGTGGCCCGGAAAGGCAGTGGAGGATGGCCCAAGTGCTTGGGCCCTGCACCCGCATGGGAGACTGGGAGGAAGCACCTGGCTCCTGGCTTCGGATCGGCGCAGCTCCAGCCATTACTGCCATTTGGAGAGTGAACCAATGAGAGAGAACCTCTGTCTCTCTCTCTCACTGTCTATAACTCTACCCATCAAATAAAAAAAAGGATAGAATTACAGCATCTTGTTTGTCTTTTCTGTGTACATGGCTAGGCCAGTCTCAGTACAGCCAATTGTTATCTACTGCTGTATAGCAAACGCTCCAACATTGAGAGGCTTAAAAGAAAGGCCAATTCATATGCTCACAATTCTGTGAGGCAGTAATTTTGGCTGGGACGAACCGAGCAGGTGATTTTTGCTGGGGTTGCCTGGAGTCACTCCCTGAAGCTGCAGTCCTGGCGGGTGGGAGGGGTCTCAGGATGGCTCATCTCCTCGTTTCATCTTCTAGTGGGCTAGCCTGGGCTCCTTCATACAGCAGAGGTTGCGTTCCAAAGGGATGAGACCTGAAGTTGCAAGAGCTCTTGTAGCGTAGATCTGGAAGTCCTCCAACGACACGTCTCTAATATTCTACTGGTCAAAGCAAGTCACGGGGCCTGCCCAGCTGGAGGAACGCTGAAATAGATTCTTCTTCTTGATGGGAGAAGCTGCAGACTTTGTGGCCATTTTGCAGCGACCTCATCAGTAAATCCATGTGACTTTCTCGTCTCTCGTGGAGATGCCTGGTGCCCTGTCTGTGTCCTCCAGTGATTCCAACAGCACAGGAGGGGAACGCTTTCCCAGAAGGATTCCAAGTGCGATGAGGCAGCTGCAGCTCATCTTTGCTGAAAAGGCCAGGCCTTTGCTGACACTGCCTGTCACCAGGATCTGGTGTGAAGGGGAGGCAGCATCGTCCCTACTTGCCACCTGTGACAGATTGCTAGGGAAATGGCTGTTTCCTTTACACTCAAGCACGTTTTCACAGCATCCTTGTGGATAAGCCAGCGTTAGCCAAAGACCAAAGAGCATGCTGACATTTCACTGAGAGTTGTTATCGCTAGACACCTGTGGGTAAATGTGCTAATGGGAGGATTTTCTTAAGAGCTCTTGAATCCGTAATTATTCCAAACCAGGTAGACCGCAAACATCAGGATGATGTGTTATGCTGAGCAGCCTAGAATGTTTTTGTAATACTTGGTCCCTTTATGCAACTGACAGATCAGCCTCTGCAACAGGAATACAGCCCCAGGGGACAAAGTGGCTTAATCACCAAGCCTCAGGGGGCAGAGACCCATAAGTAAAGACTGCTCAGTCCCATGGAGCTTCCAGAGTCTACATATGTCTGGTCTAATCAAGACAGAAATCAAAGGAGTCACTTGCCATCAAACCATTGGTGGAATAATTCTCTGAGAGGGGCCAGCGCTTCTCGCCACTCCCTAGTAGGGAAAGAGGCCAGTAGGAGGATCCCATATCATGCAAAGACGCAAAGCCTGGTGCCCCCACGCAGTTTTCTGTAGAGGACTAAGTCTCTACAGCATCTGACGCGTCCCTGTGTCTGGATGGTCAGCAGCTCTAGGTGCTACCTCATCAGTCACTTACAGGCACCTCTTCCACCACCTTACCTCTTGTTTTTGTTGTTGTTGTTTGTTGTTGTTGTTTGTTTTGACAGGCAGAGTGGACAGTGAGAGAGAGACAGAGAGAAAGGTCTTCCTTTTGCCGTTGGTTCACCCTCCAATGGCCGCTGCGGCCGGCTCACCGCGCTGATCCGAAGCCAGGAGCCAGGAGCTTCTCCTGGTCTCCCATGGGGTGCAGGGCCCAAGCACTTGGGCCATCCTCCACTGCCTTCCCGGGCCACAGCAGAGAGCTGGCCTGGAAGAGGGGCAACCGGGATAGAATCCAGCGCCCCGACCGGGACTAGAACCCGGTGTGCCAGCACCGCAAGGCGGAGGATTAGCCTGTTGAGCCACGGCGCCGGCCCACCTTACCTCTTGTATCTTCTACTTCTCAAGAGATCCCTTTCTTTTTCTTCTCCCTTTCTTCACTCTCCCCATAGGCCTAGTTCATCATTTATGTTAGGATTTGGTGTTAAAGGGGTTTAATTACCAAAGTAGGCTCTCGGGTGATTCTCCTGGAGAAATTTCCAGAATATCAAAGAATTCGCCAGGGGGGAGCTAGGCCGTCTGCTAAAGCCAAGAAAGTGGGAATCAGGAGACTTCCCCAGAAACTGCCGATTCCAGGAACAGGTGGCCCTAGCTGCAATCACGGGATGAAGAAACAGGAACCTGAAAGCAAGATCCAGAAGCCCTCGCTTCTCACCACCAAAGAGCTAGGCTGGCGCTCCAGAAAATGCCATGATCCCATGAACTTGCCCGCGTGCAGAAAACAGCCAAAAGCAGAATGAAGGGCACTTCCTCCTTGCTAATATCAGACAAGCAAATGGCCGGCGCCACAGCTCACTTGGCTAATCCTCTGCCTGCGGCGCCGGCACCCCAGGTTCTAGTCCCGGTCGGGGCACCGGATTCTGTCCCGGTTGCTCCTCTTCCAGGCCAGCTCTCTGCTATGGCCCGGGAAGGCAGTGGAGGATGGCCCAAGTGCTTGGGCCCTGCACCCGCATGGGAGACCAGGAGGAAGTGCCTGGCTCCTGGCTTCAGATCCGCGCAGCATGCCGGCCGTAGTGGCCATTAGGGGAGTGAACCAACAGAACGAAGACCGTTCTCTCTGTCTCTCTCTCTCACTGTTCAACTCTGCCTGTCCAAAAAAAAAAAAAAAAAAAAAATCAGACAAGCAAACCTAATGGAAGAAAACAATTTTCTAGCTGACAGGGTCTCAGAAATAAGATCTTGTTTGGTTTTCTAAATTCCACAATAAGAGAGGACCTTTAGAAGGAAGTGAGGATCCCCATTGGCCAAAGCCTGTAAGGGACTCTCACAGGCACCCTTCCTTCTACGAACATCAGTGAGGATCTCTGACAAACAAGCATGTGCCAGGTACTCGCAACAAGATTCCTAATGCTAATAGCACTCCCATAAGTTAGGCACTATCATTACAACAGTTTTCCAGGTAAAGGAAGAGGTGTCATGGAGCTGAGGTCCAGGAGACTTACCCAAGAACACACAGTAGTTCGGGGAGAGCTGCTGCTCAAACCCAATTACACCTGCATCTAAACCTATGTGACCCTACACATGGCACTAGAACACTATAGAACACTAGAACAATATAGAACACCATAGAACACCATAGAACACCTGGGCTCAGCCAGTGGAGCACCTAAGAATGGTCTTCCCCTCCGCCTTCTGGAATTAAACTGGCTGTGTCGTTTGTCTGACTCTCTCCAAGTGCTGGATCTGGGAGTAGACTTGAGCTGAGAATATGGCTGATGATGCTCCTGCTGAGTGACGATTTCTATGGCTTTGTCATCTACATATACCAATTGGGTTTCTTAAAAAAAAAGACTTATTTTATCTATTTGAAAGGTAGAATTAGAGAGAGGGAGGAGAGAGAGGGAAGGATCGTCTATCCACCGGTTCACTCCCCAAATGGCCACAGTGACTGGGACTGGGCCAAGCTGAGGTCAGGAGCCGGGAGCTTCTTCTGGGTCTCCCATCTGGATGGCGGGGCCCCAAGCACTCAGGCTACTTTCCACTGCTTTCCCAGGGCCATTAGCATCCAGGGAGCTGGATCAGAAGTAGAGCAGTCGGGATTCAGACCAGTGCCCATCTGAGATGCTGGCATCACACTGAGCTACGCTGGCACCTTAAAAAAAGGATTTATTTTATTTACTTGAAAGGCAGAGTTATAGGGAGAGAGAGGGAAAGAGAGAGGAAGAGAGAGAGAGAGAGAGAGAAATAGAGCAGTTGGCTTTCTAATATTTTCACAGAGAATTCTGAAAAGCACTCAGAATGTAATGACGTTTAGAAACATGCACCTGAGAAGGATTTTGAGCTCAGTGTTTACCCTCGTCCCATGCATAAGGAACATCACTCCCGAATGCTAAGGAAAAGAACACAGGCCCTCAGACTCTCTGTGGCCCCATGTACAGCCTCTGGCAGTGAAAGTCAAGTTGAAGGCGTGGGCTTCCCCACTTGCCAGATGCAAGGGCTATTTAAAACGTTTGCTTCCATTCTGATAAAGAATGTGACTTAGAAGCTGCTGGGAAAACCCCCTCCTGGAGGCTGCACAAAGCGTCTTCCTGTCACTAGACTAGTGTTTATTGTCAGAAAAACAAAAACACAAAAACACTGCTCCTGGCATAGTAGCTTCGTTTTCATTATAATTCACTCAAAGTTTATAGCCATTCAACAGGGCCATTCTTCATTCAAATACAAAGCTGCCTTGAATCCACAGTGGAGGTAGACAGAGAACAGTTTTACTCCTAACTTCTTTTAAAACATAGATATTTATTTATTTGAAAGACGGAATTACAGAAAGAGAGAGACAGACATCGTCCATCTGCTGGTTCACTCCCCACATGGTTGCCATGGCCAGGCTTGGCCCAGGCTGAAGCCAGGAGCCTGCGATCCACCTGGGTCACCACATGAGTGGCAGAGGCCCAACCATGTGGGCCATCTTCTGCTGCTTTCCCAGTGCATTAGTAGGGAGCCGGATCGGAAGTGGAGCAGCTGGCGCTCATATGGGATGCCAATGTGCCATCAGCTTAATCCACTGTGCCACAACACTGGGTCCGACCCCTCTTAGGGTCTCTTGCTGGGCCTGAGAATTAAATGGACAGAAGACAGATTAGCAGGAGAAAGGCATATGCATTTTCCTTGTACATGGGAACCTCCAGGAAAATGAAGACCTGAGGCAGTGGCAAAGCCTACGTGTTTATAGACTGCGTTGAACAAATAGTAAATTTTGCCCCTAGTATAGAAAGAGACCTACGTTGAGTTCCTGGCTCCTGGTTGGGGGCATTTGGAGAGTGAACCAGTGGATGGGGAATCTCTCTGTGTCTCTATTTTTTCTCTCTCTGATCTCCAAATACATAAATAAAAAGTTAAAAATACCATTGCTTAGAAAACGCAGCCAGCGTTGCCAGAAGCGGCGCTGTTCTCGGAGGAGTCCGCGGATGTGGTGTGAAGCACACCTTACCTCTTCCCCTTTGGGATCCACAGACAGCAGTCAACATTCTCAGCGTTCTCTGAGGATCTCTCTCTGCCGGAAGCCACGTGGGCCTGGTGGGCATGGTCTGAGCGTGGGAGGTGATTTGTCATGGGTAGCGGCCAAGGCCCGGGCAGCACCCACGGAGAGGACAAGTCCCCCTTTCAGTGGTCAAACTCTCAACTCTTTGTATCTCGACAGATCATAATGTAAAATTGTGCAGTGGAACCCCCTCCGCTCAATTCTTTTTTTGGTTTGTTTGTTTCCACTCTAATTATTTGGAAATTCTTCCTAATTCCCACACAATACACCTGCCCCCAATGAGAACCGCTACTGTCTCCAACTATGAATGGCTACTTATTATGTGGAAAGTTCAGCCTTCCCAGGGTTAAATAATCCTTATTCATCTGGTGTTACCCTCTGACATCACAGTCAGCTTTGTGACTCACTGCTAAGTTCTCTCCCAGCTCTTGTTCTCTGAATCTCCGAGCACTTCCAAGTTACAAAGCGCCACACAATGTCCAAGCTCACTATTATGAGGGCACGTCACAAAGTTCTGGGAAGGAGAATTAAAAGAGAAGTTTAGGGGCCTCACTGTGACACAGCAGGTTCAGCTGCCACCTGAAATGCCAGCATCCTACACAGTTCCAATCCAGCTCCCTGGTGATGCGCCTGGGAAAGCAGCAGAAGATGGCCTGAGTGCTTGGGCCCCTGCACCCACATGGGAGACCCAGATGGAATTCTAGGTTCCTGGCTTCAGCCTGGCCCAGCCCATTTATTTGGGGAGTGAACTAGTGGATGGGACAATCTCTCTCTCTCTCTCTCTCTCTCTCTCTCTGTGCCACTGTGCCTTTCAAATAAATACAATAACTTAAAAAAAAAGTTTATTTTGGTACAAAAATTTGAAATCTGTGGGTAATTTTTTCATGAGATACTTCTCTATGTGTATTATGAAATTGTCTGCATTTTTAAAGATTTCTTCTATGCATGAGTTTCAAAATTTTTTGCACCAGAATAAATTTCTTTTAATTCCATTTTCCAAGGAACTTTTAAAAACATCCTCTTAGAAGAGAGGAGTACGCTCTGGGCTGTAAAGGGACTAATCCTCCTTTAGGAAGAGGGAATGAGGTGAAGAAAGGCGTGTATCAGCCCAATTACCTAAGAATGAAGTGGCAGGATGCAACCCAAACTAAGCGGTGGATGTGTGCTGTGAACCCAGCCTATGACTGGCACAAGCCCAACGATTCAGACTCAAAACTTTTCCGACCCAAAAATTTCTTTAGTCGATATTTTCCCCAGTGCCTCTTGTAAAAATGCTTTCTTCTAAAGTTAGATTCTTTCCCATTTAATCTGTTTAAAAGTTAATGTGGGGCTGGCACTCTGGCGCAGCTGGTTAAGCCGCCGCCTGCAGCAACAGAATCCCATATGGGCGCCGGCTGCTCCACTTCCGGCCTGGCTCCCTGATGATGTGCCTGGGAAGCAGAGGAACACGGCCTACGTGCTTGGGCCCCTGAATCCACGTGGGAGACCCCGAAGAAGCTCCTGGCTCCTGGCCTCCATCTGGCCCAACTCCTGCCATTGAGGCCATTTGGGGGGTGAACCAGCCGATGGAAGGTTCTCTCTCTCTCTCTGTCTCCCCCCCTCTCTCTGTAACTCTGCCCTTCAAATAAAATAAATAAATCTTTAAAAAGAAGAAAGAAAGTCAATGTTTAAATATCTTTAACCTAATGCTTGATTAACATTTTGCTAAAAACTATTATCTACTAATGGCTATTTGAATAGATTAGCTATTTAATATTTAAAAATGTTTTCTCATAAAACGGAAGATAAATATTACCTGAGGGAGACTCCATTTTACTACGCTCTGCTCATAATGTGGGTCTGTAGCTGTCTCAAAGGGAGAGGTATTTTTATTAAATCTAAGACACACACTGACATGAAATTCATAATATGATCTCATATGAGCATAACCAACTATCCAGGGGGTATGAACTATATGGAAATTAACTGATTTGTCATATGGCTCAAAAATAACATGTTACCCCACTTCACACAGCTGTGAGTGACTATTTGATTTCCTTAGCCACCCCTTCCTTCCCATACCGAGGTGGGGGTGAACAGGATTGCACAGTTTTGTTATTATTTTATTTTATATTTTAAGTGTGTTTTAGGTCTTTTTAATTTATTTATTTATGTATTTGGAAGTCAGAGTTACAGAGAGGCAGAGGCAGAGAGAGGTCTTCCATTCGCTGGTTCACTCCCCACATGGCCGCAGCGGCTGGAGCTGGGCTGATGTGAAGCCAGGAGCCAGGAGTCTCTTCTGGGTCTCCCCCTTGGGCCAGTCTCGCACAGTTACAAAACACTAAATCTGCAGCTATCCGTCTCCCTTACCTACTGTGGTGTTTCCTCAAAGCTGTCAATCATGAAAAGAGCCAGCTGATCAGAAGTCAACTGATTTTTTAAAAAATCTGATGGGCCCAGTGTAATGGCACAGTGGGCTAAGCTGCTGCCTGCGACTCTAGCATCCCATGTTGGAGCACCTGTTCATGTCCTCTCCTAATATAGAGCTGCTCCTCTTCTAATATAGCTTCCTCTAAGATACCAGGGAAAGCAACAAAAGATGGCCCAGGCACTGGGGCCTCTGGCACGCATGGGGGAGACCTGGATGGAATTCCAGTCTCCTGGCTTTGAGCTGGACCAGCCCTGGCCATCATGGTCATTTGAGGTGTGAACCAGTAGTTAGAAGATTTCTCACTCTCTTCCTCTCTTTCCCTCTCTCTCTCACACTCTGCCTAAAAACCTTTCAAAAAAATAGAGAACAACTAAATTTTTAAAAATATGGATGTCAAGTATGGCTTCTTTTGTTTACACAGAGGTACTAAAAGGGTGCCCAAGAGGGACTTGAATAATAACTACATTTACATAATGTGCTTGCTGCATCCTATTGGCTGCTCATACCTGTCAAATGAAGCCCCAGCGTACCCCACACTCATGTTCCAATCCGTCCCCTACGCCTCCACCACCATGGCCTGGGAAACCGTATTTGATTCCTTCCCAAGAAAATTGAGTCTTTCATAATTTACTTTTTGCCCAGCTTTTGCTTATCAAATGCACCAATATCTGCCTGTCACCAAAAGGCATCACAATTCTAACACATCTAAACCAAACACATTGTCTCGTTCCCTGGCCTTCATTCAACCATGTGTTCTTTCTCCTGTGTTCCCGGTGCGGGTCGGCTTGTCCTGACGGTAAGGAATGCCTAGTCCGGGCTGAAGCTTGGAGCCGGGGACTCAGTCCACGTCTCCCACATGAGTGGCAGGGACCCAGTGCCTTGAGCCCCTCTCGCTGCCTCCAAGGCTCTGCATTAGCAGGAAGCTGGATTGGAGTGTGGAGTCAGGACTCTAACCCAGGTACTCCGATAAGGAACATGGCATCCTAACCACAGAACCAACCGCCCATCCCTGTATTTTTAAAAGAAAAGCCAAGGCATTGTGACATATTAACCCTCCAGGCATCTCTTAAAAAATTGGACATTTTTTATACACCATAACTCTGAAAAGAGTCCAGAACTAATCCCAAATAAATGGAATAACACTCAAAAATCCTAACCCTGGGGCCGGCGCTGTGACGTAGCTGGTAAAGCTGCCTCCTGCAGTGCCGGCATTCCATTAGGGTGCTGGTTCAAGTTCCTGCTGCTCCACTTCCGATCCAGCTCTCTGCTATGGCCTGGGAAAGCAGTAGAAGATGGCCCAAGTCCTTGGTCCCCTGCACCTGTGTGGGAGACCCAGAGGAAGCTCCTGGCTCCTGGCTTCAGATTGGCACAGCTCCGGCCGTTGTTATCAACTGGGGAGTGAACCAGTGGATGGAAGACCTCTCTCTCTTTCTCTGCCTCTCCTTCTCTCTCTGTGTAACTCTGACTTTCAAATAAATAAAATAAATCTTAAAAAAAAAAAAACAAAAAACTAACACTAACTGGAAGTCCAGAATTCTAAGCACAGTGTGATTGCTTCTATACTTAACAACTGTGTTATCGAATTTGCCACTGATGGTCTGGACTTTTGTTAGTGTCGTTACATTTAAAAATCTATAACAATATTGCCACTATCACATTAACTAAATGATTAGTAATTCCTTCATTTCTATAACCTTTTTTAAAGATTTATTTATTTATTTGAAAGGCAGAGTTACAGAGAGGCAGAGGAAGAGAGAGAGGTCTTCCATCTGTTGGTTCATTCCCCAGATGGCCACAATGGAGCTGCACCAATCTGAAGCCAGGAGCTAGGAGCTTCTTCCAGGTCTCCCACATATGTGCAGGGGCCCAAGGATTTGGGCCATCTTCTACTGCTTTCCCAGGCCACAGCAGAGAGCTGGATGGGAAGTGGAGTAGCTGGAACTCGAATTGGTGCCCATATGGGATGCTGGCACTGCAGGCGGTGGCTTTATCTGCTATGCCACAGCATTGGCCCCTCTATTATCTTTTGAGTAAGTTTCCCAGACTCTATCTTTGTTAACCTCACTCTTAAATCCTTGTGCCCACATCAGCAAACCATCTGGTCAGCTACTACCTTTGAACCCAGCTCCAAGAGGAGAGTGAGTCATGTGCATGGTTTATTGTCATGTCCAAACATATCGAATTTCACCCATAATCCTGCTCCCAAAAGCTTAGATTCGATTTTCAGTAATGTGGATCAAGAATTTTCTTAATCATTCTATTCTCAGTTTTAACTACATCCTATTAATTATTCCATTAGTAGGGATGAATCCCACTCTGCTGTTTGCCCTCAGGGCACATTGGCTGAGCTGAAGCTGGGTTTTCCACTGAGACCCACTAGAAGAAAAAGGGCATTAATATCTAAATGGATGTTTAAATGTAACATGAGGGACTGGTATTGTGGCGCAGCGGGTTAAGTCAATGCTGAGATACCTGCATCCCATATCAGAGCATTGGTTCGAGTCCCAGCTGCTCCAATTCAGATCCAGCTCCCTGCTTATTCCCTGGAAAATCAGTGGACGATGGCCTAAGAACTTGAGTCCCGGGGCTGATGTTGTAGCACAGTGGGTAAAGCCGCAGCCTGCATTGCCATCATCCCACTTATGAGCACTGTCAATTCATGTCCCAGCTACTCCAGTTCTGAATCAGAACCTGTTAATGGCCCGAGAAAAGCAGTGGAAGATGCCACCCACTTGGGAGACCCAGATGAAGGTTCTGGATCCTGGATTTCGCCTGGTCCAATGCTGACTGTGGCAGCCTTCTGGGATGGAAGACCGACCTCTCTCTCTCTCTCTCTCTCTCTCTGTCCATCCTTCCCTCTCCGTTGTTTTGCCTAAATAATAAAATCTTTTTTAAAAATGGAAAATATTGTGCTAACATCAAATTAGTTCCGTACAAGGATGCTCAGTGCGCAGGTGGAAGATTATTACCAAGCGAAGTCCACAAGTGTCGGGAGCGGCAGAGGAAGCGGTACAGTCCTGCTGCCGACGACAGAAGCAAGCACACTGTGTTCGAATTCCAGCCGGAATTTGAAATGGTGACGCTGACACTGACTTAGCAGTTCTCCACGTCTCTGGTCATCATCACAGCAACCCTACGAGCCTGGTGGGGTGAGGTCTGTTTTACAGTTTCAGCAGCTCGCCTTGGATTTCTCGGCAAGTCAGCGGCAAGTCTGAGCCCGGCTCCTTCAGGTTCACGACCAGGTGCCCACGGGCACTGTGGGCTTCCCTCTGAGCACTGGGACCCCCATCGCCTCCCCAGCAGCCCATCCCCTCCCAAAGCTGCATTGTTTCCTGAGGTCCACGACGAGACTTCTAGAACCCAACTGCCTGCAACGTTTCTGTTTATTTGCACTACTGATCTTTTAGGAAAGAAGGTTTGAGTTCAACAGAAAAATGAGAGTCTAATGGTCATTAATGACCATTAATGACCATCATGACCTCTGATCCAAGGGGCATTCTGAAGATCAAGCTTGGCACAGCCCCACTAGCAATTCAAAATGCATCCAGGAGAGACCAGGATTGCTTTGAGAAATAAAAATTCAAAACAGCTGTTCAGCTGAGATGTCATCCATCCTGAACTCTGTCCAGAGGACAGCAGGACTAGGACCAGATACACAAACCCCTGTCTGCTGATCGGGGACTGATTCAGCGAGCGCTAGTTAGGACATGCGGCTTTCATATCCTGTGGGAATTTCTGCCATTGAAGATGCTCCGCTCAACAGCCCTGTGTCCCAAGGAGAAAGTAAGTGCCTGCCTGGGAGCAGAAGGGAGAGATGACGTCATCAGAACGCAGCCCAGGGAAAGCACAGAATCCAGGTGAGGGTTGGGCATCCAAAGAAACAGCGAACTCTGAACCCAGAACCTGCCGCTTAAGAAAGCCACTTGCAAACTGACAACGATCAATCGTGGCTGAATTCTCTGTTCATATGTAAGTGAGTGGCCTGGAAAATCAAGACCAGCTCAAAGACTAGAGATGAAAATGATGGGGAAAAAGAGAAGAGCCCAGAGGATAGATCCAGGAAGCCATCTGCGAACATTGTTTCTACAGGCTGGGTGTTCGTGATGAAGATGTGACCACTGCATTGCAGTTACGTTATGGATGAGGCCCACATTGATGTGGGAATTCAAAAAATGTCATGGAATTGCCTAAAATACTCCAAAAACAATGGGGACTGCAATTAGATGCTAATAAGAATACAATGTTGGTGACTGTTAAAATGGGATCATGGTAGTAGTTCATTGTTATTGCTTTACAGGAAGAATTAAAACCACATGGCAGAGGAGGGTACAGAACTGCACCAGCAGCAGTGTGGTGGGACGGATGAGTGTTTCTGGATCCACCGCACCACAACAGTCCCCGTGATAATGTATGGAGGACACTGAGAAAGCAGGGGCAATGTTCAAGAACCCAACAGGAAAGAAAAGATTAAGAGCAGCTTCCTGAAAGAAGCTACTTGTATCTTAAATGACTGCCACTAGGTGTCCAGGCCTCAGATACTCTGAAATTTGGAGAAGCTGAGCCCAAGACTTGGCTTTACAGCTGGCCTTTGGTACGGAGAGTTAAGATGCTGGCTAAGATGCCCACTCCCCATATCAGAGTACCAGAGTTCAAGTCCCAGCTCTACTTCCAATCCAGCTTCCTGCAGGTGCACCCCTCGGAGCCAGCAGTGATGGCTCAAGTATTTGGGTGCCTGCCACCCAACTGAGAGATCTAGACTGAATTTCTAGTTTCCAGCTTCAGCCTGGCCCAGCCTTAGGTGCTGTGGGCATTTGATGAGTGAATTCACAGGTGAGAGTTCTCTACCTGTCTGTCTCTCTTTCTCCCTGTGTCTCTCAAAAAAACAAATTAATTAATCTGGGACATTTCAGGGAAGCTAACTTGGTGCCCACCCAATGTGAAATGGTTCTTAGTGTTTTCCAAGTCAGTGAATCCCCAGATGTGACAGCCAGAGGTCAATATAAACAGGAGAACTCGGTAAAAGGCAACTTGCAGGAACCAAAAAAAAAAAAAAAAAAAAAAAAAAAAAAACAAAAACAGGGAAAAGAAAACATTGCTAAGATATTATGAATACACTCATAACAATATGAGTAGATCTATTATTTACTAAATATGCAATTTTAGGAAGAAATATAGAGAAAATGAAAACAACTCTTGTAAATTAAAAATATGTGAGCAGATTTTTTTAAATCAGCAGAAGAACAGAAGGTAAAATAAGTAACTCTTCAAAGCCATAGAGCAAAAAGACAAAAAAAAGTGGGCAATGGAAAAGATAAGAAAGTTAGAAGAGAGTTATGAATAGTGAGAGTGATTGAGTAAGCAGGAAAAATAAAGTGGAGCAGTGGAAGTAAGGAAATGACTCAACAAAACTCCCCAGAAGTGAAGTCCTTGTGTTTCTCAGATGAAAAGACCTGTGAAATTCTCCGCACAATGGATGGAAATAGATCCAGAGCGGTGATATAAAATTTTGGAACTCAGGGAGCCCAAAGAAAACCCTAAAGATTTCTTGGAACAGTGGGCCACATATACGAGGTCATGGATCAGAATACAAAGCTTCCCAACAGCAACTTAGGAGGTGAGAAGACAGTGCAGGGAGGCCTCCTAGAGGCACGAAACTTCCAACCAAGAATGTTCTACCCAGCTAAACTATCAGTTAAGCATAAAGATGTAACAAAAACATTTCTAGACAAAGTCTCTAAAAAGTTACTTTAGACTCACCCTTTATCAGAAACTGTGCCATCAAACCACAGTAGTAAGTCAACAAGGAAGTCATGAGAGCCAACAGAATGGAAGATCTGACCTGAGAGAGGAGAGAGGAAGACTTTGAAGGAACTGAAAGGCATTGACGAGATAACAGCTATGACCCATATGACCCTTTACAGAGGGCATTCAGGGGCTGGTGCTGTGGTGCAGTGGGTAAAGCCGCCATCTGCAGCGCTGGCATCCCTATGGGCACCAGTTCGAGTCCCAGCTGTTCCACTTCCGACCCAGATCTCTGCTATGGCCTGGGAAAGCAGTAGAAGATGGCCCAAGTCCTTGGGTCCCTGCACCCAAGTGGGAGACCAGGAAGAAGCTCCTGGCTCCTGGCTTCAGACTGGTGCAGCTCCATTGTGGCCATCTGGGGAGTGAACCAGCGGATGGAAGATCTCTCTCTCTCTCTCTCTCTCTCTCTCCCCCCCCCCCCCCCCCCGCAACTCTGGCTTTCAAGTAAATAAATAAACCTTGGAGAGAGAGAGAGAGAGAGAGAGAGAGAGAGAGAAAGCATTCAGTCCATGCTGTGGAAGATGAGAAGACAGAGAAATGTATTTAAGCCTGAAACTAAAAACATCTCTGATGCTTCTAGTCAGAAACTGAGTATAGATTTTGGAAACTGACAAAGACTTTTGAGGAAAATGGAGAAAATTATGGAGCAAAGAAAAAAGTGATCTCCAAGGAGGGCAAAATATTTTGCATGAAAGGAAAAGTAATCAAGTATCTCAGCTCAGCTGTGAGCGTGTACCCATCACTGTGTACATGAATATTGACTTACTCAAATCTGTGTACGAAATATTGGCAAAGCTGGAGATGAAGGGGAAAGGAAGGGCAGGAGGGATACTTGTGTTTGATGGGGGTGATCAGGGGTTGAAAGAGATCTAACTTCCGTGGGAAATCAACTGATAATGCCCGCAACTCAAAAATAAAAAGACCCAGAAATTCTATATCATGATATAGGGACACCACAAGATGATACAGTGATACGGACGTACCATAAGATTTAGCTAGGGACTGACAGTGTGGCATAGCCAGTAAAGCTGCTGCCTACACTGCAGGCATCCTGTATGGGTACCAGTTCAGGACCCAGAAGCTCCATTTCTGACGTAGCTTCTTCCTAATGTGCCTAAGAAAGCAGTGGAGGATGGTCCACGTACTTGGGTGCCTGCCACTCACTTGGGAGACCAAGATGGAGTTCTAAGCTCCAGATTTTGGCCTGACCCAGTCTAGTCCTGACTATTGTGGCCATTTGAAGAGTGAACCAGTGAATGAAAGATCTGTGTGTGTGTGTGTGTGTGTTTGGTTTTCCCTTTCTATATATCTGGTTTTCAAATAAATAAATAAATCTTAAAAAAGAAAAGAAAAGAAAAGAAAAGAAAAGATCTGGCTAGAAGAATTAAAAAGAACACCTTCCAAGAAATGTCTCATTTTGTGGGGGAATTGATGGTGTTTGTGAATCTACTGTTTTACCAAAAAAGGGCTTATAGAAAGACTTGAGGGACCAGCACTGTGGCTAGTAGGTAATTCCTCTGCCTGCAGTGCCAGCATCCCATATGGGTGCTGGTTTGAGTCTCAGCTGCTCCACTTCTGATCCAGCTCTCTGCTATGGCCTGGGAAAGCAGTAGAAGATGGCCCAAGATGGCCCAAGTCCTTGGGCTTTGCACCCTCGTGGGAGACCCGGAAGAAGCTCCTGGCTCCAGGCTTTGTATCTGCGCAGTTCCGGCTGTTGTGGCCAATTAGGGAGTGAACCAGCGGATGAAAGACCTCTGTCTCTCTCTCTCTGCCTCTCCTTCTCTCTCTGTGTAACTCTCAATTTCAAATAAATAAATAAGTAAATCTTAAAAAAAATATAAAATATAAAAAAAGCAAAAAAGAAAAGGTAAAGCATTCTTTAAAAAAAGGAAAAAAAAGAAAGACTTGGCTCAAAAACAAAACAATTTGTATACTATATAATTTGCATATAATAAAATGAATATCTCAAAAATTGTTTATTTTATTTATTTAAAGAGAGAGAGCTCTTGCTTTATTGGTTCAATCTCCAAATGTCTTTAACAGTTTTTGCTGAGACTTAGCTGAAGCCAAGAGCCAGGAACTCAACCCAGGTGGCCCATATGGGTGATTGGGGCTCAAGTACGTGAGCCATCATCTGCTCCCTCCCAAGTGCACACTAACAGGGAGCTAAAATTGGGAGTAGAGCCAAGACTTGAACCCCGGCACTCTGATAATGGTCTTAAGCAGTATCTTAACTGGTAGGCCAAACACCTGCCGCAATGAATTCTTTTGAAGTGTGCAGCTCAATGGGTTTTCATAACATATGATGTCACATAGTCACAACACAGTGTTGGTGTAAAACATTTCCGTCATCCAAAAACGCTTCTTTGTGCCCATTTAATGTCAGTCTCTTCCCTTATCCCCAGCTCCTACTTCTACTGATGTATGTTTTTCCCCTGCGACCTTTTCCAGAAGGTCTTGTGAGTGGAATCGTCCAGTAGATAGCCTTTTGTGTCTGGTGTCTTTGCTACTTGGCATGCTTTGAGATTCATCTACACTGTTACATGTATCAGTAGCTCTATTTCATTTTTGAATGGCATTTCATCATATAGATGTGTCATAAGTTTTTTTTTTTTTTTTTTTTTTTTTTTTTTTGGTTTCAGCCAGTTGAAGAATTTTTGCATTGCTTCCATTTGGGGTCTGTTCTGATTCAAAGCTGTAATAAACATTTGCATACGGGTCTTAGGGCAGGCATAGCTTTTCATTTCTCTTGCACAAGTACGGAGGAGTGAGACTGCTGGGTCATATGGCAAGTGTGTTGTTTAACTTCAAAGAACTTGCCAAACTAATTTTGAAAGTGGCTGTACCATTTTGCATTCCCACCAGCAAAGCACAAGACTTCTGGTGAACCCACATCCTTGACAACACTTGATAAGATCAGTCTTTTATTTTGGCCACTGGAGCGGATGTATAGCGGTATCTCATTGTGGTTTAAGCTTGCACTTCCCTAACATTTAATGGTAGTGAGTTTCTTTTCATGTGCTTATTTGCCATGCTAAAATGTTTGTTAAATCTTCTCTCTACTTGTCATGGGGTTGTGTGTTTTCTTATTATTGAATATCAGAAGCCTCTGTTTGTTCTGGATATAGCTCTTTTATCAAATATGTGTTCTGTAAATAAGTTCACTCCATTTATGACTTCATTATTCTTCTATAATTGCCTTTTGAAAAGCAGTTTGTTATATTGATGAAGTTAAATTTATCCGTTTTTTCTTTCATGTTTTGTACATTTTTGTGCATCCTATCCAAGAAATGTTTGACTGGCTGTCACAAAAGTTTCCTGTTTTACTTTAGAAGGTTTATAATTTTTGTTCTTATATTTAACCCTATATTTCATTTTAAGTTAAATTTTGCATATGGTGTGGGTAAGGGTCAAATTTATTATTTGCGTATATTTTAGCATATTAAAGTCCAATTGTTCCAATACTATTTGTTCAAAAGCTTTTCCCTTTATTGAATTAGTTTGATATTTTTAATTTAAAAAATCTATTGGCCATATTTGTGTGGGTCTATATCTGAACTATCTCTTTTATTATATTTTTATCTATATCTGTCAGAATGCTAATACCTAACAAGCTAATTATTACAATTTTATATCAAGTCTAAAATTGGGTAGTATAAATCCTCCAATTTTGATATTCCTTTTTAAAAAGTGTTTAATTTCTGCTATGCTCTTTATGTTTGTATAGTTTTTATTTAAAAATTTTTAGAAGCACCATAAAAAATAAAAACAAAAGGCATGACCTTGAAGAAAATATTTAACACTAAAAACAAAAATAGATCTTTTATCTATAATATACATGCTGCTTGTACATTTCAATAAGGAAAATTTATAGAGTCATAATGAACCTAAAAACATTTAACAGAAAACAAGGCAGTAATAGTAAATACATATTTGGGAAATAAATGATCACTTTGCTAATCAAGAAACAAGAACTTAAAACTAGAATGGTCATTAGTTAAAGACCTGGAGAATTTTCAATCTAGGGAAAAATTAAGAAATTTGACAAAATCAACTCTTGGTAGGGATGGGAAGAAAGAGGAGCTCTGAGATTCTGCTTGGGAGCCAGATCTGTAGAGCCCTGTGGAAAACACCCATTTAGTGTGGATGGACCACACAGTTCTAACCCATAAAAGGAACCTCAAGTGAATTCCTCACTGAGAGACACATACAAAGAAAACTGGGAAAGATTATCTCAGAAAAGGACAGGACAGGGGAGGGCTTCCCATGTGTGGCCCATTCTCTGGTTCCAAAGATGGGAAGGACATAGAGAGTTATTTCACCAAATTTTACTGCAATTATTATCATTCTAATTTTTTAAAAGATTTATTTATTTATTTGAAAGTCAGAGTTACACAGAAAAGAGAGGCAGAGAGAGAGAGAGGTCTTCCATCCGCTGGTTCACTCCCCAATTGGCTACAACAGCTGGAGCTGTGCCCATCCGAAGCCAGAAGCCAGGAGCCAGGAGTTTCCTCCGGGTCTCCCACATGGGTGCAGGGGCCCAAGGACCTGGCCCATCTTCTACTGCTTTCTCAGACCATAGCAGAGAGCTGGGTCAGAAATGGAGCAGCCAGGCCTTGAACCGGCACCCATATGGCATGCTGGCGCCCCAGGCCAGGGCATTAACCCGCTGCACCACAGTGCCGGCCCCTATCATTATGATTTAAAATTTATATTTTAAAGGGGGCAGGCAAAGCAATACTAGGTAAGTGCAAATAAAAACATAGGAGTAGAAATAGAAATTCCAGATAAGATAAAATTTAAATTTATAACCACAAGTAAGATAAAGAGAGACATAAAATAGCAATGTTTGAAATGTTTTTCTCTTCCTTTCTAATCACACTAGTTAGGTCATTATTTGAGAGAAACAGAGAGAAAGGACGGTCTTCATTTTCTTGCAGCAGTAGTTTTTCATCTTTAAAAGTATTTATTTACTTATTTGAAATGCAGAGCATCAGAGAGAGGGAGAGAGGGAGAGAGAGGGAGAGAAAGTGAGAGAGAGAGAGATCTCCCAAGTGCTTGTTCACTCTCCAAATGGCCTCAACAGCCAGAGCTGAGCCAGACCAAAGCCAGGTCTCCCACATGGGGCCATCATCATTCGCTGCCTTCCCAGGCGCATTAGCAGGAAGCAGCCTCAGAAATAGAGTAGCCTAGGCCGGCGCCGTGGCTCAACAGGTTAATCCTCCGCCTAGTGGCACCGGCACACTGGGTTCTAGTCCTGGTTGGGGTACCGGATTCTATCCCGGTTCCTCCTCTTCCAGGCCAGCTCTCTGCTATGGCCCGGGAGTGCAGTGGAGGATGGCCTGAGTCCTTGGGCCCTGCACCCCATGGGAGACCAGGAGAAGCTCCTGGCTCCTGCCTTCGGATAAGTGCGGTGCACCGGCCGCGGTGGCCATTGGAGGGTGAACCAACGGCAAAGGAAGAGCTTTCTCTCTGTCTCTCTCTCTCACTGTCTACTCTGCCTGTCAAAAAAAAAAAAAAGAGTAGCCGGAACCTGAATCTGCATTCCCATATGAGATGCCGGCTTTGCAAGCAGTGGCTTAACTCACCGCACCACAATGCTGGCAACCTGCAGCAGTAATTTAAATCTTGGTTGATTACCCTGCCAAATTACATGGGTGACCTAGTCACTTTATGGTTTTAACTTTGTACCAGAACATGTAGGAATCCAGACTGATGTAATAGCAGCCCTCGTGGTTTTAGGGGGAGAGGAGCTAGTGGGTACCAAACCTGGAGGAACGATGGGGACCCTGGGGTGCTGATCACTGATTCAACCACTACATTGTCCGCATCTATTGAAATAGTACACTCTGCCCCATAAACGTGTACAAGTGAATATATGACCTATTGCCCTTATCTGTTGCCTGGAGTGTCGCTTATCTGATGTATGGAATATTAATATTTCTTGAGAAAGTTCGGAGCACTCTGCTTAGCCATGAGCCATGTTTCTCTATAAAAATCGTTTTTCTCCTGCCTTGTGCTGGAAGGATCCACTTGTCTTGTGGCCTCCCAAGACCACGCTTCTGTCCGTAACTCCCCTATAAATTACAGTCTCTGTAGTCCTGGGTTGGTCAGGCTTCCTTTGGTATTATAGCACCTTCTGCCTCTGACAGCCATTTCCTCATTTACCAGGATTTCCTGAAACAAAGCATAATATTAATAGAAAAAATGTGCCCATCAAAAGTGTATCACTGGGGCCGGCGCCGTGGCTCATTAGGCTAATCTTCTGCCTGCGGCATCGGCACCCCAGGTTCTAGTCCCGGTTGGCGCGCCAGATTCTGTCCCAATTGCTCCTCTTCCAGGCCAGCTCTCTGCTGTGGCCTGGGAGTGCAGTGGAGGATGGCCCAAGTGCTTGGGCCCTGCACCCACATGGGAGACCAGGAGAAACACCTGGCTCCTGGCTTCGGATCGGCACAGCGCCGGCCATAGCAGCCATTTGGGGAGTGAACCAACAGAACAAAGACCGTTCTCTCTGTCTCTCTCTCTCACTGTCTATAACTCTACTTGTCAAATTAAAAAAAATGTATCACTGTATGAATTTTTCTAAAATGAAACATCTGAGCAATTATCAGTGCCTCAAGTGCCCCATGTGCCTTCCCTGTCCTTGCCTCCCATACAAGGTAACCGCTGTCCTGACTTCTACCTACGTAGATTGGGTTGTTTGTTCAGCGGCTCCATGTTTACCAACATGGACAATGTAACCCCGTGCTGCTTTCACACAGCACCTAGAATGAAGATTGGTCACATTTCTTACTATCCTATGTGTAACTCTGAAACACCAAAAATAAATTCAAGGGATTATTTGATGCTGAAGGTACATCCAGTTTCTCTATATATGTGTCCAAAAGCTGACAACTTAATATAATGATGGAGTGTCTTCATATTCATCTCGACTTAGGAGTCTCTTAAATACTTACCAAGTACTTTCTGTGTGCTAGATACTACGTTAAGAGCTTTACATACACAATCTTATTTTATCCTTATTTATAGAATTCCAGTGGAGTACTACTGTTATTCCGACTTTTCAAATTCAGAAGCTGAGTCTCAAAGACTTTAAGCAACTTCACTAAGATCTTATAAATAACAACTGGGTCTGTCTTACTCCAGGGCCTATTCTCTTAGCTGCTAAACTACTAGGTCTTCTAAAGAGTAGACATCTCAGTGTGTAGATGAGGAAATCAGAAACAGCTTCCACATCCCCTGAATCTATATGAGCCATCTGATATGCTTCATTCCTTATCACGAGAGAGGACATCTCAGTCAATGTAGAGGTGACACACAGAGGCAGAACCCAAGATCCTGCCCGGTGGCCTTTGTCCACAGCGCTGTACAGCACCCAGTAACATTTGCAATAGTCTTACCCCAAACCTACTCCCACCTGCCTCCCATCCCAGTTATGCCTATGGGATGTCTGAAAGAGGGATATTCCATTTTCACTTCCAGACACAGCCTATGATAAACATCTGGAGGGACCGAGTTACTGGGAAATTTGGTTTTCATCTCTCTTTTTCCACCCAAGGCAGGCACCTCCTGTGGTTCAGAGAGCTAAGATGGGATTTGGGTGTTCCAGCCTGTTTATTATCCTTTACAAAAAATATTTTAATACACTTGTATATAATGGCAAAATGGCTCCTTAAACTTCAATTCTACAATGACAAGACACCTAAAATCATTTCATTGTGCACTGAAAAGGCGTGTGTATGTGCTACCCTTGTAAGCTTCCAGCATGTTACATAGTGAAGACATGAACTTAAATGGATTTCAATTTTTTTCTAGAAGTCTACAGCATCTCTTCAAAAGGATGGATGGGAACAACATCTAACCAACGTCCAGCTGACCACCCCACTGGTCTGTATTAGATCATAAAAATGGTGGAATATTCTGCCACTGCCCCAAACAATCAACCTAAGGGAACTCAAATCTCTACTTGGTTCCCAACCCTTGAGGTTCAACTCTCCAAACCAGGTGAGGCTGTTGTATTTTTTGTGTGTGTGAAGAAGAGGATCAGGATAATATTTGTCATCATCTGAGAATGTGAGTAAGTTTGAGCACACCAGGGTGATGAGACTTGATGAGTAGTCATCCTTTTGCTCCAATCTCTGTGCTGTTGAAAATCCCACAGGAGTGGAGGGTTCTGGAAGTATATCTGGACAGGAAACCATTCTGACATCTTTAAGCGGATCAGGTTGGATGTGACATTCCCAAATGACGGTCTATCATTGCCCAAGGTGAGTTCCTGATGAGAAGCATAATGCAGCAGCAAGCCCAGTGTCTCAAGTCCACACTAAGCCTAATAAACACCAGTAACCACCAACAGCTTCTCCTGATAAAGAGCATTTTCAGATACATTTTTGCATTTGACCACCACATCCTGTGGAGGTCATTCTCACTATTAGTCAGATATGTCTGGATCTACTCCATTCCAGGTACACATTGGAATTGAACTTCCTGGCTCTGTTGCAGTTAGGCGGCGCCAGGTGCGTAGTTTGGGCCAGTGAATTCTGAGCAAGAGAGATGTGGGTCACTTCCGGTTTAAATGGTCTATTTACAGTGCAAACAGCAACTTCAAGATAGGAGCTGCTCCATCAGCCGGGGTCTTTGAGTAACTGTGATGGACAGAGCAGAGAACTTCTAACATCCTGTGATAGACATCAGGCAAAAACAAGGTCAGAGCTGTGCTATGAACTGCTCAAATTTTGGGGGGTGTTTGCTATCACATTGTAACCTGGCCTATCCTAATTTTACCACTGCTCAGTGGAGGACATCATCATTAAAATGGCTTTCCCCTTGCATCCATTTCTCCATTCAACAAACATCTACTTAACGCCTACCTTGTACCAGGAATTGCACCAATTCTAGGTATACAGAAATGTACCAAGTCGACACCGTTCTTTCCCTAAGTCTCTGGCTATAGATAAAAAAGTGGAAGTACAAACCTGCTCAGCTTATCAACTAACCTTCGGAAAGTCAAGTTCTCTCATCTGTAAAATGCACATTACATACCTTGCAAGGTTTTTGTAAAGGTTAGCAACTGTAAATGGCATATGAGAGGGGGAAATGCAACAACAGTTCTAAGTATCTTCATTCACATTTCATATCAAATTATATTTCACAAAGGAAAAAAGATAGACATTAGAATGTAAGTTCTCTCGGCCGGCGGCACAGCTCTCTGGGCTAATCCTCCGCCTGCGGTGCCGATACCCCAGGTTCTAGTCCCGGTTGGAGTGCCAGATTCTCTCCCGGTTGCTCTTCTTCCAGTCCAGCTCTCTGCTGTGGCCCGGGAGTGCAGTGGAGGATGGCCCAAGTGCTTGGGCCCTGCACCCCAAGGGAGACCAGGAGGAAGCACCTGGCTCCTGGCTTCAGATGGCGCAGCGCCGGCCGTAGCGGCCATTTGGGGGGTGAACCAACGGAAGGAAGACCTTTCTCTCTGTCTCTCTCTCTCTCACTGTCTACCTCTGCCCGTCAAAAAAAAAAAAAAAAAGAATTTAAGTTCTCTGATCATCTGTTGCCATTTCCACATTATTCTGGAATGTCTTGATATTTGTATTTCTCCTTTACTTTAGTAATTAGTGTCAGTTTGTCCCCTTCTAACTAGGTCCAGGGTCCATACAGGCCACCTGGATCTTCCTTGGAGAGGCCCCTGGTTTCCAAGGGCTGAGTTTACTAAGGACAAGCGCCATCTTTCCACAGACTCTCAGGAGTGCCCATGTAGAGGAGAAACGTACTTAAATACACTCAAGTTAGCCAAAGACAGGGAAAGTGGGGAAGGTAGCCCCAAGACTAGGTTGGACAGAGAGACCTGAGATGGCAGAAGGTACTCACTCACACACAGCGTGACTGCATCTCCTTGAGTGGGCAGCCATGACTCAGGCCAGGCCTGAGTGCCTACGGACTGGCCTGATGGAGAAGTTCTCCCCAACTTCCTCAGTGTCAAACAGAAAGTGAGAAGAAGGGGCCTACATACAGAAGGCATGCTCTGGAGATAATCATCATCGTCTCAAAATAGTCCCTCCACCCTATCGACAATAGTCATGACATTTGGGCTGTCTAGAAAACATGCAAAATAGCTGTGACTCCACTCCATCTCTCAGAGGCAAGCATCAGTGGAAAAACAAATGTCTGGCACCCACAGCTTGGAAAGCGAATCCCACAGCCAGTGAGCTGAGGAGTGAGTCGGTCTTCGGGGGGTGGGGTGTTGCCTTCATTTCAGGGACACGGTGGATTAGGGCTGCCCCTGGAGGTGCTGGTTAGACAGAAATAGGAGTCTATTCTGATGTGGAGTGTTTGGGAGCCATCCTTATGTGAATGGTAATTGAATCCTTGAGAATAATTGAAACTGATCTAGATTGTAGGCGATGAAGGCAGACTTGGTAAGAGATGGTGTGAAAAACCTTTGAGGTTCCTCAGAGTCTTGGATCTGCTCAGTGCTGCTAGAAAAGAAACTGAGAGAAGAAAAGGGGAACACGGGGGCACGTCCCTGTCTTTGCTTTAGCCATGAAAGGCTCGAGTTCTACCCAGGAAACACCGCAGAAAGTAAAAGCACCGGCTTTCAGAATCAGGTGGACCAGAACTTGAATCCAAAATTTTTAGATGTGTGATCTTGGGCAAGTAATTTAACCTCTGAGCTTCTATTTCTTCATCTGTAACATGGATTAAAAATGTCTACAACAGATGGCTCTCTAATGATTAACTTAACAAATGCACGCGGAGTACAGTTCCTCAGATAAGTATGTAGCTTACAATTATGATTTTAAGAAAAAGACAGCTCTGTGTCCAACAAAATTCCAGACTCCTTTCTCCAGGGTGTAAGGGTGCGGTGAAGAAGTGGACACTAAGCCAGGGAGTGTATTCCCCAGGCTCCCTTGCTGTCCACACGGCTGAATTCTGGCCAATGGAATATGAGCAAAAGTGATTGGCACCACTCCTAGGGCTGCCCCATAAAAGCCTGCCTTGCAGTACTCCTCCCTGATCTTGGCCTGCTTCCAACCAGAGGCAGTAGAGGTGACCTCTAGGGCAATCTTAGAAGCCATGAGTTGGAGATAACACAGCCAGCAAAGCCTGGGCCTGGAATTTTTAATAGAGGAAGGTCGCAGAGTGACCCAAGCTGAGCTGTTCTCTCAAGCACTCGTTGTATGAGCAGGAGGCATACTTGCAGGTCTATCAGTTAGTGTCCCCAGATGGATTTTATTTCTCAGGAGCGTGGCTCTTGAGAGTCTAGTATCTGTCTAACAGTCACTGCCAGATGATTGTGCGTTGCAATGCCTTCCTGGTCCACTTCTGTGCTCTGGAGATGTAAAATAGATGTATACTCTTCGTAAGAAGTGCTGTGATACAGCATATTAAGCCACCACCTGCAGTGCCAACATTTCTTGTTGGTGTGCTGGTTCGAGTCTCGAATGCTCTGCTTCTGACCCAGTTTACTGCGGATGCACCAGGGAAAGCAGCAGAAGATGGCCCAAGTGCTTGGTCCCCTGCTGCTCGTGTGGGAGGACAGGATGGAGTTCCTGGCTCCTGGCTTCAGCCGGGACCCAGCCCAGATTCCCTGGCCCAACTGTTGTGGGCATTAAGGAAGTCAATCAGTGGATGGAAGATCTCACTCTTGCTGTCATTCTTGCTCTCACTGTCATTCTTGCTCTTGCTGTCTTTCTAATAAATAATAAATATCTTTACAAAACAAAATGCTTGTGGAAAAAGTCAGTAGTGTTGGGAGTCTTAGGGTTAGCTGGCACAGGCTACACATCAGACTCACATAGGATCCAGCGTTGAGGGCACCAGGAGGGCAAGGTGCATCCTGTAAGAACGTGGGAGGTTGGAAACTGCAGAAACGTGGCCATTGTGGAATTTCTGTGACATCCACGAGGACTTTTGAATATCTGCATGTCAGGGACAGGTGCTGGGTGCAGCTGGTAAGACATCAAAGGCATCACTCAGAACACCTCCATCCATGTCAGAGTGTAATAGTTTGAGTTCCAGATCCACTTCCAATGCACATTCCGGGAGGCAGTGGTGATGGATCAAGTAGTTGAGTCCCTGACACCCAGATGGGAGACTTAGGTTGAGTTCCCAGCTCCTGGCTTCAACTTGGTCCAGCCTTGGCTGTTGCAGGCATTTAGGGAGTGAATCAGGGCATGGATGGGAGATCTCTCTCTCTCTCCTTTCAAATAAATTAAGTGAAGAGTTAAAATTTGGGGGCCAACGCTGTGACGTAGTGGGCCAAGCCTCTGCCTATAGTGCTGACATCCTATCATATGGGAACCAGTTCGTGTCCTGGCTGCTCCTCTTCCAATCCAGCTCTCTGCTGTGGCCTGGGAAAGCAGTAGAAGATGGCCCAAGTGCTTGGGCCCCTGCACCTGCCTGGGAGACTTGAAAGAAGTTCCTGGATCCTGGTTTCTGATCGGCGTAGCTCCGGCCATTGCAACCATCTGGGGAGTGAACCAGTAGATGGAAGACCTCTCTCTCTCTCTCTACCTCACTCTGCAACTCTACCTCTGAAGTACATAAATAAATGCTTTTAAAAAAGAAATAAAATTTTTAAAATTCTAGGTGTCTAATATTCACTTTAAGCTACTTGCATTGATGCAGTATAAGCCTCCTTCTCAAAGTTTTGATATGTACACACACAAAACCTCACACACACTCACAAGCACACACATTCACACACTCATATACACACTCATACACGTACACACACATACACACACTCATACACACATTTATACAATTTGCATATACACAATACATACACATTCACCTACACCCACACTCACACACACATTCACACACTCGCATACACACACATTCACACACATACACACACTCACATACACACATTCACACACTCACACACGTACATATACATACACTCTCACATACATACACTCAAATGCACACATTCTCAGATATACACATTCTCACATATATACACTCACACACATACACTCTCACATACACACACATTCACATACACACACATTCACACATTCACACACATGCACATACACACTCACTCACATTCATGGACACACACACTCGCATAGACACACATTCACACACACATGAAAAAGAGAGAAGTTCTCGCCTACCCGGAGCACCAGCCACTGACTAACCTCAAAGGGGAATGAGATTTCATTCAAATTTTCCAAATTACTGACCCACATCACAGGCGTAAAGGTCAGGCAGCTAAATTCAGCGTAATAGCATACATGACTCTGAAAGTACAGAGACCTGTGACCTTCAGAACTGTGACCTTCTGGCTGGTTAAACACACACGTGCCTGCACACGTTTTCACGCGCATGCACACACAGTGCACCCCGGAACATGACACACACCACGCTCCATAAAGATGTGGCTGAAAAGCTTTGAGAGAGCTAAAATTTAACCCTGGCAACTGAGATATGGTTTCAGAGCGGCCTTACTGAAACGCCAGTCCAACTACAAAGACAAGAGCTAATTACGTACCACCGTGTCCCAGGAGGAGGGGGAAGAGTGAGTGGGAAACTGGCTAGGATGGAGGTGGGGTGCAGTGGGTGGATTAGAAACAGAGCGAGGTCTGAATTTGTTAGCTGCTTTCCGTGTCCAGGATGAAAGCCCTGGGCCTGTGGACAAGACCTCTTCCTTCAAAGCCACCATCGTGGGAGACCCAGATGGGGTTCCAGGCGCCATCTCCGAGTCCCGGGCATCACAGCCATTTGGGGAGTGAGCCAGTGGATGGAATAATATCCCTTCCTCTGTCTCTCCCCTCTCTCTGTCACTACACCTTTCCCAAAATAAAGAAATCAATCTCTTTTTTACTTTAAAAAGGATTATTTGAATGCTGTTAAGTTTCATGTTATAGCATATACCATTCATTTTTGTGGATAGATAATATTTTATGGTATGAATAAACCACATTTTGATATGTTAAAAAAGATTATTTATTTATTGAAAAGGCAGAGTGACAGAGAGAGAAAGCGAGAGAAATCCTCACTCTCCAAATAGCTGCGACAGCTGGAGCTGGGCCAATCCAAATCCAGGAGCCAGGAGCCACTTCAGAGTCTCCCACCTGGGTGCAGGGATCCAAGGACTTGGGCCATCTTCTGTTGCTTTCCCAGCCATTAGCAGGGAGCTGGATCAGAAGTGGCGCAGCCAGGATTTGAACCAGCACCCATATAGGATGTCGGAAGTGCCAGCCCCATAGATCTTTTTTTTAAGAGAGAGTTTTGCTCCTTTGTAGGAGACAGGTGTTATATTATAATGCTCCATGGTAAACACACACACACACATCCCTTAAGTCAAATCTTTCACCTCAGTAGTTTTTGTCATAGCTAAATATTGCAGTGATAGATATGCCATAAAATTAAGGTGCATCCACACAACAGGAAAATAAAACATCTTGGAATGATGGCCAAGATGAAAACAGTAAGTGGAAGAAGCAAGCCATGTAACAGTGTGTGCAGGGTACTGCCCTGAGAGCAAAGAATACCCAAGCGGAAAAAATACACACACGTGTGTTTCTACACATATAGAATACCTCCACAGGGGAAACAAGAGACTGGCTCCACTGCATGCCCTTGGTTCTACCTGAGATTTGGGAATTTTTTATGTGTGGGCTGGTTTGTCACTGTTATTCAAAGATAAACAGACATAATAAGTAAAGCTGCTTTTGCTTCTGACTTTATCTAGCAAGTCTGCTCCACACACGTACAGTAGGGAACAACGAAGGGGTGAATTAAATGGAGGTACACGTTAGACCCACCTCCTTTTCCTCTGCTTCCAGCGTTACCAGCGCCCTTTCTCTTTTTTTAAGATTTATTTTATTATTTATTTGAGGCTGGCACCGCGGCTCAATAGGTTAATCCTCCACCTGCGGTGCCGGCACACCGGGTTCTAGTTCCGGTCAGGGCACCGGATTCTGTCCCGGTTGCACCTCTTCCAGGCCAGCTCTCTGCTGTGGCCAGGGAGTGCAGTGGAGGATGGCCCAAGTGCTTGGGCCCTGCACCCACATGGGAGACCAGGAGAAGCACCTGCCTCCTGGCTTTGGATCACCGCGGTGAGCCGGCCACAGCGTACCGGCTGCAGCAGCCATTGGAGGGTGAACCAACGGTAAAGGAAGACCTTTCTCTCTCTCTCTCTCTCTCTCTCTCTCTCACTGTCCACTCTGCCTGTCAAAAATAAATAAATAAGTAAAAAAAAAGATTTATTTTATTATTTATTTGAAAGACGGAGTTACACAGAGAAAGGAGAGGCAGAGAGAGAGAGAGAGAGAGAGAGAGAGAGATGTCTTCCATTCACTGGTTCACTCCTCAATTGGCTGCAATGGCCAGAGCTGTGCCGATCCGAAGCCAGGAACTTCTTTCAGGTCTCCCACGCAGGTGCAGGGCTCAAGGACTTGGCCCATCCTCTACTGCTTTCCCAGGCCATGGCAGAGAGCTGGATCGGAAGTGGAGCAGCCGGGACTCCAACAAGCTCCCATATGGGATGCTGGTGCTTCAGGCGGTGGCTTTACCAGCTACACCATAGCGCCGGCCCCATCAGGGCCTTTTCTGAAAGTATAAATGAATTCTCACGTAGACGTGTGTCTGAGCTGGCCAATGAGCCGTCCTCTGGCGCATTTGTGGTTGTATGTCTTTTTCTAAATTGATGATTTCTTCTTGGGTGTTTGACCATTGTGATTATCGCATCCCTCTGTGTGCAATCAGAATGTCCCAGTCCAGAAACACCAGCCAGAAGACCAGATCCTAGTTGGAAGCTTTGCCCTGTCCTGGAGGAGCCAGCCCATTTCCAGGAGGAAGAGAAAGAATGAAAACTTGTGGCAATATCCAATGGTTCTTAACCTCATTCAAGAGCTGAAATACTCGCAAGTCCTGGGGAGTGAACCCAAACACAGGAACCAAAAGAAACACAAAACTGCCAAGTCTCGGCTGTGGCGCAGGCTGTGTCCACCTGCGCTCGGCTCCAGAGCTGGGATTCCCCGGAGGCGCTCGCCTCCCGGGGCCGGCGTGGAGGAGGGGCTCGTTTTTAATCAGCGACCGCTAGTAGGCTTATCACAGCCCAAGAGTTTGAAGTCATATGACAAACACCAAAACAGATGACCTTGTCCACGGCCTGTGTTCATTCAGGAGAAGGTGATACTGGGACCCGAAAAACTCAGATGGGATCGGTGAGAGACATGTGGACCTTTGAAGAGAGGGGGCCAGACTGGGCCGTCACCCCGGCCCCCCTCCTCAAAACAGTCTGCCATGTGGGGCGCTGGGAAGCCTGGTAGGAGGAACAGTGGCTAATTTTGCCTAAAACTGGGCTGTGTTGGCTAAACTACTGTTTTTAGTAAAGATTTATTTTCTTTATTTGAACGGCAGAGTGATGAGAAAGAGAGAGGGAGAGGAAGAGGGAAAGAGGAAGAGGGAGCGAGAGAGAGAGAGAGAGAGAGAGAGAGAGAGAGAGAGAGAGAGAGAGATGTTCCATCCACAGGTTCACTCTATAAATGGCTGCAACAGCCAGGGTGGACCAGACAGAAACCAGGGGCCAGAAACTACACCCTGCTCTCCCACATGGGTGCAGGGGCCCAAGCACTGGGCCATTGCCTGCTGCTCTCCCAGGTGCACTGGCAAGGAGCTGGATGGGAAGTGGAGCAGCCAGATCGGCAGCCCGTGCTCAGATGTGGGATGCTGGCTTTGCAGGAAGAAGCTCCACCCACTGCCCCACCATGCCGGCCCCTGTTGTCGGCAACAATGCTATGAATTAATGACACCCTGGTGGCTCAGCTACTGCTTTTGACTTCAGATTCCTCCGACGCTGGAGGACCCACCAGCTTTTCCGAGAGTGAAATGAGGAGAGGACCCGAAAGCAAGCAGGGAGTCTGTGAGGCATTGGGCTGTGAGCCAGGGCATAGACAGGGGAAGGCTGTGAGCCCTGGCGGAGGAAGAGAGAGGCCAGCGCCCACTCCCTTGAGGGACCCTCACCCTCTCTACCTATGAGCTGGACAGACCCAGAGGGGAGGGGCCAGGGGGCGGCTCCACCTGTTCTGCATGCTTGCCTGCTACCTGAAGAGCACCATTCTGTCGTCTACCAGGAAGTGGAGATGGCAAGGTGAAGTAGCAAGCATTTGCAGTCCAGCCATAAAGGGGAGCCACTGTTTCTGTCTGCGCAGGACCAGGGAGGAGGGAGAAAAGGGTCAAATTGGAATCTCAGTGAGAAACCGGAGGTGCCCCCCAAAGGAAAACAGAAGGCGTAGCTGAGATAGAGAGAGACACAGTGGGAGGCCTCAAATCACGTTCTCACACACATATACATCCCCCCTTTAGTCCATGGAAGACAGTTAAGTGTTGTCGTTCAAGAATATGTGAGGGGACCAGCACTGTGGGGGAGCCGGTAGAGCCATCACCTGCAGTGCCAGCATCCCATGTGGGCACTGGTTCGAGTCCCAGCTGCTCCACTTCCAGTCCAGCTCTCTGCTGTGGCCTGAGAAGGCAGTAGAAGATGGCCCAATTGGAGAGTGAAACAGTGGATGGAAGACTCTCTCTCTCTCTCTCTCTGCCTCTGCTTCTCTGTAACTTTGCTTTTCAAATAAATAAATAAATCTTTTTTAAAAAATTTATTTGACAGAGTGAGAGAGAGAGAGAGGTCTTCCTTCCACTGGTTCACCCCCAAATGGCAACTATGGCCGGCGCTGCACCGATCCGAAGCCAGGAGCAAGGAGCCAGGAGCTTCTTCCTGGTCTCCCATGCGGGTGCAGGGGCCCAAGTACTTGGGCCATCCTCCACTGCCTTCCTGGGCCACAGCAGAGAGCTGGACTGGAAGAAGAGCAACTGGGACTAGAATCGGTGCCCATATGGGATGCTGGTGCCGCAGGCGGAGGATTAATCAAGTAAACCATGGTGCCAGTCCCAATATATAAATCTTTAAAAAAATAATATATGGATCTTCAATAATGCTTCCATTTTGATAATCCTAAAAGTAGTATAAGACTAATGTAGAAACTAGTTTAAAATATTCTTTAAAAATAAAATTATTTTTAACCCTGCAATCAGAATAATTTTTAAAGCTTTTATTTAATGAATACAAATTTCATAGGTACAACTTTAGGAATATAGTGGTTCTTCCCCCCACACACGCCCTCCCACCCCTACTCCTGTCCCACCTCCTACTCCCTCTCCCTTCCCATTATTCATTAAGATTCATTTTTAATTAACTTTATATATAGAAGACTAACTCTATACTAAGTAAAATTTTCAACAGTTTGCACCCACACAGACACACAATGTATAAAGTACTGTTTGAGAACAAATTAGAATAATTTCTTAAAAGATTTATTTGAGAGCTATAGACAGAGAAAGGGAGAGACAGAGAGAAAGGTCCTCCATCCACTAGTTCACTCCCCAAATGGCCACAATGGCAGGAGCTGGGCCGATCTGAAGCTTCTCCCAGGTCTCCCACGTGGGTGCAGGGGCCCAAGCACTTGGGCCATCTTGTACTGCTTTCCCAGGCCATAGCAGAGAGCTGGATCGGAAGTGGAGTATCCGGGACACAAACCAGTGCCCATACGGGATGCCGGTATTGCAGGCTGAGATTTCAGTAACCTGCTATGCCACAGCGCCGGCCCCAGAATGAATTATTTCAAGTACTCACCCAGCCTAGGCAGGACAAAATGGATATTTTTTTTCAGTCGTCCAATCTGAACCTGGAGCTTACTATTCTGAATAGTTTCCATTTTAAGGTCATCCACAAAGAGAACAACTTCATGGCTTTCCTGACGCAGTCAGTGCTCTGTTCCCTTCGGAAAGCAGACTGGGGTTTCCTCATCTGTAACCACAGCCCCTGAGCTCTTCCAGAAGAGAGGATGCGAGCCAGCACCAGCCGCATCCACTGCAGGATTCTCCAAGGTCACTGCTGGCGGAGAACGTCCCACCGCGGGCAGGGTCCTCTGCACCCCTTCACCACCAACTTCATGTCCATCCGATATTCCTCCCCAGGGGATGAGATGCAGGGGCCGGCGTTGGGATGCACCAGTTAAAGCCACCACCATGACACCGACATCCCATATGGTTGCTGGCCGGTTCATGTCTCAGTCACTCCACTTCCAATCCAGCTCTCTGCTATGGCTGGGAAAGCAGTAGACAATGGTCCAAGTGTTTGGGCCCCTGCACTCATGTGGGAGACCCAGAAGAAGCTTCTGGCTTCGGATCAGTGCAGCTCCGGCAGCTGTGGCCATCTGGGGAGTGAACCAGAGGATGGAAGACTTCTCCCTCTATCTATATCTGCCTCTCTGTAACTCTGCTTTTCAAATAAAATAAATAAATAAATATTTTTTTAAAAAAAGCATGCCTATAAAAAGCAGGGCCTTGGTGTCAGACAGACATCCAAGTAGCAATGCTGTAGTTATTCAACTGGGACTTGGAGCAAGATTTTCTCAGGACTGGTGTTGTGGCATAGCAGGTTTAGGCACTACCTGCATCCCAATATGGGCACTGTTTCAAGTCCCACCAGCTCCAATTATGACCCAGCTCCATGCTAATGGCCTGGGGATGCAGTGGAGGATGGCCCAAGTGCTTGGGTCCCTGCATCCACATGGGAGACCCAGAAGAAGCTCCTGGCTTCTGGCTTCGGATTGGCTCAACTCTAGCCACGGTGGCCATTTGGGGAGTGAACCAGCAGATGAAAGACTTTTCCCTCTGTCTCTCCTTTTGTCTGTCTGTAACTCTGCCTCTCAAGTAAATAAATAAATCCTAAAAAAATTGACTCAAAGTATGTGACATGTTACACAGTGCACGAACTTCACCTGTTATCACTTCACGTACTGGGGAGACAAGAACACCTATCTTGGGAGTGAACACTGGTCAAAGTTTCCAGGAACCAAACTCGTATTCTACACCTCAGAGTGCTAGAGCCCTTGACTCATCAGGAGCCAGAAAACTGACAGCTGACATCTTGGGCTCCGTCCGGTTCCAGCCCCCAAGCACTACCCTCCATGGCACACACCCTAGGAGTGAGCAAAGGATCCCTTGCCATGAGGAGTGGGTTTTATCATGACGGAGTTGACCAGATCACTGGGGAGATGTCCTTAAGAGAACTCTGAGTGGTAAAGAGGTGTTGCCTTTAAAACCATACCTAGAACCCCAAGTCTGGGAAGCTTAGCAAAGAGGAGGCAAAGGCTTTTTAAAACCCCGTGGGTCCTGTTTTGAAAAACTCACAGGGGCCACGAAGCATCAGCTACCAGCTTCCCCCAAGGAGAGCATCCTGGCCGCCAACACACTGAGCAAGGGCTTGGGGATTCCCAGCCCCGGGCTTCCAGGTCCTTGTGCAGAAGGTTTCAAGGTCAGAGAGTTGAGGATTTTTTTTAAATGGCCAACAAAGCGCATTTCCTCTGTGGGCAGTGAGCAATGTCAGCACATACAGCACTTGGGTTCAACACGAACACTTTCCCACCGAGAGACGGCTGAGACACACAGACTGGCCGAATTCCAGCTTGCTGGATACGTTCTGTGCATTCCTCCACTATGTGCCTAAGCGGATCTATGAGAACAGGCACTCGATCCTCCCACAGCTTTTACCCTCACTTCCCCCACCCTCCTCCTTCCAAATAACAATACCTAGAAAAAAAAAAAAAGCCCACACACAAAATCTCAGACCCATGTGGGTGCAGGGACCCTTGCATTTGTGTGATAGCATGTTGTATCCTGCTTGCTTTATGAATATAGAAATTAGAGTGAGCCAACTTAGGTCATTAAGAACAAGGCATTCTTACACTGAATAAAAAGACTGTGGGACCCAAAGTGCCTCAGCATCTCAACAGGAGAAGAATAATTTGGAAAATACACACACACACACACACAGCAAGGCAGCTAAGCCCAGTAAATAGTGTTGTTGTTTTTAATTGTTGAGAGTCAGAGGGAGAGAGAGAAGTGAGCTTCCATCTGCAGGTTCACTTCAGAAATGCAACTCCAAGAACTGAGCCAGGTCAGAGCCAGGAGCCAGAAACTCAACCGAGGCCCACCACATGGGGAAAAGGGACCCAACCACTTACATCTTCATCCATTGCACATTAGCAAGAAGCTGGAAATGGAAGGGCAGCCAGGACTTGAACCCAGGCGCTTTGACATCGGATGCAAGTGTTGGCCCAAGTGCTGTTTCAGTGCTGTGCCAAATGTCTGTCCCAAATAATGACATTTTAATCTAAGATGACATGATTTTGTAAGATATGAGGAAATCTGTTGAGAAAGCGAAGCAGGGAGGTGGGAGAAGGGGGAGGAATCTTGGGTAAGGGTTCCACAGGCTGTTGGTAATATCCCGAGTAATACGCACTGGTGGTGTGACCGTACCTCCCAGTGTGCCTGGCACAAGCGGCCCCAGTGCAAGGAATAGCAGCCCCTCCTCTCACTTTCAAAACTGTCATCGTTTGGATGATCCTCTCCATACCCCCCATTAATGGGGACCAGTATAAAGGTGTCAAGTGCTCCACAGGGAGGAAGGAGAGAGGACCGAATTCTCAGAGGAGGTAAAACCTGGGTGAGTTGATTTCCCACAGAGCACGCCAGGCACAAACATCAGCAGAGATGAGGTCCTACTGTGCGTGGGAGAGCCAGGACGGTACTATCCCACAGGGATGTCACAGCACCGCCCTCTGTCCTGTGTATGCCCTGGCGTATGGGTGTGCTGTACACTCAAACCAGCTACAGCACTGTGCCCTCCACTATAGTCTTGTGTTTGTGTACATACACGGGGTTTCTCCTCCACCAAGATGAAAATCCCTTACGGGAAAGAGGTTCCTTGTTATTCTCCTCTGTCTGCCTCTGGCTAGAGCAAGAAGCAGAGGTTGGCACGTGGAGGAGCAGGTGTTAACTTCTTACATCTCCCGTTAGACGGTTGTGATTGAAGCTGCTAGTTGCCCACCGAAGTCTATTTCAGGTTTATTTCTGGGAGCACACTGCATTTCCCAGAATTCCTGGCCACGGCGACTGAGTTCTCCCCCAGCAATAAGGGAATGGGAATGATTCAGGGCACTTCTGGGCTGAATCTTGAACATGTGGCTGTGCCTCCTCTGCAGTCCTCGTCCCCATCCGATCTCCAAACCCACTCTCCATCCAAGCTTCCACCGCGTGGTGATGTCCAGAACCTAGCTGAAGGTGGGGCCAGCCGGTAGAAGGGTCCTGGGGTCGTGACAGATTGTGTGGCACGGAGCTGCCTGCCAAACTGGAATATCCCTCAGAACACGAGATGAGAGATGAACTTCCTACTTGTTCAACCACTGACTATCGCTGAGTGCGTTCAGCTCAGTACTATCTCAGCTAGTACGTCCAGCTCTAAACCAATCAAGGGCATCCGAGCTCCTGTCAGTCAGGGATCTTATCTGCCTTGTTTATGTCTGGCAGAAAGAGGTTTTAACAATTACTTGACTAATGAATGGAATTGGTCCCCTCCTCCTGAATATGAATGGAAGGAAATTTATCAATGAGACTAAGAGGCCCTTCCTAGATATTACCAAGAAATTAATTCCTTAATTAACACTCTTAACTTAGAATTCTACCTTTAAATATAAAATTAAAATAGTAGGGTAATGGGTCTCCAAGGGAAAAGTTGGGAATCATTAATCAGAATTTGTCTCCAACATGTGAATGGGAAGCAGGCCCTAACCAAGTCTGCTAGGCATAGAGAAAACAGTGATAAACCTAGCGCCAGTGAATGAAAACACCCTAAAGCATTCAACCCCTTTTCCACTGTTCTTGATTTCACCAAGAAACCTTTTAATGTTCTTTGCTTTCCCAAGCAAAGATCTAGGGATAAAAAGAAACGTGTTTGCACTAAAGTATGTCAGCTCAACTGTTAGTTGTGCCAGTTATCAGTAAGGAAAGACGAGGTTATGCTGCAATAACAAAAAAAGTCGAAACCTAAGCCCTATCGAAGAATAAAGCCTACTTGTTGCTGTTGTGTTCATGCTCATGTGGGTGCACAGGTGTTCTGCCTGGGATTTGGAAGTCTAGGCTTATGCAGTGCCCGCTGTCTCAAATGTTGCCAGTCTCTGAGCCAGAAGGAAAAAGAACGCCATGAGCCTCCATGCTTGGCTCATGTGAAAACTGGTCTAGTTGGCCAGGGACTCTGCTGGGTTCACACTGAAAACCCCGCATCCTGAAACACCTTTTGGTCTCAGGCAAACTTGGATGGTTGGTTGCCTTAGCTCGGGCCCTGGCAGGACGCACGTCATTTCTACTCACAGCCTGATGTCCAGTCCCAAGGCGCCACTCAGCCACGAGGTGGGCAGGGAAGTGTAATCTGAAAATGTGCCCAGAAATGGAAACTGTCAGAAATACTTGGCAAACTGTGTGACCATCATACGCGGGAACTTGGTTATGTAAGTGAATTTTGCATTGTGCTCAAGGTATTGAATTCCTAGCTCTATGTTGAATTACACAGGAGCTGGAGAGTGAGTTATAAGCCATATCCTCAAAGAGTTTAAAATTCACAGGAGCAATCAAACACATTATAATATTGGTTGAAACCAGAGTAACGTTGAGAAGGGCTGAGATGTTATGAGTAAGGAGGCATTCCGTACAACTGGAAAGTCATTCAGAAGAGCAACCCAGGGCATGGCAGTTTAGGCTGCTGCTTGGGACACCTGCACCCCATATTAGAGCCCTGGTTCATGTCCCTGTGCACCACTTCTGATCCAGTGCCCTGCTCATGTGCCTGGGAAGCAGCAAACGATGGCACGAGTTGTTGACTCCCTGACATCCAGGTGGGAGACCTGGGTGGAGTTCTGATCTCCTGGCTTTGGCCTGGTCCAGTCATGGCTGTTGCAGGCATGCGGGGAGTCAACCAGCAGATGGAAGATGTGTGTGTGTATGTGTGTGTGTGTGTGTGTCTTTCTCTGCTAGTCTACCTTCCAAGTAAATAAATAAATCTTTAAAGAAATGAATACAAGGGAACAGTGTCTTCTAGTGATAGTACTCACCGGAGACACAAGTATCTAAACAAAAAAAATCATGTCATCAAGCCCTTTAGGAAATCTTGCTCCACTAAGCAAACCCTCCATTGAATGTCTCCAAATTTGGGACTTTTTAAACTGGCCATCACTTTTTAAACTGGGCTTCATGGTTATTATCCTTGTCTTCATATTTTCCAAGCTTTCAGCAACACAGAAAAGACAATTTTCATTTTGCAGTCAATAACTGCTTCTAGAGTGCTGTGTTGTTTTACTAGCATTATTTTTCCCATTGCTTTTAGGAAATCCCTATGGAATTCTAAAACGCTTCAAGAATGCCTCCCACAAATGAAAGTGGGCATGCGTGTGAAGGAATGTTGTACCCCCAGGACAGATTCTGAGTAACAATGACCAGCCTTGACCAGCCCACTTGCAGTCCACAGAGAAGGGGGCATGTGCGTTATTGTGATCAAACAACAGGAGAGTCTGAAACAGATTTAAAAGAAAGTGCCTCCATCTTGTTCCCCGCGGTGCAGGATCAGAAGCGAGTCGGCAAGAATTCGGCAAGTGGGCCACTGGTGGCAGCCCCTCTTCCCAGCCAGAAGTGGGAAACGCGGCTTTGGAAGTGGGTGGAGCTGGCGTTGCTGCCTGTGGGTTCCTGTGGGATAGCAGAGGAACCCATGCCCCGGACAGACGCCTGGTACTTGGAAACCTCACGGCTTCTTCCACAGCTTTCAGGCTGCACACGACTGTGGGACGGGAATGTGTGGTGCCAAGTGCTGAGAGAGGGGCACCCTGGTCAAGGGATGCGCACCCTTGTGAGAGCTTCGGGTCCTTCCGCGAATGACAGCCAGCAGCCCCTGCCCACCCGGGGCTTTTGGGCCAGGTTCTCATGCTCTGTGTTTTTCTACTTCCAGGTGATCAGTTCCTGAGTCTCCCCTGGTCGGGTCCTCTCCAGAGACCTGTCAATGGCAGTAACCTGGGACCCTCAAGGGCCAGGGCCTATGTAGCAGTGTCTGCAGATGTAAGTCTGATTATCAGCAACAATGAAATTTATACAAAACACCTATTTGCCCCCTCCTAGGTATCAGACAGCATGCTAAGCCTGGGAAGCCAACCTGTGCAAGACAGGGCCCCTGACATCAGGGCTCCCTTCAGACCTACTGGCTAAACAAATGCACAAAGTCAGCCCAACGTGGGAGGGGCTGCCATGGAAACACAAGCTGGTGCGGCGGCAGAGGAGCCTTTGGAGCTGGGTCCTCAAGGGGACCAAGAAAGGGCTCCTCCTCGGCCAGGCAAATACAGCAGAGGGAGGAGAGAGCCCCAGTGTGTTTGCAGACCTGGGAGAAGGCTGGTGTGCTGGCAACACGCAAGGGGCACGGAGAAGTGCAGGTGTTTGCTTATTCACTCAACAAATATTTACGAGTGTTGTTATGAACCTAGTGTGTGGCCTTGGAAATAAAACAGAGAAGGAGGCCGAGGCTCCCATGACTTATCTGGCCCGTGGTGGGAAGCAGGCCAGAAGTGAGCAAACAAAGGGAAGCACGTTTCAGAGGGAGCAGGGCCAGGGAGAGAATGAAACGGACCCCGGGAGGGTGAGAGAGAGGCCATCTTTACACTGGTGATCAGAGAGAGCCCTATGGCGGGGAGCTGCGACCCAAAGGTCAAAGGAGGTGGGAGTGGGAAGAGAGAGGTTCCAAGCACAGAGCCAGAGCAGGTGCAGAGCTGCAGAAGGGGCAGAGGGCCGCCTCGCCCACTGCGGCGACTGCCCAGAAATTCTGGTCTTCATTCGTTGTTGGCTCCCTAACAGCCAGAATGCTGCTTTTGAAGGTCTGTTCAGCTGGTGACCTTTGAACATACGCAGAACTTACATAAATAATCCCTGGCCGAGATACACATCGGCCTTTTACACCTATGTGCCTCTTAGATGTTTGTGTTAAGGATTTTCTAAAGAACATGCCACCACCCACGGAGCCAGGGAACAAAGGAAGTCAGGTGCCAAGCAAAGGAGGAAGAGGATCATCATGTCAGATCCAGCGTAGAGGCAGTCCTAAAAGGTGTTTCGTCTCCACTGTCCCTTTCACCCCCATTTCCCACGTGGGAAAGCCAGGAGGAGAAGGTGTACGTCAGAAACCAAACCAATGGCAGGAGCAGGAACCAGGCAGAACCCAGATCTCCTGACCTAAAGGCCCAGTGCACTTGCTAGCTTTTTGAAGGAAAAAACTCAAGTGGTTAAACCAGTCCAGGAGATTCACTTCATCTACTGAACTGGACTAAGAAGGGACGCTTACTCTGCCATCCAGTTCTGTTTAAATAGAAGAATAAACAAAAAACTAGCAAGACGCACGGGAGTCTGTGTCTGGGAAGAATCGTGGAGTTTGTCTTATTTGTTTTGATTTGCAAGGCAGGAGGACGGAGGGAGACAGAGACCGAGTTTCCCACCCACTGGCCACGCCCTAAATGTCTGCAGCTGTCGAGGTTGGGCCAGGCTGAAGGCAGGAGCTAGGAACTCAGTCCGGATCTCCCGCATGGGCGGCAGGGACCTGGGAACTTGAGCCATCCCTGCCACCTCCCGGGGTGCGCACTAGAAGGAAGCTAGGATAGGGACCAGAGCCGTGGCTGAAGCCCAGGCACTGCTCTGTGGGATGCGGCTGTACCAGATAGCGTTTTGACTGCTACACCAGTCACGGTCCCTTGGGGTTTACTGAAGACCCTTGCACCTGTGTTTCCCAGGTGCAGGCCCACCTGAAGGCACAGACACGGGACCTGCTCTCACGGGCCTCCGATGGCGAAGCTTCCCTGTGCACTCCGTTCCACACTTGAAAAAACCAAGCCTAAAATAAATAACCATTCTGCATTGAGTGGGAGACCTTAAAGTGGAAGGGTTTCTTACCCTTGGGGAAGGATTTTCTACTTCTCTTCCCAAGGTAGTAGCCTGTTACCACCTAAAGCCCACTCTCCTTGAAGGAATCAAAAAGCCAGTCCCAATGTTTTGTTAAAAAAGATTTATCTATGTATTTGAAAACCAGAGTTACAGAAAGAGGGAGAGGGAGAGGGAAGAAACAGGGAGAGGGGAGGGGAAGAAAGAGGGAGGACCCAGGCCATCCTCCGCTATACTCAGGCACCTTAGCAGGGAGCTGGATCGGAAGCGGAGCAGCCAGGACTCAAACTGGCACTCATACGGGATGCCGGTGTTGCAGGTGGTGGCCTAACCCTCTGCACCACAGCGCCAGCCCTTCCCAATTTGTTCCTATGGAAAATAAAGACAAGATGTTGCCATGAGAAACATCTGACATTTTCCTGTTCCTGGTGGTGACCCTGACAGCCTGAGAAAGTCGGCGTCGTGCATCCTATTTTGGTACTGCTAATTCCAATGCTGAGTGACGTCCAAGTACCGCCGGTAGTGGAGAGATTGCAGCACAAGTTGTGTTCCGAGTGGGCTCCACTCTGCCTCCTGAAGGAGAGAGGCAGGCGCGCCTCCTGCATGGGCTGGTTCATAAATCGCAAACTCCAAAACGCTATGACGCTCTTCTGTCATTAGGGTCACCCAGAAGTTTTCTGGTTGAAACGCCCCTTCTCTTCCCTTCGGGTTGATTTAGGTACTCCTCTGGGACGCTTGTGCTCAATGCTGGCTCCGGTGGGAATTGCACGGGGAGGTTTGCTCATCAGTCACAAAACCGAGCTGATAGGACAAGCGGCGAGGAGCCATCTGCAAAGTATTTGTAAAACGCTTGCCTAGGATTTGCTCCATCCTGTTTTCCTTGGAAGTCCCCGAACAGGCGGCCTGCTGCACGGTTAAACCCATTCGGAACATCGCCTGGAGCTCTCCCACAGCAGGTCAAGGGCAGGAGGCTACTCAAAGCCTTCCAGGCAGTGGTGAGAAGGACGCCGGAGTTTTCTGTGTCAGGAGACTCAGCAGGATGTGGCGGAAGAGACCCGGGTGCAACAAACCAGCCCTCACAGGCTAAGGGTAGCTCCACCTCCCTTGGAGTTCACGGAGGTTTTGAAGAGAGGGGAGGGAAGGCCACGCCCCCACCCTTCCCCAGCCTTCAAGGCAGAAGCACGGTTCTCAGGTAGTTGCACCTGCACCTGTCAGTCCACCTGGGAGAAGACATAGGAGAAGAAAAAGGCCACAGGCCCTCGGACTGGCTGACGGTGGGACCACTAGCAAAGTCTCACCAAGTGCAGAAACATCTTTAATCAAATGCCAAACCTGGGGCTGGCAGGGAAAGCTGTCACCTGGGACGCCCACATCCCAAGCAGGTGCAGGTTCCAGTCCCAGCTGCTCCACTTCCGATCCAGCTCCCTGCTGATGTGCCTAGGAAAGCAGCAGAACATGGCCCAAGTTCTTAGGCCCCTGCACCCACGTGAGAGACCTGGAAGAAGCTCCAGGCTCCTGGCTTTGGATTGGCCCAGCTCCCACCACTGCGACCATTTGGGGAATGAACCAGTGAATCGTTGGCTTCCTCTCCCCTGCCTCTCTGTAACGCTGCCTTTCAAATAAATAAATGAAAATCTTTAAAAATAAATCAAGTGCCAAATGCACTCCATTTCAAAGGGAGAATGCCTTACTGTCACCTCTCCAGTTACCTTGTTTGGGCTCTGAGACCCTGAAACTCGAGCATTTTTAAACGGGTCTTCAGTTAGCATGCACCAGCTAGCAAGAGCAACCCCTAGGCCGCTTTGGTTTTGATTCATGGCTTACTTATGAAGGCCATATGCACCCTCTAGAACATCAAAGTGGCCTTCAGCAGGGCCCCTCATGCCTCTGCCCACCACCCCTGTCCCTGCGCCCTGTCTTCCCTCTGCCTCAGGCCAGCCTCACACCAGGAGCACAGGTGTGGCCCCAGACCCAGCACCAGCGGCTCCCGCTGGCCAGCAGCTGAGAGCAGGAGCCGGGGCTGTTAACAGCTGTTGCGATCCAGCAGATGGAATGGTTTCAGCAAATGGCGATGCTATCAGAGGGGGAACATCCAATACCTGAGTCTCTGTGCCCAGGAGAACAAAGGTTTCAGCTTCCATTGTCCCCTGTGCGGGAAGCCCCCAGGGACCCCTGCTCACACTGTGGGTTCCTGACTTCTGGGCACTCAAGGACGACCCATGATCCTCTTGAGCTTTAAAGCTGGGAACCCCCGGAGACGGTGCTGGTTGTGTCCCCAAGTGCTGCCACCCAGCACCGCAGGAGCCAGAGGCTGGCTCCAAGTCTCACACTAAGGCTGTCACGCTTTCAAATAGACGCTTTAAAATATATTTAATCAATAGATACAGAGAGAGAGAGAGAGGGAGAGAGGGAGAGAGGGAGAGACCCCATCTGCTCCTTCACTCCCCCAAATGTTGGTGACAGCTGAAGCTGGGTTGAGAGCAAAGCCAGGAGCCGGGAATTCAGTGCAGGTCTCCCATGCAGGTGGTAAAGACCCAGCTCCTTGAACCATCAGTGCTGCTTCCCAGGGTCTGCATTAGCAGGAGGCTGGAGAGGGGAACCAGAACTGGGAATGGATCCCAGGCACTCTGATCATCTTAACCCAGAGAGTCTCTTTCTGTATCTGCTGAGCGGGGATGGTGGGAGCAGACTCCACAGCTCTCCCTATACGCACTTGCTCTCCAGCTTTAGCTTAGCACACTTGGAGAGGAAGAGCTTATTTTTTAGAGAGAGAAATTTGTAGGGGCTGGCACTGTGGCGCAGTGGGTTAATGCCTTGGCCTGAAGTGCCGGCATCCCATATGGTTCAAGACCCGGCTGCTCCATTTCTGATCCAGCTCTCTACTGTGGCCTGGGAAAGCAGTAGAAGATAGCTCAAGGCCTTGGGCCCCTGCACCTGCGTGGGAAACATGGAAGGGGCTCCTGGCTCCTGGCTTCGGATTGGCACAGCTCCAGCCGTTGCAGCCATTTGGGAAGTGAATCACCAGATGGAAGAGCGCCCACCCCCACCCCCGCCTCTCCCTGTGTAACTCTTTCAAATAAAATAAATAAATCTTTAAATAAAAAGAAAGAAATCTGTAAATACAATAACTTGAAGGAACTGGAAAGTCTTAAAATTGAATAGCTTTGAATTGAGTGATTCTTTTTTTTTAAAAAGACTTATTTATTTATTTGAAAGGCAGAGTTACACAGAGAGAGGAGAGGCAAAGAGAGAGAGAGAGAGGTCTTCCACCCGCTGATTTACTCCCCAATATGGCCACAATGGCCAGAGTGGTGCCAATCCAAAGCCCAGGAGTGAGGAGCTTCCTCGTGGTCTTCCCACGTGGGACATCTTCTGCTGCTTTCCCAGGCCATAGCAGAGAGCTGGGTTGGAAGTGGAGCAGCCGGGACTTGAACCGGTGCCCATATGGGATGGAGACACTGCGGGCAGCAGCTTTACCCACTATGCCACGGTGCCGGCCCCAAATTAAATGATTATTATGCCCAATTCTTATTCTGGCCTCCAAAGACAGCTTGATGTCCAATTTGCATTTTGAAAAGTTATTCTTCCAGTGACTGCCCGCATGTGCGTAGTCAATTTTCTAATGATAATGCTGATAAGGGCTGGCTTTGGCTGGATGACCTGAACTCCTATTTTATTAACTTTAAGTAGTGTTCTCATCTACTTTCGAAGCAAATAACTCTTGTTCCATTTGATCTTCTTGTCAATAAGCTACATTTTTTTTTAAATCAGGGCCAACATTGTGGCACAGCAGCTAAGCCAGTGCTTACAATGCCAGCATTCCGTCTTGGAGCGCTGGCTGTTTACTTCTGATCCAGCTCCCTGCTAACACCTGCGAATGCAGCGGAAGATGGCCCAGGTGCTTGGGTCCCTGACACCCACGTGGGAGACCCTGGTGGAGTTCCTGGATCCTGGCTTTGGCCTGGGCCAGCCCCAGGCTTCGCAGCCATTTAGGGAGCGAACCAGCAGCTGGAAGATCTCTCTCTCCCTGTCTCTCTGCCACTCTGCCTTTCAAATGAACAGAAGAAATCTTTAAAAGAAATTACCTGAGACCCAGGTGTGCACCATCTTCCAGGAGCGGTGTGGACTCTGCTTTTCTGCATTTCAGTCCTTACGGTTTCCCTGGTCTCACGTGGGATTCTCCAAAGCACATTCCCACCCACAGACACCATGTCCACCTGTTCACTGGAGCAGCTTTGGGCCTCGAAGGTCAAGAGCGTTGTTCCCCCTGTGCCCCCTCTCCATCCAAAGAGTGAAGCGATTGTAGAAGCAAGAATCAGAAGTGTCTCTGCAGGCTCCTCTTGCATGAGCTTGTCCCTTCCAGGCCTCTGCTCACCCACCATGTCCAGCTCCAGATGCTCAGTTCTTATCACACCGGGTGTTAAATACAGAGCACTGACGGCCACAGGCTGGATGGTTCACCTGCCTCCAGCAGTTGTATTTCAAGATGTCCAGGGGACGCCTGAAACAGCAGATAGTACTGAACTCCAGGTTAAAGCCTTTTCCGTCTTGACTAAGTGCTTCGTCACACCTCGTGGACATAATTTTGCAGTCGGAGGTGTGACAGTAAAACTGACATGAATTTCTTTTTCCTCCTTTGCAATAAAAATCATAAAAATATCATTAATAAAGATAAATGCATAAATGTTTAAAAATATTTATTTATTTATGTGAAAAGCAGACTGGCAGAGAGAGATTGAGATCTTCCATCCCCCGATTCATTCCCCCATATGGCCACAATGGCCAGGGCTGGGCCAGGCCAAAGCCAGGAGCCAGGAGCTCCATCCTGGAATTTGAGCCATCTTCCCAAATGCATTACCAGGGGGCTAGATTGGAAGTGCAGCAGTTGGAACCAGTGCTGTAATACGGGATGTCAGTGTCGTAGGCGGCAGCTTAACTTGCTGTACCAGGACCCCAGCCCCTCCACAAACGTTTGGAAGCCCCTCGTGTATTGCACCGGCCGCAGTGCCCTTGCATGCTGGAATGCTAAACCATGCACCAGCCAGGCAGTTGCATGCCCAAGGGCATCCCCATGGGTGCCAGGACGCTCCGGTGCCCTGTGGAGCTGCTGTAAGCGAGACCCTGCACCTTCAGGCCGACCTGCTGGGCAAGGTACTTCCCAGAGTAGCACACGCAGGCTGAGTGGCAGGCTGCAAGCTGCTTTGTGTCAACTTGCTAATAAATGTCTGCACCCTTGGCAGCATCTAGTCTAGCGATTGCTTCCTCATCACCCACCTGTGGGAACCCTGCACCCAGTTCCTGATTGAGCAGACTGGCTGAGCCCCTGTCCCCCCGCTGGGGAGGGGCAAAGCCAGCGTTCGGGGCCAGCTCCATTCGCTGTGACGCTCAGAAAGCAGGCACGTCGTGAGTGGGAGGATGAAGCAGACAACAGAAGCATGGAGGCCAGCACGTCCGTCACCCGCCCAGGAGAGAAAACTCCTTGCTGTTGGCTGAACTGTCCTTCACCTTCAGGATCTGCTGTAAAACGGATCCTTAGAAATCCTCCACGTGTCCCATGTTCTTCAAAGGTCAGGCTGAAGACATAGACCTCTTTTACGTCCTAACAGGAAATAAAACACGGTTTGGCTTGAAGCACGCGCTTAGCTATCTCACATAGAATGCAGTAGGGAGCCCATAGGACGAGGAAAACCACAGATACAACTTTCTCAGCGTTGCTCTGCGAAAGGTCAGCTTTATTTCAGTCCTAGTATCCTGGGGCCCGGCCGGCAAAGCGTAGCCTTGTCTTTTCGTTTGCTGTGACTTCTTCAAGTGATCCGATTGGCCAGATCACCAACAGGGACTTATTTTTAGAACCCAAAGGATGAGAACTTCCTACCCTCCCAGCCTCCTCTGAAGATGACGGGCTTTGTTTGTATTATCAACAAGGATATAAAACAGAAAATCTTCCAGCTATTTTTTTCCACCCACGAGGACATGCTGCTGACATGTTGACTGGAGGCATTTCCGAATCGGACTCAAAAAGACAAGGCTTCACCAACAGGAAAATCGCCTGGCTGGCAGCAAGTGGTGAATGGCAGTCTTAACAGCACGCAAGCTTGCGGCGAGCGATGGCTGCGAGGCTCCCCCCGAAAGCGTGGACAGCGGTCAGACCAGCTCCTCGCTTGGAGCCCGTCATGCTGGCCATGTACGTGAGGCCTGCAGAGTGGGTGTGCCCAGCTCCAGGCTCCGGAGCCCAGGGGTCTTGGAGACTGTGAAATCCTGCATTGAGGATTTTGGAAAGCAACTCGGCTACTAGCTAGAGGCAGAGGCCAGAGGATGCACGAGTTTGGAATCCTGGTGCCCTTTGCCAGGTCCCGCTTACTAGAAACCAAATGGCCTGTGGGACCACCGCAGATGACAATCTCTAGATCACCATGCACAAATCCCTCTGGGACAGAGGCACATGGAGGTCGCAGTGCCTGACAAATCTTTTCTCCACACTTCTCCTGAAATATTTAGTTCCTGGCCTGGAAGGACTTGAAGTTTTTAAGACTTGTCATTTAAGGAAATATATTTATCCCCGTGTTGGAACAAACACACGGAAGCGAGGCCACATTTCCTCTGCCTTGCAAAATCAACTTCCCCTCTGGAGCTTTTCTGGTTTTCTGGCTGGGATGAGTGAAAAGCCACCCCACCCACCTTTGATGGATGCCTTGGAAACAGCAGTGCAAAGTGAGAGGGGCCACCTGTTCTAGACGTTTGCTGGGGCTGTAAGAGATAGATTTCTTTTTGATTAAAAAAAAAAGATTTATTTAAAGAGCAGAGTTAAGGGAGGCGGGGGAGAGATCTTCCATCTGCTGGTTCACTCCCCAGTTGGCCACAATGGCAGGAGCTGGACCTGGAACTCCATCCGGGTCTCCCTCGTGTGTGACAAGGGCCCAAGCACTTGGGCCGTATTCTGCTTTCCCAGGAGCATTACAGGGAGCTAGAGTGGAAGTGGAGCAGCCAGGATTCGAACTGGCCAACTCGTGACTTTCTTGCTCCTCAGTAGGAGGAATGCCATTCCTGGGTCTGTGGGTACCCGGGGTACAGTGGGGCAGGGGAGAGCACCAGTTTATATCTTCACTCTGGAAGTTTGTGCACGCTGTGTCCTCATCCCCAGAGACTTGGCCAGCCCTTTCCCTCTCTGGTACTGTCGTCCACATCCTGAAAGCAAGAGGACCAGTGAGTCCCACTGGACAGGCTACTTCCTGCTTTCAGTCCACACAGCAGACGGCCACCCCTCCTCATCCATGGGGCTTTGCTCCCGGACCGCCAGCGACGCCTGAAACGGCTCATAGTGCTGCACCCTACGGGATAAACCAAGTTTCTGTCCCCTATCCATGGACCTATGCTAATAGTTAATTTATAAATTAGGCACAGGAAGAGATTGACAATAGCTAGTACTAAAACAGAGCACTTACAACAATAGTGTAATCAAAGTTACTTAACGCGAACGCGTCATTGGTTTCTGGAATGGTCCAGGTACCATTGTCCAGGTACCAATGTTCCAGGCCACCATCGGTCACCAGTGACTGGAGCCGTGGATGGGGGGGGAGGGGACTGCTGCTCGTACTCTGAGCACTTCCTGTGTGGCTGTGTGAGGCTCGGTGCCCAGCGCTGACCTCAGGTGTGAGCTGACACCTGCCTTCTCCGTCCCAGCAGGCTGACCAGGACTGACTGTCCCCCATCCCCAGGACAGGGCTCAGAGAACTCTGCAGCCCTCTGTGCCCAGACTTTCACTCAGTCACAAGGATGCGTTAGTCACTGACAGGGTTCAAACCCTGTGGGGGCACACATGTGAGTCAGGTCATTGATTCTTCCCATTGCCTAGGAGGGAAGGGGCTCAATCAAGAGTAAAATATCCATTTGGGATTAAAAATAAAACAGTCATTTGAATTTTCCCAGTTTGCAGCTATTATGGAAAAAAAACTGCTGTGAATATTCTTTTTTTTTAAGATTTATTTATTTATTTTAAAGGCAGAGTTTCACAGAGAGAGAAGGAGAGACAGAGAGAGACAGAGAGGTCTTCCAGCCGCTGGTTCACTCCCCAATTGGCCATAATAGCCAGAGCTGTGCGGATCCAAAACCAGGAGTCAGGAGTTTCTTCCAGGTCTCCCACGCAGGTGCAGGGGCCAAAGAACTTGGGCCGTCTTTTACTGTATTCCCAGGCTATAGCAGAGAGCTGGATGGGAAATGGAGCAGCCGGGACTCGAACCAGTGCCCCCTGAGATGCCAGCACTGCAGGCAGTGCCTTTCCCCGCTATGCCACAGCGCCAGCCCTGTGAATATTCTTGTACAGTGCATTTGGTGGACATACGATTCCATTTATCTTGGGCTAATACACTATCCCAAACTCCACTACTGGTGGGATAGGTCAGTTGTGGTACATTCATTCAGTGGAATATTATACAGAAATAAAGAAGAATGAACCACTGCTACTTGGAGCCACATGAAAGAATTCCAAGAACCTTTCATGAGCAAGAACGGCCAGACGCAAAAGAGTTCATTCTGTGTGATTCTAGTTACATAAACTCTGGAACTGCAAAACTAATCTATGATGGGAGAAATTAGACCAGGGGTTGCCTTTGGCTGGTGGGACATAGGGTTGCTGGGAGAAATGTAGGATAGGTCTTGATCTTGTCCAGGGGGCTGGTTTCACAGATGCCAATGTTTGCCAATGTACACCACAATGTGCCCTTAAAAACTGTGCATTCAGGGCTGGCACCATGGTGTAGTGGGTAAAACATCCCATGTGGTTGCTGGTTCGAGTCCCAGCTGCTCAACTTCCAATCCAGCTCCCTGCTAATGCAGCTGCCAGCGAGGTGCAGGGATGGGGTTCTCTGCCTCTTTATGCTCCTGCAGGCCTAGTACAATCCTCTACCAGAGGACTTGTGTGGAGCCGTCACTGTTGGCAGAGGACCTTCCTTGGAGAGTGGCGGCTCCTGGGGAAGGCATGGCGCCAGCCTTCTGTGTGTGGCATCCATCCCTAACACGCAGGGCATGTCACAAGACATGGAAGTGACTTGCTGCAAGTAGGACCCCCAAGTCGGCATTCACCCCCTGTTCCTTCCTCGCCCCTTTCAGCAATAGTGATCGCAGGAGTGGTTTGTACGCCCTAGTGCCAATTCTGCTCCTTCCACCCTCTCTTGAATCCACCCCAACAGTCTACCTGCACAATGTCCCATCGACAGCACCCATAACCTCCTTGCTGCTCAGTGTGGATTGGACCCCTGTCCTCATTGTCCAGAGCTGGTTGCTCCTTTCTCTGTCTTTAGCTTCCCTTGTTCCAAGGACACAGAACCCCTGGTGTTCCTCCCATGCCACGGGTGGCTTCCGATGCTTGATAGTGCTTTGTCTCCATGATGTCTGAATGTTCCAAAGACCTGGAGCTTGGTCCTGGGACACCTTCTGTCTGCTTGTCTCTGAGCCTGCATCGCAAGCAACAACCAACACTTGGCTACTCGGCACACTAATTAAAAAAAGAAATTCCTTTATTGGTGAAACTAGCAACCTGTTAAATAGCATGGAGAGACTTAATCAACTCAGGTGGTTAAAATGGTTTTTGTGGATTGGCTCAAAGAGTTGGTTATTGTAATTAGAGGACAACCCTTACTCTTACATAAACAGGGGGTAAGAATCCAACAAGGCCTATCACCTTACCCATGATGGAGACCCTATCTTTATTCTTTAGAAGGATTTGTAGCTACGTAATCCCAGCTAGAGAGCACGGAAGCTCAGAAACATGGGAATATGGTTAGGAATTCAGAGCAGGTTATATGGGAAATTTGGGGCCTGTTTAACTATTAATTTTTTGATGAATAAATATGGTGAGCAGAGTCCAGTTGGAGATGTGCTTTGATTATTGCCCAGCAGGGATATCACAGGGCAGTGACTTATGCTTAGAGGCCACCATTGTTACCAAAAAGAACCCAGGAACTATGCACATCCAAGCTGGCTAAGGTCAAGTTGATGAGACCTTCCTGTACCCAGCTGCTTAGTATCTCCATCTCTGTTTCATTTCTTTCCATTACCCATCAACAACTAATAGACCATCAATGTCGCTTTCTTGGGTAGTCATCAATCTCCTTCCAACTCCAGAAGCTCATTGGTCCACATGGTTCAGTTCTGTTCACTGCTGTAACCTAGCACAAACAACAGTGCCTGCAGTGCCTGGGCTAACAGCCATGCCTGGGGGTGGGGGGACTGCTTCAAGATGTGATGCCAAAGGCATCAAAAATAAAAAAAAAAAAAAAGAGGAATATTTTTGTCTATAATATCAAGAAAATAGAGTTTGGCCATGTCATGTAACACAGATAATCAGTGTCATCTAAATTGACAGGCATGGATGTATGGCTTCACTGGCAAGAGATGTCATGTTCTTCAAGAAGGCTCACTGAGCCTCCCGAAACTTAGAGTGAAAGGATGCGATGTGAGGCAGATACAGAAACAATTGTCCAAGTTTCCAGCTGGTCGAGGAGTGCAGCTTGCAGTCGCTCTTGAGATGGGCTCTGGCCCTGGTTTTGCGTCACTGAGGTATGGGGCAATTCTCAGACACAGGCAGTATTTGCAAAAGGCTTCTGTGCGATTGCGCAGAGGGCAACAGAGGGTGATCTGGAAGGAACACACTCAAAGCTTGGCAAGGTCCTTTGGGTGCTATCTCAACAGCTCCAGGAGGAGGGCACGTAGGGCAGAGAGAACAGTGTGTGAGTGTTCAGGAAAGAAAACAGAAAAATCCAGCAAGACACATGGCTCAAGGGAGCAGCGGGGCCATTCTGGCTGAGGGCTGGGCGAAGGGGGCTCCCACTGCGGACCGCGGGAAGGTGGCAGGTCATGGAGGATCCCTGATTACGCCATTTGTCATCAGGGAACGGGATCAGAATTTGGAGCTGGGGCAAGGAGACCTCTGGGTAAGAGGTCATAAACCTTGGGCTTGGACATGGTGAGACAGGCAGGTGGTGGTCAGAGGCCAGGCTGCCAGCCATCAAAGATGGCTCTGGAAGAGGCCACACTCGGTCTGATGGCAGCTGACACGCCTGCTCCCCTTCGCTGACACTCAGGTGGCACGGCGTGGCTGTGGCCCTGCCAGGAAGCAGGCTAGACTCCACAGTGGCTGCTCCCTGGCCTGGGTGGGGATGGAGAGAAAGAAGTCCCAGTGGCACTGGACAATGTGGTCAGCCCTACCACACCTGCAGCTGACACTGTGGTCGTTTTGGGGGGACCAGACGAGCCAACCAGATGGATAGGTGGGAGTTCGATGACCAACATCTGGCTTGGTCTGGCAAAGGCTACACAAACAGACCCAGCCAAGGCTGTAAGACTCAGGCACTAAGAACCCAGGCTCAAGAGGGACTTGGAGCAAGAATCAGGAAGTCACAGTGAAAGGCCAGCCCTGGTCCCTGGACAGGCCCAGTGTGAGGCCAGCAAACCAGCTGAGGGGTCTGCCAGCCGGTGGGGAAAGGCTCCAGATCCCCAGGCAGGCTTGACTGATGGACTGTGGGGGCAAGGAATGTCTGTGTCCACTTCCAATCCTGCACTCCCTGCCCGCAGCAGACTGTGGCACTAGGGACAGCCAAGTGCTTATTTAACCTTTGCCCATTTCCTGTGGCAGTGAGAAGAAAGCCGGTGCTCTGGAGTTCACAACAGCCAAATCACTTGGACACAGAGCTGCTCCTGCTTGGCGAATCGGACTTAATTCTCTGTCTCTTCTTCCCCTTTCTGCACCTTCTGCAGAAGATAGGAGGCAGTAATGAAAGGGCAGGAAGACAGGAGAGTGCCTGGCCAGGGTCAAGTGCACTGTTGGCTGCGCCCTGCCCAGCTGACTGCCTGTCCACTCTCACTCCATCCTTCTGTCGGAGCCCCTAGCATCCAGGGAGCCCCTGATGTGGGGAGGCAGGGGAGCCGCTGGAGAGAGGCAGGGATGGCACTGCAGGTCGGCAGCCCCCAGCACCACCTTGGGCGGAAGAACTTCCAGTCCCGTCCTCCACACGCCGCCTTCTGCAGCCAGGAAAGCCAGGCACTCCTCCTCCCTCTCCCCAGTCTCCTCCACTGTTCTTAGCAATTACTTCTGAACAGGTCACCTTACCCAGCCTGGGAAGCTGCTAATCACTGCTAATCTGACAGCTAGTGCAGGTGATGTTTGCCTTGGCCACACTCCAAGGCCAGAACACTCCCATTTCAGTCTGCAGCCGCCCTGGCATCGCCACCTCACCTCTGTCCCTCCCGCGGCTGGTCTTAGGACAAATGCCCTTGGGGGTAATTCAAGCCAGATCTTCCCACTCCCACCCCGTAAGTCTCTGCCATGCCTGTGGGAACCTGGAAAGAGAGGCAGGCCCCAAGAGATTCAGAGACGTCAGGCAGAAGAGATTGACCTGGAAGACGACAGCTCACCTTACCAGAAGGGAACACGTCTGTCTGAGAGGTCTCTGGGTGGGCAGGTCCCTCCAGACCCCAGAGAAAGGCAAGCACAATCCTAAGTCCAGAGTCGAGGAGCAGTGGACTTTGAGCCAGGGATGATGCCAGGCTCTTTCCCGTCATCCCACGGACTCCTCAGGCACAGGTGCAGGTGGTCTGATTTGTTCCCATTTCATAGCAGAGGCCACCGGAGCTCAGAGACATCAAGTAACTGAACTAAGGTCACAAATCTAGAAAGCACAGAGTTGGCGTCCCAATCCGGCTTTCTCTGGAACCCAGGTGCTATCCACCACGTGGCGCTACCTCTGGCAGGAGTGTAAGGAAAAACAATGTGGAGAGAATAGTCACCTTATATTCCGTCCTCTCGAAGTTCCTATGTGGAAGTCCCAGCCCCCCAGTCCCTTAGAATGTGATGTAGTTGGAGAGAAGGTTGTAAAGGGGTGACTAAGTTAAAATGGGGCCATCAGTCATTAAGAAGAGGATATTGGGACCCAGACGTAGGGAGGGAAGAGCACCTGACACCACAGTGGGAAGACGCCATCTACAAGCAAGGAGAGAGGCCTCTTGATCTTGGACTTCGAGCCACCAGGACATGAGACAGTAGCTTTCTCTTGTTGAAGAGAGCGTTGGGGTATCTTGTGACGGTTGCTCTATCTATTTATTTGAGAGGCAGAGTAACAGAGAGAGGCAGAGAGAGAGGTCTTCCATCTGCTGGTTCACTCCCCAGTTGGCCACAATGGCCGGAGCTGGGACAATCTGAAGCCAGGAGCCAGGAGCTTCTTCCAGGTCTCCTGCATGGGTGCAGGGGCCCAAGGACTTGAGCCATCTTCTACTGCTCTCCCAGGCCACAGCAGAGAGCTGGGTAGGAAGTGGAGCAGCCGAGACCCGAACCAGCCCTCATGGGATGCTGGGGGCAGCTTAACTTGTTGCACCACAATGCCTGGCCTCGTCCAACATTTTTCTTGATTCTTCAGCCAACTGTAAAGAAGGCATAGGAACAGAAACTCATGTAAGTAAGAACTCTGTACTTTTAGTATTCTGCAGTTTAATATTTTTTTATTTTTTAAATTTTTTATTTTTTTATTTTTTTGACAGGCAGAGTGGACAGTGAGAGAGAGAGACAGAGAGAAAGGTCTTCCTTTTTGCCATTGGTTCACCCTCCAATGGCCGCTGCGGCCGGCGCACCGCGCTGATCCAATGGCAGGAGCCAGATGCTTCTCCTGGTCTCCCATGGGGTGCAGAGCCCAAGCACTTGGGCCATCCTCCACTGCACTCCCTGGCCACAGCAGAGAGCTGGCCTGGAAGAGGGGCAACCGGGACAGAATCCGGTGCCCCGACCAGGACTAGAACCTGGTGTGCCGGCGCCGCAAGGCGGAGGATTAGCCTAGTGAGCTGCGGCGCCGGTCTGGTTTAATATTTTTTAAACTTGATGAATTCCAAGTGGAAATACTGATCATTTTTAGTGAGTAGTCCTGTAGTTTTACCCAATCCAAAGGCTATGAAGGCAGTGCTAAAGGCACAGTTTAACCCTCTGTTTTCAACCTTAAACCATGACAGAGACATTTCCCTCTGTCTTCAAACATCCAGGGAAAAACCCTGCTCTAGAATCGCAGATACTAACATCTGTGCAAGGTATTTAACGGCATGCATAGTAGAGCCCATCATTATTCACATGTATAAAACAGAAGCAGGAAAATAAAATCTGTACCTGACCTAATGTTCTCGAAGAGAATATGTTCCATTTACAATTTCACTACAAGCGTGAAAAATATTCCTTCTGAAAGGAAAACAGCCATGGATGTGGTGTTTATGCCCCGGGCCAGGAAGTCGCCCTCTAACTCAGGTTCTGCTCTCAATAGCACGCAGAGCATTCCAGTGGCACGGGCTCTGTGCATCTCAGTGGAACGGAAGCAGCGTGTTTGCTTCCGAAGCCCGCACGAGACACAAGAGACAATGACACCTGCCAGGAGCTCTTAGATTATTGATCAAGTGGAGGGAGACTATTAGGGCTTATAAAATAGTTTGCGTGCCCCCCCAAAGGCATATGTCTGGGGGGTATAGTCCTCAAAGGTTTTTCATGGTTCATGGATTAAAGGTGAAGACTTGATCTAAGTATGGCATCTGGCTTGGTCCCAGTGGAAGGCCTTCAAAGCAGCTCTCTCCGGAGGGTTGGTGATGGATGCCAACTCCAGCCCCCTGCTTCCTCCCCACTTCCTGTCTCGCCATGTGATCCTCCTTCTGCACGTGTTCCCCCATCTGTCATGCTCATCAGATGCCAGGCTAATGAAGCTCCCGGTCTCTGTGCACCTCCAAAACCATGAGCCAAAATAAACCTTTTCCCGGCCTTAGTAGCTTCTCCCCAGCGTTTTAATCCAAGTAAAGGAGGACTGATTAATGGGGAGCCTAGGAGAAGCTGGCCAGGCAGTGCTAGCCAAAGGCTCTCCAGGGAGAACCATGGCCTTGGGGCCTTGGGGCCTCAGGCGGCAAACATCACAGCCATACAAAAAAGGAGCAGCCTGGTAGCAACAGTGTTGGGTGCAGAGTGTTTCAGAGAGTGGAAGGAGCACATATTCAGTGGAGAGACTGCCAGGGTGGGCTGCAGGCTACAGGAGGGGCCTCCAGCCCCTGCCCAGCACAAAGGCCTGGCAATTAGGAAGTTTACAGGTCTCTGTGTCAAGTCATCTGTGCACATCTCTGGCCTGGACATTGCAGGAGATTTCGCTGCGACTGGGCAGATAATATGGTTAGGGGCTGTAATGTGAATCGGCTGTGATATTTTTAAGGATGCTTAATTCTGCTACAGAAAATAAGAAAAACTGAGCCAGCATTGTGGTACAGCAGTCGCCACGGTGCCAACATCATAGGTGAGTGCTAGCTCGAGTTCTGGCTGCTCCATTTCTGATCCAGCTTCCTGCTATTGCTCCTGGAAAGGAAGCAGAAGATGGCCCCAGTACTTGGGCCCCTGCACCCATGTGGGAGACCCGGAGGAAGTTCCTGGCTCCTGGCTGCAGCCTGGCCCAGCCCTGGCTATTGGGGCCATCTGCGGAGTGAACCAGCACATGGAAGATCTCCCTGTCTTTGTAACTCTGCCTTTTAAATAAACAAACAATTCTTATTTTAAAAAATAAGAAAAATTAACATTAGCTGTAGAAAAATAAACAGAGCATAATAATACTGTGCATTGATTTTAAAAATGATAACACAGGTGACTTCTCTAGAAAAGTTAAACATAGAATTAGCATATGATCTATCAACTCCACTTCTAGGTATATTCCCCCCAAAGAATGAAAAGCAAGGACTTAAACAGGTACTCACACACCAATGTTCATAGTTGCATTATTCGTAATAGACAAAAGGTGGAAACAACTCAAATATTCATCAACAGATGAATGGGTTTTTTAAAAATGTAGCCTACACAAACAACGCAATATTATTCAGCCTTAAACAGGAATGAAATTCTGACACATGCTACAGGAAGACATTATGCTGAGTGACGTAAGCCAGACACCCAGGACAAATATTAAATAATTCTACTAACACAAAGCATCTGCAATGGGCAGATTCAGAGATAGAAAGCGGAGAAGTTGCCAGAGGCTGGGGGAGAGACCGATCCAGGCATAAAGTCCTGAAGATGGATAGTGGCGACGGCCACCCATTGCCAACACACTTAGTGCCACTGAGTTGCACCCACAGACGGTTACAACAGCATATTGTATGTTCTGTACATTTCATCACACTTTTTAAGCAAGGATGAGCTAAGTCAGGACTTTGCTTAGACAGTCACAGTGCATAAGATTACGCTGTCCCTAGGATGACAGCTCTGTCATCCCCAGGTCAGCCACCATTGGTGACACCATTTAGCTCCATCTGGCACTCCGTGTGTTTTGCCTAGAAACACAGAGAAAGCCGAGGCATGGCTGTTTCGCCAGGGATTTAGGAGCCAGGCCTCCCTGCCCCTGCATCTCTCTGATGGAGCAAGATTGGTTTTGCTTCAGGCCCTTCTCTCCGCTGAGCCTCTGGCTCAGTGCTGGCTGCCGTCACTGCTGTGAGTACGGAACGCAGGTGCAGCAGAGAGCATGGGTGGGAGGACCTGGGCCCCCGAGGGTCGCACAGGCTGGTCCTTCCACGTGCTCACATGCCTCACTTCCTCCCCCCGGAGAACACTGGCATTTTCAGCCAATTCCATACAGCACCCACTCAGCATCCCAGGTTGGTCTGAGAGCCCACGTGTTCCACGCAGGGAGGGCTTGCCCAGCAGCCTCCGTGGAGGCCACCACTGTAGCAGGGAGATTTCTCCCACCCAGACGGAGAAAGGGCAGGTACTGTGTGGCCAACAGAGAGGAAGCAAAATGGAAGAGAGTGAGGGCTGAAGCAAACTGGAGTGGGGATGGAGCACCTTTCCTGCTGGGGCGGCCACAGAGGAGACTGCCCTGGCTAACCAGGGGCGGTGTGCAGACAGACAAAGGGACTGGGAAGCAGGGGTGGAGGCTGATGGGCAACAACAGGAAGAGCCTTTGCATTACACTGACCAATCGGCCAACATCTGGGCCAACGTCTGGGCCAGCTGAGCAGCCCGGCCTGATGGCAGACAGCACACCTGTGCTTCCCAGCGCGTCTGGAGTTTTGCCACGCGCACCTCCACAGAGAGAATAATGGGAAAGTCAGCAGGGCCACCTCGCTGGTACCTCGTGGTGTCTAGGAGAACGCCGGTGATGTTTACTGAGTAATGTTCCCAGTGATTGATCCAGGTGTTCGTAACGTTCCCAGGGAAGAGATGCAAAGAGTAGAGGTTGGAACTCATCTTAGTTCTCCAGCTGCTAACTGGTCCAGCTGGCATCGAAACCCACTTCTACCTGGTTGCAGCGCTTGTGTCCTGCGTCAGTACCCCTGATTAATATGAGAAGATACAGCTCATGGTCAAGGCACAGGCATCAGCTAGATGATCTTCAGAAAGGGAACAGACCTGGTACCTGGTGACCTGGTGGCTAAGGCCAAGACTGTGTGACAGAAAGGACAGGACACAGTGTGAGTCTGGGGACAAAGACAGAGAAATGCATTAGATTAAAAATAGAGTTGGCTGGGTGCTAATTAGCTAACCTCTACGAAACAGGATAAGCAGCAGGATGTAATTACCCCCAGTTTAACGGAGCCCCTCGGTGTTTCCCTGGCTGGGTAACCCCTGTGGGTTGTTCGGAGAGCGCACACACAGCTTTTCTGCAGAACACAGCACAATCTGCCAGAAACCGATTCTGGAAAGCCCAAATAATTTTTATAAAAGGAAACTGGATTATAGGAGAGATTGGATTGCGAGAGGAGACAGGACCGTCTGGGCAGCAGCTGGGTGGTGCGTGATGACCAGGTCAGCAGGGGGAGGCAGAAGCAGAGGGGGCGTGGCTGTGGTTCTTCATCAGAATGACAACCCGCTGAGAAGTGTGCGGAGGGGTGGGGGTGAGGGCTGCCCCTCCCCACCTCCACTCCCCCTTTTGTCCCCTCCCAGGGCTCCTAATCCATCCAGCTGGGAGCGGCTGTTTGCCACCTGACTTCTGAAATCCATTATTTCAACTGAAATGAGTTGACCCATCTCAAAGTGTGTTCAAAATCATCTGTTTTTTGCTGAGATAGCTCATTAAAGACAGATCTTCCTTCATGGAGAAATTGTTGGTTCCTGGCCCCTTCTTTCCACCTACCTGAAAACTCAGAGGTAAGCATTCTCAAGCTTCGGAGGGACCGCAGGTTTTCCAAAGCCTCCGACGAGCTGCACGAGACCTGCCAATCATCTTCCGAAGTGCTGGCTGGAAGCGCAGGTCCCGCCCTTGCTGTGCTAGCCCATTTGTGGTTACTGTAATGAGATACCTGAAGAAGGCTGAACTTCACAGGGCAAAAAGGGTGTAGAGTTTGTCCTTCTTCAGGTACCAAGGAACAGCATTGGCATCCGATGGGTTTTGGGGAGGGCCTCATTGACTGTTGCGTCAGAACTAGGAGTTCTGAGAGATTCAGAGTGATGCCCATGCTTTCTTTCTTTCTTTCTTTTTAAAGATTTATTCATTTATTTAAAAGTCAGAGTTACACAGAGAGGAGAGGGAGACAAAAAGAGAGGTCATCCATCCGCCGATTCACTCCCCAAATAGCCACAATGGCCAGAGCTGGGCCAATCCAAAGTCAGAAGCCAGGAGCTTCTTCTGAGTCTCCCACGTGGGTGCAGAGGGCCAAGGATTTGGGCCACCTTCTACTGCTTTCCCAGGCCGTAGCAGAGAGCTGGACTGGAAGAGGAGTAGCCGGGACTAGAACCAGTACCCATATGGGATGCAGGTGGTGGCTTCATTTGCTACGCCACAGCATGGGGCCCGCCCAGACTTTCAGAGAAGGTTCTCTCTGGAACTCACTCCAGGAGCCCAGCATTCCCTCCAAGGGCACTGCCCCTAAGGACCCAAAGACTTCCCACTGGGCCCCACTTTTTTTTGCACATAACCTTTTCCCCCTTTTATTTATTTAAAAAATGCTTTATTATTATTTTTTAAATTTATATGAGAGAGAGAAATCTTCCATTGTCTGGTTCACTTCCCCAGATGCCCCAAACAAGTAGGGGCTGGGCCAGGTCAAAGGCAGGAGCCAGGAATTCCATCCAGGACTTCCACATGGATGGCAGGGGCCCAAGTCCTTGGGCCAGGATCACCTGCTGCCTCCCGGGGTGTGCATTAGAAGGAAGCTGGAGGCAGCAGTGGAGCCAGGACTCAAACCCAGGCACTCAGATAAGGGATGCTGGGGGCCTAAGCAGGGGTTTAACTGCTACGCCCAATGCCCACTCCAGCCCCAGGAGTCTGCAGGATGAACGGGACTCGGTTGTGGACAAGGGCAGCACACAGGCGCCGGACCCAGGTCTCCCAGAACTCTGTGCAGGGCCAAAAAAGGGCCCGGAAGTCCCTGCTTTTCTGTGTTAGACTCAATTTCAGGTCGTTTGCCTGTTTTTGTTTTTTAATAAATGAAGATTCAGTTAACTTAAAAATCCATGTGATTTTATGTTTACTTCTTGGTACAAGGTTTGACACAAATCATTGCACACGTCCAAAAGAAAGTGTTTCTGACCATACACTCTCAATATCTGATCCCACAGAAAAATACCCACTGCCGGATCCTTGGGGAAAATGGTGGAGACATTTAAAAAAAAATCAATGCTGATGGCGTCCTTGTCGCTCGTCCACCAGATGACTCGAGGAAGATGACGTGAAAGCAGCGCCCGCCGTGCCTGGGTCACCCTGCATCCCGGCTGACGCTGTCAGTGACACAGATGCTCCACCAGGCCCTGGCGTCATCCTGGCTCTCTCTAGCTTCAGACAACTGCTCGTCTATTTTTAGCTGTGGACCCACTGGGGAGGAGAGACTTTACCAAATGAAAGGAACAGAGGCACAAGGGCAGCAGGAATGTCAGAGGTAAGATAACAGTCAAAGAAAAACCAGGACCCTAAGATGTCAAGGGCGACACTTCAAGGGGAACATTGAAGCGGATGAAATGCGCCAGTCCCGACGGCCTTTGTCTGTGGTTTCCCGAAACACTTCACGGACTGTAAACTCTGCTGGCACAGTCCGGGGGTGCGGTGGGTGTTTCAGATGCCTTTGTTTCTCCCATGAAGTTTAGTGTGTTTGTTGAGTGAGTGAATGAGTGTGTGGAAAAGAATCCAAATGCAGATTGAGAGACCAATAAAAAGGCTGAACCCATTTGGATCTCCTGTTGGGAAGACTATTTCTCTCCAAAATTTAACAAGATTAAAACTATCAACTTCGTTCTCCATGAGTTTATGTCCTCTTTTTATTTATTTTTTTTAAAGATATTTTATTTATTTGAAAGACAGAATTACAGGGAGAAGTAGAGACAGAGAGAGAGAGAGATGTCTTCCATCCACTGGTTTCACTCCCCAAATGGCCGTAATAGCTGCAGCTGAGCTGATCTGAAGCCAGGAGCCAGGAGCTTCTTCCAGTTCTCCCACGTGGATACAGGGGCCCAAAGGCCCCGGGCCATCCTCCGCTGCTTTTCCAGGCACACTAGCAGGGATCTGGATTGGAAGTGGAGCAGCCGGGACTCGAACCGGAGCCCATATGGGATGCTGGCGCTGCAGGTTGGGGCTTTAACTCGCAGTGCCACAGTGCTGGCCCCGAGACCTATGCTGTAAAGGAGAGACAGAAAGGTCCACTCTGTCTTGGCATCTCAGTGTGTGTGTAGGCTTTGGGAGCAGAGCCCAGGAGGTTGGTGAACCTTGGGTTTGGGGTTGAGGGCTCTCTTGTATAGGGTTGAAAATGGCAGAGCGGAGACACTTCCCACCTAGATTCTCCATCTGCCACAGGTGAAGAAACTGGAAGCCTGGGGAGACTGCCTTACCCAAAGCCACCAAGTAATAAGGAGGCAGGGCATACATACCCTGGATAGTTTTCAAATGAAGTATACGATCTCAATTTTTTTGCAACAAAATAAACTCAAATCTTTTAATTTCACTTTTCCATGAACTTTTTGAAGTACCTTGGTAGTAAATGAAGCCTGCATTAAAATGTCTCTGCAGAGGCAGTGGGTTAAAAACCCAGACTTTATATCATTAGTAACACCCACAGAAAAATACGGAGGCTACCGAAATGACCCACTGCACAGGCAGGACTAAGCCCCCAGGCTCCGCTCGGGGGGCCATGGCCAGGCAGACTTGTCCAGCACTGGCCTCCCACCACCAGATGCCCAGCTCTGCAGCCCAGGTTCTTCCCGTGCCAGCCCAGGGCAACAGCGAGCTTCCCTCTCTGCCCCAGAAAGGGAAATCCACAGGACTTTTCTCTCCCCTGCCACCTGAATTCATTCATTAAGGATTTGTCTGGCGAGTTCTATTCAAGTCTTCTGGGCCAGGGCAGTGAGTCAGGGGCTGGCTTGGGAACCAGCATAGAAGCCAGCGTCCTCTAGGGAGTCCAGGTGGAGCCTTAAACTCCCCGATCACACACGGTCCTAATTGGGAAGAAACGTTCTTCAACAAGAGCAGGGGTTTGCGGAGCCTGACAGCGGCTAACAAGGGCGATCGCAGGCGCGCTGATGAGAGGGAAGCAGGATTTACAGTGGATTTCTGAAAGTATTTTCACCCTGAGGTTTACTGTCGAATATAAATAAACTACAGCTCCTCGCGCAATCCCATTCCGATCCCTGCAGCGCCGTCTTAGTTAATTAAATTAACTTTGCAACGACATTCAAGCCCAGTGTCTTCTTTCCAAACGCTTTGTTTGCGCCCAGATCTGGTGATCGACAAGCTGTTTCGCAAGCTTCCTGTGTGAACGGATTACGTCCCCCGCCCCCAGCCCGCTGAGCAATTGGAGGAAGTTTTATCACCAAGCCTGGAACAGCCGCTGTCCGGTACCCCTCCCATTGCGTTGGCTTCATCGCGGACCAAACGCTGCACGCACTTAGAATTAAAATGCATACATGTGCATCCAGATAAACGAAATACAGTAACGTAAATCTCATTTGCGCAAAGCCGATTCCTGCGCTAGGGCTAGGGGACACCGGGCCTTAGCCCTCGCCGTGGAAGCCACTCCCGGCGTGGACACGCGAGTCCGAGGTGGCGGTCGCCCTCCGGGGAGCAGCGCGCAGGCGCGGCGCGCACACGCGGACACCCACGCGCGCTCGCGGGACGCGGGGCTGTCAGGTGCAGAGCCAGTCTTTGTTCCGAAGACATTCTCCTCCCCCGGTATTGGGCTGTTCCTTACGCGCCACGTGAGCGCCGCTCGCGGGCTGGGCCGGCGGGGAGCTGCCCCCGGCGCCGGGGCGACAAAGGCGGGCAGCGCGCGGCCCGTGCGGCCCCGGGCCCTTGCACCACCTCCTCCCCCTGTGGCGCTCTTGGCTCGGCCCTGCCTCCCACTGAGAGCTCCTGGAAGCCACGTCCCGTCCAGACCTTTGCGAAGGAGTCGGGGGTCTCTCCTCGTCCAGAGGGGCCGGGTTTCTGAGCTGCCGGGAAAGGCGAATCCCTCCCGGGGCTGTCAGGGCTGGGGGACCCCTGGGCCTGGGCGCATTCCTGGTGCGTTAACGAGATCAGGTTAGAGAGTCCCACAGCCACCCCAGCAGAATGAGGGGCGCCACGGAGGCCTCTCGTGTCGCACCGTGCGCTGTGACCGCTGACCTCCACCCGGAGTGCCCGCGCCCGGGCCCCTCAAAGGGTTGGGATTGGGGTGAGCGCGTGCCTCGGGCGCAAAACTTAAGGGGTGTGTGTGTGTGTGAAAAAGTTACTGATCAAAATGAATGTGTTAAAGCCACGTATCAAAAATGCAAAAGTGCACGATGAACGAAATAGTCCATTTTAAGTCGACACAGGAGCACTGCAGAGTCGTGCTGAGCCACCTTGGAGCCCCCAGGAGAACATAAGGATTCTGCCCCGGACAAGCCACAGGCCAGGCCCCCGGGTCGGGGATTCGGGGCGCCGAGGGCGGGGTGGTGGGGCGCAGGTCGGCGGCCTCGGCAATGGAGGCCCCGCTGAGCCCCGGTTGGGGCCTGGGGCGAACGGCCCCGGGGGCCGGAGGTGAGAGCTCCGGAAAGCCGCGCAGCCGGGAACAAAAGCCCGGAGCAGGGCGAGCGGGGAGGGCCGAGCCGGGGCGGGAGGGGCCGGCGTGCGACCCAGCTACCGGGCCTCGCGGCGCGTCCTGTAATTCCCTCGCTCGGTGATTAATCCTCCCCTAACAAGGCTTGGCAAGATGTCGGCCGAATAATTTTTGGCTTCTGGAAGGGCCCCACCGCGTGCGCGCACGACCCCGGTGTCAAAGCGGCCTCGGGGAAATTAAATGCATAAGTAAAGCCGGGCGGGTGTGTGTGTGTGTGTGTGGGGGGGGGATGCTACGTGACCTGGAAGGAAGGCGGGAGGCCGGGAACCCTGCGTGGGGCCCGCGGCTCGCTCGATCCTTCCCAAAGGTCAGCGCACGGCCGCGCCTCGGGGTTTCGCCCCGCACCCAACGCGGACCCCATCGTTGTGTCCTGCGGAGCCGGTCCACACGCGCGCAGAAAGGGGAGGAGAGCCTCCGCCCGCCAGGGTTAAATAAACATCTTTTAGGAAGCGCGGCGCACAGCAGCACCATTCGGGCCACGCGCGCCTCCCTCCGGGTGGTCCACGGCAGCCCCGCACCTCTCGCCGCGACGGGGCTGCGGGGGGCGGGGAGGGCTTTCTCTTTCCTCTTGTAAAAGGGGTTTGCCCACGTTCCTCGGAAGCCGTAAAGCTGATCTAACGACTCAGTCACCCGCTAACGCCTGCGTAAAGTGCGCGCCTGGCTGGGCTCCGGGGATCCGAGTCCCGGGTCGCGCCGGGGGGAAGAAGGGGAGGGGGCGCGCCGCGTTCCCCCTCTCCCTTGGGGCTCTGGGGAGAAACCTGCGGCTGAGTTCGGGGCGCAGCGGGGCGGGGGGGGGGGAGCACGGAGACAAAGGGGAAGCAGCCTGGCGCTTCACCCTGGCCTCGGCGGCGCCGGCGTCCGGGCCGGCTGTTGGTTTCCTTTGCGCCGAACCCCGCGCGGCCCGGGAAGCCGCGGCCCGGCAGCTCGTGTCGCGCGGGAGGCGCGCGGCGGGCTCCGGGCTCCATTCACAAAGTCCAGGCGGCGCCGCCGCCGCTCGCCGGCGGCTCGGAGGCCGCTCCCTCTTCCGCTGGGTCTCCGTTTTATGAATGGGCCTGGCGGCGCGCACCGAGCGGCCTGTTTACTCCGCTCTTTGTGACGTCGCGGCCCCGTGACCGGGCGCGAGCGGCCGGCGCTCCATTCACGCGCCGGGGAGGGCTGCGAGCGGGGGGTGGGGGGGTGGGGGTGGCGGGAGGGCGCGGGGCCGGGCCTGGGAGGGGGCGGGGCCTCGCAAGGTAGTATTGAGTTCCCTCCCCGGGGTGGGGGGAGCCGAGGAGCATTAATAAATCTATAAGCCGAGGAGGAAGCGCGGCCGGGCGGTGCGCCGAGCTCCGGCTGTGTTTGGGGACCCGCGCACCGGCGGGAACAGTACGGCCGGATAAGCCCACGGGAGGCGGCAGCGAGCGGGAGCCGCGATCTCTCCGTCCACGCACTCCCCGCCACTGCTGCCACCGCCACCGCCACCGTCACCGCCACCAGCGCCTCCCCAGCGAGCCGCCTACCGGGAGCCCGGGACCGCTGCGCTGCGCCTGCTATGTAACCGCGAAGCTGCGGGAGGAAGCGGACGGCGAGAAGGGGCTGCCCACGGCGGCACAAGTTTGCGGCCACTTGTGCAGGCGCCCGCGCGCAGCCTCGCCGGCCCGGGGGCCCTTCGCTCCCCCTCGCGCGCCCGGCAGCCGCGCTGACCGGCCGGCATGGTGACCATGGAGGAGCTGCGGGAGATGGACTGCAGCGTGCTGAAAAGGCTGTTGAACCGGGACGAGAGCGGCGGCGGCGGCGCCCTGGGGCTGCTGGGCGGCGGCAAGTGCCTGCTGCTGGACTGCCGGCCGTTCCTGGCGCACAGCGCGGGCTACATCCGCGGCTCGGTCAACGTGCGCTGTAACACCATCGTGCGGCGGCGCGCCAAGGGCTCCGTGAGCCTGGAGCAGATCCTGCCCGCCGAGGAGGAGGTGCGCGCCCGGCTGCGCTCCGGCCTCTACTCGGCCGTCATCGTCTACGACGAGCGGAGCCCGCGCGCCGAGAGCCTGCGGGAGGACAGCACCGTGTCGCTGGTCGTGCAGGCGCTGCGCCGCAACGCCGAGCGCACGGACATCTGCCTGCTCAAAGGTACACGCGGGCGCCCACCGCGCGAGCGGGGAGGGCAGGGGCGTGGGGGCGCTGGGTGGCCCGGGGACCGAATACCCGGGGCGACTTCGTTGGCCGTGGGGAGCCCCGCGCGCTCTTTGGCGCGCGTGTTGGTGTGTAGTGCGTGGGTTTGCAAAGGGTCGTGCGTCTCTGCGCGTGCGAGCTCCGAGTTCCTGGGGACCGTGCGGCTGCGTTTTCCGGGTCACCTGCCATTCCGCAGGCGTCGCGGCGACACCGTGTTTGCTTACACTCTAACGGTTCTGGCCTCGCGAGTGAGGCGACTCTGCTGGAGTCCTGGCGGGGAGTGCTCCCCGGGGCCACCGAGTGCCCTGCCCCGAGTCCTAACCCCTCCGGGGGTGAGGGAGGGGAGTGAGCGCCGAGGCTGGCTGGGTCCCTTGGGCGCAGTGGGAAGCGATCCTCGCGTCCCGTCTCCCACTGCCCAACTCCGGGCGCCGCGTGGGACATGGCCGGCTGCTTCCGCGCTGGGCTAGTCCCAGACTCCGGGACGCGGGGCCAGAACCGTGCAAACCCGGGCGGTGGAGACTCGAGACCTTTTGTTCAGCTACGAATCTCCCTGGCTGTTTGATGGCGGCGTGTGTCTGCGCGAAGTGAACCCTGGCCAAACTCCTGGCAGCAGCGGCAGCAGGGGTCCCGCGTGCTCTGGAAGTCGTTGGAGCGGCGGCGCGCTGGCCGCACCTGCCGGGCCAGGGGCCGGGGAGTCCCCTGCCGCGCTGCGCCCCCGGTCCCGGGCCGCCGCATTCCGCACATTCTTTGGCCGCGCGGGAGTCTTCGCTTCCGACCCGGAGAGGCGTTTCCAAGCCGCGCCATCAAAGAGCCGCCCCCTCTCCCTGCAGGCGCCCTAAGCCCCCTCTCTCCTCTGCTTTCCCCTCGGGACCTGTTCGCCCGGGAGGAAGGGAGATGGGCGGGGGAGAGGGGCGGAAACCTCTCCCCACCGCCCCCCTGCCCGCAGCACCGCCGCGTAGCTCCTTGCCTGCGAGCCGGGCCGCCCCTGCAGACAGCGGGGGGCTTTGTCCTGCGTCGTTGTTTGCTGACCGTTTGACCTGTCAGCTGCTGGGGAAAGGCCGCTTGTTGACCTTTGGTTGAACCGCTAAGGCGATTTTGCTGATTTTTCCTTTTCCCTAAGGGCCGCCTTTTGCCCCCTCCGCTGGAGCCTATACCCCCGAATCTCCCCAAGGCGCTTTAAGAGTCGGCGCCGGGGAAGCCGCTCGCCCTGCCAGGCCCTGCGGTGCCGGGGACCCCGCGCCGCAGGTGCCTAGGAGACCTCCTAGGCGAGCGTCTGCGCCATTGTCGGAGCGCTCCCCAGTCCCCCGGAGCCGCGAGCCCTCCCGGCCCCGCTGGTCCGGAGCCGGAGCGCGCGCGTCTCTTCGGACGCAGCAGCGAGAGAACGCTGAGCTCCGGCCCCACGTGCAGCCGGCGTCTGTTTTGTTTTCCTTCCTGGAAGAAATCCGGAGGCGACCGCCCCGGAGCGGCAGCGCGGGGGCTGGGGCCCTGGGGCTTCCGGGACACGGTGATTTAGGTCCTGTCCCCCGGGCTATTAGTCAGAATCCCGTCCCAAGACGCCGAGCCAGACCCGGTCTGGGTCAGGCAAATACTGATGAGACGCCAGGCCGTTTCTGGGGAGAGTGACAGTGTCCCGGCGGCGTGGAGTGGTGCCTGGCCTGCGGAGAGGGCGATCCTGCCGAGGCCTGCACCGCCGGCGACCCTGCGCGCGCCACAGTGGGCATCCCAGGAGATGGAGATCGAGGGGGAGTCCTGGGCAGTAGGTTTAGCTGCTGACTCGCCAGGGACAGCTGTCCCCCACCCCCACACCCAACCCCAACCAAAGCCGGGGGTTGAGCTGCGTTTTCTGGAGCGAAGAGAGCAAAGCGCCTCCCGGGCGCTGGGCGCGGGGCTGTCCAGCCTGATGGGGGAGGTGACCTGGGCTGCGTTCCGTTCCGTTCTGATGTCACTTAGGCCCTTTGTCCTCTTGGCCCTCCGGGTGCGGAAGGCATCCCTGGAGAGGGCGGGAAGGAAACAGCCCGGATCTGCCCCCACACCCCGCGGGAAGGTGCAGCCCGAGGCCAGGGGCGGGCGGGGAGGGGGGTAGCCACGGAGACCCCGGGCTTCCACTTTGGGGGCGGGGGGGGGGGAGGCGTGCGGCTTCCTGGGGTGGGAGTGCAGTGCCGGCATCTAAAGGGAAGCAAAACCCCCTCGGGTAGTCTTCCGCGAGCGGAGCGCCTCGCTTGATGGCGGTTTGGGTACTGTGGTTCCCACCGGAGTTGCTCATTTGACTTTCCTCTTCGGAAGTGGGGCCTTTATTGTGTCTTCTTCGCGCGCGCCGGTGGGAGGCGAGTGGCCGTGGGAAGCATAGCCAGCAGGCGGGGCCGGATGGCCGATGATTGCCCTGCGTGGCCATCCAGGGTGACAGTGAAAGCGACGGGATATCTTCAGAAGTGATACCATTCTTCCCAGCGAAGACTCATCTCGTTCTACTAATTAATTGCGTGCAAAAATCCAGTTTTCCTGTTTCTACCACTGCAGGTGGTAACTGATTCCACAGGAGAATTCGGGAAGACAAGAGTAAAGGCTTACCAGAGTTCTGTCGGGCCCTTACAGATCCTATTATTACCCCAGTTTTGTTAAGAGCAGTAACTACAATTCTACAGTGTTTTCTGCATTCTTGCCAGTAAAAGATTCCCATTGGAGTAATTTCTTAAAACATTTTAATTGAAATCCTGTAAGGAATTTTTAGGGACAATTGAGGGATTTCAGGTATTTTTTTTTATATAATCCCAGTACACATCTCCTTTGGAATCCCTTTTCTCTCTCTCCTTCATAAATCTGACATAGAATTTTAATTCCTGGTTGAGAGAGAGACAGGAGTATCTTCTTACCCTAAGTTTAGCCAGAAGTTATTTCTTACCTCCAATATTCCCAAATAACTATTATTTTTATTGTTGTTGTTATGCAAGGAGATTGTGAGTATAACAACTTTATCTTCCTAAGATTCACCTGTTTCCCTCCAGGCTGAAATTCCTGTGCCCCTTGTACACTGTGGTACACTAGGATACCTGTCTCTTTCTGAAACCCACCAAGAATGACAGGCAGGGGATTGGCGGGCCAGGCTGGGGACTGTCATCTCCATGTGGCTGTCTTTATCTCTCTCTGCTTCCCCTGGAGGGAGGATGAGCTTGCTCACTTTCTGTGCGCCCAGGGGAAAGGATGTTTTTCCTGTACAAATACAACACTGTGTGTGCCCAGGACAGCGGAGGCCTGGAGAGTTAGTATTGTACAAGGGTGGAGCTGGGGCCACGGCCTGTGATGCCAGCATCCCATATGGGTGCCAGTTCAAGTCCAGGCTGTTCCACTTCCGATCCAGCTCCCTGCTAATGCGCCTGGAAAAGCTTCGGAAGGTGGCCTAGATCCTTCTGCCCCTGTACCCATGGGGGAGACCTGGAAGAAGCTCTTGGCTCCTAGCTTCAGCCTGGCCCAGCTCTGACCTCTGCCATCATTTGGGGAGTGATCCAGCAGATGGAAAATTAATCCCCTCCCCTTAACTCTGCCTTTCAAATAAATAAACACATCTTTTAAAAAACATGGTGGGCCTGAAAGGGAAAGTCCACCCCTGCTGTAATTTAAGGAGATGATCAGGGAAAAAGCAAAGGCATCCTTTGGATTGGGTTTCCAAGTGTGACCCGAGAGTGGCCACTTCCCTAGGAGAACTCTGGGCTTCCTGGGGCAGAGAGACAAGGTGGCCGTCTGAAGGAGCCCAGGGCTGCCTTCTAGAACTCGGCACGTCTGAAACCAGAGAGCCAGCTTCCTTAGCGGGCGCCGCTCCCGGCTAACAAAGAGGAAGCGTGACGGGAAGCAAAGTTCATTCTCTAACGGAAGCCAGCGCGCTGAATGCTGCAGAGAGCACGCGGGGCTGGGGGCGAGGCTGGGGGCGGCTGCAGGCTCTGGGGGTCCCCCAGGTGAATTTTAAGTGTTGCCCAGCATTCCTGTGGCTGCTAACCTGGTCAGTACCCGCAAAAGGCAAGTTCTCAACAGCAATGACCTTCAAATAACCCCAGGCTTATTTGCTGAGCCAGAGGAGCAGGGCCATGAACCTGTGTGAGAACAGGTGATACTGTGAGCACAGAGAGGGTCATGGGAAAAGTCTGGCCATCCCATGAAGAGCTGTGTGCCCATCAGTTATCTCTGCTCCTGCAGGGACAGAGGCCACCAGCAGTGGACAATCTATGGCCAGGGAGACATGGTTCTCACTCAACTTTGGGAACTCACTTGCTGTGTGAACACAAGAGTGAGCAGTTGGGTGAAAATCGTACTCCTATTATTTTTTTTTTTCCTCCTAGACTTTCGAGTTTTAAAATTCATCTGAGAAAATGAGAGGTTTCAAAATAAGGAGTACATTCGTAAATAAGGACTTGGGAAAGACTGGTCAGAATTAGTCCAAGTGGTTTTTTTTGGAATTGCATTCAATGGGGCATACAAACAAACAGGTGAACATTCATTGGCATATCTGTTGGGATATTTTATTCAGAAGACACGAATGCCTGTTTTCTTTTTTTTTTTTTTTTGGACAGGCAGAGTTAGACAGAGAGAGAGAATCAGAGAGAAAGGTCTTCCTTCCGTTGGTTCACCCCCCAAAAGGGTCGCCACAGCCGGTGCACAGCGCTGATCCAAAGCCAGGAGCCAGGTGCTTCCTCCCATAAGGGTGCAGGGCTCAAGCACTTGGGCCATCTTCCAGAGAGCTGGACTGGAAGAGTAGCAACCGGGACAGAATCCGGCGCCCCAACTGGGACTAGAACCTGGGGTGCCGGCACCACAGGCGGAGGATTAGCCTAGTGGCGCCGGTCTGAATGCCCGTTTTCGACACCTGCTGGCCAACTTGACCAGCAGAGAAGGACCTTGTCTTTGGACATTTAGACCCACAGGACACAGGAACTTCAAGATCATTGTCATGTGATGTCCTTAGTGTTGAGGGGCTGGGAAACTGGGGTTTGAGAGAGACTGTGCTTGCCCAAGTCCCGGGTCTGCCTCCTCTGTTTGTCCTTGCACGGCGTGAGCTCAGCCTGCTTATATGCGATGGCAACAAGCTCTCCTTCTCCTGAGTTGTAGCTAAGCCTGGGGGGGGGGGGGGTGGGGTGGGGTGGGGGTGGGGGGGGGTTGACCGCAGCACACTGGGTAGGAGAGAGGCAGAAGTCTTAGAATCTTTTGTCCCACCTCACACATGGTGAGGGCTCCCACCTTCATTCACAGGGCGACTCAGTAGAGGGATACAGGCACGCCTGGAGGAACCTGCGCTCCAGGGCACGCGTGGCGTCTGCTGGTTGGTGCGGCTCAGTCCCACATTTCCACAGGACGCGGCTGGGCTCGTGGGTGGAAGCCTGGCACGTGGGACATGGTCCCTCTCACAGTGGCCGCACTCTTCGCTAGCACAGACTGAGACTAGAGACCCCTGGCGAGGGGCTGGCCTTAAGGATGCACTGGGTGCTGCAGGCCCACTGGAGGAGCTCCCTGGGGTGTTGCTCCTTGGGCCACCCAGCCACAGCCCCTCCCTAAAGCCAGCCGCAGCCCAGGAAGCTCAAACCCTCGATGGCTGCCCATGGCCCCTGCTCCCTCCGCTACTCCGCTAGCTTCTTCCTTCCCGTGGTTCCTTTAGCCATGGCCAGGAGGGAAGCTTACCTTGTTTCTGCTGCTTTCTAAGGGGGTCTTTTCTAGACGCTTGCTAGTTGTCCGTCCTGTTGGGATCGCTTGCTAGTTGTCCGTCCTGTTGGGATCAGCGTGGAGGAGGCCTCTCCTCCACCCCGGGGGGTCACCCTGTCCTGCCTCCCACCCAGTCAGCGGTCAGCAGCAGGCTCCAGGCCCCTCCCTCCGGGGGTCTGCTGCTCACTGACTGGGCCCTGGAGGTAGCCGATGCCTGCCATGGCAGGTTTTACTTGCTGGTGGGGGACAGTTGGCCTGTCTGGGAGCTTTTGGAAGGCTCCACTCTTGTCTTAGATGTTTATTGAAAAACATGTACTTTGATAGCTCACATGATACATAGACGCTGGGATGCTGGTCTTCAAACCCCTGGGAGCGCACAGAAGCCCACGTGACTGCCTGCGTGCAGGTATCCACCTGCCGTGGTTTGTCGCTTGCACCTGTCTTCCGGTCCCCTTTATCCGAAGGGGAGTGTTGACCAATGCTCCTGGTGCCTGAGGCCCACCTGACGCCAGATCTTTAGTTACAGATGCTTGCTGCCTCCTCCCCCGCCCCTCCCCCATACTCCATTCACTCCACTATGGGCAGCAAAGTCAGCAGCTTTGTAAGGAAGGGGGCAGATGGGGTTCTCATGGGAGGAAGGGGTGCTCCCGGGGTGAGGTGGCTGCTCAGGCCAGTGGCATGGCTGGAGCTGGCATGGGGCACCCGGGGCGGCTGGGCGCTGTGAGTCAGCAGGAAGCAGGCCTGTGCCCAGAGAGATGTCTGGTTACATCCGGAGGGAGGGAGTGAGCCGAGGGGGACAGGGAGGAAGGCTGGATGCCCTGTTTCTGGAAGCCTTGTGGCTCTCTGGGGATAGGGGGGGTGGGGAGGGAGCTGTTTTTAGGGTGGGGAATCAGGGCAAGGGCTTGCCTCACTATGTCACGTGGGCTGCCCTGGGGAATGGCGGCCTGGACTACAGACGGGACTGTGCTGGCGACGCGGGGATCTGCAGCCACCTTGGCATTTTCACTTTATTTATGGTTTAAAGGCTTATTTAGTTATTTGAAAAGAAGAGTGATAGAGAGGATGAGACAGAGATCTTCCGTCTTCTGGTTCACTTCCTCAAATGGCTGCATTGGCTGAGGCTGGGCCCGGGCAAAACCAGGAGCCCAGAACTCCATCTGGGTCTCCCACATTTGGTGCAGGGGCCCAATTATCAAGGCCATCTTCCGCTGCCTTCCCAGGTGCATTAGCAGGGAGCTGGGTTGGAGCCGGGACTGGCACTGGTGCTCTGGTGGGATCGCAGGTGGTGTCTTAGTTCTGCATCACAGCGCCAGCCCCCAGCTTGGCATTGTCATCATTTGAATGGGTTCATTAGAGGAGTTGTGGCAAAAGCTCTACTGCATTAAAACCATCCCTTGCTGGGCCTGGCGGGCACCCGGCACAGCGGTTAAGACAGCTCCGGGGACTCCCACATCCCAGAGTGCCTGGGTTCAAGTCCCCACTCGGCCTCCTGCTCATGCACCCATGGGAGGCAGCAGGTCCACCCATGTGGGAGACCCGGGTGGAGTTCTAGATCCCGGCTTCAGCCTGGCCCAGCCCCATCCATTGCCAGCCACTTGGGGAGTAAACCAGCAGATGGAAGATTTCTCTCCAACCATCTGTGTCTGCCTTTCAAATAAATACAAATAAGTAGAAACAGTTTTAAAGCTCATTTGTGGGGCTCACGAAATAAACCTGAAAGCGGGGCCACACGTGGGCAGGGCCTCGGAGGGCCCGGTCGGGGTCCTCCTGTGCCCGAGCCCCAGGTGTCTGCAGGGGCTGTGCGGTGAGGTGGTGCACCTGCTTCTGTTCTGCCCTGGGCATCCAAAAGGGCCGGTGCCAGGGGGCCTGGGTGTGTGTGTGTGTGACCGGCGCCCGTGCAGGCCGCCCCGGGGCGCATGGCAGCCCACAGTCCGTGCTGTGCCCTAGCTCTGCAGAGGCGCCCCTGCCGCCGGCCTGCGTGTCTTCCTCTGTAGCCCAACCCCAAGGCGTCCCCCGGAGAAACGCGCCTGGGCCGTAATCGCCGGGCCCACAGCGCCACCCAGTGGCAGATGCGGCGCCAGCCAGCCAGCCTTCGCTGAAGCCGACTCCCTTAACCTGAACCTCTTTCTGCTTTACAGGTGGCTATGAGAGGTTTTCCTCCGAGTACCCAGAATTTTGTTCCAAGACCAAGGCCCTGGCAGCCATCCCAGCCCCGGTGCCCCCGAGTGCCACGGAATCGTTGGAGCTGGGCTGTAGCTCCTGCGGGACCCCCCTGCACGACCAGGTAGACTTGGGGTGCCGACCTCAGGCGTGAGGGGTGAGGGTGGGGTGGGGACCTAGGAGCTTGGCAGAGCTCTGGTTTGTTTTTTTTTAAGACGTTGAATGTAGTGCTTCAATTTGGGAAGAATGAAGTGAACCCTGAGTATTGGGGTGTGATGTTAGACAGGGTCCGTTCACTTAACTCTCTAATTAACTCTCATTTAAGAACAAATCTAAAGACATGTGCCCAGCTCAGCCTCGAGCGTTAACGTTCGGTGTCACTGGCACCTGCTGTATAGGAGGCAGAGAGAAAGCCTTCCTCAAAGGAACAGGCCATGGAGCGGTGCCCAGCGGTCAGGCTGCCCGGCTCGTTGTGCGGGGGTCATCAAAACCTTCAGCCTCGCGATTAAGACACGGGCACCGGTGTGCCTGGGTCCAGGTCCTGGCTGCACTCCCCACTCCAGCCGCCTGCTAGCACACAGCCTGGGAGGCACTGGGGATGGCTCACGTGGTTGGGTCCCTGCTACCCACACGGGAGATCTGGATGGAGCTCCCCGGCCAGCCCCACCCTTGCTCTTGTCCCTAAGGTCAGGATGGTGCCTGTCTTTGTTGTGCAGCGGCTTGCTGATCAACAGGCTTAAACTCTGAAGGCAAAGCCAGCACTGAGCTACTTCCCTTGTCCTGGAAGTGGTGGATGGGACCTGTGCTGGCTTCTCTGCCCACTGGCAGAGTGGAAAAAGCTCCAGCTGCCCCCCCCCCCCCGGGACCACCAACCCTGCCATGCTCCCGGAGGAGGGGGTTGGGCTCCAAGGGCTGCCTTGGAAAGCCCCCCAGGGCCAGGCTCCGCCCTGCTCCCCCAGCCTGGCCTGAGCCTGTCCGGCCCTTTGCTTGCACTCACGTTGTCGGGGTGCCTCTGTGTTCCTTCCTGCTGCAGGGGGGTCCCGTGGAGATCCTGCCTTTCCTCTACCTCGGCAGCGCCTATCACGCTGCGCGGAGAGACATGCTGGATGCCCTGGGCATCACGGCCCTGCTGAACGTCTCCTCCGACTGCCCAAACCACTTCGAAGGCCACTACCAGTACAAGTGCATCCCGGTGGAAGACAACCACAAGACCGACATCAGCTCCTGGTTCATGGAAGCCATCGAGTACATAGGTAAGCGGGCTGGCCTGGGCTCCCCCCGGGGAGGGTGCGAGGGACCAAGCCGCCCTGTGCCTAGCTCCACTGCTTCCTCACCAGCAGCCTTGTGCACCGGCTGTGCTGGCTGGGTGGGGTTTGGAAGATGAGCGGCAGATACCCCAATGGGGACCCAGAGGGAGAACTGGGTCGTTCTGTTTCCGGAGATGGGAACCCTTGCATGTCTGATGGGACCTGACTGGCCGCAGCGTAAATTTTCCCCAAGTGTGGTGCTTTCCTTTGGTTAACTCCCTGGAGGGGCTGGCGTTGTGGCGCGGTGGATTCACCTGCCACTAGGGATGCTGGCATCCGGCATCGGAGCGCTGGTTCAAGTCCCTTCTCTGCTTGCTGCCAATGTGCCCAGGAAGGCAGTGGATGATGGCCAGAGTATTTGGGCTTCTGCCACTCATGTGGGAGACCAGGATGGGGTTCAGGCTCCTGGCTTGGGCCTGGCCCAGGTCTGGCCTTTGGGGCCATTTGGGGAGTGAAGCAGCCAATGGAAGATGTGTGTGTGTGTGTGTGTGTCTACACTTCTACATCTCCATCTCTCTGCCTCTCACCTAAGCAAGTAAATAAATCTTTAAGAAACAAAGCAGAGCAGAACCACCCTAGAACAGGTAGAATCCCTCACGTGGGGATTTTCTTCCTCTCCCTTCTGAATCTGCTTGGGCATTAAAAAAAAAAAAAAAAGGTTAATTTATTTAAGGACAGAGTGACAGAGAGGGAGAGAGACACAGAGCTCTTGTATCTGCTAGTTCACGTCCCATGTGGTCACCAGGAACTCCATCCTGGGCTCCCACATGGGTGGCAGGGGCCCAAGTACCTGCACCATCTTCCACTGCCTTCCCAGGTACACCGGCAGTGTTGGGGAGCAGCCAGGACTCCTGCTGGGGCTGGGATCCGGGATGGCAGCCCTGCCCCGCAGCGCTCCCCCCCACCCCCGCCCCGTGCCTGAGTAGGCGTGCCCCCAAGCTCACTGCGTCCCCCCTGTGTGCCCCAGATGCGGTGAAGGAGTGCCGCGGCCGCGTGCTGGTGCACTGCCAGGCGGGCATCTCGCGCTCGGCCACCATCTGCCTGGCCTACCTGATGATGAAGAAGCGGGTGAGGCTGGAGGAGGCCTTCGAGTTCGTGAAGCAGCGCCGGAGCATCATCTCGCCCAACTTCAGCTTCATGGGGCAGCTGCTGCAGTTCGAGTCCCAGGTGCTGGCCGCATCCTGCGCCGCCGAGGCCCACAGCCCCTCGGCGCCCCTGCGGGAGCGCGGCAAGGCCACCCCGACGCCCACCTCGCAGTTCGTCTTCAGCTTCCCGGTCTCGGTGGGCGTGCACTCGGCCCCCAGCAGCCTGCCGTACCTGCACAGCCCCATCACCACGTCTCCCAGCTGCTAAGAGCCGGGAGCCCCCCGCCCCGTCCGCCTCTCCCTGGCCAGCCGCAGGGCCAGCCACGATGGCAATAAGGACTTTCGACTACAGATTCGAACAAACAGCAAAACACTCCACCTTAGAGCAATAACGGCTGCCCCGGCTGCCAGGGAAGGCCTTGGTGTGGTTTGTGTGTCAGTTTTACTTTTCCGATAGAAATTTCTTACCTCATTTTTTAAAAGCAGTGAATGAAGGCTTGAAGTTTCCACGCCCCCAGCTCCTGGCAAGTGCGCCCGATCGACTGGTTTCCTTAGAGGCGGGGGAGGAAGGGAGAAGGAGAAGAGACCAAGTTTGCCAGAAGTGCCTGGTTCTGCGTGCTTGTCCCTTTTTTTTTTTCTGTTGTAGTTACAGGAATTGTGTTTCAAAAGGAATATTCTAGGACATGGTTTTCACTTCTGAAGTCGCCAACAGGTGCATAATTATGTGTAATAATAAAGGCAATTATTTATTACGCGGTTCCTCGGGGCGTGGACATACTAGGAGTGGAGCTACAGTGATGTGAGAGTTTGGGGTGCTGTCCAACAGCCCTGCAGCTGGGTAGGAAGTGGATGGTGCCCCCCCCCCCCGGGGGGGTGCAAGTGGGCCTGATGGTCACCCGCATCTGTCTCCCTGGACGTAGATGGGAAGAGAAAGGAAGGAAAAGACCACTCTGGGAGCTGGGACCTGGGCACCCAGACCACCAAGGTGATTGAGCTGTACCATACGACTTCTCTCCCATGATCACTTTGGCGGTTGGAGCGGGCTTCTCCTGGACCTGCCTGAGACTGTGATACATGGCACCTGGTCCAGGGTGCTCCCAGGAAATTGGGTGCCAATCAGACATTCCTAGAGCACCCCGCTTGCAAGGCCTTGGGGAAGACCAGATTCCGAACCCCTTCGTCCGCTGGAGCCTCATCTCTCCTCTCTCTTTCGGCAGCTGCAGTGTTGGGTCTTAGGAAGCTCCCCAGAGATGTCCTGGGAAATGCTTGTGCTCCTAAAATTCCCGCCTCGGTGGGTAGTTCAGGACTCTCTTGAAGGACAAGATCGTGCCAGGTGTCCTTGAGTGTGGGGGGTGGGGGTGGGGATGGGGTTGAGGCAGAGTCCGCTGGCTGCTGACCCCTGGGACGCACGTTGTGTGCACTTGGCGATGGTGGCTCCGAATCCTTTGGGCCAATGCCATTAAGGGGCCTGTCCAAGTGGAGAAATGGCTAATTTAGAGGCAGAAGGATGTGTGTTCCAGGCAAGGTTGGGGGGTGGGCTAGGGGAGGGGGGGCAGCCTTTGCGTGATTTCTTGTGTCGTGTTGTGGGGCCGTGTTGCTCTGGAAACAAGGGCCTGCGTCTTGTAGCCCTTGGATAATCTCCGTGGAGACCTTGCTCGCCCAGAAAGGACTTCCAAGCTGCAGAGGCACGGACGCCACTTCTCCTCTCCGCCTCCCAGCCGGGACTGGGCTCCTTCTGTGAACTCTGAACCCGTGTGTGCCCTTTGACCAAGGCCAGGGCTCCCACTTCCCATTTGTAGGGAAGCCAGAGGTTCACCCTCCCCTCCCCCCATTTCCTCCAGAGCAAGCTGCACGGTGGGGAGGGGTAGGGGTTGTTGGACAATGGGCACATTCAGAGACTGCTGGTGGAACATTCCCGCATTCTCACATTTTCCTTGCTTCCTGGAAGTCACTTCAAGGTCAAAGAAGGTCAAGTGGGGCCGCTGCTTGGGGGCGGGGTACCAGGGAAGGGCACCTGCAGGACCTTGTTCCTTTTTCCCTAGAGAGAGTACACATTTGCCAAAAGCCACCCTGCTTTCCCGGCCAGATCCCAACCAACTTGGAGCTTGCTCCACGTCCGGCCAACCCCTGCTTCCCAATTCAGGTCTTTGAATGTCGGACAAGCTCTTTATGAAGCCATTTCCTCTGTACTTGATAGCAGCATGAGCCCCAACCCCCTTGGAGGCAAACTAGGACATAGGCTCCATTGCAAAAGAGGCCTTTTGGTGGTAGCTCTCTTGGATGGCTCCGGCAGCCCTAATGAAGCCGCCACGGGGTCAGTGCAGCAGTCGGGGGTTTTCAGGAGCCCCTGCCCATCCTGTGCTATGATTTCTGGGAATGAGAGATCTCTGCAGTGGCCACCAGGCATTGCCACCCTTCCCTGCCCACCAAGTCTGCTGTTGGCCGTGAAAGTGCAGCCAGCGTGTGCGAGGACCATGGCCCCTTCCCTCCCCGGGTCCTGTCCGCCCACCGGTGCTTATGCAGGACCCTAAGTGGAGTGGACCGGCTCGGCCACAGGGTGGCGTTAGGCTGGCACTGTGCAGAGCATTTACAAATCCTTGGGGAAGTGGCGGCCAGGGAGCTGGGATGGTTGGAATGCGAAGAGAAGGGGCTGAGACTGGGAGTTGACCACCAAGCCTTCGGTAGCCAAGAAGGCGGTCTTTCCCCCTCGGCCACCCATAAGAATCACCCAGGAGCTTCCAGACTCCTGAAATCCAGCTCTTCCTGCACCGGGCCAACCAGAATCCCATGGGCGGGACCCCGGCATCCGTGTATTTCAGAACCGCAGGCGCTCGCAAGGTGCAGCCAACAGCCCGGTTCTGGGTGGAGGCTGGGCCCGGACACCACAGAGCTAGTCATCTCACAGAAAGCACAGCCAGGGTTTGTCCCTGTCTGGGCGTGGTCACGCCAGCCCCAGCCCCGGCCTGGCCCAAATGGGGCATCTGTTCTTGCTTGCAAGCCAGCTGATGCCAGGCAGCGCTGTGGGAAGACTTTGCCCGAACTGTGTCCATCGAGGGTGGAGGGTGTCTCCTCTTGGAAAGCGCCCTTCCCCCCAGCGCTCTGCCCCTCCTTGGTATCTTCAGCGGGTCAAGGAAGAGGGTTGCGGGAGCCAGCAATGCAATACTTATAACTTGTGTAAGTAGCCTCATCTTTCGGAGTGATGTCATGTCTACATTTGAAATGCCTGTACTTCTGTAGGATGTATATAGTCTACGGCATTTTTGTTTTGATTTTTTTTTAGAAAAGTCAACATGTCTGTTTTTATTTATTGCTTGATAAAGATTGTTTGAAGAAAAATAAATACATTTTCAACCACCTCTGGCTTGGTTTAAATGTCCTTGAACACTGTCTTGCTCCTGTGACCCAGGAGGGGAGGAAAGAAGGCCTGGGCATTGTCATCTTGCTCTAGGGTAGGCGATGAGCCTGTGGTTGAAGACGACCCCGAGTACCCGGCTGTGAGACCCAGCTCTGGCTCCTGATGCAGACCTGGGAGGCAACAGTGATGCCTCAAGTCAATTGAGGTCCCTTTCCCCAGGTCACAGCCACTGCAGGCATTTAGGGAGTGAACCAGTGGATGGGAGTTCTTCGTCTCTCCCTCCCTGTCTCTGAAATACATACATGTATTTTAAAACCCTTGCCCCCTTAGTGGCACCTGCAGTGGAGACTGGCCGGGGAAGGTAGCCCATCTCTGCTCCTTGAACACCAAGGAGGCAGGTGAGAGAAGGCAGAAAATAATCTCTCAAGAATCTGATTTCTCCAGGCTGTCCTGCAGGAGCGGGGCAGGGGGGTGGTCAGAGATGGGGAGTGCCCTCCCGCATCCGGATGGTCAAGATAGGATGTGGAGATGAGGGTTCCAGGCTCCTACCCTTGGCCCGGCCCAGCCCTGGCAAGTGCAGGCATTTGTAAAATGAACCAGGGTATGGAAGAGCAATCGCTCGCTCGCTCACTCTCTTTTTCAAGTAAGCTTTTCAACAATGAGGTGGCTATTGGAGTCAGTGGTTATGACGCTGTTTGGGATGCCCAGTTCCCCTCCCAGGGCGCTACACTATTGACTCCCAGCTCAGCTTCCTGCTGACAAACTTCCTGGGAGGCAGGAGGTGATGGCTCAAATGCTGGGGTCCCTGCCAGCCATGGGGGAGATCCCAGCTTCACTCTGGCTGAGCCCTGGATGTTGTGGGCATTTGGGGAGTGAGCCAGAGGCTGGAAGACCTGTTTTCCTCTCTCTGTGTGCCTTTCTCACACACACACACACACACACACAGAGTTGTGGAAATGAGAATGGCTCCTCAGTGGGAGACATCAATCTTACACAGCCTAGAGGCAAAGTGGGGCTGTCCCAGAAGAATGCACAAGGCATTGCCGCCACTGGCACGGCCCTCCCCACCGAGAACAAGGAGGCCTGGCCTGGCTCCCAGTCTGGGGAGATTTCACTCACCTCGTGTTCTTTCAGGACCATCAAATTCAGCAGCCTTTCGGAGCTGGTAAAAGTTTCTCACACAAGCCAGTGATGTCCTGCAGTGTTGATCTGTGGGTCACTTGCACAAGTCCACTGGTACAGATTTTCCAATGGAGGCTAAAACTACTGGGAAAGCTGCATCCCCTCTGTATTGCGATTCTTTAGCGTTATTGGCAACACGAAGCCAATGCGATTAGCCAGGGAAAGTCACGAGGGACAGCACTGGGAGGGGGGAGGTCAGATTATCTGCGGGTCATAGGTATCTGGAAAATGAAGGAATACAGTGGAAAACTCAGAGAATTCAGCAAGTGATTAATTGTAGAACTAATATGAAAAGAACCCAGACTTTTCCTATGCAGAAATGTCAATTAAAACTAAACTGGGGGTAGGAGACAATCCCACTGGCAGTAGCAATGTACAATCAAATGCCTATGGTAGACTTTACTAGAGCTAGGTCAAGTGTATGGTGGGTATGGAAATAGGAACATAGAAGAACCCTTGGAAACAGCAGAACAACACACTGTGTCTTGGATAAGAGGATAAGAAGCCTCAGTATTGAAAAAATATGGTTTCCCCATCAATTAGCCCATACATTTAACATGATTTGGGGTAAAACAGCAACAAGATTTTGAGAGGAACTTGACAAAATGATTCTGAATTTCACCTGGAAAAATAAACATGCAGGGAAATAAAAAATGTAATACTAATAATGGGGGTGGGAATCAAAGGTTGGGTTGGGAGCCTCTTGGTTTGTTGGGTGCTACCATAACAGGGTCCCGCAGACTGGTGACCTAGAATGTGGATCTAATTCTAATAGTCCTAGAGGCTGGGAAGGCCACGATCAATGGGAGCCCCTCTGGCAAAAAGTTGCTGTGTCATCCCATGGCAGAAGGGAGAAGGGCAGGAGAGTTTGAGACTGGGGCAGGGGCCAAACTTGTGTTTACCACAAAGCTCTCACAACGACGAACCCACTCTCCCAGTAAAGACAAGAATCCACTCTTGAGGTCAGAGCCCTTATGACCTAACCACTTCTTAAGGTTCCATCTCACAACACTGTTGTCCTGAGGGTTAATTAAGTTCGCAACACATGAACTTGGGGAGACAGATTTGGACCATAGTGTTCTGCCTTGGCTGGCCAATGCGTGCCCTCTGTCACCAACAAAACACATTCATCCCATCCCAATGGCCACAAAGCCTTAATTCAATCCAGCAGCAACTCCGAAGTCCAGAGTCTCATCTGAATGGGACCAGGGTGAGACTCGGGGCACAATTCACCCAGGGGTACATTCCCTTTCATGGCGAGCCTGTGAAGTTAACAAGTTACATGCCTCCCAAGACGACCGGGGGACACACGGGCTAGACATTCTCACCCCGTAAAGAAGAAATAGGCAAGAAGAAAGGGTAGCTGGTGCCAAGTTAAGTCTGAAACTCAACAGGGCAAACAACAGCAAGTGGGAAAGCTGAGAAGACTCCACGTCCTCCCATCTTGGCCACACTGAAGGGTTTGCCCCCTCTGCCCTCCGTGGCCTCAGGCAGCCCAAGCTTTGTAGCCTGGCAGGGCTCAGCCCTCCTAGCTATCTCCGGGAAGTTGGCCTCTCGTGCCTGCAGCTCTCCCAGGCTGCAAATATCGTGGCCTGGTAAGTCTGCAGGGGTGGGGTCCCAGAGGCAGTCCTGCTCCCATGGCGCCACTAGGAAGTCTACTGGGGACACTGGGGTGGCCTCGTTCCCACGGCTCCACTCGACGCCGCCCTGCCATGGACTCTGCCCTTGCGCCAAGTTTTTGTCTGGGCCCCCAGGCTGTCTGCCACACCCTCTGATATCTTGGTATTCAACCAAGGCCCACCGCTTGGGGCCTCCGAGCAGCATCTGGGTCCCCCGCGGGTCCCAGCAGCCTCTGTATGTTAGATCACCACTCTTACGGTCTGACCTCCATGAAGCACCAGGGCATGGACCCGGGGCCACTGAGTTCTCACAACTGTGGAGCAAGGATGCCTTTTCCTCCTGTTTCCAAAATCTTGCTGCTTGGTCCCAAGACCCCAGCAGTAGGACCTTCCTTCCCAGCCATGTTTCCAACAGCATCCTGATCACCACTGCCTACGTAATCTTGAAGAAGCTCCCAACTTCCACTCCAGTTCTCTTCTGAGTCCTCCCTAGATTCACCTGCAGTCTCCATTCGTGGCAATCGAACCTTTCCCTATTTGGCTGGCTTTTACACGTTATCCAGTTCCAAAGTTGCTTCTAGATTCATTTTCAGATATTGGTCACCGCAAGATTCTCATTGCTCAGGAACAACTTTCTCTCTTAGTCCCTTATTTACATAGATCAAAATTCAAAAGGTGGGGCTGGTGCCATGGTGTATTGGGCTAAGCCTGTGACACTGGCATCCCATATACGTGCCCATTCGTGGGCATAACTTGCAATATTAACTTGTTTTTGTGGTTTTAATTTTTTTTTGTTGTTGTTGTTCTATGTACAAAATGCTGGCATGGTTCTCCTTAGCTCTGATGCCTGGAGAATCCATTCAAGGAAAATCCCTCGGTCCCACTTAATGAAACTGACACCCAACACAGGCTGTGGTCCTGTCTCCAGATGTGACCGTGCGTGCTTGAGCAGACCTGTGAGAGAGAGAACCCCGGCTGGATTTTCACAGGTGGCTCCTTGGGAGCTGTGTGGCCCATCTGGCTTTCCAGAGAACGTCGAGGCAAAAGGCGACTTGTTGTCTTAACTTGGGCCTCTCTGATTAGGAGACTGAGTAGTTTATATATTTTCAAAAGTCACTGCACACGTGTGTGTGCAAATTGCCACCTGATTATCTTAGAGATTTACAGGAACCCTGCATAGAAAGAGAAGCGGCCCCTTGTCTGTCGCCAACATTTGCAGCCTGTCCCCGTCTGTCAGCTGTGTTTTGATTTTCTATATGACAGCGCTCTTCCTTTTTTTCTTTTTCTTTTTTTAACAACTATGTTTGGGTCCCTGCTTTCAGTTCTTTGGGGGTGTCTTCTCTCTGCCTATTTGAAAGAACATTTAGAGAGAGAAGAAAGCTGTCTTCATCATGGCTCGGCCCTCACGGATACATCAGGGCACATCAATCTTAAAACGTAAACATTTAATGGGCACAGGGGAGGAGATATGGCCTGGATAAGTGCTCTCCTTTCTTGATACTCCTCCTGAGTCTAAACTGTGCAGTCCAGAATCAGGTCCAAGTCCATGGTGGAGAACCTAAGGAGCACCTGTGCCCACCTCCACTGCCCCCAGTTCAGATGTGTTAAAAACAGCAGCACGCTACATAGGCTCTGCAAATATTTTTCTCCAATTCTGTTGGTTGTTTCTTTTGGATGGCATCTTTTTTTTAAAGATTTGTTTATTTATTTGAAAGGCAGAAACAGAGAGCAAGAGAAGGAGAGGAGAAGAGAGGAGGGGAGGGGAAGCGAGGGGGGGAAAGGGGAGGGGAGGAGAGGAGGGAAGGGGAGGGGAGGAGAGGAGGGGAGGGGAGGGGAGGGGAGGAAGAGAGAGAGAAAGAGAGAGAGAGAGAGAGAGAGATAATGAATCTTCCATCCGCTGGTTCACTCTGCAAAAGGCTGCAATGACTGGAGTCAGGCCAATTGGAAGCCAAGAGCTAGGAGCTTCCTCTGGGTCTCCCATGTGGGTGCAGGGGCCCAGGCACTTGGGCTGTCCTCTGCTGTTTTCCCAAGTGCATTAGTAGGGTGCTGGATTGGAAGTGGAGCGCCCATATAGAATGCCGGCAGTCCAGGTTGAGGTTTAACATTCTATACCACAGGGCCAGCCCTGTTCCTTTTCTTTTTTAATTTTTTCCCCCTTGATGGTGTCTTTTGAACCCCAATGTTTTAAAAGTTAACCAATGTGTCTTTTATCTGTAGTTGCTTGTCCTTTAGGCATTGTATCAAAGACAACAACTTCCGGGCCCACAGCTTTTATGCTTGTTTTCTTTAGAGTTTTGTCGTTTTAGCTCTGTCCTCCACTGCCAGTTCCATGCTTTGGTATACGGGGTCGGCCGCTGGGCTTTCTTCTGGGAGCAGGGGTGGTTTTCTGGTCTCTGCTCCTGTTTGGTGGCCTAGGGGTCCCTTGGGAGTCAGCAGGTGGCTGGCTCCTTGCTCCTCCCCAGGAGGAGCAAGGGCTGGCAGGAGTCGGCGCTCTATCTGCTCATCTTGGCTTCTCTACGGGGCAGGTGGAAGAGCCGTGGCTGGGACGTGGGGTGCACTCCCGGCTACCTGGAGCCACGGGGCTGGGTGCTGAGGACTGGCCTGGCCCCACTGTCACCACCGGCAGCAAACGTGGAGGCACCAGAAATAGCCTGGGCTTGCAGTCCCAATTCTGATGACTTCATTGAAATAAATCATAGAAATCGGTTAAGCATTTGAAGTTGGTCTGAATCCTTTTCTCCCACGATCGCTGGGACAGTGTCCCAGTAACTCCCTGTGGAAGCTGCCACTGCCATCTGGGTCATTTCCCACGTAACACAGGTCTTAAATCACAGCTGTGCTTTTGGAAGGCTTTGGTCGTGGGTGGGTGGGTGGGGTTAGCCCAGGGGGAAGACCTGAGATATAGATGGACGAGTGATGTGATGCACGGAATATTTCTACAGGACAGCTTTGTAGCTGTCTGCGGAAGGTTGGAAGATAGAGGAACGAGCAGGAAGAACTAAAGATGGTTACTGTGGGGCTGGTGCTGTGGGGTGGTGGGTAAAGCCACTGCCTGCAGTGCCGGCATCCCATCTGGGTGCCAGTTCAAGTCCCGGCTGCTCCACTTCCGATCCAGCTCTCTGCTGTGGCCTAGGAAAATAGAAGAAGATGGCCCAAGTCCTTGGGCCCCTGTACCTGTGTGGGTGACAGGAGGAAGCTTCTGGCTCCTGGCTTCCAATTGGCGCAGCTCCAGCTGTTGTGGCCAATTGCGGAGCGAGCCAGCGGATGGAAGACCTCTGTCTCTGTCTCTCACTCTCTCTCTCTCTCTGCCTCTTCTTTCTTTGTGTAACTCTTTCAAATAAATAAATATATATATTTTTAAAAGATGGCTATTGGAAGACTTATAGGATGGGAGTGCTATGTCTAAGTTCAAATGGAAGTCAGGAGTTTGGATTCTGTCTACACTGCCTCACTCTTGTTATGAGGCCTTCAACAGACTCTTCACCAATCAAAGAATACAGCTGGGGGCTGGTGCCGAGGTTCAGTAGGTTAATCCTCCGCCTGCGGCACCAGCATCCCATATGGGCACCGGTTCTAGTCCCGGTTGCTCCTCTTCCCATCCAGCTCTCTGCTATGGCCTGGGAAAGCAGTAGAAGATGGCCCAAGTCCTTGGGCCCCTGCATCTGGGTGGGAGACCAGGAAGAAGCCCCTGGCTCCTGGCTTTGAATCGGTATTTGGGGGGTGAACCAACCTTTCTGTCTCTCCCTCTCACTGTCTGTAACTCTGACAAAGAGAGAGAGAGAAAGAGAGAGAGAGAAAATAGAATACAGCTGGGCCAGATGAACACTAAGGCTTATTCCAGCTGTCAAGACATTGTGAGATGCCATCCTCATCCCATAGCATGAGGCCAGCTTAGGATATTTTAAGATGCAGCCACACACCCTGTGTTTTATCCTCTGAAACATACATTTTCTCTGAAGGGAAGAGGAGCCAATTTTTAGATGAAAAAAAAAATAAAGACCATTTACAACACAAGTCAGCTCATGTAATTCTCACAGCAACTCTCAAACAGTAGTTAACAATAGTAGTAGTGGTACATTTTAAAAAAAGATTGATTTATTAATTTGAGAGGCAGAGTTATGGGCTGGGGTTGAGGGGAGAATCTTCCATCCTCTGGTTCACTCCCCAAATGACCTGCAAGGGCCACAGCTGGGCCAGTCAGAGGCCAGGAGTCAGGAGCTTCTTCCGGGTCTCCCACTTGAGTGCAGGGGCCCAAGCACTTGGGTCATCCTCCGCTGCTTTCCCAGGCACATTAGCAAGGAGCTGGATCAGAAGTGAAGCAGCCGGGACACGTACGAGATGTCGGTGCCACAGGCAGTGACTTTACCTGTTAAACCCAAGTGCCTGCTCCAGTGCATTCGTTTTTAAAGATGAAGCAGTTCAGGCACAGGGAAGATAAGTGACTTATAGCCCTATGGCTCATCGGTAACAGAGCCGTATAGCCCTATGGCTCATCGGTAACAGAGCCGGAGGCTTTAATCCCACATAGTCTTTCAGTAAACTAGCTGCCTGAACAGGCTCTGAGCTCACGTCAAAACTTTGCGGAAAAAGCATGTCATGCAAAAATCAGACATGGATTTCCAAAACCTTGTTGCACCACAATAAGCCTCATCTTTTAGTTCTATTCCTTTCCATGAACTTTCTGATGTACCCTCGTACCTAGACATCTAAATGTCTCAGTGTTGTTATTCCACTTTCTCCTAGGACAATAAAAACATGATTCATATCACCTGATGCATGTCCCAAACACTCCCGTGAATGGCTCTCGGGCAGACAGTATTTCCAGCCGGCAGACAGAACAACAGAGACATGCAACCCTCTCAAACTTCCTTGGCAATTTAGTGGATTATGGCAGGTACTGCTTTCCTGTGAACTTGAACTTGAGCCTCTGCATAAAAAATGACTCTCATAGCTACCTTGTGCTGTATGCTTGGTATTCATATGCCACTGATTTTTTGGCAGGATTATGAATAAAGACAGACTTGATTTACAAATCAGTAGTTGAACAGCAAGAGTATGTTGAGTCATTTCAAAAATTGACGTCATCTACATATTGTCTTCCTCACACAAAGCTGTTGTAATAGCACTGTAAGGCTGGTGGGAACTGGTTAAAATGAAGATCCACGGCCGGCGCCGTGGCTCAACAGGCTAATCCTCCGCCTTGCGGTGCCGGCACACCGGGTTCTAGTCCCGGTCAGGGCACCGATCCTGTCCCGGTTGCCCCTCTTCCAGGCCAGCTCTCTGCTGTGGCCAGGGAGTGCAGTGGAGGACAGCCCAAGTGTTTGGGCTCTGCACCCCATGGGAGACCAGGAGAAGCACCTGGCTCCTGCCATCGGAACAGCGCGGTGCGCCGGCCGCAACGCGCTACCGCGGCGGCCATTGGAGGGTAAACCAACGGCAAAAGGAAGACCTTTCTCTCTGTCTCTCTCTCACTGTCCACTCTGCCTGTCAAAAAAAAAAAAAAAAAAAAAAAAAAAAAAAAAAAAAAAAAAAGAAGATTCACACAAGAGTCGTCTTCCATTTCTGCATTTTCTATTTTCAAGTCTTCGGAGCAGATGCTAACCAGGAAACTTGGCACTTCGGTCCCAACTCAATGGGAGCAGATGACTTCTCTTTTTTATTATCTCCAATATAATATCAAGTGCTCCTTCAGATCGGAAGCAATTACATGGTCTCGTGATTATTAAATAATGAGGAAAAGAGAACAGAGCCAAATAATGAAGGTTTACAAATGCCAAAAATGGGGCACGCTGTCTCTATTCTGAGATACTGGGTCAGAACAACCAGAGCACCAGTGTCGACAACTGAATTCATAAGCAGTTCTTCAAAGTTTGCTGCCCAAGAAACCCTTTCCTACTAGGTACAGGATTTAGTTTTTTCTTTTTCTAATTTTTATTTTATTTATTTGAAATACAGAGTTACAGAGAGAGGTAGAGATAGAGAGAGAGGTCTTCCATCCGCTGGTTCACTCCCCAGACGGCCGCAGCAGCCGGAGCTATGCTGATCCGAAGCCAGGAGCCAGGAGCTTTTTCTGGGTCTCCCACACAGGTGCAGGGGCCCAAGGACTTGGGCCATCTTCCAGTGCTTTCCCAGGCCATAGCAGAGAGCTGGATGGGAAGATGAGCAGCCGGAATTTGAACTGGCGCCCATATGGGATGCCGGCGCCCCAGACCAGGGCGTCAACCCACTGCGCCACAGCGCCGGCCCCAGGATTTAGTTTTCTAGCAAGTGATTTTCTTTAGAAGACAAATGCAATCTATCTGGCAAGTGACTTACAGCCCTCTCCCACTGTCCACCACTGAGTTCCAGTTGTAAAAGTAGGCCTTGGGGCCATGTTGTGGCGTGGTGCGTGAAGCTGCTGTCTGCAGCACAGGCATCCCATATGGGCGCCGGTTTGAATCCTGGTTGCTCCACTTCCAACCCAGTTCCCTGCTGATGTTCCTGGGAAAGCAACAGAAGATGGCCCAGGTTCTTGGGCCCTTGCACCCACATGGGAGACCCAGATGAAGCTCCCGGTCCCTGACATTCCACCTGGCCCAGCCCTAGCAGTTGCCGCTGTTTAGGGAGTGAACCAGCAGAGTAAAGATTTCTGTCTCTTACTTTCAATCTCAAAAAAAAAAAAAAAAAAAAAGCAGGCCCTTAGATTACTTATTCTGCCAGGCTGTGGAAATTCTAAGTTGCTATTTCCTAATGCACTTGATTTCCCTGCACAATTCAGATCAATTCTATTTTCTAACACAACAATAACCAAAGGGGGGCACTTGAATCTAATGGCATTTAGAATCGGATGCCCTAAGATACTGATGATCCACAAAGCATGTAGGAGAGTCAACTCTGGGTTTTCATTCCTGCTTAAGCTCAAAACTCCATTTTCTTCTTAGGGATTGGTGTACAGCAACTGATACTCAGTCCTACCGTGAAAAGTACTCTTGAGCTATAAATTATTTCACACCTTGGAGTTCGTTTCTTCATCTGTAAAGTGAGGATTAAAGCATGAGTTGTGCAGGTGGCTGGGGTTAGTAATCATGACGGTACACAGTGCCTGACTGGTTAAACAGCTCAGGGACAAGCATTCTTGTGTGCAGGGTTGCCAGAGTAGCCAGCCAGGAGAAAGGAAGGGGAGGCAACGGAAGACTGCCCCCAGCCCTCCCTGGTGGGTCCCGTGTGAGGTCTTTAGTAGCTATCTCGGCACGTGGAAGGCATTCTTTGTGCTTCCTCTCACACAGGATGAGGTATGAGAGTGAGTCTCCCAGCCATCAGGCTGTGCCGGGCCTCCCGCGGCCCCGGGAACTGTGTGAGGCCTGACTCCAAAGCTAGGTCTCTTTGTTTAGGGATCTTTCTAGAAGAAACCCGAGTTCTTCCTGCCACTGCTACTCCTCAGGGACTGCCACGCAAGCTAAGAGGTGAAGACAGTGCCCCGCAAGTCCAGATCTCACCAGGGGACAGGGAGGGAGGCTGTTACTGTGCCCTTGACAGTTTTAGGTCAGCTGTGTTAAGGCTGCTCAGGCTGAAATGAATAAACAGGACAACAGGAAAGCATTCGGGTGCTAAACGCTACTCACACACAGTGTACTTTAAAAACAGTTTTTATTGAATATTAATCAATTACAAGTACTGTAAGTTAGACGTTAAGCCAAAGCACAATCACAGGTTAAATATACTCACAAAGATGTTCTCAACAGAAACCCACCGCGGAGGCAGGTCCGGTTCTCTGGCGCCCTCTTTTGGAAATACGCAGAGGGCAGAGGGAAGGAAAGGTCTTCCATTCCGGTGAAGGACCATGAAGACTACAAGCGTTACATGCTGGAAGGCATTTTTTGTGACCGAACTGGGAAGGTTGCCAGATTCACAAAACGAAACAAAGCAAAGCAAAAATTCAGGACACTCAGTTAAATCTGAATTTCTGATAAATACCAAATACCTCTTTTTAGTTATTAAGTATATGCCAAATATTGCGTGACACATAAATGAACTAAAAAACTGTTTATCTGAAATTCAAATTTAATTGTGCATCGTGTATTTCATCTGACAATCCTACAGACAGACAAATGCAAGAAAGAAAGGGGAGGGGGTTGGAATCCCCTGCCACTGGTGGGTCATACAGACTAAAAAATAACACAGCAACAGTGAACCAAAGAATTACTACATCGGTTACTACACAGACCAACATCACAGTGAGAAGATACAGTAACTACTCCCAATGCTGTTACCAGGAAACATTCTACGTTTCCTCAAAGCTGGTTTTGTAAATGTTTTGAGAAACCTTGTTGATAAAAGTACCTTTTTAGTTTTGTAGTTATCAAAGACAAGTATTACTACCACAAACATGAGCTTAAAACAACAGGAGCAGAAGCAGGGTATTATATGCCATGAAGGGTTTAAATGTTTTGTGTAGTGAATACAATGGTTATCCGGTCAAGGTCATCTTCTAGGGCTAGGCTATTAGCCTTACAGATTTCAGCTCCTTTCTAACTCAAGGTGTCCTGCTTCAGCTTTTCATCCTGAACTCTGGGAGGGGGTGAAGGTGTGCGAGGTACAACCCACGGCCAGGGGCTGACTGGCTTTCTTTGCAAGCACTCTGATGGGCTTTCAGGGCTGCCTGCAGAAATGGGGAGACTGATCAAAAATGATAAGCATAAGCGGAATTTTGGAAAGGATGGGTGATGGGGGTGGGTGTGGAGCTGTGACGGGTAAAGCAGAAAGGAGAAGGGGAAAGTCTTGATGCTTGTCAAAATGCAATTACCTCTACAGTGTGGATACTACTTCAAAGGAGGCAGGACTCTAGCAAGTGTATAAAACTGGTCAACATCGTAACCATATTTGGTCTTACAGAGTATATAAAATCTTCAGCTTCCTACAGGTTTTCACTTTAATATCACCATAGCTTATAGCTTAAAACGACTGAAATACGGCTTCACACCACTCAGCCTCTACCTGGTAGCACGGCTGTCATCCCACCCCCACTCACAACTACATGAGCATTTCTCCAAACCAGAGCCTGGAGCTGAGGAGTTTCAAATATGGAGAAAGCAGAATGGATGGATCACATCAATCCTGCTGTTTAGAGGGGAGTATTATCTATGAAGCACATCCTCACTGAACAAGCCGACCAGGTATGGAACACACGGAGATATGCCTGACACACTGACACCCTTCAAGCACGAAGAATTGCATTTACAATATCTTACTTACTAGAATAGAAAAATGTAAAAAGTTTCTGCCACAGTTAAGGCTTTCTTAAGAAGAAAAATGTAATTGTCCATTGATTGCAGAATGCATAAGTTGTCTGAACAAGCCTGATTTTGGGGGTGGTAATTTTTGAACGCGTTTACTTTTCATATACTAGATGGGTCCCACCACAGCTCGAATACTACTTACAGTTCTTTTCATTTCTCTGTCATTGATTGGCCATCATATACATTTAACTTTAGTCAACCTGAGTCTTTCAATGAATTTCTGACACAGGAAGCCCTATCTTCATGTCAGGTTTGGGTATTTGCTAAATGACTAGCCTGTGGCTCTACGCGAGATAATTAACCCAACAGAACACACAATCAGAAGGCTACGTATCACAGATATCATCTGGACACTCTGGGAAAAGAGTCTTAGAGACACACACCACTTCCCGTGCGCAAGGCCATCGGCAGGAATCCAGAGAGCATCATGTTTATAAAGGGAGAGGAAACAATGTCCAACAACCCTCTGCGCAATTGGGAGACGCACTGAAACAGAAAAACCTGGAGAACGTACTGTATTCTGATGCCATTTTTCCAGTGTAAGCCAACTTTTTTTTTTTTTTTTTGTATAGTGGCTATAATAACAGAAAGTTAATCTGTATTACTTTATTTGTTTGCCATATTCAGGTATATTTCAATGCACCTTGCTATTTTGAGAGCCAAAGGGAAATTATTTTCACCACTGATATCAAGCTCCAAGGAGTACAAGGATGCTATTTCATGAAACATCCTAATATCTTTATTCTATTTATATTGCCCAAAAAGCTAGAAATTCCAAACTTCAAGAAGGAAAGGTAAATAGGAATCCCGGTTGCACTGCTATAATGTTGCACAGAATTACAACTCTGGGTTCCATGCTATTATTTGTTCACAAAGTGGCACAACCTTCTGGGCAGACAATGTATGAGGCCCACTACTCATTTCTGATTGTGATATGAAAATGGAGAGGTACCTCCTGTAAGTCCTAGATGAAGAGAAGAAATGAAGAATGAATGGGGTCAGGGATAACTGTTGCAGCGAATTTTATTTTCAGACTAGCAATCCGGGGGAAATGGATGGAGGCCTAGTTAAAAAAAAGTGTCTAGTCCAGAGCACTTAACTGATGCCTGTGTCAAGTATCCCGCTGGACAATACCAGTGACCTGGAACCATCAGGTCTAGAGAAGCCCTCTGCTATTGGAACTCTGGTAGAGCGCATGGTGACGTGTTCGAATTCTGACTTCCACACAGTCTGAGAAACACAGGGGCCATTTCAGGGCGGTGGGGGGTGGAGGGGAGGACTACAATGGAAGCCCCTGACTTCCTAGTGTTTCCATATAGTACATATGCAAGAAATTAAGCAGATTTCTGCTTAAGTCAATGCCATGTTTTCAATATGCCATAAGGTCTTAACATCACTGCTGATGGAAATCCTAAATGTACTCAACTTATGCTTTTCTGAGTACACGCATGATGACCTTTGGTTTTCAAGTTCTGAAAAAGTGTTACTTGCTCCTGTGATACACCCATTAGCCCTCTCCCTTTAGCAATGAATAATGCACGCACATTCTTTCAAGAACTACCACATACATGTATCATCACAAGACAAGAAGCACTGCACATGTCTTCCTTACGGAGTACCCTTTACTTGGCACACAGAACGTCTGACACAGAACACATGACAATGGCAGTTTGAATACTGAACCACAGTTTGACTTCTCAAGTGTAAGGCTCAAGTTTAAAACTGACACATCCATTAATCTAGTTAGTATAATGGAAACGACACACAACCACAGTTGGGTAGTGGTTTACCATTTTAATGAAGTCATAAAGCTTTCCATATCTATACCATAGAAACACTTTTACTTAACTAAAAATCACGGCTGTGCTGACCGTTTAAAACTATATCTAAGGGAGGGGGGCAGGAAATACACACCTGGGAACTACTGAAAACTAGACAGATGGGAATTTCTTTGACCCTTTGTTACACACAGCCAAAAAGGAACAGAGGAAAGAAAGTTCTCTCACTGAATCGGGAAGTTTGAAGCTCCACTGGAATTCTAGTGTTATCAAGCACACAGCCACGATGCGAACACCCAGCTCGGGCCACTGACCCTTCAACAGAACCGAAAACTGATGCTTCTTCTGCACTGAAATTCTGAGGACCCACATGAGATGGAGCTATAGAATTCAAACTAGTGTGGCTGTCTAGTTCTAGCACTGGACTCTAGCCAAAAAAGAAAGCAAGATGTGTATTTTTAAGAGCCTATTGCTAAAAATTTTGCATGTAAGCATTTTATTTCACCTCAGGTAATTTAAATCAGCCTACATTTTAAAAGTCCTCCAAATTAGCTTCCAAGGCTTTACATCGAAATGGCAAGTTCGTGTCATGCTGCCTTTCTGACTTTTCCACCATGTTTGTATTCCATTTTCTTCAAAGCTGAGCAGACACGCAGCCTGTCGAGTAGCGTGGAATCGATGCACTGGGTTTGCTACTTAGCTCAGGTGGAAAGGGAAGTGTGAGTACTGCAGCGCATGGCCCTGAGTCGATGTGCCCTGGGCCAGTGCTGACTCCAGCACGCAGCGAGCTCCTGTCACACCGGGACTGGGGCTCTCCACCACCTCCATCACAAAACACACACAACTAAAAAGCTTTGGTTTCCGTTTTTGATGATCTTGCCTAAATATTAAGAAATCTGAAAAGTTTGAAGCTCAAAAATTTAGTACAGGGATCTTTCTTTCTAAGCTCTCTGTAGCATACCACTCAAAATGAACACCAAATCTGGATTAAACAAAAACATTCTTGCATTGTGTGTATCTATCGAAGCTAAAGAAAACAACAGGATAATCATTTTGTGACTTTGATGAGGCACAATTCCTCTGACTTTGGAAATAAGGCAGCTAATTTTGGGGCGGCAACTCTGGTGGTGCAGATTAAGTGAGGGGAAGAACTGACTCTTTGAGGAGCCCCTCAATGCTTTTGGCTGTGATGCTGTAGATCCCGTGCTCCACCCGCGGCTTGCCACTGCTCCTCCCTTGCAGCCTGCCTAGTCTTCACCCGGGGAACGACTGGCGCAGTGGCCTCACTCCAACATTTCTCTGGCCGAGCTCTGCTGGCCTCTCCAGCACTTCCTGCGCACCTGTGCATGGAGCAAGTGATGCTTCTCAGGCTCTGACTTCTCTCAACCTGGGGCTCCTAAACTGGGGGGGGAGAGGGGGGGCTGTCTGTGCCCTTCCCGTGCAAGATGCGCCAATTTACAAAAGCGAACGAACACTGTCATTTTTCCTTTTCATTTCAGTTTAAGTGAATTTAAGCACAGACCCAAAAATCAAACCAGTGAAAGTAAAAAAAAAGAGAGTGGAAACTGAATCTCGCTAGGCCAGAAGCGTGGGTTGCATTGCTCATGACTTTAGTCAGTGTGACTTTGTGCAAAATGTCCTCAAGAAGGTTCTGGCTCATTTTCAATGTAACAAAACAAAACAAAACGCGCCAATGATGCACATTTCGAAACAATTATGTGTATGTCTGCTATATACATGTGTGATGCATAACAAAGCAAATGTAGTGTGTAACAGTGAACATGTGGAACAGTATTGGTTTTCTTGTTTTCCATGTCCAAGTCTAGATCAAGCAATTTTGTTTTAGAATTGGATAACTGCAATGAAAATGAGCCTGAGATATGTGAAAAGGCCGCCCCTGTAAACATTTCCTCAAAGGGAACAGTAGCAGTTGAGTATGTATCAGTTACTCATACTAGATTCATCACTATAGCAATGCTTTATAAAAGACAAACAGCTTATTTCTAGGCTGTCAGGGATTGACGGAATATTCACTTGCTGTTGTTCAAACAATCCACTGTAACCCAGTCCCAGGTTCCATCCAAACTGGCCTTTCCCAGGGGCGTTCACTAGGTCTTCTGCTCCGCGGCAGTGGCGGTCTGGGAAGGCGCCTCGGGCTTCATGATCTGATACGTGATGAGATACTCGGGGTATGCCTGCAGAGGACACGAAGAAAGCAGGTCACCTTCAGGGAGGCACACCGTTCCAGCTGTACTTCCCAGGGAAACCTCAGAGGCTGCTGGGCCTAGGCTAACTCCACAGAGCCCCAGCAGCCTGGGAGAACCAGTCTACGAACAGGTGCCTGGACAATTAGCAGATCCAAACGTGCGGCTCTGTACAGAAACATGCACACATCCTACACTCCAGAGAGCTACCTGAATGCCAGTTCTACTCTGAACACCATAAACGTTCACACTCTAGCCTTGTCTTTACAGCCGCATGCTACAAGACCAAGGCATGAAGCAGTGCTAAGACCTTCCTTCTTCTTCTTCCCTTATACACCATAGGACTATCGCACAGCACATGCTCGATGACAGTTGCTAAATCAAAGAGTAATTCTGCTGCACTGAGACCAGATTAGTCACAGAAAATGAAGTAAATGCACTGAGCTAGAAAGAGCAAAGGTAGGACATGCTGAGTCAGCAACAACCTACCGTCAGCAGTTGGGAGGTACTTTCTAAACACTGACTAAATACAAGTGTTGTTTATAAGAAAATAGCACCTCTCACACTAGTCTCTTTCTGTGTCTCTGCTGTCTGGCAGTTAATAAAACAGTAGGCTCAGTGTCTGGAATGAGCACTTGACGGGAGCATGAAAAAGGCTAACCAGAGGAAGTTGTCATAAACCTTGGCAGAAATACCACAAAGACAACTGGAAGGAGGGGACGAACACCTCCTCGATCTGAAAACTCCACAGGGAATTATTCCACACAAAATACACACGATTATAAAAGAAGATTCAGTACTCAGGCTGAAAAATACTACTTGTTTGGTGAGCAAATAATGTGTTGAATGATGATCTACAAATTACTTGTATGCAGACATTTAGTATGATAACAAAAGGAAAGGAATTAAAAGAGTAAGGAAAAACTGGATTAACACTTCAAATGTAGAAATAACCAATCACTGAATTATGTCTCTTTAACCACTGAGATCTTAGGAGGCAGAAACTGCTACACATCTGAGCCTTGGCTGTCTTCATCTATAAATGGCACTTCCATGAGGAATACATAAAGGGTCTTATGCTGGGCATAGTAAGAATCCAGTACATGTTAGTTATTACTATAAATATTTTACCAGAGGCTTGACTCTCCTTGGAGGTCTCAACAAGGATTTTAAAAACAAAACAAAAACCATATATGTGCCGTAAGAAGTTATACTTGCTTATGTACATGAAAGGAATCATTATTGTTTATAATATTCTTATCAAAAATTCTAATTTGTTGCTAAAAATTACAGTGCTGTCCATCTTTAGTATATGTAATTGTAATAACCAAGGATGACAATCATTTTTTACTTTACTATTTGAAGCCTCAATAACTAAATGGTTTGTAGCTTTATTTTATGATTTTTATACTGCTTAATTTTTTTTAAAGATAGATTTATTCATTTGAAAGGCAGAGTTACAGAGAGGCAGAGGCAGAGAGAGAGGTCTTCCATTTGCTGGTTCAGTCCCCAAATGGCTGCAACAGCTGGAGCTGGGCCGATCCAAAGCCAGGAGCCTGGAGCTTCTGCTAGGTCTCCTACCCCCTTCTCTATTGCTCTGCCTCTCAAATAAATCTTAAAAAAAAAAAAAAAAAAAAAGATACAAATATCCTTTGCCACTTAGCAGCTGATATGGAAATTATTTAAAAAAAAAGATTTCATATCTTTTGTATCAAAATAAACATTTTAAAATTCCATTTCCCAGAAACTTTTGAAGTATCCTTGTATCAGAAACCATGCGTTCATTTCAAAGACATCCAATTTCAGTCCACCCCTACTAGAGTTCACATTTTCCTGTTCCATATTTGTACATCCCTTCTACAGTAAGAAATGTAGTCCTCGGATCAATACATCACCACATTCATTCATTTCATCAACTCCATAATGCACCTAGAAGAGTTTCATTGTTTTGCCAAACTACTACAATCAACACACTTACTAAAAAAGATTTCTTGGCAATTCTGCTGGCTTCACACCCTACCCTGCCCAAGATTGATAGCACAGAGTAAAATACCATTTTTATAGATCACATGTTACGTATATTACATGTTGGTTTTTGTTTTTTTCTCTTCTCCTTCAGCATAGTAGTGGTATTCATTTGAAATTCAGTTAAGTTCAGATAAACTGATTTTTGTTTTCAGACAAGTTGGTAGACACTTAGCAGTACTGTCTTAAGACAGAATTGAAAAACATTGGAAAAGTTTTCTGGGTTTACATTTCCCTGAGTGTGTGTGTGTGTGTGTGTGTTGTTTCCAATTCTACTTTTGCACCTCAAGCAGTTGGTAGAATTAAACATCCTAAGAGCTTTGTGACTCAGAAAGCTACACAGTTCTATGTAGGCACCATGATCAAAATGACAGAGATTCAACTCCTGTGACAAGCCTGTGCAAGCAGGTCCATTCAATGGCAGCTCCTTAGCTCCTCACTGCCAGGCTGGGGAATGGAGGGATCCGAAGCATTAACTCAGAACAGCAGGCCTCAGCACAGCATGGCATCTAGCTGCCCTCCTGTCTACACTGAGCTACTTCCCTGACATGTAACTAATGGGTTCTCTGTGCAAAGTTGATGTCAAAGAAACATTTTCCTGTCTTCATTTTGCACCCAAGTTGACTAACACTACTAGACTAGGTGGTATGTATTTCACCAAAAGGTTTGCTTAAATCTCACATGGTCTTCATATTCTGTACTGACACGTTTGCTAACATGGATATGCTCATTTAATGCATCACATACCTGCTCTCCCCTGTAGATGACGTATTCAGCGTATGCCAGCCCGTTGACACTTGGTCTACCAATAACTGAGTGATGTCCTGGAGGCGCGTGAGCCATTTTCATGGTGCTGAATTGCAGGAAGGATTTCCCAAGAGTCACTCTACAGAAAAGCATTTGTCTGAAGAAAAAAAGGAAAGTCATGCTTTGAAGGAAACCTTAACTCTTACAATGACATAACTGTTAGGTTTTCTATACTTTTTTTAAAAAAATAATAGCAGGCAAGCCAATCTAAATGTCATTTTGAAATTAATGAGTAGGAATGAGATGGGACCTGATATATTGATTTGCTATAAACAGTTACCAGGTGCAGTAGTTAACATAAAAGTTAGGAGCTGTGTTGTGGCATGTGGGTTAAGCTACTGCCTGTGATGTTGGCATCCCATAGCAGGCTGGTTCATGTTCCAGCTGCTCCATTTCTGATCCAGCTCCCTCCTAATGGCCTGGGAAAAGAAGTGGAAGGTGCCTCAAGTGTTTGGGTTCCTGTCACCCACTGGGGAGACCCAGATAAACTTCCTGACGCTGGCTTCGGCCTGACTCAGCCCTGGCCATTATGGCCACTTGGAGAGTGGACCAGCAGATGGAAGACCCCGCCACCCCCAACCTCCATGTCTCACTCTCTTTCTCTGTAATTCTTTCACATAAATAAATTTTTTCAAAACAAGTTTAAAAGTAGTTTAGTGCGATTTAAGAACAAAACAGAAAATACATGGTACTAAGTTTTGCCTAATGCAAAAAGGCTCTCTTTTCTAGAAAATCTTGGCTAATATATAAACTTAGTGTCTAATTTTAGTAAGTGACTTTCTATCCTTATCTAGGTTCACTTTTATTGATTAAGGTTTATTTTGTTTCCAGGGGAGCCTGGTTGAAAGCAGGCTAAGTTTTGCATGCTGTATGTACTTGTGTCCTTGGGAATTTCTGTGTGTTTTGAATCAGAGAGGTCTCAATGGAAAGAATTTCTATGGCATGCACCTTAGGACTGCTGATGAATATAATTTTTTTCATAACAAAACAGAGATAAACTTTAGGGTCAATAACTATAATGAATTTCAAGATTATATAGGTCTTTTTAAGGTCTTAACTGAATAACAAGATACCTCATTAACTTGATTTGCAAAAATAATGCATCTCATTAGTTTGAAGAGAAATCTAATAAATTTCACTCTTTGTAAAGTATAATTCTTTCATATTTTTTCACTTGACCAGAAAGGGAATATTTCTCTTACACTGACTTCAGAGAAAATGTACTAACGTTATTTTTACTTTCTGAATGTTAAGATCCTATTCAAAAGCTGATATTTATTTGTTTGCAATTAATTCCAAAGTTGTTATTTTGAGGTTGTATTTTTCATGGTTAATCCTGCCATAAACAACATCAGAAGTAAATGAGAGTCTACTTGATAGTAAAAGTTGTATGTGCTAGTTAAAATGTGACTAGAGCTAGAATTCTTGGTTTCACATAAATTTTTCTCGGCCTTTCCTTGTCCTGAAGCAAGGCAAGCGGGCACAGGGAGAAAGTCAAGATGCAGGGAGCAGCATCATAGCTCACGTCTGGGCAGAGGGGTTTGGCTTCCCCTCTGATACCACATCCACGCCACTGCTCCTAGAAGAGCTGTGTCTCCTTAAACTCCAAGCCTGTCCTCTGTAATAGGAAGTTAACACTGAGGATAACCTGTGACTTCTGCAGAGTCTGAGAAGGTAGTCTGGTTTATCACCTGAGGGTGGCAACCATCACACTGAAGGCAAGACGCTCACCTGTGACATATATAACATGACCTGTCTTTGTGTGTGGGGCAGCCTGTTCCTCCTCCAATCCCATAGACATACTGGTTGCTTTTTGAGGAGTTTTCAGCAAAATAAATACCAGCTCCAAACATTCCTCCTATGTACGCATGTCGCTCATCAAACCCTTTATGAATAATGGCATTAATGAAAGGAGAACCTAAAAACATAAAGACACACAGAAAAACTGGTTTTGGAACACTTTTCTAGAACCTGAGTTAGGCACATGCTATCTGCACCAGGTAGATTAATATTAAGTAACCAATAATGCTTAAATGGGAAGCTCCATTTTTCTAAGATCGCCTATTATACATAAATTATTGTATCAGTGAATCACAGCGTCTGTTACCAAGCTTGCCATATAGGTTTGCAGATGGCATGAGATTTAGGTGGTCATGTATAATGTGGCTTTAAAAAAACTGTTTTACATGCACTCTTACTTAAACAAGCATGGAAAATCTGATAAACGAAAACAACTTCACTACATTAGGACAAAAGTACTTCGCTAGTTGGTTCAACATGCAACTTGTGTTCTGAAGCAACTGCAGATAGAGTATGTTAATTTACATGTCTTGGAAAACATGCAGTGCACCAACAATTATTTGTAAAGAACAAAACAAGCCATGTTCAACCCAACCCTACTACGGTCAACAGCATAGGGTTTTCACTTCTGTGAGTTCTGCAAAAGCCCCGTCCGCCCGCACGTGCCGGCGCCACGCACTCACCGTGAAATAACATGCGCTCGTTGTGATGGTTGTGATTCTCCTCCGAGACCTCCTTCTGTCTGTGGCAGAATCGCTCCCTCAGCTTCTTATTGACAACTTTTTGAATCTTTAAGGATGAAGAAGAAAGCAGCTATTTGCCAGTGAAATGTACAGTTACGTCTAAAAACTGAAAAGCATGCTTGCCACTAAGAAGGTTCAGTTTTTGTTGTATGCCAAAGGCAGGATTTTAAAACGCTGAGCTTGCCATGTCACGGCAATTCAGATGGTAACTCCAGCTTCCAGCCACATGCACCAGAGCTGGCTGATACAGAGGTTTAGAGTTATAAAAAGTCAAAAAGGTTCTTTCTAGGCTTTTCCCCAGCTTGATGAACTTTAGGCCTCTACATCTATATTTTTTAAAAAAGGTTCTCCTGAGTAATTCTTATGTGCACCTGTACAGCTTCCTCAGGTCTGTTAGCCCCACATGGTACACTAGCTCTCAACATATTTTACTCATATTCATACAGCCCCTTTAAAAAAGGGTACAAGTTATACATTAAGATACTGAGATTAAGAGATATACACACTCTGGTATAACCTCTGACTCAAGTAGATTGTAAATCTAGGCCTTTAATGTTACTCTCAAGTGGTAATAAAAAAAAACTACTGTCAGTGTGGTCCAATCTCCACGGGCGCTCACGTGTCACAAGGTGCGCCACGAGGTCACCAGCTGGTGTTCCCAGAGCCTCTGTTCCTCCAGAAGACTGGCTTTGGGGTGGGGGTGGGCTGAGAGTTACTGCAGGGAGGACAGTGACATCTGACTTCAGCATGACACAGCGCTGATCACCAGGGTTTGAACACAGGACTTGGAGGAAGTGTGCATGGCCTAGATTTCGCTTCCAGGCAAGCCCTCCATCTGATTCTAGCAGGACCTTTTAACACTTACTCGAATGACGTTGTATCTGTTGAAGATGCCCCCAGCATTCCCGCCATCTCTGTGTTCTCGGATGGTACTCTGCATCTGGAGAGCAAAATATAGCAATGAACCTCATGAAAATCCTTTGGCGTATAATTCTGAAGACATTCCTGTTGTTTTCAATATTCCAGTTCTATTGTATTGGTTTACTGACAAGTAAAAAATTCAGCATTAATAAATAAATAGGAGTTCACTATTTATGGGCCAACAGATTTAGTGGCTTAAATTTTTTTTTTTTTTTTTTTTGACAGGCAGAGTGGACAGTGAGAGAGAGAGACAGAGAGAAAGGTCTTCCTTTTGCCGTTGGTTCACCCTCCAATGGCTTAAATATTTTTGAGAAGAAAACAGTTACAAACATAAATATTACATTTATGTACTTTGTTTATTTTCTAATAAAAGTTTTGAAAAGAGTTCCTCTAAACCTAATGGGAAAACATACAGAAAAATATCACATTAAATCATCTAAAATCACAACTATTATTTCATGCTATTGAGAATGAGAAATTCTGTGATTAAGTCAAAACTAAAACTACTCTCATTTGGTTTACACCCCATGGGACAAATTATTAAAAATAAATAATTTTTTCAGGGCTGGTATTGTGGCTCAGGGGGTGAAACTGCCGGCTGCAATGACAGCACCCAACAGGGGTGCAGGCTTTAGAGTCCTGGCTGCTCCACTTCTTCTTTTTTAAAGATTTATTTATTTATTTATTTAAAAGACAGAGGTACAGAGAGGCAGGGGCAGAGAGAGAATCTGCTGGTTTACTTCCCAAATGGCTGCAACGGCCAGAGCTGAGCCAATCAGAAGCCAGGAGCCAGGAGCCTTTTCCGGGTCTCCCACACAGGTGCAGGGGCCCAAGCACTTGGGCTACCCTCCACTGCTTTCCCAAGTCATAGCAGAGAGCTGAATTGGAAGTGGAACAGCCGGGACTAACTGGCACCCATAGGGGATGCCGGTGCCACAGGCTTAGCCTACTATGATACAGTGTTGGCCCCTATTCCACTTCTGATGCAGCTCCTTGCAAGTGTGATTGAGAAAGCAACAGAAGATGGCCAAAGTACCTGGGCTCCTGCCGCCCACATGGGAGACCTGCATGTAGTTCCAGGCTCATGGTTTTGGCCTGTTCTAGCCCTAGCTGTTGCAGACATTTAGGGTGTGAAGCAGTGGATGGAAGATCTCTCTCTCTCTCTCTCTGTGACTGTGCCTTTCAAATAAATAAATAAACTTCAAAATAAATAAATAAATACTTTTTCAAAAAAATTAATTTTTGGAAAGTTCTCTAGGTGAAATATTCTATATTAGTTCAATAGTCTTTAACTTGTGATCTCTATGTATGTATAGAGAGTACAGAGGAAGTTGCATATAACATTCAACTAAACGAAATAACTTTCTTCTAATCACTAATCTTTCCCCCATTCTCCAAATTAAAAATAATTATTATGGAAAAGAAAAATGTTTTAAAGATTCAAGTTTTCATAGTATTGATTCACAGGGTGAATTCCCTATCTCATGCTCCCCAATTTGTGAAGATTACCGACCTATCTGATATTCCAATCAGAATTTACTAACTTCTGGAATAATTCAGTATAAGACACTAGATTGTGACAGGAAGTCTTCCTGATACTCAAGCTAAGTATGAGCTCAAAGACTTTCCTGGGATAACTGGTTCAGGACCAATCCTAATGTGATTTTCTAGCATGGGAATGAGAATAATAAAAGCATTCATTAAAAAACAACAACAATAAAAAATGTAAATGCCAGCATGCCTTCCCTGTTCAGGTAATGGAAGTAAGCATTAATTATCTAATGGAATTAGGCATGTTGCTTATCATGGGTGAGAAGTGAGACATAAGTCACCAGGAGAGAAGATATCTCAGTGGTATCTATAAGGAGGTTCACAAACATAGCCTTACCAAAGGGCTTCACATAATTGTGACTGGAGAAATGAAATATGACACAGAATTATGAAGTAGGCTTCAGAAGCAGACATGAAAATTAGGCATATATTTTATAATCATATTCTCTAACTACATTAAAATAAGGATTAGAGGATGTTTCTCTATGAGGTAAGATTCTCACTCTGTTTCATCCTTAGGCACCATTCTAAGATTGTAAGATTATAAACAGTTCTAATAGGATCCTTGCCTGAGTTTCAAGAAAGTCTCCAGAATAGAAAGACATCTGCCCAACCCATGCAAACTCTAGGCTTATGACCTGAAAGCAAGGTGGCATAGTTCCAACTCAGTCACATTTTAATTCTGGCAATATTCCACTATCATGGCAAAGGAGACTGAATAATATAGATATACCATATGACCAGCAATCCCACTATTGGGAATTTACCCAAATGAAATGAAATCAGCATATGAAGAGTCATCTGTACCCCATGTTTATTGCAGCTCAATTCACAATAGCTAAGATATGGAATCAACCCAATTGTCCATCAACTGATGATTGGATAAAGAAATTATGGCATTTATATAACGTGGAATACTACTCAGCCATAACAAAGAATATCCTTTTGCAATGAACTGGAAGCAACCAGAAACTATTATACTTAGTGAAATGAGCCAGTACCAAAAAGACAAATATCATACGTTTTCCCTGATCTGTGGTAACAAACAGAGTGTCATTTTGAGCTCTGATGATTGTTTACAGCCCTTGTCTCTACTGTTGAGGAACAGTGTTTTTTCCTTCTTACTATTTGTTGAACTCTTTACTTAGTGTAGGGTTAATCTTTTGAGTATAAAGTAAACTGAAAGTAGAACACTGTAAAAATTAAGAGGGAATAAGAGAGGGGGGAGGAGGAAGGCTGGGAGCATGGGTGGGAGGGAGGGGAGGGTGAGAAGCATCACTATGTTTCTAAATCTGCATATATGAAATATATGAAATTTGTTTACCTTAAATAAAAAACATTAATTAAAAAACACCAAAACAAAAATAATAGAGCTGTTGCCCATTTTTAAAATGGGAAAACAATAGATAGGCAGGTGGCCGCAAGATAATGTAAGATGATCCTACTTCTGGGAAAATGGGTTTGGCCACAGGTTTCAGGAAAAGAAAATTTCAAATTTTTGATATACATTACCTCTTCTTCTACTGACTGATATTCTTTATCCTCTGGAGCAAGATCCAGCAAGATAGTCCCCTGATTAACACAGTGAAAAGTCAAATAAGGATTGGTACCTGTGGAAGAGAAAAAAAATCAGCATATAAAACAACATTCTGCACCACCCAGGCTCTATCTTAGGAAAAACTTCACCACAAACAATTGATATTTTGGAATATACCTAAAGTATTTGCAATTCCAACCTAACACAGAAGGTTACATTGAATAAATGTACCAAAAACAAGAGAAGAAATGAAGATGTGTTTGTGGATCAATCTGATCAGTTTTTTTTTTTTTTTCCTTTTATTTGACAGGTAGAGCTATAGACAGCGAGAAAGAAACAGAGAGAAAGGTCTTCCTTCTGTTAGTTCACTCCCCAAATGGCTGCCACGGCTGTGCTATGCTGATCTGAATCCAGGAGTCAGGTGCTTCCTCCTGGTCTCCCATGTGGGTGCAGGAGCCCAAGCACTTGGGCCATCCTCCACTGTACTCCCGGGCCACAGCAGAGAGCTAGAATTGAAGGGGAGCAACCGGGACTAGAACCTGGCACCCATGTGGGATACCGGCACCACAGACGGAGGATTAACCAAGTGAGCCATGGTGCCAGCCCCAATCTGATCAGTTCTTACAGAGCTCCCTGTAAACATGGCAAGGATCAACAAATTGCTGAATTAAAATTGTTGAAATAAAGTCAATCATAAACACAGGGAAGCCGTATCTGACCCAAAAGACACATACTTATATTACAATGCAACAAGTCTAAAATACTTGAATTATTTGTTAAAAGTGTCACTACATGACAGAAATTTATAACAGCTTCAGAATACATTACCTTTGTTAATTTCATGGATGGACTAAAATACAGAGAAATAAATAAGACTCAAGCACAAAGCCTAACTTGTATCATGTCACTCTTGCAATTTTGTTAGCTCTGTGGCTTAATTCATTAATTCAAGTTGTTTATCTTTCCTTGCTTTACCATATAGTTAAAGTGCTTCTACCAAATGGAGAGATGATAAACATGAAAGACAAAGATAAGAGACTTCTAACAGCAAAGCACAATGGACAAAGACTGAGCTGATAATCATGGGCCAGGGAGAAAGCTTCAAGGTGAGGTAGGAAAGGTCAGATACTAAAAAAACCCCATGTTATGAGTGTCTGATTCCAGCCTAAAAGCAGTAAGATCCACTGAAGGGTTTTAAGCCAGAGTGATCTGATTAGGCTCTCATTTCATAGGGTCCTGGGGTTACCGTGGGGAGAAAGGAAAGCAAAGGTAGAGACTGCTGAGGAGCAGGAGGGTGGCCATGACAGCGCAGGGAGGCAGGAACAGTGGTTTGGGTTCAGTGAGAGCAATGGGAAAGGACAGAAGCACAGAGATTCTAGAGAAGTTTAGGATATAAAGTGTGTAGAGAGAGAGAGGGCAGAATGCGTCTCAGATCTTCCCAGCTGTAACTGAGAGGGGAGAGGCAAGGGGTACACCAGCAATGTGCATGGGCTCTGGCTCAGGTGGCCTGAGTTCACACGCCAGCCCTGATATTAAGTTTGCACCACTCACCTCTGGCCTATTATTTTCTGAATGGCTTACCTTGCTGTCCACCTAAAAGTCTTTCTACTCCTTTGATTAATTTGTGGCGATGTCCATATGCATTGATGCCTATTTCTTTCAACTCTTCATGACCCATGTCAGCCAGCACATCTAGTGTAATCTGCAAAACAAACACACTTGCTGCTACAGCTTTCAGAGTTCCTCAGACGACAGGAGTGCTTCCATTTTTCCAAAATGCTTTACCATACAAATTAAAGAAATTCTTTTGTTTCCTTTATAAGCATGAACTTGCAATCTTGTTAAAGTCACTCTCATAATCTGATCAGCTTTTTTGCTCACTTGAAATAGTTCTTATTTTTTTTTTTTTTTTTTTTTTAGTCAGTGGAGAATTAGAAAGGGAGAAATAATACTATAGAAATACAAGGTGAACATTGCTATGATTTCTTCTGATTACTGTATTTAATTCTACCATCTTCTGCTTGCCTCAAAATATAGGAGGCACCTGTAATTTGAAAATGGGGATGCCCCAGCTCCCACTCGCCAGCAGGTAGAAGTGCACACAAGGGAAAAGGAGACATGTTGAATAGTTAGATAGAATGTGGAAAAGGAGTAAGCAGTTTTGCATCACTAGATCTTAGATAAAGATAAGGAAGAACTTCCCAGTGCTAAGAAATATTTAAGCCTGGTACAGGCTGCCTGAGAAAGTGGTAAGACAGCTATCTGAAGTACACACCATTTTATAGAGAAGCTACATTAAAAAAAAAAAAAATCCCAGTTTGGACAACAGAAGACACAGTAGACAGTTTTTAAACTCTCTTAAGACATTGTCTGAATTAATAATCCCTGCTGCTTAACATACATTTCTCTTTTTAATTTTTGGTTACTTGTCCCTGTAGATGGAGATGTTTAACTGGCTCAAAAGTACCTAATGCCGTTGTGCTCTAAAGTAACTGTGCCTGCACCCCCCCCCAGTGGCAGCACTTTGAACACTCAGGATGAAGTCTCCCGCAGAGCCACTTCTTGAGGGCTGAAACAGGCAGTTTTACAGCCCAGAAGAAGCTGGCCCCTGGGATCCAAATACTAGTTCACAAGATTAGCCTTTGACTTTCTTCTTCCTTGGAAAACTGAGCAATCGTTTTACAGACACTCCTTTTCAAACTGAAAGGTATTATGAAAAATTGAAATAGCTTTTTTCCAACTTTATACCTGCACATAACATTTTAAAAACTGACAAATTAGACCTGGAGGAGCTCAGCTGATTTTTACTGTCAGAATGAAAAAGGATATAATGAGTCTGACAGTCTCAGTGCAATGAACATATATCACTCACTTTTTGAAATAATTTACTATATTGCTTCTAAGTGGCCATTTAAGAAGTAATTGCTTCATTGTACAAAATGGGCAATTCACTTTCAATCACCCAAAGGAAGTTTTCAGCCAAGCTTTTAAAGAGCAACAGTTCTGAAATACAGTTGAGACAGAATGGTTCACAAAATAGCTGTCTTCACATTTCTATCTAGAAGTGATCTTAATATAATTTGAAAACCACGTTATTGATATCCCATTTTTTTGGTAAATATATTCTGTCAGTTTAAGTACAGTTAACATAACAACGAGATCTCATATTTATGTCCTAACTTCAAGTTAAAGTATCCCTCACTTTCTGAACCGACACACACAATACCTATCTGGAGGAAACAGAAACAGGCCAGCCAAACACAGTATACTCCACAATGTCCTAGAAGCAATGCAGAAGCTTCATCTACTTGTTCATTATAAAGCACTGAGCATGCAATGAATGTAAAGAATTTCTAACCGAAGCCACAAAACACCCTGATAGATTATAATCTGCCATTTAGTTCAGAAAGCAAGGTTCAGAACGGGCCTCCTACCTACTGTGAAAAGCAGCCTCTAAGATGGCCTCCACTGATCCCTACACCTCCTGGTATCTGTGTTCCGTGCCCTTGAGTGTGAACTAGACTCACTGGTACTCATTCTAACAAACCTAAGACTGCAGAAGTGAGGAGACACCACTTTTCATGCCAGGTGGTAAAAAGATGGTGGTTTCCGCCTGGAGTGCTCACTCTGCCGGCCTGCGCCCGGGGGGAGCCAGCTGCGATGCCGCAGTAGACAGAGACAGTGAGTCCCATTCCTGTGGTGTGTGGGCTCAGCGATGGTGACTGCATGCTGACTAGCAGGATCGCTCCCCTGTTGGCTTTGGTAAGGAATTATGACATATTAGGCCCAGATGGTAAGGAGTGGAGGACTCCAGTCCAACAAGCTGCAAGCTACTGACTCCTGCCCATGACTGTAAGCTTGGAATGGGATCAGTTCCCCAGTTGAGTATTTAAATGATTTACCAGCCCTGGTAGGCACCCTGACTGCAGCTTTGTGAGACTCAGAAGCAAAGGGCAAAACTAAACCATGCACAGACTCCTGACTCACAGATGTGTTGTTTTCAGCTGTTAAATTGATGACGATTTGTCAAGCAGCAACAGATAAATAACACATACCATATGGTCATTCCATGGGGACCTCTGTAAGGTGAGGGGTCAAGGTCAAGATGGGCTAACACTACGAGTGAAGTTGGAAGTGGCCCCCACTCTCGCCAAGTGAGAGCCTCCAGAGGAAACCATGGAGCTGGCAGACGGCGGGACTAACTGCATTGCATACCTGTGGCCTGAGGCATCTAACTACGCCATGCTCAGCTCCTGGACCCACAGAAACTGCAGGATACTCAATATTTATTTTAAGCCACCAAGTTTTGGGGTAATTTGTCACATAGCAGTGAATAAAAAATGCCTCTGGGCTACCTTGGCATTTATCTCATTTGATGCTTACTTATATAGCTATATAGAAAGAATAAATAAGAAAATACGTATTCAAGGAAAAAAGAAAATATTTATTAGGTTGAAATGAAGGAGACAAAGGATCGAAAGATATTAACATCTGAAATCTGAAAAGCAAAAAGGAATGGCACAATTTATAAACCTAAAATGGAATTTATATACATACATTTTGTAATTCCATCCATCCATTCACCATGCATCCTCTCATCCACCCAATATTTGTTGTTCAAAGCACCTTCTCTCTTCCCCACTCCACAAATATCTTCAACTATCATCACATATTACTGGTCAGATTTACAATGGGGAAATTCTAAGTTATGGAAAGGGTCATCAAATTTATTACTTCATAACTGAGTGTTAAATAAGTAACATTTACAGTTGAAATACAAATAAATCCGATTGCTTGAAGACTGGATGGGGCCCAAAGACAGGCAACCACAGTTCAATACGATGGATGGTAGTATCACTTGTCTGGGGAAGAGGAAGTGTAATAGAGAACACACATTAAATGCAAGAGTCAAAGCACTGGTCAAGAAAAGGCAAAAACAACATCAATGGAACCATTCATTCAGAATAAACCTACAGTGAAAGGAGAACAAGGAAACTGATGAAACCAGGACAAGCTTTCAGAGGACTGATGGGAAATCAGTAAAAAGAGAGAAATATGCCAGAGGCAGTCAGTAACTGAGGAATATACAATACAAAGTAAAAAAGAAAACATAAAATTATAATGCTCACTGACAAGAAGAGTGGACCCTGAAGTTATATGAAAATGTTTTAATAGTCATGAAATTATTTGTTTGAGTCAGGGCCTCTGGATTTTATGCGAAGACATGAGAGTATTGTGGATATGATTTGGGAAGAAGGGATATGGCTATAATATGGCTAGAGCAGATAATAATGCTTTTAAAACAGATTCAATATCTTCAGGGAGAGAAAAAGAAAAAAAAGTCTTAAATGTTTAAGATGTTCTCAGAAGGAATCTCCAAGCCAGAGTACAAATGGTAGGAAAAAGAAATTATCACATTCTCTAAAGTCCTCACCACCAGACAGAAGAAATCTGAAGCTCCACTAAAGCATATTCTCCAACCTTGTGCACACGGCACAGCAAGTGGACGACTGCACCCCACAGAGGAGGACCTGGATCTGAGACCCAATTCAGTTTTACTCCAGCTTCCCACTGATGTAAACCCTGGGAGGCGGTGATGATGTCTTAAAAGTGGGAGACCCCCCAGGGCCGGCACAGCAGGTGAAGCTGCCGCCTGCAGTACTGGCATCCCATGTGGGTGACGGTTCAAGACCTGGCTGGTTCACTTCCAACCAATTCTCTGCTTTGGTCTGGGAAAGCAATAGAGGACAGCCCAAATCCTTGGACCCCTGTACCCGCATGAGAGGCCTGGAGGAAGCTCCTGGCTCGTGGCTTTGGATCGGCTCAGCTCTAGCCATTGCAGCCATCTGGGGAGTGAATCAGCAGATGGAAGACCTCTCTCTCTCTCTCTCTGCCTCTGGCCCTCTGTAACTCTGCCTTTCAAATTAATAAATAAATATTAAAAAAAAGTGGGAGACCCAGAAGCAGCTCCTGCTCCTGGCTTCAGATTGGCCCAGCTCTGGCTGTTTTTGGCCATCTGGGGAATAAACCAATGGACAAAAGATCTTTCTCTCTCTCTCTCTCTCTGCCCCTCTCTTTGTAACTCTGCCTTTCAAATAAATAAATCTTTTTTTTTAAAGAAACTTAATTTTACTAAGAAAAAGAAAAAAATCTTACAATGTAACTGATCTGAAAAAGAAGAAAAAGATCTGAAAAAGAAGAAAAAGAACTGAGGTTTTTAGTTAACTCCAAATTGCTTATAGGCCTATAAAGAAACCAGAACAGGGAAGAAGGTCATGTATGGAATTTGGAAACTATGGCATATAGAACATAACTAAAAAATTTGATCCTAAAATATGGGAAGATTTGTGTTGGTGGGCAGGCAGTTGGAATGGTGAAGTTCATAAACTGACTAGGTCTTAAAACTGAAGGGCTGTATTGTACTGTAGTGCACTGAGTGGTGGCTCTCTAGAGGCTACGGTTCTAATCCCCAGAACCCACAAATATGACCTTATTGGAAAGAGATTTGGAAATGTTTTTCTAGATGTAATTAAGGATCCTGAGAAAGATTAGATAGGCTTATAAGGGTAGGTCCAAATTCACTGTGAGTGTCCCTATAAGAGATACAGAGAAGAGAATACAGATACAAAAAGAGAACACAATGTGAAGATAAAGCGGTTTGAAGGAACGTGGCTGCGAGCCGAGGAAACTGCCAGGAGTCAGAAGCTAGAGGCATGGAAGGCTTGTCCTTGGAGCCCTAGAGTTCCAGGAGGCACAGCCCTGCTGACATGTCCAGAATTTGAAGGTAACTTGTGGTAATTTGTCACCACCGCCTTATGAAAGTTAATATACTATATAGATTGGAGATGTGGTTTCAGTGGAAAGCAGGGTAAACATTAAATCTAAAACATACAAATTGATTATACTCAGGGTAGATTTTGGTACACTTAAAAGTTACAGTCATTCTATTACACCTGCCCCAGATTATAAGTGACCTTCCTTGGCTACAGGATAGACACAGATGTTAAAAGGGTGATTATAAGATCTCTAAACAGCTTCCTATTCTAAGATTATTTATATATATCAATAACAGGCAATTTAAACTCAGGAACTTATTATCATTCAACATTTAATGCTGATCATGATAATAAAACCATCCAATATTAAGTTAAAAATTGTTTATCCTATGCAAAGGTAGCATGATAAATAGGATTCTAATTCATAAATGCCCTAATGATGACTCCATAACTAATGATGGCATAGACTTTTACAGACATTAAAGCTGAAAATAGGATAGTCCATTTGAATGTATTGCCAATTTTTGGCTCAATACTAATTAGACTCTAATGGAATGACAACAACTTCATAAACGGACGATTTTAAAAATGTACAAATGGCTAAGTATTCGTTGTCCAAGATTTGCTGAATACTAAATATTTAATGAAAGAGTTTCTCATTGGTTATAAGGGGAAATCTAGTCACATCAGTAATGAAATGAACTGGATAAATGCCAACAGTTTTGGAAACAAAATAACTAAAAGCAATTTTGAAAGCATCCGTTTGAAGTGGTTTTATGGTTGAAGTTTGACGTATGACAAAATATATAAAGCCAGCTTACTTGTAAATATAAACCAAAATAACAAAGTCTCTCATTTTTTAGATAATTTTGGGATGAATTATAAAATATAAGACTCCCTGGCTTCTACAGAAACATGTTGTGGGTTACAAAATAGCTATTAAAAAAAAAGAAAAAAAAAAGAAATAATGAGTGACAATTCATAATTCTTAATGTTTAATTCAAAGACTCAAATATATACAGGGGCTTACCTGTTCTGTTTCAAAGATATCCCGAAGATGTTCAAGACCAAGGCTTTTTAGGAACTGGCTAATATTCATGTCAAGACCCGCAACTGAAACAGAAACATATTAAAGTTTCTCAGAAGCAATTTTATGAATACAAAGAAAATTTCAATTTCTTTTTTTTTTAAGATTTATTTATTTGAAAGTCAGAGTTACACAGATTGAGGAGAGGCAGAGAGAGAGAGAGAGAGAGAGAGAGAGGAACAGAGAGAGAGAGAGGAACAGAGAGAGAGAGAGAAAGAGAGAGAGAGGCCCCCCATCCAATGGATCACTCTTCAATTGGCTGCAATGGCTGGCAGGAGCTGCACCGATCTGAAGCCAGGAGCCAGGAGCCTCTTCCAGGTTTCCCACATGGGTGCAGGGGCCCAAGAACTTGGGCCATCTTCTACTGCCTTTTCAGGCCATAGCAGAGAGCTAGATTGGAAGTGGAGCAGCCAGGTCACGAACTGGCGCCCATATGGGATGCCAGTACCGCAGGCCAGGGCATTAACCCACTGTGCCACAGTGCTGGCCCTGGAAATTTCAATTTCTATTTAAAGTCATGGCTCTCTGACATCCTTGGCTGTGTAGTTGATTTTACACAGCATAATATAATCCAGACTGAAGACGAGGTCTGAGTAATCGTTTTTCACCTTTACAATAGTGTGAAAGTGATACACATTCAGTAGAAAGTGGACTTTGGAGTTTGAATGTTGGTGTGTTCCTGAACTAGTGATGTGTGGCCTGACCCTCTCTAGTGCTGCTGGGCAGCAGTGGCAGTCCCGCTGTCAGCCACAGGGTCATGAGGAAAAACAACCAGGGCTCTCCAGTGTGCGCGTTGCTGAGCTAGGCTGCTTGGTAGCTTAGGGGAGCTCAGCGCATTTTCAGCTTACGATATTTTCAACTTATGATGGGTGTATCAATTTGTAATCCCACAGTGAGTTGAGGAGCGTCTGCATATAAATTTAATTCAGACATTTCAAGTTACCCCTAAATTTGAGAAGTGAAAGTAGAGTGCTTTATCAAATCATGAGTATTTACATTAATTCTAATATTATAGTTAGGACTAGATTAATATTCTAGAATAATAATTATAGCATTATAATTGTTCTATTAGAACAAATATTTAATAATATAATTATAGAATGCTCTAATTAGCATAATTATAATTGAATGTTTTTAATGAATTAAAAAAGTCCCTCCTTAAGTGACCTCCCAGTTGTTTTTGGTGATTACATAGTTTAATAAGATACTATGGTTGGAAATGGAGGTACTAGAATATGCATACTAAGAATAATGCGGATGTTTAGAAACTTGTTAGTCTTCTATGAAGTATCTAAGGTGTCAGGTGTATGAAGTTACAGACAGGATGTGTCTAAATGAGGTGTTTAACAGCTACCAATAGAAAACAGTGAGTCTGTCCCACTGAAGAAAAGTATGAGCAAAGGAGAGTTCAAAGGTCTGCTCACCTTCTCCTTCCTTCCTTTCTGTACCAGCTGCACCGTCCCCTGCGTTCGAGGCTCCTCCTACTGCCAGCTCGGCTAAAGGGCCAGTGAGGTTATCAATGCTGCTAGCAGCAGACAGGCAGGAGGGGGTGGACGCTGGTGAGATCAAAGATGCACTCACTACAGTAGCCTGAGGTTTAAAACAGGTAGGTAAGGCCTCTGGGGGCATGGCATCTATCAGCAAAGCTCTGATATCGTCAGCCTGAAATCATAATTAAAATAGGACAAACACAAATTACTATATTTTAAAATGTTACATTTCCCACACTACAGACCACATATTTTGTGAAATTTTTTCTTTAATAAAAGGATTATTATTGCCTTGAGTTTTGGTCATTCCTCTTGCTTTCCTTCGCTTATTCACAGCTCCAAGAGACTCAGTAATTTCAGTAGATAGGACTGGAGAAACTATGTAATTCTAAGACATATTTCTTATTTTAGGACATTAATTCTCTCTTAGAATTTCCATATGTGCTTTTAAAAAATTATTTATTTATTTGAAAAGCAGAGTTAGAGAAAGAGAAGATCTTTCATCACTTGGTTCATTCCCCCAAATGGCTATAATGGCCAGGGCTGGGCCAGCCTGAATCTATGTTTGGGTCTCCTATATGGGTAGCAGTGTTACAAAACACTCAGGCCATCTTCTGCTCCCTTCTCAGGCAGACTAGCAGGGAGCTGGATTGGAAGTAGAGCTGGGACTCAAACGGGGGTCATATGGGATGCCAGTGTTGTAGGCAGCATGTTAACCACTAAGCCACAAAGCCAGCCCTACTCTTTTATTGCTTAAACAACTATAATAATCTTTGGTTATTTGGTGTATACTTAATGTACAATTAACATGTTTTAATTTTTATGTTTTTTTCTACATTTTTGAGTTATCGTTTTGGTTTTAAAAAAACTTATTTATTTGAAAGTCAGAGTGAGAGACGGAGAGACAGAGATCTTCCATCTGCTGACTTGCTTCTCAAATGGCCATAACAACAAGGTCTTTGGTCTGATGCAGACCAAAGCCAGGAGCCAGGAACCCAATCCTGGTCTCCTACATGGGTTAACAGGGGTCCAAGTACTTAGGCCATCCCCTGCTGCCTTCCTTGGTACATTAGCAGGAAGCTAGACTGGAAGCAGAGTAGCCAGCACTCAGATAGGGGATGCTGGCTTCACCTGCTGTGCCACAGTGCTGGCTCCTGGTAAAACTGAAGGGTTGACTACTTGGCTGGTTTATTCACAAGCTTCCCAGTTCACACATGTGAGGTGAAGGTGCTGTAAGAGTATGCAGGAGATCGTTTCCAAAGCCATTAGCTACTAATTCCTTCACAACGTAGTGCATGCCACTCCTCCACCTACAGGTGACATCGATTTCCCTCTCCATGAACCTGATTTGCCCTGTGAGTTGCTCTGACCAATAGAACATCAAGGATGTGATGCTCTGAGCCTTTTGAGAAAGGCTTTAAGAGGCTGGCAGTATCTACTTCTACTTTCTTAGAAGCCACGCTGTAAATAAGTGGGCTGGACTACTGAGTGGTGAGAGACACTATGAATTAGGGAGAAAATCTGCAAGATGAAAGGCTATCTTGGATGCTCCAGCCTCGGTTGATTTCCTATTGAAGAGAGCCATACAGACTGCAGAACTGCTCAGCCGAACCCAGTCAGCCTTAGAACTGAGAAATAAATGGTAGGTTAAGCTCCTCTCTATGTTTTTGGATGTTTTGTTTTGCAGCAAGAGAGCAATGATATGAAAATTGGTACCTGGAAGTGGAGTGCTGCTCTAACAAAAACCCAAGCTATGTGCCTTTGGCTGGTGCCTGAACCGTGGCATGGTGACTGTTCGTGGCGGCTGGCAGACAGATAGTGGCAATGGACAGCTGGAGAAAGGGACACTGATGCTCTGGAATGCCCTGGCACTTAAGGTACTGTGGAAGGTCAACAATGACCCTAATACACTTGTGGATTGGCTAACTCAACCGCACTGGCTTGTTCTATCTGGCCTTGAAAAAGCACAGGAGAGAAATGAACTAAGATAAGAACTGCTTAGTTCTCTTTAAGGACACATATTCATCCAAGATTTGCTAGGTTTGCAACTTCTGATTAGCAAGTTTCTCAAAGCTAGAAAAAGCTTCAGGCCCAAGATCAAATCTAGGTTGTCGATAATAAAACATGGCCTCAGAGTAAAAATCAATTCAGAGGTAGGCATGTATTACATAAGTCTTAAAAAGAGCTTTAGGGTGGGTAGTACCCTTAGAACTCTCTCAGCTAGATGAAAGAGACTGTAGGAGTCTTAGGGACATTGCCCCCTAGCTCCTTGGCTTGTAATCCAAATTAGAGGGGGACATGCCTTGAAGAGATCTGTGAGGCTGCCTTTGTCTGATGGAGAAGCAAATAACTTGATAAGAAACTCAAACATTTATAGAGGAGTGTACCAGTCTGGACTAGAAGGGACAGACTGATCAAAAGGAGGGAAGGCTCAATCAAGATGCCCAGCTTCCTGGGAGCAAGGAACAACAGGCTGAGCAAGCCATTTAACAGCCATAGACATGGGTCATTTCTTATGAAAACAGAAGGATGATTCAGAGGGCACAGCCAAGAGCTACAGAAAGCCTCCCCCTGGGGAGAGAAGCGGGCCTTATTCAAGGGCCAGTCCCTGATTTCAGAGTAGAAGGCGCTACCAACATAACAGGTGCCGGGTTCGATTTCTGAGCTGCTATGGATCAGTGTTGTGCATACAGCTTAAATGCAGGAGACACGTAAATAAGTCGTGCTCACCAGGAGGCTTGTGATAGATTACACATAGTCAAAATCTTTGCTCTTTTCCCTTCAAAGAAGTGGCGTCTATTTGCTTATCCCTCAAATATGGACTGACCTCACGACTTACTTTGTCTCACAGAATGTAGTGAAGTGCTAGCATGCCAGTTCCAGGCTTAGTCTTAAGAGAAATGGCAGCTTCTGTTTTCTCCCATGAAGAAATTCTAGCAAACCTACTAAATGGTGAGACACCACATGGAGTAGACAGGAGGTCTCATCTTTCTAGTGGTCTCTGCCAAGGACCAGGCATAGGAGTGAAGTGACCCTTACATTCCTGCTCCAGCCACAGCTGTGTACAACTGCATAGCTGACCTCAAGTGAGCTTCCTAGCCAATATAGAGAACCATGAGAAATAATAAGTCATTATTAAGCCACTGTTCTGAAAGTTTGTTACTCAGCAGCAGATTTCTAGCTTAAAAATTAGAAGTTATTGTAACTCCCTATTTTCCAAAAGTTCAGGGAAGATGATTCAGTATTTAATGTTGCAGTTATGATATTTAACCCACAAACATTTCATTCTTGGTTTTGAAACATTTTTTAAAAAATTTATTTTCATTTTATTTGAAGGAAAGACACACACACAGACATACAGAAAGAGAGGATCTTCCATCTGTTGGTTCACTCTCCAAATGCCCACAACAGGTAGGGCTGGGCCAGGCCAAAATCAGGAGACTGGAACTCAATCCAGGACTCACACATGGTAGGCAGGAACTCAATTACTTAGGCAGTCACTTACTATTTCCTAGGGCACACAGTAGCAGGTAGGTGGAATCAGAAGCAGAGCTGGAACTTGAGGCCAGCCACTTTGATATGGGATTTGGGTGTCCCAAGTACTATCTTAATCACTATCTCAAATGTTAACTCTAGGGGCCGGCACTGCAGCACAGCAGGTTAAAGCCCCAACCTGCAGTGCTAGCATCCCATATGGGCACCGGTTCGAGTCCTGGCTGCTCTACTTCCCATCCAACTCTCTGCTATGGCCTGGGAAAGCAGAGAGGATGGCTCAAGTCCTTGGGTCCCCGCACCCTCGTGGGAGGCCTGGAAGAAGCTTTTGGCTCCTGGCTTCAGATCGGCTCAGCTCCAGCTGTGGAGTGAACCAGCAGATGGGAGACCTCTCTCTCTTTCTGACTCTACCTCTCTCTGTAACTCTTTCAAATAAATAAAATAAATAAATAAAACGAATCTTTAAAAAATGTTAACTAGTATTGGGAAATACTTCTATATTAATCAACTTTTATATCTTCATAGAATAATATACTGCTGACTTAATTTTCTTTGGCCATCTCATAGGCTTGTGTAACTTGTCATGAACATTCAGTTGCTCTACAACTACATGCCAAATACAGAAGGTGCAAGACATTTTACTAAATGTAATTCTTTGAGAAGATACTCTAGAAATGTGCTTTCCTAAGATTCATGTTTTTCCATTCAAGCTAAGTGTGGTACAAAAAGCTTACTGTTTAGTTTGTCTTAACAGTTTTAAATTGCATATATTTAAACATTTTTAATTAAATTTTTTAAAATGTATTTGAGAAGGAGAGACAGACACACAAAAGACAGCCAAGGAGAGCTCCCACCTGCTGGTTCATTCTTCAAAAGCCTACAACAGCTGGGGCTGTGCCAGGCTAAAGCTAAGAGCTGGGAACTCAATTCAGGTCTCCCACATGAATGACAGGGACCCAGGTATTTGAGCCATCATCTGCTGCCACCCAGTATGCACATCAGCAGAAAGCTAGAATCAGGAGTAGACCTGGGACTCAAACCTAGCAGGCATCCCAACCAAGGTTTTAAACACTGTGCCAAAGACCCATCCCTTAAGTTATATTTTAATACAAAAAAGTGTGAACTTAAAAAAATTTCAGAAAGAATTCTCTTCCTATTCTAAGCAAAATAAGCATTACTAATGGTAAACTTATTAAGCCCTAGAACTTAACCCTTTGAAAGTACAATGAACAACACTGAGTACTTGAACTGAGAACTTACTGTTGCCAGATCTAAAGGCGTCTGGCCCTCTTGGTTCTTCATGGTTGGATCTGCACCGTGTGCTAGGAGTAGGGCACACAACTGTGTCCTTCCTTTTTGGGCTGCTTCGTGAAGAGGAGTAAATGCCCACTTGTCTGTTGCATTTACACAGGTATTATATTTGATCAGTAATGCTGCTATGTCGACATGCTGAAGCAAAACAAGAGAATGCACAGCGAGATCGTTAGGGAAGCTCCATCAAGTACACTTGCTTTTACTGTAGTTTCATCTGTAATGTTTGTTCTAGGGGGAAAATACATTCTTCTCCCTGTATAATGGACTCCATCCTTTCTTGCCTCTTCCAAAATCTCAATTCCACAATCATGCTTTTATCCTGTAACTCTTAATGGGCTTTTTTTTTTTTTTTTTTTTTTTAAGAATTCAGCCTTCTAACGTATCAGGTCTATCTTAAAAACAAATATATCTTTTAAAAGCTTTATTTACTTGAAAGGCAGTTACAGAAAGAGAGGGAGAGAGAGAGATCTTCTATCTACTGGTTCATTCCCCAAATGGCCACAATGGGAGCTGGTCTGGTCTGAAGCCAGTAGCCAGTAGCCAGGAGCTTCTTCTGGGTCTCCCATATGGGTGCAGGAGCTCAAGCACTTGGGCTATCTTACATTGCTTTCCCAGGCACATTAGCAGGGAGCTGGATTTGAAGTGGAACAGCTGGGACTTAAATCATCTTCCCTATGGAAAGATGGCATCATCACAGGTGGCAGCTTTACCTGCTGTGCCACAATGCTGGCCCTTAGAAAAAAGATGAGTTTACTCCAAAAGTTAATGGAAAACTGGAGTTAAAAGATGTTTATTTTGGTGCAAAATTTTGAAATCCATGCATTTTCCATGGAATTTTTGAAGACTCCTCATATATAAAATGAATTAGTATTTGACCCTAGACCCTCTGCTCATGATCAAATCCACCTGTCAAACTTTTCAAATGTGCATTCTGTACCCACACACTTCTCTTCTCATTTCTCTCCACATCTACTGCAATCTGATCTATTTACTGAAACACTCATCTCAAGGATTTTCAATGTTTCTTTTCTTCAGCTTCTAGGAAACTAACAAAACAACATTTTACAAAAAAAAATTAGTCTGTCATGACCAAAAGGATTTAAGTGTAGAGGAAATGTTAGCAGAAGACACAGTAGTAACTCGGGCATGAGATGATGAGACTTTGAACTATCATGGTTATGGCAGAATGGAAAAGAGGGCTAAATTTGAGAAATCTGCAAAGGAACAAAAAAAATTTGGGGTTAGAAAGACAAACTCACTCCATATGAGGAAAGAATAATAAAAATAAAAGATGACAAAATTGGGGGTGGGACTGGTGTCCAGAAGATGAAAAAAACAGAGGTGGAACTATTAATAGAAAATGAATAGCAAAAGTTAAGTAGGAACGAAATGATAGAAGGATAAGGTTCACTTTTGAAGTAAAGCATTAAAACAGTGATGTTCTGTAAATGGTTTGACAGAAAAGGCTGGAGCACAGATAGAGGCCATCAATTATTCACTCCCTTATACTCCCAGAGACACCCAGCTACTAAACATTTGCTGAGTGTCTACCAAAGGCCTGGCATTGGGAGCAGGAGCTCTAGGGAGATTACAAACTGGAATATTAAATTAACGGTTGCAGTCACTTAATAAATGAGCTCATTGAGAAAAGAATACAGAGGGATAATTACAGAAAGATAAAGCTGTGAGAGCAGTATTTTGGAAAAAGTAAAAGAGTCCTCAGAGGGGGCTAAAAGAGAGACATAATGGTAGAACTATAAAGGTGCAGAATGTTGAAAGCCAATGTAGAAGAAAATTCAAAGAAAAACGGGTTCTCTCACTGGCAGCTCTACAGAGCAAAAACTGATTATACACAGGTAATACTGATTCAACAACTAGGCTTTAAAGATTTGTAAAAATAACTTGTATATGTTTATCAACACATTTGCAGATGGTAGGTACCACTAACGAATTCCTGAGATCTCATCCAAGCCCAATAGTCTATAATTTTGTAAGAATGGCATAAGTTGTATTTCTTATGGATATATTTCCTAGTATGTCTTGGTCATTTTGGATAATTAACTCAGAAGCACATTATCTGTGAAGAATACATTTCTAACTCATGCTGTTGCTCAACTACAAGCAGTCATCTCTTGGCATCTACTAGGGATACCAAAATCCACAGATGCTCTAGTCTCCTTTATAAAACGGCATATCTGCATCTAAGCTCTGCACAGCTTCTGTTTATTCTAAATTATAATTCATAATGCAATGCAATGACTCTGCAGGTGCTACATTGTGCCATTTAGAGGATAATACAGGTCTGCACATGTTCTATATAGATGCAATCTTTCCCCCACCTTTTCCAGTGTGGTTGCTTCAATCAGCAGATATGGAACCCATGGACAAAAAGGCACAACTGTGCTAGGCTATTTTTATGTTTTATTTATTTATTTATTTATTTATTCATCTACTCAAAAGGTGAGGGTGGGAGAGGGGAAAGGAAAAGCAAAAGAAAAAAGGGAAAAAAGAAAAGAGTGAGAGTGGATCTTTCACCGACTGGTTTATTCTACAAGTGCTTACAACAGCCAGAGCTGTGCTGGGCTGAAGCCAGGAGCCTGGAATTCCATCTGGCTCTCCTATATGGGCGGCAGGAATCCAAGCATTTGGGCCATCATCTAGGCCCTCCCAGGATGCATTAGCAGAAAGCTGAATCTAAAGTGGAGTAGCCAGGACTGGAACTGGATTCTGATATGGGACGTGCACACCGCAAGCAGTGTTTTGATCTGACGTGCCACAATGCCCATCCTATCAAGTTTTTTGAAGTGGACGTGTATGAGAAGGGGAAGAGAGGGGGAAGGTGAAGAAAGATCCCAAGGTGGGATTAAAGGAAAGACCACCCCCCACAAGATAGGATTTAAGGTATGCCACTTCACATCTTCCTTAAGACACAGTCTTTGCTTTCCTGAAGACATTCACTTCAAAAAGAACAGGCACTTTTTCTGAGTTAGTATTGAAGCTTTTTATAGACCACAAATATTTCTGAATTTTAGAAAAGTGAAGAAAAATCATCTTAAAAGAAAAAGAACAAATGAATGAACTCCTAAGGAAAGCTTCTACATCTGTTCTGATGATATAAAGTCAAAAAAAGAAAAAAAAAGCAGTAGCATACTCAGATAAGGCTTCTGAGAACATGCAAGTTCTGATGATCCACTTGGGATTACGAAACCAGCATAAAATTGATTCTGATCCTTAATTATTTTTAGGATTTCTAACATAAAATATGAAAACAGAGGTACCATCTGTGGCATTATCAAACTCATTTAAAACCTACCAACACCCCTTATTTAAAAGATATATTTTGGAAAAAGAATAATTTTGTTAGCCCAAAAGCATGGAATAATTTCAAGCTTCTCTCTAGTGAGGTTATATGCTATTTAAATTATACTTTTGATGACTAATTTTATTCTACTCCCATGTTTATTGGCAGAACAATATAACTTGGTAGAGTAATCTTCACAGTCTTCCAAAATTAGATAGTCCTAGAGAAATTATGTGGTTTTTTGACATGTGTGTGTATAAAATGAACTATGTATCTGGTAGGTACTATTAAACTTTCTTTATACTGAATTTATAGTTCATGCCTAGAGAAACCAATTATATGTCAGTTAAATTTGCTGAAAAATGTCTGAAAGAGCAATGAACAGGAGGAAGTATATGACTACCCAAGTAGACCACAAACAAAATTCTTAAGCTGTTTAATTCTTTTAAACAGCTAAACCACTAGGAGAAGACATAACTGAAATTTAAGGCTGACCAATCCAATAAATAAGTAGCAGTCCTGCTATTCTCTTCAATTTGTAAGAGGATTGGATTGAACTAAAAGGTCTAGAAAAGGACTTGAACTTGGTGGAATGCTTCCAGGAGAAAGAGTCAATTTCATATGGTTTCAGGGTCTAACTGCAACACAACATGTCATAGATGAAAAATCCAACATGGAAACGTTAGGAAGGTGGGAAATAGGGAGAAGAGAAATGTGCCCAGGCTCTGGCGACAGCCATTTAATCATACAAAGGCTTTTTATTACAATGATGTCATGAAATCCTCCGAAGATATATTTTAGAGAGAAGACAATAGGAAATGGAAAAAGTGGAGAAAGAAAACTAATTGGCTAAATGATTTACTCTTACGAGAAAACAACATTATATGCTTTGTGCTAATAAATAAATGCTTTATATTTATGGAAGAGAAGAAAAATTAACTGTCTTGCATAAACATACATTCAAAAATAATACAAGACATTGCACTGTAAAGAACACTAAACACAATAAGGTATAAAATGTTAATGTAAGTTCTCATGAAACTTGCAACTTTTATTTGAACTTCTTAAAGCTATGTATTCATTTCTGTATTTGGAAAAACTGAGATGGCAAGTGTTTTTTATATTAAAAAAGGCCCAAAGAAATACAGAGAATAGACTGAAGCACTCTAGAGGAAAAATTACCAATAAATAAATAAACACAAGAAGTAAACAGGTTTTTTTTTTTGAAATTCACAGACACCGTATTATTATTATTTTAAAATTTATTTTCAACTACTTGAAAGGCAGAGGGAGAATGGGAGCCAGAGAGATATCTTGCATCTACTGGTTCACTTCCCAAATGCCTGCAACAGCCAGGGCTGGGCTGGGCCGAGGCTAGCAGTTGGAAACAACATCAAGGTCTTCCGTTACGTGACAGGGGCCCAGCACTGCCTCCTAGGGTGTATTGGCAAGAAACTGAATCAAAAGCAGAGTAGCCAGGACTCAAACTGGCACTCCCATATGGGATGTGGGTGTCATAAGCGGTGGCTTAACCTGCTCAGCCACAATGCTCCTCGCCCTCTTATTATTTTCTCTCTAGTCAATTAACCTGTGCTGACTTAATACTGATTTTGAGCTGGCCAAATACATAGATCATTCCTAAGGCTGTGAGATGTAAGAGTGGTACCCAGTTCTTACTCTGATTGTGGCAAGTGAGTTACAGTATTACACTGGATTTTCATAGTGCCTTAGCTTAGAGAGTACATTTTCCATATGCATGGTCTTATTTCATCGTTACAGTAACCCTGTAAAGAAGTTCTTAGCATCCAGCTTTTACTAGTGACAAAGCTGGAGGTCAGAAGACTACTGGGTTACTGAGCACAGGAGTAAAGACTACTTTCCAGATGCTCCAATCCCAAGTACAGTTCTTTCCATTACACTGCAGATACATGCAAGGTCATGCTGGACTAAAACACAAGAGACATTTTCCTGACAAGATCAAAGTGGGAAAGAGTAGGAGAAAGCATTTAAGTAGGGAGCATTATTCTTAAAATTATTCTACAGATTGCTTCTGTTATCTACTCAAGATGAACTGCTACAAAAAATCTATTCCACAAAGCTATTACTTCAGAGCAAGTGTAAAATACACAGGATGCGGCCAGGCCACTCCATGTGGACTGGAGCCCTACGATGTCATTAGAACGTCCAGGTGAGGTAGGTATGTGGCAAGAACAAAGAGGAACTTTTGAAAGATACACAAATTTGGCCAGCACCATGGCTCACTAGGCTAATCCTCCGCCTGCGGCGCCGGCACCCCAGGTTCTAGTCCCGGTTGGGGCGCTGGATTCTGTCCCGGTTACTCCTCTTCCAGGCCAGCTCTCTGCTGTGGCCCCGGGAGTGCAGTGGAGGATGGCCTAAGTGCTTGGGCCCTGCACCCGCAAGGGAGACCAGGAGGAAGCACCTGGCTCCTGGCTTTGGATCGGCGCAGCACGCTGGCCGCAGCGGCCATTTAGGGGGTGAGCCAACGGAAGGAAGACCTTTCTCTATGTCTGTCTCTCTCACTGCCTAACTCTGCCAGTCAAAAAAGAAAGAAAGATACACAAATTTATATACCTCCAGATCACAAAAAAGTTTTATTTTCCCTTTATATAAAATGGTTATATCTGTCCTTTGTGTGTCCATAAGTTGAAGGAAGACCAAGCAGCTTTTTACATTTTTATACAGGATTGTGGTAACATTAGTCCTCATTTTAAGGCACTTCACTGAAATCGAGAGCAGCTGATCTGATATGGGCATTGATAGCCCAAAACACGATTATAAGTGGCATTAACTAGGATTACTTTATAGGGCCAAGATTCTCAGTGGGGAGGATGACCTCACTGCCAATCAACAACCAGTGAGTCATGAGAGCGATTCATCAGGGGGAGAGGCTGCACACATGAAAAAAATGGCAATGGAAAAAAAAATAAGTAAATTTTATTTATAAAATAAATAAATCACCAAAATAAAGGTGTTGGTGGATAACAGTGCATAGCTATTGAGCTGCTTGAGTTTTGAACTTACACGTTTAGTACGTGGAGGTTTTTAGTCACTCAGATAATCCACCCACACAATGAGGTAAAAATGCCTGCTCATTTGAGTTTTCAGAACAAGATGGACTCACCCAGGTGGAACCAAAACCTCTACAGCCTGGAGAATTTTCTGTTCATTTTCACCTCAGTAAGCTACCTTCACTTACAAATAGCTAAGCAGTGGGGGTTTGATAACACAAAAAGAGGTGAGAAGAATTCATCGGCTCTCACTTGGAGATAGAAACGAAGAGTCAGTCCGAGCTGTGAAGAACGGCAGAATCAGTTTACGAGAACAGAACAGTGGTCACCTGCCAGAAGACTGACTATATTACACCTCTCTTCAGCCAGTGACAAGACAGTCTCCAGGGAGCATGATATAAAACAAGGTCGATGTGCAGGCTCCATTAGATTTTAGCCACCACTTTCATTAATTCTATTCCTCTCACTCAGATTGCCAAATGACACAAATGTAGAATAAGAAACATCTCAACCCTTTTCCTATTAGAAGGATGGGAAATGGTGACTTTATAAATTTAGTATTACTTATTTTATCCTGGGGACAGTCAGGAAGCCTGTGAGAGGAGAGGACTGATGGACCGGTACTTCCCTACATCCACAACATGGGGTCAATTGTAGTCTAGAAAGCTGCTGGTATCACAGAAGCTTTATTAGATGACGTCACCACTATGATTCTATTGCCACCATCTATCCTTACTCATTGGAGATTTACACAGAAGATAAAAGACATTTAAGATCCTATAAGAGTTTTATAAACTCTTGACTGAAGCTTAGCAAAGGGATGATTAGAATATAACAAGGCAAGGGTGGGGAAAGTCAGCCATGGGCCGTACATGACTCTGCCAAGGCAACCACAGGCAAGACTCAAAATTCACAAAGTCTATAGCAGTCTAATTTTTAAGTTGATAATTTTGTATGAGCCACGAATGATGCTATAAATATTCAAATGGCCCTTGGCAGAAAAAAGTTTTCTTAACTCAGCAATATATAGAGAGCTCATGCTAAGAAGTTTAGTCTGCAAATGATATACATGTGTAATTATAACTTCAGGGTAAAAACTATATATAACATACAGGGACACTTCATAAAGTTCATGATAAGTGGAATTAAAAGATAAGCTTATTTTGGCACAAAAAATTTTGAAATCCATGCACAGATTTCTTATAATATGTATTTCCATGAACTTTTCTTTCGAAGATTTGTTTATCTGAAAGGCAGAGAGAGAGAGAAGTGGAGACAGAGAGAGAGATCTTTGATCTGCTGCTTTACTCCTCAATGGGCACAACGGTCAGAGCTGGGCTGGGCTGAAGCTAGGAGCCCAGAACTCCATCTAGGTCTCCCACATGGGTGGCAAGGGCCCATGTACCTTGGCCATCTGCTGCTGCTTTCCCAGGTGCATTAGAAGGGAGCTGGATTGGAAGTGGAGCAGCTGGGACTGCACTCCTAAGGGATGCTGGAATTGCAAGTGGCAGCTTAACTTGCTGTGCCACAGTGCTGGCCCCCTCCAAGAATTTTTGAGAGACCTCTCATATATGCAGTTAGCAGCAAATATTTAGCATATGAGATCTTCAGTAGAAATGTCTGTTGTACACTAGAACTGAGAATGTTATGCAAAGAAAGATCAAAGGGAAATTCTAACAATCTCTGGAAAGATAATTGTAGTTTCAAAAGGACTTCGGTACCAATAATATATTTATTAAATATTATAACTTCCTATTAATTTATAATTACTCTTGGAAGTATAATTTTCTTTCTTGTTTCTCCAATTTAAAACTGGATTGTTTGCTTTCCTTACAAGTATTCTCACTCAGATTCGTCATTTTCCTGAAGTCTGAGCACTGGCTTTTGTGAAACTGGCCTGAAAAGATGAGGACATTCTCTTTGTGAAGAGAGCAAAAGGCAGAATATGGAGATCAAGGTGCTTAGTTTGGTTTTTATTTATAGCTTGTCAGGCTTTTGCAAATCTAGAAACCGTGCTCATCAATAGTGATTCCAACCATGAGGACATCTGGTGCGTACAATCTGGCCTCTGGGGATTTTTACAGTCAAATAGGGATTAAAAGGATGAACATACAAGCACAGAGCATCTGCCTTATTTCTACTGTCATGAGTCATCAGGCCTGGGTAGGCGTTGGTTACTTCTAGTCAGTCAGTTCTGACAAATGGTATCAAGATATAGCAATACACTTCTTCTTACAGATGATGGTTAGCTTTAGTGTTAGACAGAATGTCTCTGAAGTTCCATGGTGGGGTTTTAGCTAGTCATCTGAATTCTATGAAACTATATATACCAATTACTCGGCCAACTTATTTGAATATTTTAAAGATGCTGATGACATACATAAGGCACCATGATGCCCATGCCTATATAACAGGCTTCTGGGCCTGCTGGTTTCTAAAATCTACTTGGGGTAGAGTTGAAATATATTACACATGGCCGGCGCCGCGGCTCACTAGGCTAATCCTCCGCCTTGCAGCGCCGGCACACCGGGTTCTAGTCCCGGTCGGGGCACCGATCCTGTCCCGGTTGCCCCGCTTCCAGGCCAGCTCTCTGCTGTGGCCAGGGAGTGCAGTGGAGGATGACCCAAGTGCTTGGGCCCTGCACCCCATGGGAGACTAGGAGAAGCACCTGGCTCCTGCCATCGGAACAGCGCGGTGCGCCGGCCGTAGCGCGCTACCGTGGCGGCCATTGGAGGGTGAACCAACAGCAAAAGGAAGACCTTTCTCTCTGTCTCTCTCTCACTGTCCACTCTGCCTGTCAAAAATAAAAAAAAAAGTTAAAAAAAAAAGAAATATATTACACATGTCCATAAATATTAACTGAGCACCTACTACACAGCTATTATTATGCTAGATAACGTGGATAGATCAAAACTCTGTGAGAGGCATCATGATTGGCTAAAATATAGCTAAGCTTAATGGAGAAGGCAAGATGAAAACTCTGAATAGGAGAATAAAATTGTGGCAGATTAAGTTGCCGGTTAGATATTTATTTGCTTACTGCATACATTTAATAGAGTAGGAAAGGTGAGAGTTAAGGGAAGCTTTCTAGATTCTTACTTTAGCGTGCTTACCCCGTAAGATGCTGCATTATGAAGAGGAATTAAACCGCCTTTGTCCTGGGCATTAACATCTGCTCCATGTTCTAGAAGATATTCAGCTACTTCCAGGTTATTATAGCCTGCTATTAGAGTGAAAAAAGATAAACACAACAGATTAATGGGAAAGAATATATGTATATAAGTAATATACATCAGAAAAAGTTCCCGTTTGAGCACTTTTTGCTTCAAAAGATAATACTATTATCCGAGAATTGAGAGCATTCACAGTAAGAAATACACAAAAGTATGTCAATTGAAAGCGTGTTTCTACGTGGTGCCCTATGCGATGCTCAGCACTGTTTCTTGTTGTTGCCTGCTTGTTTCATGCCTTGGTGAGCTGCTGTAGGTCTTTAAGGGAGGAACACCTACCTGCCAGGTGCAGCGGCGTCGAGTTCCTGCCCTGGGTGTCCCTGCAGTTGATGTTCTCCGCGGTGCACAGCTTCTGCACTCTGGCCAGGCAGCCCTTCTTGGCAGCATCCAGTAAGGCAGCGTCTCCTCTCAGCAAGTCCTGAATATCTGTGTCTCCTTCTTTCACCAAGTCTAAGGGCGTGTTTCCATCTCTGTTCTTTTTAGTTGGATCTGCTCCATGCTACAAAAAAAAAAAAAAAGAAAGAAAGAAAAATGGGGTTTGCGTTCTGTGTAATGTCTTTGCATTGGCAGATGATAGGCAGGTATATACATATTTACCTATTTTATTTCTATTTTATTTAACTTACTCTACTTCTGCTCATTTGAAGAATGTTATCTGTTACATATGCATTTTGAAAAAAAAAAAAAAAGAGGTACTATCTTGTTTACTGTCACAAATTCTCCACCTGGCAATACACTGGATCAGCTCTCCATTATTCAGTCAAAGGCTGAGGGCCAGTGGTGCTAGTGAAATGAGGAGGCTGGAGAGTGATTCCACTCCTTACACAAGGTACTTTGTCTCAGACTCCAAGTTGTCTCTGGAAACCTTTCCTTCTTTCAAGAATGGCCAGGACAGTAATTTTGACCACAGTTAAATTATAAAAGGATACTGAGTGGATATAATGAAAAACAGAAGAAAAAGGTTTGGTAATATTTTTCATATGAAGTCACAAAATTAGGTACAAATGAATAAAAAAAATCTTGATTTAAAAAGTTTAAATATCCATACCTGTGAAATAAGGTAAATCAATGTCAAGAACTTTTATTATAGCTCTCATATAGACTGCTATTGGCCCACTGTAACAACTAGGAATAAACCAAGGTAGACAATGGATTCACAATCACCTGGAAGCTATTTCTCACCAACCAGTGATAATAAAAATTAGTACAAAATCATGTTTTTTGTAAGACTCTTAAGAATAAGTATTTGAGCCCATAAAAAGGCAGAAGAATTTTTTTATAGCTAACCAGAAGAGTTTTTTTCTCTAGTTTAAGAAGCAAAAAAGACATAAAAACCAGTGTTGAGTCATTTTTTATATCATTTAATTTAAAAAAAAAAAAACATGAAATTACTGGTACTCTCATATAACTACTAGTTTCTACTGTTTTAGGTATTTCTCAAAAACCTATATCAACAACTTTATTTAGAAGTTACCTTATATTCTAATTAGAACCTGCTAGTAAAATATATGTTTAAATAATAATTAATGATGAGGAATGAGTTAATAATAATAAAATAGCCAGTAAGAAGAAATAAATCAACTTGACTGAAAAACCTGTTGCTCCCTTTATCGATTTTTTTTCAGATTTTAAAACTGTAAGTATTAAGATAATACTTAATACACACAAATTAATCCAACCCTATTCCAAAACCTAATCAGTTCAGAAAGGTACTGGCACTCCTCACAGCTATGTAAGTATATCACACTTAACCATGCCTCTAAAATGGAATATGGAAGAAATTTCTACAATAGTCACTTACAAAATATTCCCATTTAATTTCAAGTAATAGCCCAACATACATAGAATTGTCTTATATTTTATAACTTTGTTTAAACTACATACTTTCAAGAGGAGCTTGCAGATCTCATACTTCCCTTTAGCTGCTGCTTCATGAAGGGGGGTAAACTTCCAGAGGTCCGCCACATTGACAGAAGCCCCGTGTCTCACTAAGAGCTCAGCCACCTCATAGTGTCCGTATGAACAGGCATTATGAAGAGGCACCAAGCCGCTACACAAAAGAAAATTATTTTAAAGTCACAAAGCAAATATCTGTGTTAAAATGGTTCTTTATAATCAAATAATGCATTTTTATTGCATATATTAAACATCCATTCAAAAAGAAATAATTCTCATTTAGTCTTTCAGATACAATCATTTACTTGTAAATAACTTAAAATTCATATTTTCACCTTGACAATAGAAAGTCCAACACTACAAAGTGATTTCAGGGTTAATTAATCAATAATCTAGTTTTATTTCCTCTCAGATTTTCTTCCATTTTTAGGTTTTCCTAATGAAAATTATAACCTTATAAAATATACAATGCAATCCATCTTCTTGATCTACCTTTTATATTTTAATTTGTAATGACTCAGTGGTTTCTATGCGTAGGGTTATATCCAGGTGCCAAGCAATGAAAACTGACAACCCAAGTGATGGAGAAAGTATTCAGAGAGGAAACGAATGATGTCGATTATAAACTCTAGTCAGAAAAGAAAATCTCATTGCCTCAATTCACTCATATGGGCCAGCTATTCTGCGGTGACTGCACATTCTGATTAAAAGGCACACTGGCATTCTAAAACGGCAAAGATGCCCCCATACAGAAGTGTGCATAAAAAGAGTAAGTTTAAGTTGAATTTAAGACATGGCAAAAACAGGTGTCAAGTATCTTTTTATTTAGAAATCTGTACTCTGTTTAAAAAACATTTTTCCAATGAAATATCCTAATAGGCAAAAGAAACAAATGTTTTTTGCTCTCCAATGCACAACTCTTTGAAATAATTAGTGATATTATTATTGAATATTAAGGTCTGGTATATTCACTGAAAAAGATAAAGAAATACATAATCAGTAACTGAAGCTTAAAGTATACAGGTTAATTCTACACAGTTTAATTCATTCTGCTATATAATTATACATAAAGGTGTTGGCTGGTTTTGAGAGGATATAAAATTAATTCAGAATATGGAAACTCATTTCAGCTAAAAATCCCTTCTTGTATTTCTAACTAGCTTCGGTGGCTGCTTTAAGCTCTGTCTAAAGAAATTCAAATAATTTAGCAAACTAATATAAAATATAGAATACTGGAAGTAGTGAAAATAAAATTGTTTCTGTTGATACTGATGACTTTGAGATGGGTGGCTTCTTTTTTGAAGAGATTATATAGATTTATTTTTTAAAAAGATTTATTTATTTTACTTGAAGAGTTACAGAGAGAGGGAGAGATATAGACAGAGACAGAGAGAGAGAGAGAGAGATCTTTCATCTGCTGGTTCACTCCCTAAATGGTTGTAATGGCTGGAGCTGAGCCAGTCCAGAAGCCATGTGGGTGCAGGGCCCAAGCACTTGGGTCATCCTCTGCTGCTTTGCTAGGCACATGAGCCGGGAGCTGGATTGGAAGTGTCATACGTATCATACGTAGGGGATGCCAGCACTGTAGTGGTGGCTTTACTTGCTACGCCACAGCAACAGCACAGATTATATAGTTTTAAAAGCAAAAAACATCCAGAGGGATAAACATTAAATTACAAACCAGATAAAAAATTCATACAATGTAATAAGATACTACATCTAAGGGTTCAATAAATTATTTTTTAAAAGACTTTATTTTATTTGAGAGGTAGAGTTAGAGTAAGAGGGAAATTTCGACCGAGAGAAAGGCCTTCCACTGGTTCACTCCCCAAATGGCTGTAATGGCTGGAGCTGCGCCAATCCAAAGCCAGGAGCCAGGCACTTCTTCCTGGTCTTCCACGTGGGTGCAGGAGCCCAAGGACTTGGGCCATCCTCTATTGCTCCCCCAGGCCATAGCAGTGTGCTGGACTGGAAATGGAGCAGCCGGGACCAGAACTGGTGTGCATATGGGATGCCTGCGCTGCAGGCGGAGGATTAACTTACTGCGCCACAGCACCGGGCCCTTGATGAACTATTAACTACTGATTTGGAAAGAAAGATATTCAAGATAAAGCACTGGGTGAAAGCAAGGAAACCGCTAGGTAGACTATCCAGAGAGTGGTATCATCGTTTAGTGTTAAAGACCACCACCAGTGGGGCGGGATGTTATGGCCTAGAAGGTGAAGCAGACACCTGCAATACCAGCATCCCATACTGGAGCACCAGGTCAAGTCCCAGCTGCTCCACTTCCAATCCAGCTTCTTACTCATGTGCATGGGAAAGCAGTGGAAGATGACTTAAGAGCCTGGGTCCCTGCCACCCACGTGGGAGCCCTGGATGACTTCTTGGTTCTTGGCTTCAACTTGGCCCAGCTTTGGCCACTGTGGACACCTGGGGAATGAGCCAGTGATGGAAGATTTCTCTCTCTCTCTCTCTCTTTCCCTCTCTGCCTGCCTTTCAAATACATGAAATGTCTTTAATAAGTAAATAAATACCACCACCTCCACAGCATACACACTCGTTAATGCATTTGAAATATCTGGATTACATACAAATTAAAGTTGCATCTCTAGCAGGTGTGCTGACCGGAAATTTCCATTTTCTGTACGGTCATGTTTATGTTTTTAAGCAAGCATACAGAAAAGACTCCAGAGGTTTTTGTTTTGAAAGGCTGAGGAGCATGACTCCCACACAGCTGCACTGTAACACGTACCCTTTGTCTTTGGCGTGGACGTCTGCGCCATGATGCAGCAGGTACTCTACAACAGACACGCGGTTATAGCCTGCTGCAAAGTGTAGCGGTGTTGAGTGCCGGCCCTCTAAGTCTCTGCAATTCACATTTTGAGGGCTGCAAAGTTGCTTTTGTGTTACAGACAGACAAAAACAAAAAAATTAATATTCATACATTATACTCTAAAATAGCACAGCATCTTGCATAAATTTTCATTTTCTGATGACTATTTCCAAAGATCAGATAATGCAAACGAAATTTAAAAATCAGCACTATGCTTGGCTTTATGGTGATTACAACTACTATGTATCAAGTAATTAAATCTTTCCCAACATTTCCTGGTTAAAATTATAGTCAAACAGAAAAACCCACAATAAAGCAAGGAAGGCCAATTACGCCTTGTTTTTTTCAGCTTTTTAAGTCTTTCCTCCCAGAGCCTGCTTGTCATTGTACATGTGCTTATACTAGGATGCTTTTAGCCATACTTTGCTCAAGTAAGATCAACCTCAGTTGACTAGAGAACAGAGTTCTTGTCTCCTCTCTCACGAATTAAGCAAGGAAAAAGGCTCTGGAAAAAATTATTTTTCTGCTTGGATCACTCACTTGGTCCTTTGATCTACTGTAGCGATGCAGAGGACAATGCAATAAAGGCACATAAGTAAACAATGTTTTGTATCACTTTTGGGGAAATGTATGTTTAACTCTGCAAGTCGAACTGATTTTAATTACACTCTAGTTGATGCTCTTTACTTCCGTCTTCCCGGAGATTTCCTCCAAATCTCTTTTCAAAAGAGCCTTTTGACTCTTTGATGCTACCATGTCCAGCCAACCTGAATCCTAAGCTCAACGTTGTTTCTAAAACACTAAGAAGTAAGGAACAAAAGGCTGCATCATTGCTGGTAGCAGTATCTAAATACCTAATATTCTTTCAGTGAGGGAATTATTATCTATTTATGAAGAGGATCGCTATCTCCATTTTATAGCTAAACTAAGGCTCAAAAAGTGGCTTATCCTTTTTGAATAGCTAAGAGGTACACTAAAGACTTAAACCCTCCTTTACTGATTTGTAATTTCTTGATCTTTTTGCTGTATCATGCATCACTGCTCACTTTCTGAAGTGTCCAAATTCAGGGAATGATGAGAAGAAACACAATGGAAAGAAGAAAAGGTAAATGAAGTACAGAGGAGTGGCATTTTCTGGGCCACAAGGAATGATGGGTGGAAGGGCCTTTCCAAGAATTGCCAGTCTTGGCTGCCATTAAAATGAGCTACTAGTACATAAAAACTAAGAACCTGAAAGGTCTCGTTTCTACAGTTGTATGAGTAGGGGTGCAAAGGTTTAAATGTGTGTATACACTTCCAAAATTTATGCTGAACCTTATTCTTCAATGCAATAGTATCAAGAGATGGGCCTCTAGGTGTCACGAGGCCCTTCCTCCACGGATGGGGTTAAGGCCCAGCATCCAGTCCTTCCTGCCCTCCTGCTTTCTGCAGGACACAGTGACGGATGAGGCGCCATCTTGGAAGCAGCAGACCAGCCGCTAACAGACACTGAACCTGCTGGCACCAGGATCATGAACTCCTCAGCCTCTAGAACTGAGGGAAGTAAGTCTCTATTGTTTATAAATTCCTCTGTCCATGGTATATTATTATAGCAGTACAAATGGACTATGATAAGGAATATTCATACTGGTAAGATTAAAAATGAGGGCTTTTCAGGTTGCAAAATTTTAACATGACAGGAGGAAGTCTGGGTAGCAAGAGAGAGTCTACAATCCCTACTATAAGATGGAAGAGATCCTGGAAGTGTCCAAATTTTGAAACAAAACTAGAATTTCTAGGCAACTGGGTATCATCAAGAATGCTAAAATTAGTTTGCCAAAAATTACAGTTTCTTAATAAGAGGTGACATAGCTAAGTTTGTGAAAATATAACTGTTAGTACCAATTTTGCACCTAGCCTTTCTTTCAAAGTGAAAATGCATCTCTTCTTGCTTTTTTTTATAAATTTTTATAGATGTCTCTGTGTTTAAAAAGCATGTTGAGTATTAAAATTATTATAATTTTATATTTGAAAAAACAACAAATTTGTAGTCATAGTTTATATATAACAAATAAAAAAAAGTAAAATTCTTGGCAAGCAGAGTTACACAAAAAAGAAAATCCAGCTGCATATAAGTAATTGCAAATTGCAAGATCACAGAATGCTTCCTAAAATAAATGTGAGAATCTCTGGGAAAGGTCAAGAAACACCACATCGAACACTATCCCATAAGCACCTGGGTTTGAATTAGTCCACGTATTTATGACTGTGGCCAGAAATATTTTACACTTTAAGTAATGTAAGTAGAAATAAAAGTATTTTCATGAAATCTGAAGAAAAATCACTATCACTAAAAATCATGTGTAGCCGGCACCGCGGCTCACTAGGCTAATCCTCCGCCTTGTGGCGCCAGCACACCGGGTTCTAGTCCCGGTTGGGGCGCCAGATTCTGTCCCGGTTGCCCCTCTTCCAGGCCAGCTCTCTGCTATGGCCCGGGAGTGCAGTGGAGGATGGCCCAAGTGCTTGGGCCCTGCACCCCATGGGAGACCAGGAGAAGCACCTGGCTCCTGGCTTTGGATCAGCGCGGTGCGCCGGCCGCAGCGCACCAGCCGCGGTGGCCATTGGATGGTGAACCAACGGCAAAGGAAGACCTTTCTCTCTGTCTCTCTCTCTCACTGTCCACTCTGCCTGTCAAAAAAAAAAAAAATAATAATGTGTGTGTGTGCATACTTTTCTTTTTGATGGTCCAACGGATATAAAGCACTTCATGAGAACTGCTTTGTGGTAAAGATATCTTCTGAACCTGGATCTTTCTTCTGCTCAGCCTTAGTATCGCCTGGATTTAAACAGATTTACTTAGAAGCTTAAAAGTGGATTGGTTTGGGGCCAGTGCTGTGGCACAGCGGGTCAAGCTGCCATGTACAGTGCCAGCATTTCATATGGGTGCTGGTTCGAGTCCAGGCTGCTCCACTTCCAATCCAACTCTCTGCTATGGCCTGGGAAACTGGTAGAAGATGGCCCAAGTCTTTGGGCCCTGCACCCCATGGGAGACCTGGAAGAAGCTCCTGGCTCCTGGCTTTGGGTTGGTGCAGCTCTGGCCATTGTGGCCATCTGGGGAGTGAACCAGTGGATGGAAGACCTTTCTTTCTTTCTTTCTTTCTCTCTCTCTCTCTCTCTCTCTGCAACTCTGTCCTTCAAATAAGTAAATCTTTTAAAAAAAAAAAAGTGGATTGATTTGCAAAGTTTAACAGCACTGCATCAGACAGTAAGAGTACTCACTCACCTTCACAGTTTCCAAGTCTCCAGCTTTAGATGCTTCTAAAAGCCGATAGTCAACGTCGGAAGTGCGTACAGGTGTACTTTCTGCACAAAAAGAAGGTCTGCTGTTAGTCCTCCTGATACCACAAAGCCATGAAGCACGGAGAGCCATTTGGTGGTGAGTGAGAAGAGATTGAGGCATCAGGAATTTCTGAGCTCCACCATGGAGTTTTTCTTAATCTCTTTTCCAATAAGAAAGTGTTCTCTTGTTTCCATCTATTTCCATATTTTCCTAAGCCACATGTAAATAAATACTAATATACACAAATCTTCACCCATCGCTACTACTCCTTCTGTAAATATTATGATAAAACAATTGACAAAGAGACTACGGAAACCTAGAAACTGGAGATCGAGAATATCTTCCTGACACCTTGGTTTTACAAAGTGCTCTATCAAAGCTTTGACACATACCTGTTATGGAAACCTAATGTTTAATTTTTATTTTTAGCCTTAATATAAAACTATTCCTGGAATCAGAATTATTTTAGAAAGTATAATCAGTGAATAAAAATGGCCTACTAAATACAGACATTTGTTTAATTCACACCTGGCTTCAGGGAAATGCAATTTAAAATGTATAATTAGAACGTATGAGATCAATGTTAAACAAAAATATAATTGGACAGTTAAATACAGAGGCTGGGGGCTGCACTGTGGCGTAGCAGGTGAAGCTGTTGCCTGTGATGCCAGCATCCTATATAGGTGCCAATGTGTGTCCTGGATGCTCCACTTCTGATCCAGCTCCCTGCGAACAGCCTGGGAAAAGCAGCACAAGATGGCCCAAATACTTGGGCCTCTGCCACCCATGTGGGAGACCCGGATGAAGCTCCTGGCTTCAAGCCTAGCTCAGCCCTGGCCTTTGTGGCCACTTGGAGAATGAATTGGAGAAGACCTCTGTCTCTGTTTCTTTCTACCTTTCTCTCTCCCTTTCTCTCTGCTAACTCTTTCAAATAAATAAATAAATTAAGTCTTAAAAAAAATCCAGATGGTAACAAATGAGGTATTTTGATTAATCCAATATAAGCCAACCAAAAATTCATCTTGCTTTGCTCCAAACAAGGCAGGTTTTGAAAAAAAAAAAAATTGATAATATATCACCCAAAGTATGGCCATAGACATTAAGTGTGGCTTTTATAATGAGTGCACACACACAAACACACATGTAATGCAAAAAGATTGAGCTCCAGGAGACCTGCATTGTAGACTGAGCTCCATTTTCTGTCACTTTGGGCAATACTTGCTTGGCTTTTATGCTTACATAGGGGGAACTGGTTTCCTTCTCAATGTGTTTCAGACTTAAGATTGCATTATCTTATGATCAAAGACACATTTAAGCCCACTGTCCAAGTGAGAAGATCAAGTACTGTTATAAAGAGGTTTCACATTTCAGAAGAAGTACTTCAGTTCTTATGGCTTAAAGTGCTTTGTTCAGGAGAGTAGTTTTTAAACAGTAAGTAATGAAAATTCTTCATTGGCAGATAAACTGTTTATTTGATCATCATAATGATAATACTTAGCAGATAAAATGCCAAAATTACAGGGAGGAAAGGAGAGAATGTTTCATAAAATGAAGTACACTGCAAAATTCCATTCTTTAAAAGGGAAAATTATATTACAATTGTTAGCTTGTGCAATTTACTGAGGAGTCAGATCTTGCACTTCCTTACATTCTTTCCCATGTGGGAAACGGTCACAAAACATTTGCTGAACAGACCTCCATGCTAATTTATACTGGGGTTAACGTGAATGTCAAATTTTAGCTTTTGCTTTTATTGCCCTTATTCTGTTCTTTCACTTCAAGTGCATGCATTCAAAGTGTGCATGGGAGTTACTGCATTTACTGGGAAAAAGTCCATTTGTATTACATTCCTATGAGAGTGGCAGTTTATAACTCGCTGAAACATCTTTTGACTACCTATATAGGTGACATTTTTATTAATCATTTAAACAAAACAAAATGGTGGCCACAATTTTAGAATTTTGGGACACAATATGGCTGACGTCTTGAATTCTAACAAATTGTTGGAAATTGCCACACCCATCTTGATGCACACTGACCAGTAAAGGGTATATTTTATCATCAAGTAAAAAGTTTTATGAAAATGTAAGAATGTTTCTCAAAAAACAAAATCTTAGTCTTGATCAAAGAGCAGAAAATAAAGATATTGATTAAATTATTATACTAACTGTAGAGTCCTGCATCTACTATAAATCTTGAATAAGCTTACAACAGACTCATTTTCAGAAACAATGTGTACAAAGTATTAACTGAAAGAATATATATACCAACCCGGGAATTTTGTACTACAGTGATACATAATTAAACAAAGGAATATGGCCAGCGCCACGGCTCACTAGGCTAATCCTCCGCCTTGCGGTGCCGGCACACCGGGTTCTAGTCCCGGTCGGGGCACCGATCCTGTCCCGGTTGCCCCTCTTCCAGGCCAGCTCTCTGCTGTGGCCAGGGAGTGCAGTGGAGGATGGCCCAAGTCCTTGGGCCCTGCACCCCATGGGAGACCAGGAGAAGCACCTGGCTCCTGCCATCGGATCAGTGCGGTGCGCTGGCCGCAGCGCGCTACCGCGGCGGCGATTGGAGGGTGAACCAACGGCAAAGGAAGACCTTTCTCTCTCTCACTGTCCACTCTGCCTGTCAAAAAAAAAAAACAAAAAAACAAAAAAACAAAGGAATATAAAAAGTGAAGTTAGGGTTGTGTGTGGCCAGAAGGTGAAGCAGCTGCTTGGGGTACCTGCATTCATAGGAGTGTCTGGGATTCAATCCCACCCTCTGCTGCCGATCCACCTTCCAGCTAATGTGCCTGAGATGTAGCACTTGATGGCTCAAGTACTTGCATTCCAAGTGCCATGTGGGAGACCTGGATGGAGTCCCTGGCTCCCGCCTTTGGCCTGGCCTAGCTCTGGCTGTTGCAGCCAGCGCATGGAAGATCTCTCTTGCTTCCTTGCTTTCTCTTTCCCTCTCTGTCATTCAGCCTTTCAAATAAAATCAAATAATAAAAATATTTTAAAAATACAGTTCAAAAAGAAGTGTAAGTAAAGGAAGAGTAGTTGATATGCAAAATGCTGTATTAGTAAAACTCTTTTTAAGTATACTGGTTTTTGTAGAATATGAAATTATGGTGATGGGCTTCTAATTTTTTGTATGATCCTATTCTGGCTCACCAGAATTTAAAACAAAAGTTTCAAAGGCTGGAAAGCAGTTTTTTACTTAAAAATATCTCTTGTAGAGTAGCTCTTTGATTAGTATTAGACTACTATCCTGGCAACCAGCCTTAGTGGCCTATTTCTACGTGTCACTGTAAACAAGGATTTCAATGTTTAATTGAACTGTCATAAGCTTCTAAATCCTCATCTGTGTATATGATTACATCAAAGGAATGCTTATCCCACACTGGGATATACAATCTGAAGAAATCAGCTCAAGATCTAGTCTAAAAGTTCTGTCCAAAAGAACTGTGTGATGTTGGAAATACTTGTTATCTGTGCTAATATGGTAGCCATGGGCCAAATGTGTCTGCTGAGTACCAGAAATGTGGTTAGTGAGACTGCTGAACGGCTTTTCAGTTTATTTAACTTAATTAACTTAAGTGTAGTTCACAGGTACCTAGTGGCTACCAAATTAGACACAGCGGACTAGAGAAAACACATTTTCTGAAATGATGTTTTTTAAAATGCTGATTCATGAAAATCTATTCATCTTTATCTTCTTTGCTCTGATATTAATTTTGACATAAATATTGCCAGTAACTTACAAGGAAAACTTCAAAACATATTTTTTATTTGAAAGGCAGAGTTACAAAGAGAGGTGGAGAAATAGATTATCTTCTATCTGCTGGTTCACTCCCCCAGTGGCTGCCAATTGGCCAGGCTGAAGCCAGGATGCAGGGACTCCATTCAGGTCTCCCACGTGAGTGGCCCAAGTACTTATACTTGTGCCACCACTTTTTCCTGGGTGCATTAGCAGGGAGCTGGATCAGAAGTGGAGCAGTTAGGATTCAAACTGGTGCCCACATGGAATGCTGATGTCACGGGTTTGGTGGCTTAACCTGCTCCACCACAGTGCCAGCCCAAAAACTTCATTAATACAATCTTCTGGCAACCACAGACTTGAAGCTTCTAAAGTAAATCTGAAGCTGATTGCTAGCACATGTATTTCAATGAATCTTTAGGATGTTACTTAGAACAGAATGCCAACTTACTATATGATCGAGATGATAGCTATAACCTGGAAATGGATTAATAAATGCAGTTAAACTGAAAAGTCAGTTACTACATGATCCACAGCCTACAGACACAATTTCCTACCAGAAATATTAATTTAAGAAATTATATTCTCAGGGGCAGTGTTTGTGTAGTGCCCACATTCCGTTTTCGAACATCTGGGACTGAGTCCTGGCTCTGCTCCCAATTCCAGCTGCCTGCTAATGCATTCCCAGAGAGGCAGCAGATGACGGTTCAGGTAGTAGGCTCTATGTCACTCACATGGGAGACCTGAATTAATTTCCTATATCCCAGTTTTAGCCTGGCCCACCTCTGGCTGTTGCGGGCATCTGGAGGAACAACCCAGCAGATGGGAGGGTGATCTCTCTCTTTCTAGCTCTAAAAAATTAATTAATTAATTAATTAAAAATTACAGTCTCTTTCAAACAAGAAAGAATTCCCAGAAAAGAAGCCAAAAACAAAATTGTTCTGAAGTATAAAACTATACCATAATATCGAGTATCTTTACTTTCCAGATCAATAAAGAATATTAAAAATTACACTAAAATTTTGACGTTTTGACATGTCTTATTTTACAAATCAATTTTAAAAGCAGAATTATCAAAATAATTGAAGAATATTTCTTGTATGATTCAGTACTTAATTTTATCTTTTACCAGAGCTCAAATACCCCAACTGCATTTATTTAGAAGACATTTTAAAAAAGTACTGTATGGGGCCGGCACTGTGGTGTAGCAGATAAAGCTGCCTCCTGCGGTGCTGGCATCCCATATGGGTGCTGGTTCTAGTCCCGGCTGCTCCACTTCCAATCCAGCTCTCTGCTCTGGCCTAGGAAAGACTGGAAGATGGCCCAAGGCCTTGGGCCCTTGCACCCGAGTGGGAGACCCAGAAGAAGCTCCTGGCTCCTGGCTTTGGATTGGCCCAGCTCCGGCTGTTGAGGCCAATTGGGGAGTGAAGCAGTGGATGGAAGACCTCTCTCTCTGCCTCTCCTTCTCTCTCTGTTTAACTCTGAGTTTCAAATAAATATAATTTAAAAAAAAGTATTGTATGGCTCTAAGCTTCTTGATTGACTCAATCCTTTCTTCTCCATTTTGTTAATTATTTCTTTAAAATTATGTTCAATATTATTAGAAATTTTGACATAATAGTTGTATGTTTGATTCATAGTTACTACTTACAGAAACTAACTTAAAATTCAATACTAAATGATGCTTAGTAGAAAATATGAGAGCAAATTTAGCATATTTTAATAACAATCACAATTTTTAGAAATCATTAGAATTTACTAAGAAGACAGAAACATTTCCTATTCACAGAGAGATATCTTCTTTAAGCAAATGCTCCATTGCTCTGCAGAAGAAGGAGGTAAAAGTCATGTTTTAAATAGTTTAAGCTTGCACTCCTACAATAGGAAACTTCACTCCTTCAGACACAGCCTACTCATTCTGAGAGTGAAAATGCCTGAGATAGGCTTTCCCGCAGTGTGTAAACATCAGCTCATGCTCACCATGTAAGAGTGAGCTAGCACTAAGAAAATCAGCTCTAATCAATAGTTTTCACAACAATAGTTTTATGAGGTTGTTAGCACTGATCCAGCTCTTACAACACACATACCATGATCACTATGGAATGTGGAGGGCTCCATTTCAGCACCCAGCAGTCATTCCCATTTGGGCTGAACTTCTTGGAAGCCCTTTAGAAATTTAAGGGGCCAATTTTTGTCTCCTACTATGGAGTATTACTACTTAATATTTATCAATTATTTTAATCTGTAGCTTTTTCCATTTTGTTTGTTTGTTATTTTAGTCTGTAGCAGATATATTCTACACACCAAATCAAAAGGGTAGCAGAGGAGCCAGTAATAATAAGTTTCTTTTGAACGTAGCTGATCATTTTTCAGTGGGTAGACTGTGTTATTTCCTTCCATTTTAGAATTAGGTAGCCAATGTCTATTTTCATATTAATGTTTGATCTTCCTCAACAAACTAAATATTAAAATATCTAACATTGTACTAGGCAAATACTATAACATTCAGCAAGATTTCATAATTATATTTAAATCAGGAAAAGACAAAATAATTTTATATTAGTACCATGAAGTTAAGAATTATAAAAGCAGGTCCGAACATTACACATACAAGAACAATTAATTAAAGGTCATTACCATTTGAATGACACAATTTTCTCTTTGATCGGTTTTAGAGCCACTATAATTCTACATGCTTATATGAGTTTTCAGTTCTCTTTGATCATAACACCCTTAAGTCAAGTTTTTAACTACAGTTAAAAGTATATTTTTCTCCTTCTCAGGATACCTGTGCTTCACCCTACCAAAAAGGGAGAGTGCAGAAAGAGCAAAGACTAAACTGCAAAGATAGGAATAAAAAAAAAAATTGGGCAGAAAAAAACAACACTTCAGAGAGCTACTTAGGAAAATAAGTGGTATGGTTTGTTGGTATATTTCCGTGGAACTGGACTGGAAGGCACAAAACAAGCTCTCTGTCTGGACTCACCACTCAGAATCTGCTGCACCGCTTCGTTCCCCATCTGTGCTGCTGTAAAGCCTTGTAAGGAGATGATGGAGGGATCAGAGCCATAACTCAGCAGGAGGCGGCAGGTCTGCAGGTGGCCTGCGAGGGCAGCTCTATGCAAAGCAGTCTGACCAAGGGTGTCCAGCGCGTTCATCTGAAAAATCATTGGATGGGAAAACAGAATTGAGCATCTGCTTTTGTTCCCTTCGACATCTTAGCAAATACATTCTTATGAGTAAAATCAACTATCAAAGCTTTTAGAAAAATGCCACAGATGTCCATTATGTGAATTTTGCTCACTGGATCTGAAAAAAATATTATCTTCCTTTCAGGTACCTGTTCTGACCACCCTATTGAAAACGACAACATACTCCTACTTCTTCCTTGAACGACCACCTTTCTTCCTGTTTTCCAACCCCTGCCAAATCCTGACAGTTGGAATCTAAGGTCTGTGAGGGTGGGACTCTCCTCTGGCGATCACTGCTTGACAGCACTTTGGAATGAATGTGTTTTATCAAACTTATTCCCAGAATACACAAAGACAAAAGAATATGCACACCAAGACCATCAAAGCAGTTGATTACATTTCATTTCTAATTTTAGGTTGGCTATCCCAGAATACTTCGGACCCGTTTTGGGTTTTGGGTTTGAGATTTTGACACATTTGCATATACCTAATGAGATATCTTAGAAAATAGGATCCAAGTCTAAACATGAAATTCATTTATGTTTCACATATATACACATCTTTAGGGTAATTTTATACAATAATTTTAGTGCACATGCATTTTGACTGTGACCCATCACATGGGGTCAATGTGGGATTTTTCACTGTGGTGTCAGCATTTAAAAAGTTTTGGATTTTGGATTTCAGATTTTTGAATTAGGGCTACTTGTCACAGAATATGATAGCTGAATTATAAAGACATTTAACCAAAAGATTACTTGAGGATTTAAATGTTTAAAATTTAAATTTAAATGTGTGTGTGTGTGTTTTTGTTTTTGTTTTTGTTTTTTGTTTTTTTTTTTTTGACAGGCAGAGTGGACAGTGAGAGAGAGAGACAGAGAGAAAGGTCTTCCTTTGCCGTTGGTTCACCCTCCAATGGCCGCCGCGCTGCGGCCGGCGCACCACGCTGATCCGAAGGCAGGAGCCAGGTGCTTCTCCTGGTCTCCCATGGGGTACAGGGCCCAAGCACTTGGGCCATCCTCCACTGCACTCCCGGGCCACAGCAGAGAGCTGGCCTGGAAGAGGGGCAACCGGGACAGAATCCGGTGCCCAGACCAGGACTAGAACCTGGGGTGCCGGCGCCGCAAGGCGGAGGATTAGCCTAGTGAGCCACGGCACAAGCTAAAATTTAAATGTTTTAAAACCTTGAAGAATTACACAAGAAGAATGATCTAGCTAGTTTTCAGGTTGTTTAAGACAATGTGGAACTCTGGGATTGTGTTCATGGTTTGGTCCAACCTAACCGATCCTGTCTTCCAGGACGTCACGGGAGACAGTCTACTCTTGTCAGATCGAAGCCCACGTTTATGTACCAGCCGCTTCTTTCAGAGAGGCTCTTCTTCTTCCTGCATTTCTAATCATGAGAACTATTCAAGTCTTTCCTCCTCTAAGAAGTCCTCCTTGATTACTCAAAGCCTCGATGACTACATCTGAACACCTAACGCCAGTTAGCATCTATCTTTGAAAAAAATTTGCTAAATTTTTATTTTATATTAAAGACAGACACAGAAAAGATCTTCCATCTTCTAGTTCATTCCTGAAATGCCCTCAACATCTGGGGCTGAGCTAAGTCAGCAGCCTGCAACTCCATCCACGTCTCCCACGTGGGCGGTAGGGACCCAAGCACTTGAGCTGTCACTGCTGCCACCCAAGGGTGTGCATTAGCAGGAAACTCGATCAGAAGTGGAAGAGCTGAGACTCAAACTAGGCACACAGATATGGGACAGGCATCTCACGTGGTGACTTAATCTGCTGTGTCAAATACCAGCCCCATTTACTTATTATTTGAAAGGCATAGAAAAACAGAGACAGAGATCTTTCTTTCACTGTTTCATTTCCCCAGTGCCTACCACACTCAGAGCTGGCCCAGGTTGGAGTCAGGAAGGTATAAGCAGGGAGCCAGAATAAGAAGTGGAGCCTAGACTTGAACTCAGATACTCCAATGATGTGAAGTGGGTGTCCCGACAGCTGGCTTAATGCTAAACCAAACACCTGCCTGCTCACCCTCTCCCCACCCCTGCAAACTATATATTGTAACACTGGGGTAATTTTTATCACGTAAAACTAAGGTTATTGAGAATGTGGATTATATTATATACATTTCCTGGGTCCTCTAGAAAGCTCCCCATAAGAAAACATAGTAAATACCCAAATATATGCTGATAGGTTATTCAAAACACTTGTGTACATCAAATAAAAAGTTAAGAAAGGATTTAAAATAATTGGTCTCTCTGTCCCCAGCCTTTCATCACTGTCAGTAAGGCTGTCACATTTATTCAGGCAAAGGTTCATCTAAATCCTAAATGGTTATTTGCAAAATTCACCATGAAAAATCAACATATTTAATTCTATCACATTGGCCAGCAGAAAAATGACTGCTTATACATTACAACATCAAAGTGTAGCCACTAACACTTACCAGTGGAAAATAAGGTGCTAAACTAAACTTGAATTTTTCCATGAATACTTTTTTGCTACTTCTTGGAGAAAAACTTTGGGAACATTCTAATCATTAACATTTTTTTCCTGGCAATTGGAAAAGAAACTAAATTATTCAATTACAGTAATGGAAACCCCATCCGGCTTGTTAAATCATGGGAACATCATTTGAGACATACTACTCTAAAATACAGATTGCATCAAGTTATTACTCAGCTCGGAATAATGATTATTTAATGCCTTCAATAAAGTTGAATCCCTCAGCCTGTCATTTCCAACCATATGCAATTACTCCTATGCTAACTCCCTTCCCTACTGTCATTTTTCATCACCTTCTGATAGGCCTGCTATGCCTCAGCTTTATCAGATTACAAGAAGCCCCATTATACAATGAAAATGTTAGTTTCTAAAGTTATTGGTCAAAGTAAAACTTGCTTTTGGTCCAGATTATCCCCGAAAACACATTAACAACATGCGACAGTAGAGACAGACTGTAAAGTTTCTCTGTAAACTACCAGCCAGTTTACCTCCAGTGTATGAGATCAACGGATCCCCTTCGATACAGTACATACAGTAGCTTTAAACATTAAAAACACATAATATGTAAAGGAGATTCTCTCTATAAATCTGTATGGTAGAATTGAGTATAATACAGAAAATAGCAGATTCACTTCTCCCACCTGTCACTCACTCTGGGGCATGTCCTCATAGATTGAAATGTAAACTGTAAGCCATATAAGAGCAATGCAGGATCATTATGTAGGCTCAAATGCAATACTCTCCCCTGACCCCAAGTCTCAAGAAACAACCTCTAGGACAGCTGGAATAAATGTCTTCTGCATGAATGAGACTTAAAACACACGGTTGATAAAAAGAACTCTGCAATTATCTGAAAAAGTCCCAACCACTAGAGGAGAGGAGATTGATAACCCTAGAAAGTTGATAAGTTGATTATATACTGAAGCACTACGTCCTCAACCCTCTGGTTTGTATCTATGGGGCATTTACTCATTCCTCAAGGTGGAAATGTTTTCTTCTCGTATTTCAGAAAACCAAACTTAGATAAAGTCTAAGGCCCATGTGATACAAAATTATTTGTTTCAGTAAATATACAATCTTTTCAATTATAAAAGAACACTACAGTTATTTCTCAAAGCTTAAAAAATATCAGCAACAGAAAAATATCCATGGAACACTTTATCAAACAACAAAGCTAAATCACTAAAAGAAGTGACAGAGGGGCCAGTGCAGTGGCGCAGTGGGTTAAAGCTCTGGCCTGAGGCGCCAGCATCCCATATGGGCGCTGGTTCTAGTCCCAGCTGCTCCTCTTCCAATCCAGCTCTCTTCTATGGCCTGGAAAAGCAGTAGAGGATGGCCCCAAGTCCTTGGGCTCTTAGACCCACATGAGAGACCCGGAAGAAGCTCCTGGCTTTGGATCGGCCATCTGGGGAGTGAATCAGCAGATGGAAGACCTCTCTCTCTCTCTGTCTCTACCTCTCTCTGTAACTGTCTTTGAAATAAATAAAATAAATCTTTTTTTAAAAAAGTGACAGGCCGGCGCCACGACTCAATAGGCTAATCTGCCTGCAGCGCTGGCATACTGGGTTCTAGTCCCGGTTGGGGCACCGGATTCTGTCCTGGTTGCTCCTCTTCCAGGCCAGCTCTCTGCTATGGCCCGGGAGTACAGTGGAGGATGGCCCAAGTGCTTGGGCCCTGCATCCCATGGAAGACCAGAATAAGCACCTGGCTCCTGCCTTCGGATCAGCGCAGTGCGCCGGCCGCGGCGGCCATTGGAGGGTGAACCAATGGCAAAGGGAGACCTTTCGCTCTGTCTCTCTCTCTCTCTCACTGTCCACTCTGCCTGTCAAAAAATAAATAAATAAATAAAAATAAAAAGTGACAGAAAAGGACTAGTGAGTAATGTCATAAAAGTATTCATTGCATGGAAACAGTAACAAAACTTAAACAATTTGGTTATACTCTATACCACCCACTTGAAGAATCAATAATGGAGAAAATACAAAGTAGACATTCTGTAAGGGTTTTGTCAGGAAGGATTATTCTTCACTAGAAGCAAATGTCAAATTTCTCAAATCTTCTATTATTAGGACTTCAGGTTTTTCCTTTTGTGATCAAAAGCTGACTTGGCACAGGCATTGGGGTGCAGGGGGTTAAGTCACCATTTGATTTGATTGCATTCCATATCTGTGTGTTGGTTTGAATCCTAGCTACTTGCTTCTAGTCTAGCTTCCTCCTAATACGCCTGGGAGTCAGCAGATAATGGCTCCAAGGCTTGGGCCCCTGCAATCTAAATGGGAGAAAGATGGAGTTCCAGGCTCCTGATTACAGCTTGGTTCAGCTCTGGCTGTTTGTAGGCATTTCAGGAGTAAACCAGTGAATGAAAGATTTTCTCTTTCTCTCCCTGCCTCTCAAGTAAATGAAATGTAAGTAAACAAATAAGTACAAAAAAGATGACTAGGGCAGTTTCACACATCCCATTCACACAATCATATCCAATGCAAAAAAAGAGAAGTTTCATACATACATTTTAAAACAGAAGAAAGCTTTGCCAGTACATTTTTCTCACCAATCCCTACTAGCAAGGATCACCAGACCCAGCCTTCCCTGCAGTAAATGGTCTCTCAGACTGAAGGACTGGGGAAGCTATGACTTGTGGGTTAATTCCAACCAGCTGGCTTTTTTTTTTTTTTAAAGACTATACTTTTTTTTTTTTTTTTAATTTGACAGGTAGAGTTATAGACAGTGAGAGAGAGAGAGAGAGAGACAGAGAGAAAGGTCTTTCTTCTGTTGGCTCACTCCCCAAATGGCCACTACGGCTGGCACTGCGCCAATCCGAAGCCAGGAGCCAGGAGCTTCCTCCTGGCCTCCTATGCAGGTGCAGGGGCCCAAGCACTTGGGCCATCCTCCACTGCCCTCCCGGGCCACAGCAGAGAGCTGGACAGGAAGAGGAGCAGCCGGGACTAGAACCTGGTGCCCATATGGGATGCCGGCGCCGCAGGCAAAGGATTAACCAAGTGAGCCATGGTGCTGGGCCCAAGCATATACTTTAAATAAAGATCCAAAATCAGGAAACCAAAGGGATTTGCTTGTTAGATCGTCAGAAGTTTAATTAGTTAGTTTACAAAGTATAGAGAGGAAAACAATGAAAATATGGAAAGATAAGCTGCAGTAAGATCTTGGTATTCTCAGAGAATGCCAAGAGAGAGCTCAGCCTTTGTTATCACAGAACTTGGAGAGACCATGGGAAATTCTGGAATAGGCAGGTGGTATGAGCAGAATTCAGCTTCAGGAAGGTAACACACTTCCTAGGAAACTATTTTCTGTCAGAAAACCAATTCCAGAAACATACATATACAATAGCTGGTATAATCATTTAACAATATTCAACAAAGTTAGCCTTTGAAAGTTTTGGGGACAAAGATAGTGGGCAGATAATGTTTCTTACCTTCAACCTAAAGTGATTTAAATACATCTGCTACCTGTTCCCCGGATTATAGTCTCTGTCCACCAGGACACACACCTGTTTCAAATCTCTAATTTTTGTTTCTCTTTTGGAGATTTATTAAAGCCTATTAATTTTTTTCTATTGCTTAAAGTGCCCTGGTTTGAGTAAAAAAAAAAAAAAAAAGATACAATATCACAGGAATACAAAGACTGCTTTAACTCTCAAGAGTACTTGAAATCAAATTCTAGACTGAGGTTTACAAACTACTAAAATATCCTTGATTTACCCCAGGAGTGAGGAATGTAGAGCTCACAAAACATTTGGTCCAGCTCTGTTTAGGCAACAGCAGTCAGAACTTGAAATTCAACAAATCTGTAACAGGCTAATTTTTAAGTTGATAATTTTGTATGGCCCATGAATTATGTTACAAATATTCAAATGGCCTTTGGCAAAAAAATGTTTCCTAACACCTGAACTAACCAAAACCTCTTTCCCTGGAAATATGAAAGAAAAAAGAAAGTGAAATGCCAAGATTTATTGAAATGCTTAATATTAAAAATAATCAATTCATTTTATCTCTCATAAAAATACTATTTGATTCTAATACTTTTAATGTTATTTGTAGGTCATTACCCTTGCTAATTTGTACATAGTTAAAGCACCTCCTATGAATAATGAAAGAGTCAAATGAACACAAATTCAATTCTTAACTAGAATTCTGACATGGCAATGACTACCTAAAAAGGTCTTTAATCCTTTACATGTTTTAACTCACAACAAAACATGGAACTAGATTTTGGCCCACCAACTGAATTTGAATATATTATTATTTATAAGCTTTTAAACTTCATGTGGAACTTTAGAAAATCTCCTAATAAAAGTACAAAGGAAACCCAAAGCAAATAACAGGAATACTTATGGAAATATGGCAGAACCAAGTCATTACATATCAGTAATAACACTGAATGTAAATAGCTTAAATTCTTCAATTAAAAAACATAGAAAGTTAATTAATTCGAAAAAAAATCATGTGGGTTCTCTGTCTTTAATGTGCTGTACATTGCTATTTGATGCTATAATTAGTAATCCAATGGTAGTTTTTTCACTTTGTATTGCTATATGGGCAAAATGTTGAAAACCTTACCTAATATATGCTAAGCTGATCTTCTGTATACAAAGAGAATTGAAAATGAATCCTTACGTGAATGGAAGGGGAGAGGGAGCGGGAGAGGGGAGGGTTGCGGGCGGGAGGGTAGTTAAGGGAGGGGGGAAGCCATTGTGACCCATAAGCTGTACTTTGGAAATTTATATTCATTAAATAAAAGTTTAATAAAAAAAAAAAACATAGACTGGCTAAATGGAATAAAAAACAAGAACCATCTATTTGTTGCCTGCAAGAAACACACCTCACCAACAAAGATACACAGAAAATGAAAGCGAAAGGATGGAAAAAGATATTCCATACTAACAGAAAGCAAAAACGAGCAGTAGTAGCTATCTTAATATCAGACAGACTTAAACACAAAAACTGTTAAGAGACAAAGATGGGCATTAGGTAATGTTTATGGAATCAATTCAACAGGAAAATGTGACTATCATAAGTGTATATGTACCCAATTCCAGGGCAGCTGGCTATTTAAAACAAATGTTAATGGATCTAAAGGGAGACATAGGCCCCAACACAAAAAGGGGGGCCATCAACACCTTGCCTTTTTCAATGGACATATCCACTAGACAAAAAAGCAACAAGGAAACAACAGAACTAATCTTCATATGGACCAAATGAACCTACAAGACGTTTCATCCCACAGCTACAGAATACACATTCTTTTCATCAGTGCATGGAACTTTCTCTATGACAGGTCATGTGATAGGCCATAAAGCAAGTCTCAACAAATTCAAATAATTGAAATCATAACACTTATCTTTTTTGACCATATGGAATGAAGCTGGAAATTAACAACTTAAGAAACTCTAGAAAATACACAAATACGTGGAGATTGAACAACATGCTCCTAATTAACAGGGGGTCACAGAAGAAATCAGAAAGGAAATTAAAAAAATCCTAGAAATGAATGAAGATGATAATTCAACATATCAGATACAGCAAAAGCAGTAGTAAGAGGAAAGTTTAGGGGCTAGTGCCATGGCGCAGTGAGTTAAAGCTCTGGCCTGAAGTGGTGGCATCCCATATGGGTGCACCAGTTCGAGACCTGGCTGCTCCACTTCTGATCCGGCTCTCTGCTATGGCCTGGGAAGGCAGTCCTTGGGCCCCTGCACCCATGTGGGAGACCTGGAAGAAGCTCCTGGGTCCTGGCTCCGGATCAGCGCAGCTCTGGCCATTGTAGCCATCTGGGGAGTGAACCATCGGATGGAAGACCTCTCTCTCTCTCTCTCTCTATGTACCTCTGACTTTCAAATAAATAAATTAATTTAAAAAAAGTTTATAGCAATTAGTACCTACATCAAGAAATTGGAAAGGTATTAAATAAATTATCTAACAATGCATTTCAAGGATCTAGAAGAACAACAAACCAAACCCCAAATTAGAAGGAAAGAAATAATTAAAAGTAGAGAAGGAAAAAAAAAAAAACAAAATTGGACCAATAAAACAATATGAAGGATCAGTGAAATGAAGAGCTGTGTTTTTTTTTGAAAAAAACAAAACAAAACAAAAAAACCAAAATTGATATACCATTGGCCCAATTACAATCCCCCAACAAAGAGGGGGAGGAAAGACCCAAATTAATAAAATCAGAGATGAAAAAGGAGATGTTACAATGGATGCCACAGAAATAAACATAATCATCAGGAAATACTACAGTTATATGCCAACAAACCAGAAAATCTAGAAGAAATGGACAGATTTCTGGATACATACAATCTATTCAAACTGAGTCATGAAAATATAGAAAAGCTAAATGGATGAATAACCAAGACAGAGATTGAATCAATAATAAAGACCCTCCCAACAAAGAAAAGCCCAGGACTGGATGGCTTCACTAATTCCAATTCTTCTCAAATTATTCAAAACAATTGAAAAGGAACGAATTCCCCGAAACTCCTTCTATGAGGCCTGCATCACCTTAATTCCAAAACCAGAAAAAGATATAACAAAGAAAGAGAACTATAGCCCAATATCCCTGATGAACATAGATGCAAAAGTCCTCGATAAAATATTAGCTAAGCTAATCCAACAACACATCAGAAAGTTCATTCACCCAAATCAAGTAGGATTTATCCCTGGTATGCAGAGATGGTTCAACACAGGCAAATCAATAAATGTGATATGCTACATTAACTGAAGAATAAAAAAACATACGATTATCCCAGTAGATGCAGAGAAAGCATGTGATAAAATACATGCTTTCATGATAAAAACCTTAAGCAAAGTGGGTTTTTAAAGGAACATTCCTCAACATGATCAAGGTAATTAATGACAAACCCACAGCCAGCATATTGAATGGGGAACCAGATAAGGGTACCCACTTTCACCATTGCTACTCAATATAGTTCTGGAAGTTTTAGCCAGAGACATTAGGCAAGAAAAAGAAATCAAAGGTATAAAACTTAGAAAGGAGGAAGTAAAATTATTCTTATGTGCAGATTCCCATATATATAGGGGAATCCAAAGACTCCACTAACAGACTCGTGGAACTCACAGAAGAGCTTGGTAAAGTTGCAGAATATAAAATCAACACACAAAAATTAATCGCCTTTGAATACACAGACAATGCTAGGGCTAAGAAAGAACTTCGAAGATCAGTCCCATTCACAGTAACTACAAAAAAATTTAAATGCCTCAGAATAAATTTAACCAAGAATGTGAAAGATCTCTACAATGAAATTAGAAAACATTAAAGAAAGAAAAAAGAAGACACAGAATAATGGAAGAATCTTCCATGGTCATGGATCGTCATCATCAAAATGTCCATACTACTCAAGCAATTTACAGATTCAACGTGATCCCAATCAAAATATCAAAGACATTCTTCTCAAATCTAGAAAAAAGAATGCTAAAATTCATATGGGAACACAAGAGATCCCAAATAGCTAACGCAGTCTTAAACAACAAAAACAAAGCCAGAAGCATCACAATACTAGATTTCAAGACATACTACAGGGCAGTTATAACCAAAACAGCCTAGTTGGCACAAAAACAGACATGGAGCCTAATAAAACAGAACAGAAGGCTCAGGAATTAACCCACACAGCTGCAACCACCTAATCTTTGACAAACAAGATAAAATCAATCCCTGGAGAAAGGACAGTCTTTTCAACAAATGGTGCACTGGATTTATGCATGTAGAAGTATGAAACAAGACCTCTACTTCAGACCTTATAATAAAATCAACTTTCAGTGAATCAAAGGTCTAAATCTATGTCCTGATACTATCAAATTACTAGATGAAAACATCTTGGAAACTCTGCAAGACACTGGCATAGGCAAAGACTTCTTGGGAAAAAAACTCAGAAGCACAGGCAATAAAGCAAAAACAGACAAAAGGGATTACATCAAGCTAAAATCTTCTGCACTGCAAAGGAAACACTCAACAAAGTGAAGAGGCAACTGATAGAATGGAAGAAAGTATTTGTAAACCATGTATCGGATAAAGGATTAATATCCAGGCTATATAAAGAGCTTAAGAACTCAGCAATAACAAAACAAATAATCCAGTTAAGAAATGGGCAAAGGACATGAACAGGGGTTTTTCAAAGGACAAAATACAAATGACCAACAGACAGACACAGGAAAAAATGCAAATAAAAATGCAAATAAAAACGACAGTGAGGTTTCACTTCACCCCTGTCAGAATGGCTATCATCAAAAAGAAAAAAAAATGCTGGGAAAGATACTGTTGGTGGGAATGTAAACTAGTACAACCATTATGGAAGACAGTATGGAGATTGGCTCAGTTATCTGAAAATAGATCTACCCTATGACCCAGCCACCCCACTCCTGGGAATTTACCCAAAGAAAATTAAATCAACATATAACAGAGTTATTTGTACCCTCATGTTTATTGCAGCTGAATTCATAATAGCTAAGATATGGAATCAAGCCAGAAGTCCATAAACAAAATGGATAAAGAAAATGTCATATATATATACTATAGAATACTACTCAGCCATAAAAAAGAATGAAATCCTGTCTTTAGCCACAAAATAGGTGTAACTAGAAACCATCATGCTTAGTGAAATAAACCAGCCTCAAAAAGAAAAATATCCTGTTTTCTCTGATATGTAGCAGTTAATATAGGATACAAAAAATGTATAGGAACAAAATGGACATCTTGAGACTTGATTCTTTTTTTTTTTTAGTACTTGTTTACACTCTTGTGGAACCATGGTCTTTCTATTTTTTTACTTGTTGAATATTATGGTTAGTGGTGCATTAAGCCAGTGATTTGATTGGATTGAAATTATGTTTTTTTGTTTTTCAAAAATTAAAGAAAAAAGGAAGGAAAGGAGAATTGAAGGGGGGAAAGAAGGAAAGTATGGTTATCTTCTAAGAATTGTATCTATGAAATACATCAAATCAGTTTTCTTTATATTAATAAAAATTTTTTAAAATGTCTATTTTTCTCTACTTGAAAGATAAGAGTGATAGAAAGAGAAAGAGAGAGAGAGAGAGAGAGAGAGAGAGAGAGACAGACAGACCAACAAAGAGATATGGTCTATCAGTTGGGTCACTACCAAAATGGCCACAACAGCCAGGACTGGGCCAGGCTGAAGCTAGGAGCCAGGTACACCGTCTGGGTCTCCCATGTGGGTAGGTGGGTGACAGGGGCCCAGGCACTTGGGCCATCACCTACTGTCCCTATAACGCATCAGCGAGAAGCTGGATCAGAAGCAGAGTATCTGGTGCTCAAATCAGCACTCTGACAGCAGATACAGGTATTGCAAGCAGTGGTTTAAACAGGTGCACCACAATGCCCACACTTCATGAGTAATTTTAAAAGAAACATTCAAATTCCTCAAAAAAATTAAAAAAGAGTCATATATAGATATTACAACGGTATGTATTTTCTTTGCCCCGTTAAAGGGCAAGACCTCACTTAGCTCATATGCCCCGAGAAATAACAGAGTAGACTAGATATCATCAATCCAACGGCCATGTGAACAAGTTTGTCTCATTCATGATCTCTTTTCTCATCCCTGAGACTTGAAGAGACTGAACCAGGTGCAGGTGGTGTACCTGTCAGTACAGGCAAAATAGAGGTTGAAATACTGTATTTATATGACAGAGAAATCAGATAGAACAACCCAGTCTGTAGAAAGGAGAATGAAGCAGATGAACAAAGTTCAGCAGAGAAAAGGAACGACGTGACTTCACAGAGGGAGGGAGAGAGAGTTCCAAGGTATACAACAGAACTGAAAATGCTGGTCTTCTGTTAATCTCAGCTAGAATTCCTACATACAGTTAATTCACAGATGTAACAGACATATTTATAGTAGCAAAAAAATAGATTTCCATTTGCACTTTCAATCTAGATTCATTTAGTCTGTTACAGGTAACCAAAATGCCCATGAGATACTGATTATTTTGGACTTCATTTTGATATGATCAAACCTCAGATAAAAGATCTCTAGTATCTTAAAAAGTACTTTTAACACCTTGATATTACAAGAATCTATTTATTAATCCACTTCTAGAATAGTATAATAAAACCCCTACAAAGAGCTAACACATTTTCCCAAAGTGAGTAGATTTGTGATCACCTCTCAATGTGAGAAATAAGCCTTTTAGGTGTGAATTACTATTGTCACAATATCTTCTTGTATACAATATAAATAAATCTGTCAAATTAAAATATGAACAATCAAAAGAAATTCATTAATGTTTCAGGCATTTAACAGATGAACACTAATGGCAAAAGAGCAATGTTTCGGATCTGAAAAAAGCACTTCTGAATTAAGCTTTCTACTTTTAAGTATTAATAATTGCACACGCATGTTGGGCATAATTCCCCTCAATAATGACAGCAGACAATTCATTCGTGGTAGAAGGTAGATTGCCAGGGTAGACGAACAATACTAAAGAAAAAAAATTGCCCCATGAAGGATTAAACCTCTTAGTCTTATTTAGGCTTTGTAGTAATCTTGCAAAGCAGGGCATGTCAAACATAATCTTTTTTTTTTTTTTTTGAAGCACAGAAGTCTGTTCCTAGTAAAAGTAGTTTTCTTAGAATACCTCCACTTCCTTATAACCCTCCTTTGCTTCCCAGCCATTTGTTTTCTAAGCTTTTGCTGACTATTTCCTGCTTGCCCCTCCACATCTATATCCATCACTCATCCTGTTGTATATCCTAGGAAAATCACTTGTATGGACCACATCCTACAGGATCTTCTGTCTTCAACTTTTATCGGATTTCACACCAGCAGGAGATAGTAGGCAGTGAAGAGTGAGGGGAACAGAATAAGACTACAGGCCCTGGAGCTGGCACTGTGGTGCAGTAGGTTAATCCTCCGCCTGTGGTCCTGGCATTCCATATGGGCGTGGGTTCTAGTTCCAGCTGCTCCACGATCCAGCTCTCTGCTATGGCCTGAGAAAGTAGCAGAAGATGACTCAAGTCCATGGGCCCCTGCACCCACACAGGAGACCCAGAAGCTCCTGGCTCCTGGCTTCAGATCAGCTCAGCTCCGGCCACTGCAGCCATTTGGGGAATGAACCAGCAGCAGATGAAAGACCTTTCTCTCTGTCTCTCCTTCTGTCTGTAACTCTACCTCTCAAAATAAATAAATAAAATCTTAAAAAAAAAAATAGCACTACAGGTGCTGCTAATGGCTCTCACTAGATAGCTATGTTCTCTTGTTCACAGTGACCTTTTCCTTCCGTGGCCCCTTGAAGTCAGGGGTGACACTGCCTCCCCACTTGCTGCTAGAACCACCTCAATCCTTGCTGATTTCCTTAAACTTGGCCTATACCTTTGTATTCCTTTTGTTAGAACTTTTGTCAAATTATTCACTTTGAGTTTGCTGCTTCTTGCCAAGATCCCAACTGCCACAACTTCTGTATCTCCAGGGTATCTTTCAAAGCTACCAGAGCTCTCATATGAAAATTGGCAAATTAAATGTCCCCGTCTAACTTGATTTCTTTCTGCAGCATGGGTCACCTACTCCTTCTTCATGTTCTCACTGCACTCAGTAGCTACTGTGACAAAGCTTTTCTTTCCTCTTTGCTTCATTGCTCTATAAACACAGGTAATTCTCAAAAATTCTTAATTTAGCCCTCAATCTCTCTAGGGATTCTCTACTGGAGCCCCTACCTACCCTCACAATGGGAGATTACTGTCAGTGGTTTCCTATTGCCATATCTTTTATTGTTGGTTTTACCTAAATGGACTTCTACCTAAATGTCCAATTATCACATGAAATCTAAGTATAAAATCATTATTAAAACCTAGAAGCACTTTCTCTGGCTTTCTTATGTTCATTTTATCATCCTTTTCTAAGTCCATTCTAATACCAAATTCATTCCTAAACATTAAAATCATCCCTTCTTAAGTGGCTTTCCTCTTTCTCTTCCTTTTTTATTACTGATGTTGCTAAATTGATTCAGGATCAGTCAAGTTTGATAACTATATTAATTCCAAATGGGTATTTCTCATGGGAAAATGCCCTGTCTTGATCATTTTACTTGCTAATAGGGATTAAATGTGTCTTAGAAAAATTATAATTAAATGGAAATAAACAGTATACAAGTGTCTGAAAAGACAAATATGGAAAAAATGCTCATAACCATTCGTAATCAATGCATTGTTTGTATACTAAGAACTATACTATGTGCTTAAAGATACAAGCTCATTTGAGTTTTACAAACAAACCTGTAGGCGAGGTTTTTTATTTTTATTTTATTTTATTTGCAAATCACTGATGAATCAATTGAGGCTGGAGGAAATGTGGTTCAAAATCACAAAACTAGAAAGTGGAGGATTCTAAACTAAAGAAAGCATGTCTGTTAAGGCTATCTGTGCAGTATGTTCAGTTTCACTTGCATAATTAAACTAAACTTTGTTTTTATTTTTTATTTTATTTTTTTTTAAGTTTTTTTGATTTTTTGATTTTTTTTTTTTTGACAGAGTGGATAGTGAGAGAGACAGAGGGAAAGGTCTTCCTTTTTGCCGTTGGTTCACCCTCCAATGGCTGCCGCGGCCGGCGCATCGCGCTGATCCGAAGCCAGGAGCCAGGTGCCTCTCCTGGTCTCCCATGCGGGTGCAGGGCCCAAGCACTTGGGCCATCCTCCACTGCCTTCCCGGGCCATAGCAGAGAGCTGGCCTGGAAGAGGGGCAACCGGGACAGAATCCGGCGCCCCAACCGGGACTAGAACCCGGTGTGCTGGCGCCGCAAGGCGGAGGATTAGCCTGTTAAGCCACGGCGCCAGCCTAAACTTTGTTTTTATTACCAAATTTTGCACCAAAAGAATATTTTGACTCATAAAAATACTAAGTTATGTCCAAAACACATTGGGTGATGGTAATTAAGTCTCCCTCTAAAATTCTTCTGCCTTAGCCTGAGAAATTAACTCATTAAGGGGATGGGAGGGCAGCAGGGTAGTGGGAGGAGCATAAGCAGGTGAGTCCTAATGTAAAGATGAAGCTGCTTGTTCTAAAGGTGCTTCCAGAATGAAATGGAATTAAGAGTTGCCTGAAAATGAATTAGATATCATGAGTTACAACCCCCCACCCCCGGGGGAGGGAACTAAGAGAAAGCTGAGGGCCAACAGTGCAAAGTGAGATTTTACTAAGATATTAATCACCAGATACCCCAGCCCTGAGGGATAGCACACTGCTTTGGAACAAGGGAATGAGTGAACGGGAGTAGATATGACTTCTGTGATCTGAGAGTAATGGTGGCAATTCCTATCTATTGACTCATTATTTGTATTAAATGTGACTTTTTTTCCTCCATTTCAAAGTGCCTCGTAGCAAGAGTTCTCAACTCAGCTGAACTGTAGAGGAAAGACTAGGGAGTGTATTCAGAAGCCACTCTGGATCATTGGCTGAGTGTTTAAAAATTACACAAGCCTCCCTGAGGAACTAAAATGTTACTCATGAGAACGGATTATGCACATGAAATGCAGATAAAGACTGAGAGCCACAGGACCAGGGTAACGCTAACTAGGATGGTTATAAAATAATGTTGCTCTCATTGAATGTTTATGAAATGAAATGACTCACAGGGGACAATAAATAGATTTGATTTTCCTAAAATGAAGGACATTATTCATGGTTTTTCAAGAGCATAATAAATGTCATAAAAGATTTACAAGACAGACAGGTCAACAAGAAACTTACGATGCTCACAAGTACAGCAGAAAGCCTGCTTAGCTTAGTATTTTCTCCTTGACAGAGCAAGAAGACATTACTCATATAAGGCAGTAGTTGTACCTACAAAACAGGTAATAAATGTAGAGAACTCCATTCTTTTTTAGTCTTACTCCTTTCTATTTTTTCATTAAAATCATCAAATGTCCTTTTAAAGCAGTGATATTCAAGTTTTTGGATCATGTACTCTATGAGTGAAAAAATGTTTTGGGAACTCTCAAATATGTACATGTGTTCATTTGTAAATTATATCTAAGAAGCGCTGTACTGGATTACTATACAAAACTCTTAAAATAGAAATTATAAAGGATGAGAAAAGGATGAAATAATTACAAATGGTACAATATATCTTTGGGCTCTAATTTTAAAGACTTCAAAATCTTATAAAAATTGTGACACAGAGATTTGAGGGTCTGAGAATCTAAGTTCATTTTTGACAGCTGGTCCCAATGGCTCTTTTCTGAAACTATTTCATACAGATACATGGGGCTAATGAACGCGATGCATTGCTAACTGTGCCTAGTAAATTATAATGCTTATTTTAATGTGATTAATTATGCTAACATCTTAACTGAAATTCTGTAAAATTCTTGATATTTTTGCAAAATTAGTAGGATGTGTTACATTATGAAGGTTTTAACAAGTTTAGAAATCACCTAAACACAAATTAGTTAATTTTTAAACAGGTAAGAAAATCCAGTTTTCATTTATGCAGACACGATGGCCTGATGACATCAGCATTTACATACACGATCTTCTGGTAAACCAGCAGAGAAGTAGCAGGCTGTAGAGCCAGGCACTTCACTGCCAGTGTGAGCCTCACCTTTGCTCCATGTTTGTGCAGCACTTCCATGACGTCATTGTGAGCTCTCTCTGCCGCAACATGCAGGGGAGTCATGAAACTGCAGAGAAGAGAAAGGAAAAGGTAATCTCCTCTCTGACTGTAAGAGGGGAACAGCCCCTTCTGCAATCACACTTACTCTTTATTTTTTTCATTCACATTTGCTCCTTTTCTAAGTAACAATTCTGTCACTTGCTTTCGTTTGGGATGCAGGGAAGCCACAGCACAATGCTATAAAGGAAACAAAACTAAGTTAGTAAAATAAACTTCTGCTTAAAAGTAGATTTCTCAATTAACTAGCACCTGTTGATGATTTAGAACATGGTTATCTCAGAGAGTATCAGAACATGATGATATAGTTTACCTTCTGGGGATGATCCATATTCCCTCAAAACACACTGGAAGTACAAAACTTAAGCCTTCAAACCAAGGTGGAATTATGTTCTTGTTAACATTAAAAGAAATCTTGTTTCTTTTCCTTTGGCTGGTGAATAATTATGTGGTATACTAATAATGAAAGCATTAAAATACTAACTCTTCAAAGCTACAGAAATCTCCAACTAAAATACTCAATGCTTCATTAGGCCACAGGCCACTCACATCAATATTTCCCAGTCTCTCCCACACACCTAGCACTATAAGATAATAAGCTTATAAACACCTAGCACTATAGGATACTAAGATTATAAATACCTAGCACTATAGGATAATAAGCTTATATGACCAGGAATTGGATAGGAAAAGTAACAGGCTCGGGAATTTGTTCAGAGGAAGAAATGGTCTCAGAAATTTTATATTTTACTGTAATAATTACACAACTTTTATATTCTGCTTTTTTTTAAAAAAATATTTTATTTATACATTTGAGAGGAAGAATTACAGACAGTAAGAGGGAGAGACAAAAAGAAAGGTCTTCCTTCCGTTGGTTCACCCCCAAGATGGCCACAACAGTCGGAGCTGCGCCAATCCGAAGCCAGGAGCCAGGAGCTTCCTCCCGGTTTCCCATGCAGGTGCAGGGGCCCAAGGACTTGGGCCATGTTCCACTGCTTTCCCAGGCCATAGCAGAGAGCTGGATTGGAAGAGGGGCAGCCGGGCCTAAAACCAGCGCCCACATGGGGTGCCGGCGCCGCAGGCAGAGGATTAACCAACTTCACCATGGTGCTGGCCCCTATTTTTTATTTTTTTAAAGATTTATTTATGTATTTGAAAGGCAGAGATACAGAGAGGCAGAGGCAGAGGCAGAGAGAGAGAGAGAGAGAGAGAGAGGTCTTCCATCCGGTGGTTCAGTCACTATATGGCCGGAGCTGCACCAGTCAGAAGCCAGGAGCCAGGAGCTTTTTCTGGGTCTCCCACGCAGGTGCAGGGGCCCAAGGACTTGGGCCATCTTCCAGTGCTTTCCCAGGCCATAGCAGAGAGCTGGATCGGAACTGGAGCAGCCAGTACTTGAACTGGTGCCCACATGGGATACCGGCGCTGCAGGAGGCAGCTTTACACACTGGCCCCTTCTGCATTATCTTAACATTAACATTTGAGAGTAGGCAATGTGGGACAGTGGATTCAATCCCTGCTTGGTATGCCTGCACCCATTATCAGAGTGCCTGCTTTAAGTCCCTGCTACTTTGCGTGTTACTATACCTGGGAGGCAGTGGATAAAAGCTCAAGTACTTTAGTCGCTGCCACCCACCTAGAAGACCCTGATGGAGCTCCTGATTCCTGGCTTTAGCCTGGCCCAGGCCTGGTTGTTGTGAGCACTTGAGAGTGTGAGCCAGTGGACGGAAGATTTCTTTTTTTCTGTCTGTCTCCCCTCTCTTCTGTCATTCTACTTCTCAAGTAAGTAAATCTTCAAAAATATTACATTGATATTTGTATTACAATCAAACAAAAATACTTCCTTTTGAGTAATTGTATTCAAAGTACTAATTACTTTGAATGAATACTCCAAAAAGATGACTCAGGTATATTCTGTAGTGATGTGTACCTCCTGGCATAACATGTTTATCTTGAATCTGAGCCCATTTGAGGATCATGGATTTGAGGGCACATACAGCTGGCCCTGTTTTACTTGTGAATTTTTTAATGTTTTCAGCAGATGTTGACTAAAGTTTGACCTTTTTGGGTTGGATATGTGCAAGAACATTAATCGAGGTATATTCAGAGGTTTGTGATACAAATATCACAGATGCTTAAACTTTGAATTAAGGAGCAATAACTAACTAGCCCTATACTTTTGCCTTAATGCAGTCAGTGATAGAGAAAAACACATAAATCTTTCAGAAAGTGCATTAGAAGAAAAAAGATGAATAATTTTAATAACAATTTGATGTAGAACAGAAAATTCATAATCTCATAATTCATAATTTCAATATGAATATAATCAGTATTTGAATGTAATTACTCAAAAGGATGATGTAAATCTTTGGAAACACATCTTGTAATTTTTTGCATGCAAAAAATATAAGAATGGGGCCAGCACCGTGGCTCACTTAGTTAATCCTCTGCCTATGGCACTGGCATCCCATATGAGCACCGGGTTCTAGTTCCAGTTGCTCTTCTTCCAGTCCAGCTTTCTGCTGTGGCCCGGGAAGGCAGTGGAGGATGGCCCAAGTGCTTGGGCCCCTGCACCCACATGGGAGACCAGGAGGAGGCACCTGGCTCCTGGCTTCGGTTTGGTGTACCTCCAGCCATAGCGGCCATTTAGGGGGTGAACCAACGAAAGGAAGATCTTTCTCTCTCTCTCTCACTGTCTAACTCTATCTATAAAATAAATTATATATATATATATATATATATATATATATATATAGGATTCAGCTAATAAACTCAAGAGAAACAAGATTCTATTGAGAAAATCATATGTTGTATTTTTTGGAAGCATTGGCTATAAAGGTAGATTGTTTTATAATAAGTTTGTGTAAAGACAAAGGTACAATAATTGCCAAATGAAGGCTGACCAAATGTCTGTTCGCATACCCATGAAAGGAATCATCATCTGAACCAAAATTAACACTCAGTACAAGCAAAATGCAAATTCCTGGCATTTTCCACACTAAAATCAAGGTTTCTGAAATGAAAATCATATTCTGTGCTTACACTACTGTTACAGACCCAAAGAATGGATGAACAATAACATCTTACCAGTGCTGTTTCATGAGACTGTGGTTGTTTGAAATTAATGATTTCCAAAGCAAGAGTTTTTTTAACTTTGGCTAGGTCTGCTTCCCTGGCTGCTTGCAGTAAAGAATGACCTTTAAATTCATCTGTCAATGAAATAATGATTGATATAAAAAAGGTTTAAAAATAATAACACTCTTCAGCATGATTGCATACATAGGAAAATTAGTATTTTCACATATTCCTCCATTTTTAATAAGCAATACAACACTATAATGAGAATGCAGGATGAGGGCGTGATTAATGTGAAGTTTGTAAAGATGCACATACAAAGACATTTATTGCAACAAAATTTTAAAACAATTCATCTAAATATCCAGCAAAAGGAAATCAGAGGCAGGCATTGTGGCACTGCAGGTTAAGCCATCACTTGCATCACTCACATCCCATATCAGAGTGCTTGTTTGAGTCCTGGCTGCCCTGCTTCCTATCCAGTTTCCTAATAATGTACTTGGGCAATTAACAGTGACGGCCCCAGTACCTGGGCCCCTGCCATTCATTTGGGAGACCAGGATGGAGTTCCTGGCTCTCAGCTTTGGCCTGGACCAGCTCGGGTCAATGTAGCCATTTGAACCATGAGCGAACCATCCACTGGCTCGCTCTCTCCCTATTACTCTGCCTTTTAAATAAATAAATCTTTAAAAAAAACAAAAAACAAACAAACAAAAAAAACACTAGTGAGATGGCATTGGTACATGCCACCTTGATGGGATTGTATTGGAATCCCCTAGCAAGTTTCTAACTCCATCATTTGGGGCAAGTCCGATTGAGCATGTCCCAAATTGTACATCTCCTCCCTCTCTTTTTCCTACTCTTACATCCAACAAGGATCAATTTTTGGTTAAAATTCAAACATCTAAGAATAATTGTGTGTTAATTACAGAGTCCAAACAATAGTACTAAAACAAAAAAATACTATAATGGATAAAGTATTGCATTGTACATCAACAGTCAGGACAAGAGCTGATCAAGTCACTGTTTCTCATAGTGTCCAATTCACTTCAACAGGTATCCCCTTTGGTGCTCAGTTAGTTGTCACCGATCAGGGAGAACATATGATATTTGTCCCTTTGGGACTGGCTTATTTAACTCAGCATAATGTTTTCCAGATTCCTCCATCTTGTTGCAAATGACCAGATTTCATTGTTTTTGACTGCTGTATAGTATTCTATACACTACATGTCCCATAATTTCTTTATCCAGTCTACTGTTGATGGGCATTTGGGTTGGTTCCAGGACTTAGCTATTGCGAATTGAGCTGAAATAAACATTAATGTGCAGACAGCTTTTTTGTTTGCCAATTTAATTTCCTTCGGGTAAATTCCAAGGAGTGGGATGGCTGGGTTGTATGGTAGAGTTATGTTCAGGTTTCTGAGGAATCTCCAGACTGACTTCCATAGTGGCTTAACCAGTTTGCATTCCCACCAACAGTGGGTTAGTGTCCCTTTTTCCCCACATCCTCTCCAGCATCTATTGTTGGTAGATTTCTGAATGTGAGCCATTCTCACCGGGGTGAGGTGAAACCTCATTATGTACCAATGCCATCGCACAAGTCCAGGTGATCAACTTCAGTTCACAATTGATCACACTGATAGGTCTAAGAGTCAAAGGGATCACACAAACAAGACTAGTGTCTGCTAATACTAACTGATAGAATCAAAAAGGGAGAGAACGATCCAACATGGGAAGTGGGAGACACAGCAGACTCATAGAATGGCAGATGTCCTAAATAGCACTCTGGACTCAGACTCAGCCCTTAAGGCATTCGGATCTGGCTGAAGAGCCCATGAGAGTATTTTAGGCATGGAAAGCCAAGACACTCTGGGAAAAAAAAAAAAAAAAAAAGACGACCTAAATGAAAGATCTCTGCGAGTGAGATCCCAGTGGAAAGAATGGGGCCATCAAAGAAGGAGGTACCTTTCTCTGAAGGGAGGAGAGAACTTCCACTTTGACTATGACCCTGTCAGAATAAGATTGAAGTCGGCGAACCCTAAAGGCTTCCATAGCCTTGGCAACTCATGACTAGAGCCTAGGGAGATTACTGACGCCATAAACAAGAGTGTCAAATTGTTAAGTCAGCAACAGGAGTCACTGTGTACTTACGTCTCATGTGGGATCTGTCCTTAATGTGCTGTCCAAAGTGAAGTAATGCTATAACTAGTACTGAAACAGTTTTTTTTTTGACAGGCAGAGTGGACAGTGAGAGAGAGAGACAGAGAGAAAGGTCTTCCTTTGCCGTTGGTTCACCATCCAATGGCCGCCATGGCCAGCACACTGCGGCTGGCGCACCGCGCTGATCCGATGGCAGGAGCCAGGTGCTTATCCTGGTCTCCCATGGGGTACAGGGCCCAAACACTTGGGCCATCCTCCACTGCACTCCTGGGCCACAGCAGAGAGCTGGACTGGAAGAGAGGCAACTGGGACAGAATCCAGCGCCCCGTTGGGACTAGAACCTGGTGTGTCGGTGGTGCAAGGCGGAGGATTAGCCTGTTGAGCCATGGTGCCGGCTCTGAAATTGTATTTTTACACTTTGTGTTTCTGTGTGGGTGCAAACTGATGAAATCTTTACTTAGTATATACTGAATCGATCTTCTGTATATAAAGATAATTGAAAATGAAAAAAAAAAAACCTAGGTTTTAAATTGGAAATTGCATAGAAAATTAATCAATTTTTAAAAAATATCATGTAGGATCTCTGTCCTTAATGTGCTGTACATTGTGATTTAATGCTATAACTAGTACTCCAACAGTATTTTTCACTTTATGTTGCTATGTGGGTGCAAACTGTTGAAATCTTTACTTAATATATACTAAACTGATCTTCTGTATATAAAGAGAATTGAAAATGAATCTTGATGTGAATGGAAGTGGAGAGGGAGTGGGAAAGGGGAGGGTTGCAGGTGGGAGGGAAGTTATGGAGGGGTGGGGAAAGCCAATGTAATCCATAAGCTGTACTTTAGAAATTTATATTCATTAAATAAAAGTTAAAAAAAAAAAAAAAACCCAAGATTGTGCAACCTTGCAAGGCTTGGGAAAATATAAATACTCAGAAATGTTGAATATAACCTATTATTATCAATGGCACAAAAATAGAAGCTCTTATGATGTCAGAGATTTTTTTCCCTGATTTGTACACTGCTGTATTCCCAGTGCCTGGCTCATAGTAAGTATTCAATAAGTGGTTCCTGATGGACTCATTCTCATTAGCCCTAAAAAAAAGCAGCAGCAGCTGCTGCCACTGCCACCTTAACAAATGAGTTAGTTTTAGGCTTGAATAAAACCCTAACATATGGTATGTGTGTACAAGATGCCTGTGGAAGTCATAGAGAAGTAAAAGTGTATGATTAGAAATGAGGACTATAAACTAGTATTCCTGCAAAAATGGAAGGATAACATCTAAGTTAGGCAAAACACTAGCCCTAGGAACAATTGCTCTCAGCAGTATTGATTTTAGGATCCAGATACATACAAGTCAATCTCTCTCGGAGTTCAGGAGTGGGAGCCATGTCCACAGCACTTTTGCCGTGGCAGTTGACCAGCGTAGGGTCGGCACCGTGGCTGAGTAACAAGGAGCAGACTTCAACGCGGTTCTTGGAAGCAGCCTCGTGCAGTGGAGTAAACTGCCAGAGATCCATGGCGTTCACACAAGCTCCGTGCTGAACAGAGAAAGTGCTACGTCAGTAACCATTTTGCATTGAATGAAACCATGTGCATTATCTGAAACTCAGAAGATATTTCATTGCAAATTTCAGTCATGGCTTTCTGAAATGTGAATAACTTTTATTTCTTTCAATTTCAGCTGTCAAAAACAGGTTAAATTAAGTGGATCATTTCGATAATTTTAAGGCAATAGTAATTTTTAAAATTATTTTATTCTCTTAGGCCTGCGTTGTGGCACAGCAGGTTAAAGCCCTGGCTTGCAGTGCTGGCATCCCATATAGGCACCGGTTCAAGTCCTAGCTGTTCCACTTCCAATCCAGCTCCCTGCTAATGTGCCTGGGAAAGCAGCAGAGGATGGCCCAAGTCCTTGGGCTCCTGCACCCAAGCAGGAAACACAGAAGAAGCTCCTAGCTCTTGGCTTCAGATCAGCTTGGCTCCAATCATTGTGGCCATTTGGGGACTGAACCAATAGATGGAAGACCTCTCTCTCTCTCTCTCTCTACCTCTCTGTAACTTTCAAATAAATAAAATAAATCTTAAAAATATTATTTTATTCTCTTAAAAATCTTATTGGCCAAGAAACACAGAAAAGCTAACTCTTTTTGAAGCAAGTGGTACTTAGTATTTTGATACTTAGTATATTTCCTCATACCTTTAGCAGCAGTTCTGTGACTTCATAATGTCCATATGAACATGCATTATGAAGAGGTACAAGTCCACTAAATAAAAAAAGGCAAATCAAAATACTTAAATTTCAGGCAACTTAGTCATTTATTCATGAAATACTAAGAAACAAATCCCCCCATATTATATTGAAATACATCTATTTAATTAAAAGAATTCAAAGTACAATGTTCACATTTTGTATATTCATTGTGTGTTTTTTTTTTGCTTGTAATCCTTAAAGATGATAAAACATCAATTAGAAGAACATTGAGGCAAAGAGAAGATCTTGTGCTAATTGATAACTACATACTTTATATATCAAGTATTTATAGGAAATAAAAGTTAATTGGTAGTGAATTGAAACTTTCCTGTTATTTTCCTTCATTTTCATGGTAATTTCCAGCATAAGAATTAAATATCCCACTATTAAAATGTACATGTCAAAGTATCCTAAGTGAGTCAGAACTCCCTTTTTTGGTGCTGTACTTCTCTTGATGACTCACCTACCATACACCCATCTGTTTTCAGTCATGCGCAAGGACACAGAGATGCACAAGAGCATCAGACATTCTAATCTCCTACACTATTGGGACACCATTCACATACGGCACAAAACCTGTGCAGGCAAGAGAAACAGCACTGAGACGAGCAGACTTGAAATGGATGGATTTCCGTTCTCATAAACGTCTCAAGTACTGCGTTCATGTCTTGATACCGAGGGTGCAAAGTGAAAGAAACACTCCTCGAGGGCATCTCTTCTTCATGCTCCAGTCACAAGCCTGCAACGTGAGCTGGGTCACCTGGACGCTAGCATCAGTTATCTTTTAGATCTTAAGGTGGGAGGGTAATGAGAGATGTTAGCCTGCCCCAATGTTCATATATCCCTAGAGTCTAGACAGGAAACTGGCGTAAAAGTTTTCTGAAACTCATCTATTCAGAAAAAAAATTGCATAACTGCTTTCTGGGCTCCCATTCATCCCCTTCCCATACTATACTTCCTAAGGTCCCCCTAGGCTTTTGTCAGTTTAGATATCCATGATTTCATTAGGGAAAAATCCTCCCACCAAATGAACACTTTGAATACTTAACATTTTGGTTTATTAACTAAAAGAGATAATCCTTTCATATCTGATATGATAATTATGCTACTGGATTATCTTAACTTTCCATTTGTTTTCTGTTTCTAAAATACAACTTAAGAACTGAAAAATGATGATTGCAATTGACAAACATATTTGAACTTCAAATAACAGAGCTGCCATACAATTAAATGATTTAGGAAACTATAAGTATCCTTAATAAATAGGTACATATCAAAATTATCTTATTATTAAACTTTGTCTAGTACTTAAAAACTATAGAGTAGCAGAGGATGAAAATAAGGCATAATAATTCATAAACAGAATCATAAGGAAATAAATTTTTACACCTACCCTTTGTCTTTTGCATGAACATCAGCACCATGCTGAAGAAGAAGCTGAACTATTCGAACTCTGTTGTAGCCCGCTGCTAGATGTAAAGGAGTGGACTAGAAAACAGGAACAAAAACACATTCCCCTTGTCAGACAAAAAAATTCTTGCTTTGCCATTTTAATATGTATTCAGAATTCAACATAATGTTAGTTAACACAAAATACTGGGTTGAAATGCCAAAACTTTACCTTTCATCACCGCACAACAGATAAGTCACCCTCCTTAGAAATAAGTTCTAACTTCTGTGACATCTGTTGCTGTTTGAATATGGTTTGTCCTCACCAAAAATTATGCTGAGGCTTGGGGCTCCGTTCAACAGTGTTGAGAGATGCTGGGGCCTTTTAGAGGGATCCGTGCTTTTCTCATAGGAAGAACTCATGAGTTTTGTGCTGGACTGGACTGGTTAGCACAAGAGAAAGTGCTTAGGAAGTGAGTTTGGCTTGCTTAGCTCACTCTCTTGTGTCCTCCCTCAATCATGTGACTTCCGACCCCTCTCGTGTGTTCTATGCCATGCAGTGGGAGGTGGCTAAAGGGCCCAATTTCTAGCCACAGATTGGGAGCCAGATGAATCCTTTTCATTATACATTTACCTGATACTGGGCATTTTGTTATAGTGACATGAAACAAAGACATCACACATTTCCCTACTTGTTTTTCAAGATCTTCAGTAATCAAGCCCTATCCTATCTCCCCTACATTATTTCTGATTTCTTTCCAAAATAAACCATCCTCATTGTTTTGACAAGACATGCCAGGGCACACATTCTCTACAACTGGAAATACTCTTCTGTATCCTGCTTATATCCTGTCCCTTCACATTCTAACATTTAAATCTCAATTCTATCATAAATCTTTAAAGACATAGCTTGCAAAATGTCTTTAACAAGAAAGATCAAAAAGCATCCCTAAAGAACTATTTGAAGAAATGTGAGTGGAAACAAAAAAGAAAATGAAGCTTATTCATTCCATATGGCTGCTAGTAATGGGTCAAAACTATATTCCAACAGAGAATTTAATTCTTCTATTGTATGTACCCCACACACCCATCATAAACACAGGAGAAAATGTAGTTTCTTCTCAATTAATTTCTGCCACATTTTAATTTGAAACATTCGGCTAAAATTTAATCCAATTAAAGTAATCAAAATTCCCCTCAGTTTTTTAAAAAATCAGAAATAACATTATGTTAATTAAAAACTTCTCTGCAACCAAAGCAATTTTCCAATGTGGCCCTGTTAAGCTACAACAGGTTTTCATGCAAACTCTAATGTACTTTAATGTCTTCTCTTTCATTTTTCTTGTCTTCTATTTGGGCCTTACTAAGATTTTTCCATTTATTTTCTTCATACATTCTAAATTAAAGATTAAAAAAACCATAATACATATTGCACTACCTGTTATCACTTTCAAAGCACTTTGTACACTTTAAATACACACACACACATTTTTGACTGTCTCTATATTTAAAAAACATTTTGAGCAATACACAGCTATTAATCAAAAGACCATGTATATATTAGAAGACATCTGAAGAGGAAAATCAGAAAACCTGATTATGGTCCCAAATCTTAGGAAATTCTGTGAAAGTCATACTACCTATAGGTTTCAGTTTTTGTATATATAACATAAAGTCACTCATGTCAGCTATTGTAAAAACTAAAGTTTTCTGCCTATGCAAATTATTTTTTAAAAATTTGAGGGGCTGGTGCTGTGGAGTAGCAAGTAAAGCTGCCACCTGCAGTGCCAGCATCCCATATGGGTGCCAGTTTGAGTCCCGGCTGCTCCACTTCCGATCCAACTCTCTGCTATGGCCTGGGAAAGCAGTGTAAGATGGCCCAACTCCTTGGGCTCCTGCAGCCATGTGGGAGACCAGGAAGAAGCTCTTGGCTCCTGGCTTCAGATTAGTGCAGCGCTGGCCATTATAGCCATCTAGGGAGTGAAGCACCCAATGGAAAACCTCTCTCTCTCTCTGCCTCTCCTGCTCTCTTTGTGTAACTCTTTCAAATAAACAAAAAATTCTTTAAAAATTTTTATTTGAAAGGCAGAGTTTACAGAGAGAAAGAGAGGGAGAGACAGAGACATCTTCTCCCCAAAAGGCCACAATGGCCAGAGCTGAACTGGTCTGTAGCTAGGAGCCAAGAGCTTCTTCTGGGTCTCCCACATGGGTTGACGGGGCCCAAGTACATGGGAGATTTTCTGCAGCTTTCCCAGGCGCATTAGCAGAGAGATGGACTGGAAGTGGAGTAGCTGGGGCTCAAATCAGCACCCCTATGGGGATTCTGGGCACCACAGGCGAATCTGCCACAATGCTAGCCCCACACTTCCAAGATACAAAATGCTGAACAATTTAATTTTTTGTACTATCTAATGACAAGCCCAGTCAAGTTTCTGCTTTCAGATACATGTCAAATGTCCTTGCAAATGATACTACCAGAGAGTATTAAGGTATTTTCAAACTGTTATTTCTTCTTCCTTTTACAAAGATATTTTTGCTGATAATGAAGTTTAAGTTAACTCTTTTCTCTTTCTTTAATATTTCAAACAAGCTTTTCTGCTGTCTTCTGGCTTGCATTTTTTTTTTTTTTTTTGACAGGTAGAGTTATAGACAGTGAGGGAGAGAGAGACAAAGGTCTTCCTTCAGCTGGTTCACCCCCCAAAACGGCTGCTACCACCGGCACTGTGCTGATCCGAAGCCAAGAGTCATGTGCTTCCTCCTGGTCTCCCATGCAGGTGCATGGGCCCAAGCACTGGGGCCATCCTCCACTGCCCTCCTGGGCCACAGCAGAGAGCTGGACTGGAAGAAGAGCAAACAGAACTAGAACCCAGTGCCCATATGCGATGCCAGCACCGCAGGCAGAGGATTAACCAAGTGAGCCACGGCGCCGGCCCTCGCATTGCTTCAAGACTAGTAGTCTGCCACCATCCTTATTTTTTTTGTTCCTTTGTACATGTTCTTTCCTCTGGATACTTTAATATTTTCTTTTATCATTGGCTTTAAGAAATTTGATTATGATGAACTTTTGGATAGTTTTCTACAGTTATTTATTTATTTACTGTGCTTAGGCTTGGTAAACTTCTTGGACCTGTTTTCACTAAGTCTGGAAAACTTGAGCTATCATATCATCAAATATTCTTTTCTGCTCCCTCACACTTATAGGAACTGCATGATATTCTGATCAACAACAGACTACATACATGGTGGTGGTCCCAGAAGATCAAATCCTCTAGTGATGTGGCGGTCTTAATTTGTGTAAGTTTACTCTATGAAGTTTGCATAGTGATGAAATCAACTAAGGATGCATTTCTCAGAATCCTAGCTGTTTAAGCAATGCATGGCTGTAATAGGTTGCTTTCAAAGCTTGGTTTTAAGCTTTGTTAGGCAGGACCAGAGCAGACTTTTGATGGAAATGATTTTCCTTTACTACTGAGACATTGCCTTTTGAGTTCTCCATGACACCCAGTGATTCATGAGAGTTCCCACTTCAGTTAGTGGTAAGGGAAACTACTACAAATCATTTCCTGGCACTTATCCTTTTGGGTGGGTCTTTGATCAGTCTCAGGCAGTTCCCTCATACATGTGATCATCGTACTTAACTGAAGACTGTCAGCGGACCTTTCGTGGATCTCCCTTACCTGCCCAATTCTGTCTCCTTAACTCAGGGAGTCCACAGGGTTCTTCCTGAACTTCCCCTCCTACACTAAAGCCTGGAATTCTTTTCTAGGCTGTAAGCTGCAGCAACTGCACAGCTGACCTGATTTGCTCCCTTTTTGCAATGTCCAGAGTCTGAAAACTATGGTTTCATGTTTTTTCGATTTTCCTTTCTGTTTCAGGAAGGAAGGTACACACAGTCTTTGCGATCTCATATTGGCCCACTTCCAGGATTGAACTGGACATGGCATGGTGGGTGGGAAGTTTTCCCCAGAGACAAAGGCTGCTTTGGATGATTGGTCATTAAGTCAGGCAGCTCTTACAGGACATAGCATACACACAATTTTATTTGTATCTAGTTGATAATTTTTGTTTCTTTTACTCCTGAAAATGAACGAAGTCCCTAAATGAATGAACCTATATTAACAGCTTATTTAGCAGGGAAAAATATAAGAAAAACACTCCAGTTTCCAGATTTAAAAAGTCATTCGAGAGTCAAAATTTATTGACACTGTGCTGAGAACATAATATATGTAGTTTTGAAACTGCTGAAATCTATATAACTGAAATCTCTTTAAGTGACAAGACAGAAAGCAATGGGAAGCCTGAAATAAAGTGGTGTGATTAAGGACTGAGTTGTAAAAACTATTAGGAAACACAATAGCTAATGCTTTCATAACTGATTGATAATGGTGAGGACTATGATAGTTTCCAGTTTAGAAATGTCAATTACAGAAAAAATAACAAGAGAAAGGAGGAAAGAGGAGATGCCAGGTGGAAAGATTTTGAGATGTGAGTTTACTGAATTTTAAGTGCCCATATGATACCTTAATAGTAACTTCTGGGCAGGGAAGAGGAGATGGGAGGGGTGGAGGAAGGGTAGGGGGAAAAGAGAGAGGGGGAAGAGAGACAGAGAGAGAGAGAGAGCGAGAACAGAAGTATGGGACTAGAATTCGGGACAGATTAGGTTAAAAACAAATCTGGTCATCATTGTTACTCACTTCCAACATTTTAGTATCTACCACGCACGTGACATCTAGTCAAGCACTGGGGTAATCAAGGAAAGTTCAACACTTAGCCTCCTTCCTTGTGGATCTTCTCATCCCTCCCACACAGAGCACTCAAAGGAAGTGCATATAAACTAAACTTCTGTTCAGAATGACAAAAGATGAAGAAACAAAAGTGTAATTTCTGAGGACTCAAGGGACTAAAGAAAACAGGTAATACAGTCTGTGTGAACACAAGTATGATCAGGAAAGTTCAGGAAGCCACAGAAGTCTACAAGATGCAAACCCAAGACACTGTATAGGCAAGCAGGAGAGAGAGGGGTCAGGGAAGACTCTCAAAAGAACTGTTTTCTGAGCTGAGACTTGAAGAAAAACAAGGATCATTGAGGCAAAGGAAAGGGAGCTTTCTTCCAAGTAGCATGAAGTGCCTACGGAACAGTATACTTGAGAAACTAAAAAAATAACATCCAGTGGCTAAATTTACTGTATGAGATTGGGGGAGATCTAAGAACAATGAGAAACCACTGCAGGCCTTGAAGCACAAGAGTACTTAAGACTGAAGTTTCGGAAAGGCTGTTTTAGTTATTATGTGGAAGAATGAAACTGAAGAGACAGAGCTAATCTTACGGGAGGAAGATGTGGACAGCATCCTGCTAGCCCAGGAGACAGATGACAGTGTCAGCAGACGGCTGGCAGCATCTCAGGAGGGGCAGCTGAGCACGGGAGCGGACCAACTACAGGAAGGGTGAGTGCAGAACGAGCTGGATGAGACGTTCTGAGTAACTGCTCTAACGTGGATACTAACCATGTAACCTGGATGGTCTAACTAGCAGGAACATCGGGAAAAATCCATGCAATACATTTGAGAAATGGCAGAATGCACAGAGAAAAGTACAGACAAATGGAGAACAAAGGATTGTCTGAACAGGCTTATGCCCCTAAAGGCCAAGCGGTTTCCACACTCTAGAAACAAAACTTACAACATTATTTATCAAATTCCATCTCCGATGCAAAGCAATCAAACCATGTAGCCTAGAACTCAGCTCGGTCATTGGTTACCATGCAGTGCCAAATTTACACCCCAATTGTCAAATGGTGAAGCAATGATAAAAAGTAATTTTCTAATTGCTTGGATAATCGACAGAGTGTAATTTTGGCTTTCAATAAATAAAGCAGACCCACTTGTAATACTCACACATGTTACTACATAATTTGATGGTGGTTGTAAACTAGTAGATGTGAGAATCAAACATTTAAGACATCAGTGTACACAGGAAAGCAATCATCACCAGCCTGTAAACTTCAGATTTATTCTAAAAACAGATGTTTCCACTGGGAACATTTTAAAAGACAAACATGTGGAATGGCAAAGTGTGTAAAAACTGCAAATATAAAACCTCTTTCTAAATATTACTCTGATGTAAAAGAAATGTTATCACTAATATTTTCATATTACAAAATGTTTATAGAAAAAAAGGGATTACTGAAGAAAGTCCCAGAATTCAAAGCTTTCCTCTTGGATTCAATCTATAAGAAAAAATAAATTATCTTCGTTTTTTTGACAGATTTACAGTCCAGTAAAAAACATTTCAGGTAGCTTTAACTTATCACACACACACACACACACACATACACATTCACAAGCCTGTGGGTGCAACTTTATTTATAAACTTTTATCAATTTGATCTTTTGTCATTTTTTTGGCCAATGTCAAAGTCCTGGTTCAAGTCCTGACTGCTCCACTTCCAATCCAGCTCCCTGTTAATGTGCCTGGGAATCAGTGGATGACAGCTCCAGTACTTGGGCAGAGTGAAATGCAGAGCCTCTCTCTCTCTCTCTCTCTTTCTCTCTCTCTTTCTCATACATATACACACACACACAGTAGGGGGGTTATGGGAGGAGGGAGAGGGGAAGAAGGGAGAGAGATCTTCTATCCACTGATTCACTCCCCAAATGCCCACAATAGCTAGGGTAGAGCCAGGACTAAGGCAGAGGTCGGCAGCTCCATCTGGGTCTCCTCAAGGACCCCAAGTATTTGAGCCAGCATTTGAACATGTCTGCTTTATTAAAAATGGGTTTGAAGAAATATAAAATACTGAAATACTCATCTCTTAGATTCAATAATCATTATTAAGACCTTGTTACTCTGGCTTCTGTTATCACTTTTGTATTCTTTTTTCCTTAAATATTTTCCTTCTGAAGTATATTTAAAATGCTGACAATTCACCTCTACATATTTCCACAGGTGTCTAAAATGTATAGGTGTTTTCTTTCAAAACTTGAACACGTTAATTATATTTAACAAAAGCGAAGGAAAACTTTATTATCTAATGCTCTTGTCAATATACAGATATCGTTGTCTAAAAAACACTATTATTTTAAAGATGTTTTGCTGGAATCTGGATAAATATATTTAGCTACTGTGCCTCTAAGTCTCTCTAATTGTCATCATATTTTTCCACACTATAGGATTGCCTTGTGGAAGAAACAGTGTCAGTTGTCTATTCCCTTTCTTGTGTGCTTGTTTAACTCTTGGCTATATCTTCTGTATTTCTTGTAAACTGGAAGTTTCCTCTTTCCTGTGACACTTTTTGGCAAAAAACAATTCATAGGTTGTACTATGTACATCATATAGTACTATATTGGGTGACACATTACCTGGATATTTCACTTTTTTTTTTTAAGATTTATTTTTATTTATTTGAAAGGCAGAGTTACAGAGAGAGGTAGAGACAGAGAGAGAGGTCTTCCATCCACTGGTTCACTCCCTAGATGGCAGCAATGGCTGGAGCTGTGCAGATCAGAAGCCAGGAGCCAGGAGCCAGGAGCTTCCTTTGGGTCTCCCACATGGGTGCAGGGGCCCAAGGACTTGGGCCATCTTCTACTGCTATCCCAGGCTATAGCAGAGAGCTGAATCGGAAGAGGAGCAGCCAGGACTAGAACCGGCGCCCATATGGAATGCTGGCGCTTCAGGCCAGGGCTTTAACCCACTGCGCCACAGCGCTGGCCCCCTATTCTTTCACTTTTAAAATTATTCAATGGATAATCAGTTTTGGAAGTATTACTTTTCTGAACCTACAAGTCCCAGATAACATCTTTGCAAATTTAACTTTATCATCTTTAAATAAAAAGCTATTATCATATTTAATAACTCTAATACTTATTTCTATTTTTAGACAAGTAAAAACATGCCTTTTCAAGTTTGGCTTCAAAAATGAGGCACTATGTATGTATCTTCCCAGTTTCAATTTGTCTTGATTATAAAATACTTTCCATTTATTCATCGTTCCTTTGTCAATAAAGTTCCTTTTTCAATTATGAAAATATTAATCAATGAATATAGGAAATACATAAAATTTGGATACCTTAAATAAAATTTTTAAAATATACTATTCAAACTGTATAGAAGATAATAGGAAGTGGAAGTTTTTCTTTATTTCTCCCTAAAGCCCAACAAGCCCCTTGTCAAAAGTTATCAGTATTTACAGTTGCGCAAGTATCTTTTAATACAGTCTTCCAAGTATGAGAGGGTATTTAAAAATTTTTTTTGGAAAAAATGGAACTAAAAGGTAATGCACATTTTCCACAAACTTTTTGAATACCTTTACAGATATGTACTTGTTTTTCCTCTTTTTGTTGTTGCTTTGGTCACACAGATAGGACTGTATTATGTTCTTCCACAATCTGCTCTTCCCCTCTTGGTTTCAGTTTATGTACATCTATCTTACTTTTTGTAACAACTGTACATATTTCCACTGTATGGCTGTTATCATAATTATTTACCATTGTTTATAAATGGAGATTTAGGTCGTTCCATGCTTGCTCTCTCTCCTCAAAACACAGATCTTTGGATCTGTCACCTGGTTAAGATAGACATGTGTTCCTTTCTACAAATAAAATACTACATCAGCCATTAAGACAAAATTCCCAGGAAAAGAGACAGAGAGTCAGAGTTTTCTTAAATTTCTTCCAGGCACAGAGACCTGATTAATCTGCTAAGAAGCTCAGAAGCTCTTTGAGACAGTGATACTAAGATCAGAATCTAAGCAAATTAAAAACTAGAGAATCAATATGGCATGATTCCATTGAAATAAATATATCTAATCGCTGATGCCTGTTCTTTTAAAGTGATATTTTAAGTAGCAGCATAATGAAGAGCAGTCTCCTTGAAGTTTCTTAGCACTTGCACCACTATAAAGCGAATTTAATAGAGTAACTTCTAGAGAAGAGAAAATGATAAAGCAGAGATGAAACAAAGCTATTTTATTCCCATCTTTCTCACAACTTGTCTTCTCCAGTTTGTCTTTTCTAAAGAATGCATATTATCAAATCCTCTTACAGTAATATGGTCTCTTTTCAATCCCAAGTCTTTGCCTCTGGTCCTGGGCCTCTTTCTTAGTCAATGGTTCTCAAAAGCACAGTGCTAGAACTAAAGACATCTACCACAGCTACAACTTCATCACAATGAACCATATCATAGACATGGTACTACCCCTATAACCTGACAATTTAATGTATTAATATGTTCTTAACTCATATCTCTGTAATGGGGAGGGTATGTGCAGAGATGGGGGGAGAATGGCAACAATGAAATATATCTTCCTCACAGAAATATGCATATTTAAAATGACACGGAAGATATTAAACACCTTCAGAATACAAGTCTTTATTGAAAATAACCAAGGTTTACTGGGTACTTCCTATGTACTAATCGTTGTTCTAAGTCCATTATGTGTATTATCTTGTTTATTCTCTTTTATTTGCTTTTTAAAAGGTTTATTTTATTTATCTGAAACACAGAGTGACAGCAAGAGGGAGAGCTAGAGATCTTCCATTCACTGATTCACTCCCCAAATGGCTGCAATGGCAGGGGCTGGGCCAAGTTGAAGCCAGTAGCCTGCAACTCATTCCAGTTCTCCCTTGTGGCTACAGAGGCCCAAGCACTTGGGCTATCACCTGCTATTTTCCCAGGAGCATTAGCAGGAGCTGGATTGGAAGCTAAGTAGCCAGGACTTGAACCAGCATTCCCAGGCAGCAGCTTAAGCTGCTGCACCAGAACACAAGCCCTATCTTGTTCACTTTCTACACCAACTGCCTGAATCGAAAATTACTCTAACTTCTACATAACAACCAATGAAACTGAGAAACGGGGATATCACTACAGCAAGTTAATAAATCAGGGGTCAAATTCAAGCTGTCTGAATTCAGAACCCTTAGCCTGTCATCCCTCTTTTCCTGCGGCTGAGTGCTCAGGTAGTAGACAGGATGCTCAGAAATGGACTAGGAAGCCTGAGTGGCAAGAAGAATTACTGTCAGCAGGAAGGGATCTCCTTGGTTCTAACCACTTCAGCACTCTGATCACACAGGTCACTCCAAGCTAACCCTATCAATAATGACAATATGACCACACCATTGGATGGGCATCCTAGAAATGGGGCCTAAAGCAAGACCAGAAAGAACAACATTGAAATTGGAGAAGATAATATCTTTCGCCTGCTTCCCAGTGCAGGATTTTTCTAGGTATTTCTAACCAATGGTCAGTTGGGTTTTCTTGAACTAACCCCCTCCCAGCCGCCACAAATCTTCTCACTGGAAAATGACTACCTGCCTGGTAACCTTTTAGTAGGTCAGTATCCCTTCTTCAAGTTTAATATCCAAAATCAGGCCTGAATTCAGATATGATCTGATCTAAACCAGTGAGCTTTTTTTTTTTTTTTTCTGTTTTAAAGATATTTAAGCAGAGCCTGCCAGAGTTATCAACACTGGTTTCAAAGCTGCATTGGGAGGCTCCTTCCAAAGATGACCCTGGATTCTAGACAGACTGCATGAACAGAGAATGGTTGGTATTTTATAGCCTCAGAGAGGATGTTCTGCCACAATAACAACATGGGCATTTGAACCTGGGCATTTGAAAAGTTATAGAATTTATGAAATATCTTACAAAACAAGGTTTCTGTGCTTGCATAGCCTTAAATATTAAAAATTTATTTTCTGAATCTTGATGCAAATGGAAGGGGAGAGGGAGCGGGAGGGGGGAGGGTTGCGGGTGGGAGGGAAGTTATGGGGGGGGGAAGCCATTGTAATCCATAAGCTGTACACTGGAAATTTATATTCATTAAATAAAAGTTAAAAAAAAAAAAAAATTTATTTTCAAGTTCAGATATAAAAGGCTATCTCTAAGCATATGCTTTAGGAGGAGAAAAGGGGAAAGGAAACGAACAGACAAGAAAGAGGAAGAAATCCTCAGGGTGATCTATGTGAGAATAAAGCTCTAAATGCCAACTTAACTCAATTTTAATTTAACATTCTCATTATGGAAATTCCTAGGGGATTCTTCAAGACCTGCAAGACCTACAACTGTGTTTCTCTTTTCCAGCATCCGAACAGCAGAAGAAATTGAAATATGCGTATGAAAATGAGTTCCTGGCATCCTCTCATAGGGTCTGTATGGCATGGGGAGGGGAGGAGGTGCCTGGTACTCTCAGGGTGCAACATAGTTTTTTCATTGTTAGCAAGAAACTACTGGCATACTTTATGGACTACAGGTTTCTTGATCTGATAGTAACCGGATGTTTTATACTATGGAAACCTCACATAAATTCCTCGTGGTAATTACTATTTTAGAATTTAGATTTTCATATCTGAGCTTCAAAGATTTTAAGTAATGTAAAACAAATGACTTATTCTTGAAAGAGAAAACAAGTTGCACTAATCAGCTTTTAAAGACTGCACAGGAGGGAAGCATTCTACATTGTACTATCAGAGGGCCATGTTAACTGCAAGCTGGAACATCGGGAAACTCCTTCAGCAGGTTTCAACGTGGTTGAGAGTGCGAGGACTTTGGAGACACACTGTTATCACAGAGTTCCTTCAGTGGTAAGTCCTAGGGGCTTCTGGATAGGAGTACAGGAGAGTCCAAAGGTGGGAGGAGGGTGACTAAACAGGAGAAATGGGCAACTACGTTTTATCACCTGCTCTTTAACACTGTGGTCCCCTTCTGCAAAAAACTCATTCCTCAAAGAAAAAAACAGCCTAGCTGGCCCCGGACTAATTACCCTTGCTAGTAGAAATGTCACACTTGACAAAAGAGAGATGGGGTTAGTGGAAGCAATTCCCTAATGAAAGATAAAAAGACATTCTCAAGCCGTTGTTGTATATATATATCAGATATACAGAGATTTTGCAATAGACCCCAACACAAGGAGGCCAGAAAACTTGCTCTAAGGGATTCCTGCATTACAGTAAAACATGCACTGCTCTCCAAGACACACTCTAAAGAAGTGATTTGATTAGATGGATAATTAAACCTAAAGTACTTGAAGAATTCCCTGATGCAGACTTAATGGATTTTCACTTCTTGTAATCACAAGCAACATCTCAACTATGATCCATAAAGTTGGGAAGTAAAAAATGGTATGACCCTTTGGCAAGAACAGAGGAGGATAACAAAACTAGGGGCTAGAGGAAGCACGACCCGCACCCTCAGCTACGGCTGACACTTTCTCAAAGGGCAGAAAGTCTCCACAGGAGCTAGACTGCAGGTGCCACGGGTCTAGCCAGATGATGCTGCAGACTCTGACACAGTCCCACTCCAGAGCACTGGCAATCACCAGTAACTGCTGAAAAATAAAGGGCACAGTATGTTACAGTCTCGGAACGCTAGGTTGGGAGGTACTTTACAGCACACATGGCCCAAATCTTTCATTTTGTTAGGCTAAAAAAACTGAGAACTCAAAAATATAACAAAACTTGCTCTTCCAGCTTCAAATTCCTGCTTTTTTCCCTACAATACCACCACCTGAAAAGGTGCACATAAAATTATTTTCTACAATTTTACGGGAAAAAACTCCTCAGATTGTAAGTTACAAATTCAAAATAACTGAAGAAATCCTAAGTACACTGGGGGAGATATTTTAAAACCTTTACTTTTTCTTTCAAGTAGTTATAAAAGAACCATATTCAGGGCCAGTGCTGCGGCTCACGAGGCTAATCCTCTGCCTGCAGTGCTGGCACCCCGGGGTTCTAGTCCCGGTTGGGGCACCGGATTCTGTCCTGGTTGTTCCTATTCCAGTCCAGCTCTCTGCTATGGCCCAAGAAGGCAGTGGAGGATGGCCCAAGTGCTTGGGCCCTGCACCTGCATGGGAGACAAGGAGGAAGCACCTGGCTCCTGGCTTCGGATTGGCACAGCACGCTGGTCGTGGTGGCCATTTGGGGGGTGAACCAACGGAAAAAGGAAGACCTGTCTGTCCCTCTCTCTCTCATTGTCTAACTGTGCCTGTCAAAACACACACACACACACACATTTTCAGTAATCCAGCTTCTTGCCCGGAAGATAATAAACATAGAGTTAGATTTTCTAACAGTGTACATTTCAGTTACCTATTAGTACAATTACAAACCACCTCAAAACACAGGTGAGTTGTCTGGACTGGAACAGAGAGGAGGCCAGAATGTCTGGGATATCTGAACAGATAAAGTTACTCAGGTGGCTGTACTGGCTAGAGGTCTTCCTTTGCCTCCATGTGGCCCTCTCCACATGGCTGTCTGGGCTGCTCCCTGGCATAGCAGCCGGGTTTCAGGAAAGAACATTCCAAAAGCAAGACACTAACAGCTGCCAGGTTAATTCCGAGACTTGTCCTGAAATGGACACAGCACCACATCTGCCTTATTTTTGTCACCACAGCAGTCACAGGCAAATCACAGTCACTGTGGGAGGGAACTAGACACGTGCATGAATAAAGAGAAGCATGATTCATGGAAGATCTTCAAAGTAACAATCTACCACATAGGGACTGCCAAAACCTGGCCCAGACGTGATAGTTAGAGAAGAATTATATCAGGTAGAGAGCTACTGACCAAGGATACGGAGAAATTCTATGTACTGCAATACGACAAATGTATACAACCCTAGAACTTCAATACAGACACCCAAATAATTAATCCTATACCTGCCTTGTGTTTCATGGGTGCAATTTTTGCAATTCAAGTGAATATGGTAGCCTTATTTCAGCCAAACATTAATTTTTAGTCAGCATGTACTGAAAAATAGATATATATCTCAAGAACACATTTGTGAATTTATAAGTTGATAATTCAAACAAATTTCTTTACTGTATGCTATACTGGGTGGGGAAACAGAGAATGCCAAGCTCAAAAAGAATTCAATTATTTGCATTATAGATTACTCAGTAACTACAGGTTTTTTGTTTTTTTAAGATTTTATTTATTTGAGATGTAGAGTTACAGACATTGAGAGGGAGAGACAAAGAGAAAGGTCTTCCTTCTGTTGGTTCACTCCCCAAATGGTCACAACGGCCGGAGCTGTGCCAACCCGGAGCCAGGAGCTTCTTCCAGGTCTCCCACATGGGTGCAGGGGCCCAAGGACTTGGGCCATCTTCTACTGCTATCCCAGGCCACAGCAGAGAACTGGGTGGGAAGAGAAGCAGCTAGGACTAGAATCGGCGCCCATATGGGATGTCGGCGCCTCAGATGGAGGATTAACCTACTGCGCCAAGGCGCTAGCCGCCTAACCACAGTTTATTTTACCCAAATGCCACCCTGGTCTGCCCTTAGATAATAAAGACAATATAAGTGGCTAGGTAGGGAATGTAGGAATACTCAAAAGTATGTAAACTTTTTTTTTAAAATTTATTTATTTTACTTTGAAAGCCAGAGTTACAGAGAAAGAGGGAGAGGCAAAGGCAGAGAGAGAGAGAGAGAGAGGGAAAGTGGTCCTCCATCCGCTGGTTCACTCCCCAACTGGCTGCAACAGCTGGAGCTGTGCTGATCCGAAGCCAGGAGCCAGGAGCTTCCTCCAGGTCTCCCATGCGGGTGCAGGGGGCCCAAGGGCTTGGGCCATCCTCCACTGCTTTCCCAGGCCATAGCAGAGAGCTGCATCGGAAGTGGAGCAGCCGGGTCTTAAACTGGCGCCCATATGGGAAGCCGGCACTGCAGGCAGCAGCTTTACCTGCTACGCCACAGTGCCAGCCCCAGTATGTATCTATTCTAAATATATTTATAAACTTCAAAAATGGTACCAAAGGAGTAGTTATTGAGGTTCTGCTCTGTGCCACAACTGTACTGCGCACATGGATCACATTATTTCCCTTAACCCTTTGAATGCCTTGTGGGTGGGCATGACTACTCTACTCCCATTTGTGAAAGAGTAAGTCCAAATTGCCACAGCCACAGTCACACACACTTAGAAAGCAGGAGGGTCAAGAACAGAACCCAACACTTGTCCTTATAGCCTAACTGCTATTTCACATCTATAAAACAGGTTTGTCATACAGTATTAGAGATATACTAAATTCTACTTTGTTTTTGATTGATCTCAATTTGGAAATAGTTTTTATAGACTTTACTCCTTTCTGTTTCTTGAGTTTTGGTCACTATTAAATATTTTAGGGAAGCAAACATTTACACAGTAGAAGTCTAACATTTAAAGAAACCCTTCAGTTAATTATTCTTAAATTAAAACAAGCTCCTTCTGGGGCCAGCACTGTGGCTAGTACCGGTCACTGTAGCCATTTGGAGAGTGAACCAGAGGATGGACGATCAATCTCTTCCTCCCTCTCTCTCTACTACAGAGTTACAGAGAGAGAGAGATCTTCCATCCACTGTTTCACTCTCCAAATGGCTGTAACAGCCAGGGCTGGGCCAGGTCAATGCCAGGAGCCAGTTTTATCTGGGTCTCCCACGTGGGTACAAGTGAAGCAGTTGGGACTCTAACCAGCGCTATCTATCTATCTATCTATCTATAAAAAACAGTATCATTTAGGCCTATGAACTTCCTAACTTCAGCTTGTATACTTTTTTATGAATGAGGAGGGCATACATTTAGACATTTGTTTTAGAAGGGGATAAAGACAGTCTGCAAATTGGAATAACACACGGAGGGCTCAAAGAGAATTCTTGAGGGTGGTGTTAGAATAGCTTGAAATGAGTTCAAATATTTACTTTTGTCTATTTTAAAAAAACTGTCCTCATGAAAATTAACACAGAGAAACAAGGAAATACTACCACCTTAAATTTAAATATCAAACAAGCCCAGAATTTAAGCCCAGAGATTTAAAGTCAAGAAACCTGTGTTTGAAAATATAAGAATAAAGAATTCTAGAATGCCAGTAACATGGCACTGTGGGTTAAGCCACTGCCTGTGACTTTGGCTCCCCTATCCCGTATCTGGAGCCCTGGTTGGGGTCCCAGCTGCTCCACCTCTAATCAAGCTCCCTGCTAATGTGGCTGGGAAGGCAGCAGAAGATGGCTCAAATATTTGGAACCCTGACAACCACCTGAGACCCAAATGGAGTTCCAGGCTCTGACTTTGGCGTGGGCTCAGCCCCAGCTGTCATGGCCATCTGGGGAGTGAACCAGCAGATGGAAAATCTCCTTCTGTCTGTTCCCTTCTATCTGTAACTCTGCCTTCCAGATAAATAAAATAAATCTTTAGAAAAAAATAAAATAGAATTCTAGAAAGGTGACAACCTCTTTTGAGGTTCTGGTTGTACTTTACTCCAATAAGGAACTGTGGAGCATTAAGGTTAATCACAATGTGCAGAAAATAAAAGAATAATAATATTTATGCTTCTGTGTTTCTAAAATAGCAATCATTACAGCATATATAGAATTGGATAAATATTTAGAACAAATATTTAAAAATGTTTTCTACTTTTGCTTTTCAGGAAAAGACAATAATGAAACTTCTAGAGTGGCCAAGCTCCAATTCTGATGTATGTGTAAGATGTTAAAGCCATTGGTTTTGATTGAGCTCCTACACTAGGTCAAACAGATTCATTCAAAATGGAGTTATTCATGCTGCAGCACCATGCCACGAAGTCAAAACTAAGTCACTTGTCTGACCTTCTGAGATATCAACAGAGTGAAAAATAAGACAAATCTCCAAGCAGGTTAGCTATATCCAGCATAAGAAAGTCTCCTCTGCTTTTAACTTTTACAAAGAAAGTAACTTTGAAATGACCAACCTGCTTTTTGTTTTCTCTGTTTTCTTACACCTTTTGTCTATACAGTTAACCTCCTCTGTTTAGCTCATTGGAACACTCATTCTGTTTTACAGAAAGCACATATTCTATTTTATAAAACAGAATGAAGTGTTACCTGAATCTAGAATTACAAACAAAAAAGTCAATTATGATTTTTAAGTAGTTTTTTGTAATTTTGTTTCTTGACAAAAATGAAAGCTTAACAATAATTATATAAAAACCTAAAAACAAATGTCATGGGGAAATAAAAATATTAAGGACTCACACATTATCTGATTAGATAATCATCAAGTCACAGTACATAGAGACTACTGAAAATTTACATTCTCATGGAATAATCACATGCATGACATTAAAAAGGAATACTAAAGTCTCAAATTCCCATATATCTCCAGGATCACTCTCCACCTAGTAAGCACTGTAAAAAGAACATTTCTTTTCTAAAAACGTTATGAAATTAACATTTCTCATGGGCTTTTTAAATTTACAAACCAGGAATTGTAGTAAAAACCAAGACAGGAGTGGGCTCAGTTAAACATAAATAGAGTCATTTAGAAAACCTACAAAAAAAGGATTTGATTGTACATTATGTTCAAAAATGAAATTCAGGCTATCAAACTTTATATACCTGATTAACTAATATACATGAAAAATTACTCTCATCCTCTAATTAGTACATCATCTGACTCCCTAATTCTAGATGAAAAGATGTATTAAGACAGAGACTTGGGGGGGCTAGCATTGTGGTATAGCAGGTAAAGCCACCAGCTGCAGTGCCGGCATCCCATTTGGGCACTGGTTTGAGTCTCAGCTGCTCCACTTCCGATTCAACTCTCTGCTATGGCCTGGGAAAGCAGTAGAAGATGGCCCAAGTCCTGGTCCCTGTCCCCGCATGGGAGATCCGGAAGAAGCTCCTGGCTCCTGGCTTTGGATTGGCCCAGCTCCTGCCCTTGGAGCCATTTGGGGAGTGAACCAGCAGAAGGAAGACCACCTTCCCACAGCCTCTGCCTCTCTTTATCTCTGCCTTTCAAATAAATAAATACATCTTTAAAAAAAAAAGAGGCTTGGAATTTAGTGGCTAGATTTGCTAGATTTGTTTTCTTGCTTTTAACATCAAAAAAACAAAAGATATTATTATAACTAAGAGATCTCGTCCCAATCTCCACTAACATCCTATATACTATATAACTATATCCTATTAAGTATCCTATATACTATCCTATAGCTTTATTGCAATTGGTACATTTAATAAGAATTATTCTATGCCATAAATAAGGATAATATCTAGATATGGATATTATTCAATTTAAATTATGAAATTTGATTTGTACTTTGCATACAGATGGACAATTGTGAAAGATTTCCTATGTTATAGTCATAGCAGTAAAACCTAATAAATGCTTAAGCCTAACTTGTCTTTTCCATCTAATTTAGCTTTGCAAAACCCAATTTTTTAAATAGTATAAGAGCATATTTTAGAAAATTATTTACTTGTTAGGAATCCTTCAGTTTAATGCTTGAGATACATTCTTAAAAATATTCTACACATTAAAACCTGGTGTTAAATTGGAAATGGCATAGAAAATTAATTAATTTTTTTAAAAAATATTATGTAGGATCTCTGTCTTTAATGTGCTGTACACTCTTATTTAATGCTATAACTAGTACTCCAACAGTATTTTTTTTCACTTTGTGTTGCTATATGGGGGCAAACTGTTGAAATCGTTACCTAATATATACTAAACTGATCTTCTGTATATAAAGAGAATTGAAAATGAATCATGATGTGATTGGAAGGGGAGAGGGAGCGGGAAAGGGGAGGGTTGTGGGTGGGAGGGAAGTTTTGGGAGGGGGAAGCCATTGTAACCCATAAGCTATACTTTGGAAATTTATATTCATTAAATAAAAGTTTAATTAAAAAATATTCTACACATTAAAACAGAGTTCTCATAGGTGTTAGTTACTCAAGGATAAATAGAATAATTCTTATACTAGTAATGATAAAACACAAAATCTCCCACTCATATACTTCTAGTTTAATTTTTGAAATGGCAAAAAGTACAGATGATGTTTGCACTCAGATGATAAAATTACACTTATCAGAAAACAACAGAGCTGTATCACATGGTTCTGCCATATTCAAACTGTGGGGTTTGGACCTGTACAAAATATAAAGGCAGCTAACAGAGAAGCAGAAGAAAAATGTATGCATGAATATTAATATTACCATTTAAAGAACTCGGTGGCAATTGCCATAGAGCAATAGAGAAAAGAAATTATAGGAATCTAGAGGAGCAATACATTGGCTCCAGCTAAAAGGAAATGTGTCCTCCTTTGGGGAGAAGAAGAAGGAATTCCATATACTTGTGTAGGGGAAGAAGCAAGGAAAAGAGATAATTTGCTAAGTATCAGCAATCATGCTCCTTAATTATTATAATTTCCTACACTAGAAATGGGGCTGTCAGAGTATAGTACAAGGATAATGGAGGTACAGTGAGGCTGTGATGCAAATTGACTCCTGCGGTAGGAATTTCACAGAAACTCTGCAGTGAAATGGCCATGGAAAACTGAAGTAGGCTGGGCTCTCAAGGAGTTCTGCCTAAGAAACATGGCCACACTTATTAGACATGAAGGCCCTGATCTGCATAGTGGAGGAGGCACTTTGTCTACTCAGAAGATTTGAACAAGATCTAGAGCTCAAGGAATACACAGGAGTGTTAAAATCCCTATACAGCAACTTAAAAACTGAAGGAAAAAATGAGCAGTTACTATTTTAAAATGCCTCCCAAAAGTCAGTAATAGTAATAAGTAAATCTTTGCTAGCTTATTGTTGGATATATGTAATTTAACCTCCGTGAGAGTAGAAGTCTTTCCCTAAATTATCCAGAGAAACTGGATATTTACTGAGTCATGTGATATAATATATAAGCCATCCACAATAACAAATAGCATGTATTCTGAAGGATTCAATTCCTTGTGCCACCATTATTAGATTTTATGAGAATGAGGGAGAATGAATTTGGGAGGGGAGCACTCAAGGAAAATGGAGCAATTTTGATCTACAGAATTATACCTCACTGAAAAGTGATTTTTTAAAAGCAAAATAGTTTGTTATTTCTAAGGAGTACCAATTCATCATAATATTTCTCATATTTTTTACTATAAATACTTTCAAGAGAATTCATTCATTAAATATTAAGCACTAGGTAATATTTCCTCAATATTTGCAGCATACATTTGAAAATATTTCAAGTTTTTGAACTATGAAATTCGTCCCTTTCCACTAAAAAAATTAACTGTCACTTCAAAAAAAAAAAAAAGAACTTTAACCAAAGTGGTTTGTTTTTCAGTGTGTTTTAGGTAAAATCAGTACAAAACTTTGTGGTTAATTACCAAAGTCTTGTAAAGGACTGCATTTCAGATCACATTCAGCAAGAAAAACAAACAGATAATGAATCTGCTGGCTGTACATGTTAGGTTTGCTTGCATTTTTTACAACTGTGTATCAATGCAGAATATTCTTGTTTTATTATTCCTACTTTGGATACTCTAATTAACAATGTAGCCAATAAAACTAATAAATAGCAAAGTGGTCACACAGATTTAAAAGAATCATTAACAACATTTTCACAGCTTAATGAGAAATCAAAAATGTAAATGTTCCATCAAAGGTGGGAAAGTAGGACATAAACAAATATTCCCAATTTCCATTATCATGCAGACAGTAACGGATGTTATTATAGTTTTAGTCCCAACAAGGCTGCGGTTCTATGTAACAAACAACTTTCAGGGTCTGACATTTAAGAGAAAATCCTTACTTAAGATCCATGCTTCACCAGCTCTGTGTGGATATGTCACCACTGCCAATAACAGACATAACAGCATTTCATTTACAGTGAAAAGATGACAGTAAAAATAGAGCCATATATATGCATGAATATACAAATGGATTTATATACATATATATGCCAAGTTAAAAAAATTTCACTGCAAAGCAAATCCAAATTGTTCAAAGAGATTATATTCTAAGCAACTCACCTTTCGCCCATCGCTTGCGTGGCAATTCACATTGAGAGGAGTCAGTAAAGCCATTAGTTTTTCTTCATTACCACTCCTGTAAAAAGGTAGTAAGTCAATTTCCACAAATTTATAGAGCTGCTAATGAAGATATATGGATTTTCTTCACAAGGCAGTGGAAAATAAAATATATTTGCTTTGACTTTGTTTCACATGGATCACAATGAAGCTCTTGCAATATTCAATCTAATATATTTCTAATTAATTCATGTTAATCACTATCTAGTGGTATAGCTTTGATAATGTAGCTTTCTACATTCTTTATTTGTTTTATTTATCTGCACAAAGTCACCTTCTTAATTACAAACAAACTTTATTCTGAAAAATGATCTAAAACACTGGAGTTAAAAAATACATACAAAACCCTATGAAGAATTAATGCATTAAATCATAAATGACCAAGAACAAAAAAACATGAACAAGGACTTTAACATTGACTTTATGTCCCTCACGCAAGCTTTGCTAGAGAAATCTTCAGAGGATATGAAGATACAAGCATTTAAACACTCCAAGAACAGCTTCTGAAACGCTGGGCAGCTAAGGTTTGCAGGTACCTTACGGAATGTTCCAAAGAAAATTAACCTCACAATCAGCACCATATTGAAAGATTTTTATCACTATACCAATCTTGCAGAATATTCAGGGGTTTAATAAAGGTCTTATCTTCATTACTGCATAAAATCCAAGCAAGACAACATGTTATAATTTTTATAGTCCTCCACCTGCCCTCCCCTTTTTCTCCCTTAAATGCATTATACTCACTTAAAATGAATGGAATCACTTACCTAGCAGCTTCTAGGAGTTCGTCTTTCTTGTATTCACCTAGATGATTGCAAAATATCATGCTGTTAGCATTTGGCAGAAGACAGATTAAGAAATGCAGTAGGCAGCAAATAGAGAATTAAATAGAGAAGAACAGAAAAAGAGAGTCCACACCCCGCTGGGTGATGGAGCCGTGACGTTAGCCAGCTTGTGAAGGCAGCATCACCAGTGCCTTGGAGACGGGCAGCAAATTGACGCAGCTTCTTGTCCAATCCTCAGATGAAATAGCTTTCTTCAGACAACCAATGAATGCTAAATCTCGTGTCCAGAAACACATTCTCTCTGATAACAGCATGCCAGTTGAAGACAATGTCCCCTCCCCCCTTTCCTATTCAGGCTGTCACAGTATACTTGTGAAGCATAATACATTCTGAGACAAAAGCAAAATAATGTGGCTCTTTAAAGGTACAAATTACTAGGCTTCAAAAAACTCAGTTTTATTTGTAATGATATGAAAAGTTTTTTTTTTTTGAAAAAACATTAATTACCATTGTTGAGCTTTATGGCAATAGAAAATGCAAATACTAGAACCACGATGCCTTTGCCTGATAGGGAAGGTCTGTAGACTGGAAATACGTGAACTACGTACCAAATGCTGTGAACCTCTTGGAGACAGCGCTCCAAAACCAAAACACTGGATATATTCTGAAATGGCAATAATATTCAAACGTGCCACAATCTCTATACTTTTCTTACAAATTCAGTATCAAATTCTAACAAATGACAAATCTCAAACATATTTTTGAAAAGGACTCTAGGGTCCCTAAGAATAAGATACTCAACTATTTTGATGTGGGTAAATTTTCTCTCATTCTGTTTTTTTCACAATGGATTTTAAAAATATATCAGACTGAAGATGGAAATATAATTTAAACCCCCCTTTAACACATTTCTTAGGGAGTTCAAAAATCTAGCAAGCAAGTTTCTTTGGCAAGAAATTTTAATAATACAGTGCTTGTTCATTCAATAAATACAAAGAGTAGCCAGGACGATGATTCAGCTATAATACACCAACTCAGTTTGCTATCTCATTAAAGCAGTAATTATGCGGAGTGTCTTAGCAAGTCATTATATGAAAACAAGTGATAAGTATCCATTTAGGAAATTAAATTTTAGATTAAATGAAAAAGTTACAATTCTAATATAAAATAAGCCCAAAGTATTTTTCAAAATCTTGTTTGCAAATACAGACTTCTTCCCATCTTCTTTCTATTTTCCTATAGAATATATTATCATGATACAAATACTATAAAGACGTCTCAGTACCACCAGGCAAATATTTAAATTCTATCGTGGTACTTCAAGAATGTAGTGGAAAATAGAATTAAAAGATAGGCTTATGCTGGTACAAAAAAATTTTTAAATCCATGCATATGAGGGGAATTCAAAAAGCTCAGGACAATGTACATTTTGAATAAACCATGCATAGACTTCAAACATTTTTGCACCAAAATAAACATATTTTAACTCACTTTTTCCATAAACTTTTTGAAGTTCCCTTGTATACCCATATTTACCCAGCAATATTCCAACACTTAAGCCTCATGAATTACGATTGGTTAAAATCTAGAATACCTATTCTTCTCTAAGGCAATTTTGTATACCAATAAAGTCACATATTCAACAACATGCATCAGTAACCTAGAATGTACAACTTCATGATCTTAGAGCTGGTCTTTCCAATTTCCCATAAATTATATTTCAGATTCTTCCACTACTGAAGGGTGAACATTATATTATTATATTCTCTGGCTAATCAGGCTCAAAGCCAAAGTCCTGCCTTTATACATTTATTCAAAAGACCTATGAATATGTCAGATTCAAAACCAAAAGACACTATCATTTCTGACCTCAAGGAATGTTATTCTATTAAAACAAAGAAACAAACATGAAAACAAAGTATGAAAAAAATCTTATGAAATAGCTATCGCAGGTTTACTAACTAGTCTAAACAGGATTAACAGGAGTCTGAGAAGTGGGTGCTTTGTTTTCAAACAGCTTTGAGAAAACACCAGTATTTGGACAAAGCGGAGAACAAAGTATATTTAAAGATCTGTAAGTTTTGTGATTACATAAAATATTTCCTTCCATACTCTATTCCAGGAAACCTTTGTTGGGGAGAAAGGTGGGGGGGGGGGGGGGGGAGGAAACACTAAATTCTGACATGGTTTATATTTTAGAATAAGTATAAATTCCTTTGACATACAGTACAAGCACTAAAACTGTGAACTGAAAACAGCTACTACTGAAATTTAACTCAGAGTGAAGCAGGACTCTAAAAAGCTGGGCAATGAAAGTGTGGTGATTTGGGCCCCTCAAAGTTGAAATCATCCTACCCATGGAAACTTCTCAAGCATAGCTTATTGACATTTTCACCAAAAGGCACATTTTCGCAAAAATGTTATTCCTTCCTGGATAAGCTGATAATAAAGCAAAGCTTTCAAACTTCTAAGAGCATCCAACAGAATCAGACACAGGTATTACAAATGACTTCCCACTGTTACGAGATCCTAGCGCTTCACTCAGCTTTTCTGCAGTACATTCCAGCATCCACTATCTGGTGCCCAAGGACCACAATCTATAAACAGCTGAAGCTATTTTTTTCAAAAGCTACCTCACAGGAACAACTAACATAATGGATTTAGAACCTGTTACACATTCTGACAGCAAATCGGAGCCGCTTACTTAGCAGCCAAACCACCAGTTCTGTTTCATTTTAGCTGAGAATCTGAAAATATTCTGGCTGAGACGATGGTGCTCTATAAGGCATTTATATTCTTTAATAACATCCAGATAAAGGCTAGCAATAGATCAGCCAGAAAGGAAACTAGACAATTATAGTCAAGATAATAACAGCCAAGAATGGAGAAAATAGATGGTCTGAAAATTTTTTTATTGGAATAAAGTGAGATTTAAAAAAAAAATAAGGAAACCACAAAGTTTACTTTCTCAAGTGTGAACTGTCTGTATTAGTCAAATAAGAAATGCTGTGCTGTATGTCCAGATACCCACATACAAACACACAAGTCAATGTATTCATAAGCTATTGAGTAAAGGCTAAAAACAAAACTGTCCTTAGTATTTCTTTGAATTGTCAGAACAGCCTCTCTTTCACTGACTGTAAAGGCAAAATTAATTTTGAATACAACCCAGAAAAAAACCTAAATCAATAAACAAAAGTCATAATCACTGCAATTATCTCAGTTTCAATATTTTAAGGAGCTGTTACCGATCTTCAGCATCTGACAGGATCAAAGTAGACCTAATTTTGTAAAAATTAGTTATTTGGTTTAGTTGAGGTGGATTAACACAGAAAGATCACGAGTATGAATTAACAAATTCTTAAAGCAATAAAGGACAAAAAAAGAATTCTGACCTTTCTGTTCTTTACTTCCAAACCATGTGTAAGTTATGCCATCAATACCATCTCATATTATATGAAATGGGGGTGGGGGCATGATTTGAAAGTGACCCTTGGCTGGCGCCGTGCTTAACAGGCTAATCCTCCGCCTTGCGGCGCTGGCACACCAGGTTCTAGTCCTGGTTGGGGCGCCGGATTCTATCCCGGTTACCCTTCTTCCAGTCCAGCTCTCTGCTATGGCCCGGGAAGGCAGTGGAGGATGGCCCAAGTCCTCGGGCCCTGCACCCGCGTGGGAGACCAGGAGAAGCACCTGGCTCCTGGCTTCGGATCAGCGAGATGCGCTGGCCGCAGCGGCCATTGGAGGGTGAACCAACGGCAAAAAGGAAGACCTTTCTCTCTGTCTCTCTCTCTCTCACTATCCACTCTGCCTGTTTAAAAAAAAAAAAAAAAAAAAGTGACCTTTTCTTCTTGTCACCTCACCCCCAATTTCAGAATTGGTCTCCTAAGGGGTCACCTACAACATATTCATTTTCAGTCAATGAAACTGGTGCCAAGGTATTAAACGAACTGTCTGAGGTTTCACTGGTTATTATCCACTATCTACTAGGCCCTGAACTAGGCTAATAGATAAACACAAATGAACAAAATTTGAGTTTTGGAAGAAGCAATGTAAGCAAAAGAGAGGAGTATTAAAATAGTAACAGTAATAAAATGATTTTTAGAACAGTGACAGTTACTAGCTTTAAACAAGCTAACCATACTAATATAACAAACCAAAAATGCTCATCAGAACTACTTTAAAGCATTTGGACTTCCATATGAACTTGTAAACAAGGGATACCGGGCCAAGGAAACAAAGATGACTCATTCTGGGTCTAGTCAAATGATCGATGCATTTTGCATTTCCCATAGCATGTTTTAATTTCTAACTTATTAGATATCTCAAGGGAAGAGATATGTAAAAGCTCCAGTGAAGAATCTCACATGTTACTATAGAGCTCTTATGTTGTTCAGTGCTAAGTAGTGCCATGAATTGGTAATTCTGATACAGATATTTTCTCATTAAGGTATCAGCAAAATTAAGAGATGTATTGATTCTTACAGCTAAACAGTCTATGTGAAAATATGCATTTTGGTGACATATTCCATTGTGTTTTCATTAGTAGATCTGAAAATTCAAAATCAGCTATGAGGTCTTAGAACAAAGCTAGCTAAGGCTCTGGGAAATGATCTAGTCACAATAAGTTAGATTTTTCCACCGAGAGTAATTTTCGGACAGATATTCAACTATATATAAATATGGGTCCCAGGACGATTTGAAGTTTTATCCCCTGGGGTCTTTTATGAATATATTCAGAACAAATGGGATAAAATTACAAAGATATCAGAGCTCTCAATGCCTTCTTCATACTTTTAAATCCCATCAAATCTTCCCACTTTCTGATATTAGCTTGAAAGTGCATACCATCATTTAAGCCTAGACTCATAGCCAGACTAAATACTCCACACACATTTTAAACACAGAATAGCTTGGGGTCTTCCAACTCTAGATATAAAGAGTACCAGGATACTTCAGCAAGTGCATGGAGCACACTATTATCTTCTAATTCCTTTTTCCATGAACTTTATGAGGTAGACTCCTATTTTCCTGGTCTAGATCCTCTCCTTTTATTTTCTCCTACAATTGTGACCTTTTAACTAGCTAACATTAGCTAGCATTAAATACCAACTGTGCTTACCACCAACACAATCCCAAAGCTATGCTGACCAACACATGCGTTACCATCCTCAGGTGTCCACTTAAATTTAAATAAATTAAAATCATGTGAAAAATAGTATTCTGTTCCTCGGTTACACCAGCCATACTGCAGGCAGCACAAAGGAACAGGAAGTTACTGTATGTCATAATGGATAGTGCAGAGAACATAAAAATAGTTAAAACTTCCACTGGACTATGCAGTTTTATAGTGTTTTAAATTACTATTTAAGAATTCATCTTTTACCCTAATAAACTACTGCTCATATATTTCTTACTCCAAAAATAGTCACTGCCAAAATTCTATAATACAAACTCCCACACATACACTGAAAACCGAACAATCATTTCATCACTATAATACATAGGGAAAAATACTGGACTGAGCAGAAGCTTTGGACTAAACTCTAGCTCTGCCACTGATTTTACCTGCATGGCCTTAGACAAGTTGCTTCATCCTATAGGGAGCCTTCACTTTACTCTCATATGGAAAATGAAGGGTTTAAATGATTTCTAATGGATCAGCTCTAAAATGTTCACCTTTTATTGGGTTCTCAGTATTGGTCAGAGATTTTTCTGAGATGCTTTTAAAGTTGCTCTAAATAGGTATTAAGAGAAAACATAAAATTTTCTGTAAAAAATAATGTCTAAGAAACTGTTACAAGAAGCAATACTCAGAAATTCTAGAATAAGTGGCAAAGCAATTTTAGCAGGCTGTAACTCTCTACTTGGTTAATAGATATGAACTTTCGATAATCTTTTAATTAAAAGTTTGATGAAAACCAGACTTATTTTCTTGTTATTCTCTAAAAAACACAGCATAATATTTACATTGTATTAGGTTTTATATATAATCTAGAGATAATTTAAAGTACAGGGGAGGATACACCTAAGTTATAAGCAAATAGTACATCATTTTATATACTAGACTTGAGAAAATATTGATTTTGGTATTTGTGGGGAGGATCAGTTTCTGGGACCAAGCCTCTCTGAATACCAAGGATATCTGTAATTACATTGAGACATAAATATATACACACCAAGGAAAAGTTGCATTATGAGATAAATATATATTCTTTGAAGTTGGATATTAAAAGCCAAGAAAGGTATTCCTTAGGCAGTTGTTAACCAATGAGACATTCTGCTAAACTTGCCTATAACTTAAAAGAAAACGGCCTTTTAGACCACACTGCAGAGGGAAAAACTTTTCGATATATGAAAAAGAATGAAGGAAGATGGAGGAAGGAGGAAAGAACTCTCATTCTAAGCAATATAGTTTAAGGGCACCAGGTACCGAGTCTAATAAGAGTTCAGAATGCCCATAATTACTTAAGCCATCAAATTACCTGTGTCAATGGCTGAGGGCTGGAGAAGTGGGATATTGATATTTTAGTTATCACAAAGTTTATTCCTAAAAAAGTAGTGTGGAAAAGTAAATTCTATATTTGACTCAAAAGCAATAGTTTTATGTTTTGTTCCACATCAGTGGTCCTTTTACTTTAACTGTCAATTCATGCTCACCAATTTGCAAATCCCAAATCCAAAAAGTTCTAAAAATTCATTTGGCAGCAAAACTTGACCTACTTAGTGTATATAGCTATCGTATGTTTCTCAGCAAAAATACTGTTATAAGGTACATCCTCCATTGGGACACTTTGAAATATAGGGTGGATGTACTGTGTCTTTTCTTAAATCACCTATTTTAGATGCTTGATTCTGTGAATTCTGACAAACGTATACAGTTGTGTGAACAACATCCTCAAGATACAAAACATTTCAATCACCAGAAAAAGTTTCCTCTAGCCCCTCTGAAATTAATCTCCTGTCCTTGTCCCATTCTATGACAACCACTGATCTGACTTCTATTTCTATAATTCTCAATAAAATTGGAGACACAAAGAGAGAGAGAAAGACAGAGGTAGTTCTTCCATCCTTTGGTTCACTCCCCAAATACCTGCTACATCCATGTAGGAGCCGGGAGCCAGGAACTCAATCTGGATTTCTCAGGTGGGTGGCAGAGAAGTGCTTGAGCTATCATCTGCTCCCTCCCAGTGTGTGCATTAGTAGGAAGCTGGATCAGAAGTGGAGCAGCAGGGGCTTGAACAGGGCACTCCAATCCTGAATGAGATAGCTCAAGTGGCAGCCTAATTACTGTGCCAAATGCCCACACCTTCTCCTACAAATTTATTTTAGAGAATATCATAGGAATGGAATACATAAACTTTGGAGTCTGGCTTCTTTTCATAGTACAAATGTTTCTGAGGTTCATTCAAGCTGTTGGACATATAAGTCATTTATTCTTTTTATTGTAACATAGTATTCCATCATGTGGACATTCCTCAATTTGCTTACCCATTCGCCAGCTGCTAGCCATCTAGGTTGTTTCCAGCTTCTGGTGATTATGAATAAGCCTACTACAAACATTCAGACAACATTTTGTATGAACATACAACCTCATTCCTCTGGGGTAAATACCTAGCAACAGAGATGCTAGGTTGTGTAGGCATATGCTTTAACTTTGTAAGAAACTGCCAAACCATGTCTTTTTTTTAAAGTATGAGAAATTCTCTAATCTGTAATATGAACCTGTGGTCCATAGAATGGGATAAGAACAAAAAAGAAACTGACTACTGAGAAATAATGTTAGTACTAACACATATCACACCTGGAAATCCTAACTTTGCCTCTTAGGTCACGTAAGCTGACCTACTTTGAACATCTTTGAAAATTCTACATTTCTCACTTGCTTTGTGGTTTGTATGAAAAAACAAAGAAAATGGCATTTTCTGATTTTGGTTCATGGCACACAGGCATTCCATATATGTTTAGAAATGATGGCAAACAGTTCTTGTAGGAAAATCCTACAGTATAGATAATGCTGAAAGTAAAAGCCAATCCTGGAAACACTTGTTAATGTTACCATTAGTGTCGAAGCATCACAGCAAGGCTGTGTGCATGATGGAATGTGTATCACAGCTTAATCTAAGCAGCTTTCTAAAAAATAAAATAAAAGGAACAAGGAAGTTCTGAATGGTCATCTATCAAAAAGATAATAACAAGCACTGAAAATTACATAAATCTAATTTTGACATTTTAAGAAGTAATAGGCAGATAAATTTATATCAGCATACACAAAAGGAAAGCATGAGTGACTCAAATTTCATTATTATTAATTAAAATCATCTTATTTATGGTTTGGATAGAATTGTTGCAGCCCTATTTTGCTAAGTATTTAAAACAAAGAGGAACTAGACAATAAAATGAATACCAAATGATGAGTTAAATATAGTTCATAGAGGAAAATTAAAATATATTGTGGATACAGGGCTACATGTCCTCAGCAAATAGGTGAAAGTATCCCAATAATATAATTTTAGGATTATCTGAAATTGAACGTCTCCTCGTTCCATTTTTCCATTACTTCAAATAAAGTATTCTGACTTGCACTTAGACTTGAAACTATTTCCTAAAGCAAAGTACCACAAAGCAAATTTTCAAAAAAACACAAGTATATCCCTTTGTTTACTCAGAAAACCTTTCCTCCATATCTGCCGTCATAAAAAACCCTCACACATCTTCTCAGCTGAACAAACTAGGAGAAGATCACAGTAAAAAGCATTTCAAATCAAAAGCAATAATAATAATACAATAGCCCATGATGTTAAATTTATGAGAATGGTTACGTAAATATATTAAAGTTCTTTTTCTTTTCTATTGGATATTTTTTGAAGCTAACTATGCTCAGCAAAGGAGCAAATTGACTTTCTAGATATTATATCTAACAGCCGTCTTTATAGTCTTTCAGGAAACAATATTCTCTAAAACTGCTTCTTTCAATACTATTTTCTTTAACAAGCCTGAAATTCCTCCTAGCTAAATTGTGAATGCTCACTATCTGTGCTGAAACTGGCTATACAAGAATTAAAGATTGTTCAATTTCAATAACTAAATTAATAGTTCAATAAACTAGCTACACTATTTAAATGGTTATCCTAAAGAAGTCTGAATTGGGGGACATACATCCATTAAGTACAAGCAGAATCAACAAAGTGATTGCTCTTAGGATTATGTTCAGAGGGGCCAGCATTATGACATAGAGGTTAAGCTGCCCCCATGCTGGCGTCCCACAAGTCCTGGCTACTCCACTTCCTTTCCAGCTCCCTGCTAATGGTTTTGGAAAGTAGTGGAGGAGGGGCCCCTGCCACCGACATGGGAGACCTAGATAAAGCTCCTGGCTTCAGACTGGCCCAGTGCTAGCTGTTGGCAGCCATCTGGGCGTGAACAAGTAGATGCAAGATTCTTTCTCTCTCTCCTTCTCTCTGTATCTCTTTCAAAGGAAATAATTTTTTTTAAAAAAAGGATTATGTTCAGGGGCCGGTGCTATAGCATACTGGGTAAAACCACTGCCTGCAGTGTCGGCATCCCATATGGGTGCCAGTTTGAGTCCTGGCTGCTACACTTCCGACCCAGCTCTCTGCTATGGTCTGGGAAAGCAGTAGAAGATGGCCCAAGTCCTTAGACCCCTGCACCTGCATGGGAGACCCAGAGGAAGCTCCTGGCTCCTGGTTTTGGATCGGTGCAGCTCTGGCCATGTAGTCAACTGGAGAGTGAACCAGTGGATGGAAGACCTCTCTCTCTCTCTCTCTCTCTCTCTCTATTTCTCTGCCTCTCCTTCTCCCTCTGTGTACCTCTGACTTTCAGATGAGTGGGTGAATCTTTATTTAAAAAAAAAAAATATGTCCAGAAAGATTACTGGACAAAGTATTAATCAAATTATTTTCAGTTTTATCATTAATTTTTGGCTATGTGACATGATATTCTTAGTCACATATTAAGCTAATCCATCAAAGTTGCAAGCTCTATTACATTGTGATCCATTTAAAGCCTTCCCTTTGCTTGAAATTCTTTCCATTCTTATTGCCACCATTTATTTAAGCACTTTTTCCTCTCACCATCCTCCTCCAACAGTTTTGCAAATGATCCTTAATGTCTCCAGCTCTTAATTCAGAGCTAATATGTTTTTCTGCTTTATTTAATGTACTCCCCTCCTCAATATTAAGACAGAAAACAATAAATTTACAGCCCCCATTCCTATGCCTTACAAAATAATGTTTAATTCTACAGCCTGACGTTCAAAATATTCTTAAAGGCTTTTATTTTTTAAATTTATTACTCAATATTCTCCATTCCATCTCAACTTCCCAACACAAAAACTCTACACTTTCCCCCAAATATACCTTGCATCTTCCTGATTTTCTTTGTTCATGCTGATAAGTATTTAACCTCCAATCCTTTTCCACTTCTTAAAATTCTGCTCCAAGAGAATGATCCAACATGGGAAGCGAGATACATAGCAGATTCATAGAATGGCAGATGTCTTAAACAGCACTCTGGCCTCAGAATCAGCCCTTAAGGCATTCGGATCCAGCTAAAAACTCCATGAAAGTATTTCAGGCATGGAAAGCCAAGACACTGTGGTTAAAACAAAACAAAACAAAACAAAACAAAAACAGCACTCTGGCCTCAGAATCAGCCCTTAAGGCATTCGGATCCAGCTAAAAACTCCATGAGAGTATTTCAGGCATGGAAAGCCAAGACACTGTGGTTAAAACAAAACAAAACAAAACAAAACAAAACAAAAAAACTACCTAAATGAAAGATCTCTGTGAGTGAGATCCCAGCAGAAAGAACGGGCTATCACAGAAGGAGGTACCTTTCTCTGAAGGGAGGAGAGAACTTCCACTTTGACTATGACGTTGTCTAAATCAGATCGGAGTTGGCAAACTCAAAAGGCTTCCATAGCCTTGGCAACTCATGACAAGAGCCTAGGGAGATTACTGACACCATAAACAAGAGTGTCAATTGTTAAGTTAACAACAGGAGTCACTGTGCACGTACTCCCCATGTAGGATCTCTGTCCTTAATGTGTTGTACTATGTGAATTAACAGTATAACTAGTACTCAAACAGTACTTTACACTTTGTGCTTCTGTGTGGGTGCAAACAGTTGAAATCTTTACTTAGTAAATGCTAAATTGATCCTCTGTACACAAAGATAATTGAAAATGAATCTTAGGCCGGCGCCGTGGCTCAATAGGCTAATTCTCCGCCTGCGGCTCCGGCACCCCAGGGTTCTAGTCCCGGTTGGGGCGCCAGATTCTGTCCTGGTTTCTCCTCTTCCAGTCCAGCTCTCTGCTGTGGCCCGAGAGGGCAGTGGAGGATGGCCCAGGTCCTTGGGCCCTGCACTCGCATGGGAGACCAGGAGAAGCACCTGGCTCCTGGCTTCGGATCGGCCAGCTGCAGCGGCCATTGAGGGGTGAACCAACAGAAAAGGAAGACTTTTCTCTCTGTCTCTCTCTCTCTCTCACTGTCCACTCTGTCTGTCCAAAAAAAAAAAAAAAAAAAAAGAAAGAAAGAAAGAAAGAAAGAAAAAAAAAAGAAGAAAAGGAAAACAGAAAATGAATCTTGATGTGAATGGGATGGGAGAGGGAGCGGAAGATGGGAGGGTTGCAGGTGGGAGGGAGGTTATGGGGGGAAAAAGCCACTGTAATCCAAAAGTTGTACTTTGGAAATTTATATTTATTAAATAAAAATTTTTTAAAAAAGATAAATGTATGTGTTCAAACTAACACATCGAAGAATACAGGTATTTTCTCTGCTCAAAAAAAAAAAAAAAAATTCTGCTCCAAAATGCAGTTAGGCTTACACGAGGTCCTTCACAAAGTTTATGGTCAATGAAATTAAAATTAAGTTTATTGCAGTGTAAAAAAAAATTGAAATCCAAGATACAAGAGGTTTTCAAAATGTTCGTGAAAATGTGTACTATGTGAAACTATGCATGGCTTTCAAAAATCACTCCCATTATCATTCCAATTTTAAAGTTCCTAGTTTTGCCGTTATATAGTTTTAAAATTTTAGGCAACTAACTTGTAAGTTTAAAACTTTATAATCGAGTGTGACAGAGGTTCTTATCCTCTGATAACTTCACGGAATTCAACAAATCTGTAAATATCCTACAAATGTAGGCAAAATTTCAAATTGATGTCAAAATGTGTAAAGTAATTTCTCCCTAGAAACTGGGTCTCAGAATTCTTAAAACAGTACAAGACTCAAAAACGGTTAGCATCTATTTTCTGATTTAAATCTTTTTACATAGAAATATACAGAGATGCACAACTATCCCCCAAATATAAGTCCCTAAGACCTTTAAAATCCCAGTGCTTAGCTGTTATCTCCTAAAAATGGCTCGCAACCATTTCCCCTCACCCACCTGATAGGTGCTGTTCACACAGGAGGCACACCACTTCCATTTGCAGCAGCTGTACACCACAGCCTGCTAAATGTGGAAGATTTTCTATGAGTTCGATGCCATTCTTAGTGTGCAAGCTCTAATTCCACAACTTTTGCTCCTACAGATTCAAGATTTATGGTATTACTATTGTATTGTGCTTAGCATATTGTAGATTGTGAATGTATATTTGTTAAATGAACAAAGAAATGGTGTGATGCAAAAAACTAATACATGAATGGCATTACCAAAAGGGCTTAAATGAGAAAGATTATACCTAGGCTAATACATTAATCAGGCTTCACTGAAGACAAATTACTTCTAACCTTAAACAGGAGATTCAGGGATGCTTTTGAGAAAACATAATGAAAAAAAAAAAAATAAATGAAGCACGCGTAGTTAAAGCAGTAAATGACAACTGATGTGTCTTGAGAAAACCAAAATTGCAAAGTCACCATATCTTTGAGATGTTTTACAAACCAAGAACATAGAGTCTGGCGCTGTGATGTAGTGGGTACAGCTGCCGCCTGCAGTGCAGATATCCCATATGGATGCAGGTTTAAGACCTGGCTGCTCCTCTTCTGATCCAGCTCTCTGCTATGGCCTGGGAAAGCAGTGGAGATTTGGGGCCCATGGATCGGCATGGGAGACCCTTCTAGAAGAAGCTCCTGGCTGCTGGCTTCTGATTTGCCCAGCTCTGGCTGTTGTGACCATTTAGGGAGTGAACCAGCAGATGGAAGATTCTCTCTCTCTCTCTCTCTGCCTCTATAACTCTACCTTTCAAATAAATAAATAAATCTTTTAAAAAATCAACTGTGCCCACATTACAAAGAATAAAATGAAATCACATACAAAATCAGAATGACAATAGTTCTCACATCATTCAAGTACATGTAGTGATATGTACTTCTGCATTAGCCTGCAGCTTCTTAGGACTGTACAATACCTGTCACAAGAAACAGATCTGACCATCCTGAAATAGGGGTCTCACAAAACTTCAGGCCCTCCATAGCTAATACATTGAGGGGCTATGCATCCTGCTAAGGGCAAGGACTGCAGGAAAGTCATTTACTTTCCCACAGGGACAGTATGGTTCCTATAAATCACAGTATGCTGTGTTCACATATCTCCAGAGCTCTCAGATTGCAGGTACCACAAACAAAACAATTTCTTGAATGAAGAGATAAAGTATGCACACTGGTTTAAACAAAAATGAATAGTTTTTGAAGTAACTATTTTAATATATCTACAATACTTGACATGAATGCTTTAAGAGGAATATCTGAAGTAAGGTGTTTTTGATTATTTGGGCATTTCTATTCTTTGATGGACCTGTTTTCCTCTCATAAATTTATCAAGTACCCTCATATCAAAATTATCACTAGTATTAACTGAAATACTGCTACTATAAAAATTAACACTCTTGGAAAAATTTCCAACGAAACTGCTAATTTAGCATTTTAATGTCTGTTGTTGGTGGAGTTCCTTTCTGAAATATATCACACACTTTTATGCATTCACAATAATTTAACTTTTCATGACAATGCCGTCAATTATCAGGAACCTCCATCAGCCAGTGCATTAACAGAGTCATGGTCTCTGTTCCTACAGGGATGTTTGTATGTACACAAAATGGCTCCTGAATGCTATGCACATATGTAATTTTGTTCTATTTGAAACACAGAGATGGGGCAGAGATCTTCCATCAGCTGGTTCGCTCCACAAATGGCCACAATGACCAGAAGCCAAGGACTCAAGCAATTGGGACATCTGCTGCTGCTTTCCCAGGTGCATTAGCAAGAAGCTGGGTCAGAAGTGAAGCCGCCAGGACTTAAACCAGCACTCATGGGATGCTGAAGCTTAACCTGCTGCACCATCACAACACCAGCCCCACAGGTGTAATTTTAAACTTTTTAATAATCATTTTAAAAAAGCAAAGAAACAGGAAAATTAACTTTAAGAATACATTTTACTTAACCTACTATATCCAAAATATTCTTTCACTGGAACCATTTCTCTGTGAATGCTATTGGACACTGCACATTTAAAACCACCTAGAGCTGGAAGATCACAGTAAGCAGGTGTACTCAGTAAATAGTAAAAACTGTTACTATGGTAGTAGCAAATTTGCTCAGAGATTGTAGGGATCTCTGAGGTAAAAGGAACTTCAGAGATTCAGAGCACGATTTTGAACCTCTATCTGATAGGAGCTGGAGTGGTGGGTAGGAGAAAGAACAAAGGGGAGGCAGAGGAGGAGAGAGAAGTAAGAGTGAAGAAGGAGAATAAAGAAGAGGCAGAAATGAGGTTAGGAAGGTGGCAAGAACCCAGTTTAAAAAGTCCTTGAGGAATACAGGCTCTGAGAAGGCTGGAGATTCAGAAGTCTGACCAGAAAAATGCAAAACCGAGGTTGTTGTTAGTAGTTAATCTACGGGATTTAAGGACGCATGCAATTCACAGGTATGAAGCATTCAATAATAACTGCAACATGCTACAGTATCCAGAGAGAGACCAGTGGTGGTGAGTAATGATTCTTAAAGGGGCAGCATAAAGATTCTTAAAGCCTACCTCCCTTAAATGTACATGCCATGAAGTGACTAAGAGTATGCTTGGGTAATGTGTCAAACATACTATTTATTAATGACTTTTGCTGAATCTGGTAGAGATGAACAACTTTTCCAAAAGCTATATGGACCATTCCTAGAGACTCTGAAGTCCCGGGCAAGGGACCAAAAGAACTGGTAAACTCATCACTTCCTCCTGCTGCATAGTCTTTAAAAGAAGTGGAAATATGAAAAATAGGAACTGGCCCAAATCTGGTCTTGAGAAACTGAGCTTAGGGTGTAGAAAGATGAACCTCAGACAATTGGTGATGGGCATTAAGGAACAACATGAGGAATGTTTAATAAGAAAGAACGCAATGTCCTATTTAGATCCTCCTGACCCTACAAAAGAAAATGTTCAGATATGTAAGTGAAGAAAGACTAAAAGCTGACTTAAGGCTAGCCCTGATAAAACTATTCTGAATCAAGTATGGCAGCGGGTTCAATGAATCAATATGAAAAATTACACGAAAGCAAATGGGAACTTGGGCTTTACTGGTAGACTTTAAAGCAAAAAGGAGGGCGGATACTTAGTCAAGAGCATAAAAGCCTGAGGTGGTGATTGTAGAAGGATCTGGACTACAACTGTAAGTATTTCAGAGAGGCCTCTCCAAAAGAAAGACATTGAGCCTTATACAGTGTTGCTCCAAAAGAAGTTACCGCACTTGGCTTAACACTCGGGAGAAATATTTCTAACCATTTCCGCTATCCAATAATGGATTGCTCAGGGAGAGAGCTCACGGGGAATCTGCAAAGCTAGAACTGATGTCAGACGGCCTCCCACCCTCTTTACCAGCTTCCCCTGGATGCTCCAAACTCAAACCTACTTGTTACATTTCTTCATCGCTTTTCCAAATTTCCTCGGCTTAGGCTTTCACAATGGATCTGATCTATGATTAATGTTCCTGTTGTCTTAGAAGAGCTGCTGAAGACTTAGCACATGCACAGAGCCTAAAACTGCAACTCATTCAACCTCGGCACATGTGGGAGAATAAAACAACAAAACCCTAACCTGCAGAACCAAAGACTCTAGCAAGGGTGGGAGCCTTGCTTTCTGCCAAAGGCCGTTTGGGTATTTACTACATCCTTCAAGGGCCAACGTTATCAACTTAAAAACTGCTATACATTCAATGGATTTCACGTGTGGTTACTTTGGCAGGGCCGAACCAAAGGAATTTACGGGTTGTATGTTCCCCACCCCTACACTAGAGCAGGACCAGAACGAAAATGCTGGAACCCTTTCAGAAGCAAGGGGTCCACTAATTAGGGAAATGTGACGTTGGAGCCCATCTTACTAAACTTTATCACAAATGGGCTGGTTCCAAGCCCCTCCAATCAGAACTTGCCTTGCCAGTGCTTGTGCATCCCAGCTTTTCCTATCTGATCCATAAAGCTTTCCCCAGACTCCTCATCAGAGAGACAGATCTGAATCATGCATCCCTCATTTAGCCATAATGAAGCCTCCACAAAAACCTACAAGGGCAAGTCTGCACAGTTTCCAGTCTGCTGATCACAGGGAGGTGCTGGGAAAGCAGGATGCCAGGAGAGACTGTGGAAGCTCCCTGCCCCTTCCCATACGCCTTGCTCTAGGTGCCTCTCTTTCTGGCTGCCTGCAGCAGGGCTCTGTTCCTTCCACAGGCTCTAGGAGAGAATCCATCTTCCTGCCTGTTCTAGCTTCTGACGGTGTTGACATTTTTGGCTTGTAGCTGTCAGCAGTATGACCTCTTGGTTCTGTCAACCCATCTTCTGTGATTCTGGCCCTCCTTCAATCATTCTTTTAAGGATCCTCATGATTACAGTCAGCCTACCCAGACAACCCAAGAAAAGGCATCCATCGTAAGATCTTTAACTGAATCACATCTGCAGAGTTTCTTTTACCCTGTAGGGCAACATATTCATAGGTTCTGAGAATTAGAAGTGGACATCTCTGGGGAGGCTCTGTGCTAGTAAGAAGCAGATTGCAAGCTTCTAACCACAACACTGCTTCTCAAACACTACTCCTCAGTTAAATAGAGAGCAGATACTTCTAACGTATTTCCTAGAAGTTGCTAGGAATACACACGTTTTCTTCACTAAGATACATGAAATATATCAACTAGAGTATAGACAGTCTATAAAGCAACAAAAATTTTTGTCTGGCATATGCCTTTGTTTTAAAGTAAAATAAGCTCTTTGAAAAATATATGATAAACATCTACTCTACTTTCTGATTAAGGCTGCAATGAAATAAAAATATCCTTTATTGGGGAGGACATTTGGTTCAGAGTGCTAAAATGCCAGTTTGGATGTCCGTATTTCACGTCAAAGTGCCTGGGCTCCACTCCTGGCTCTGTTTTGGATTCCAGCTTCCTGCTAATTCACACCCTGGGAAGCAGCAGGTGATGGCTCAGGCACTTGGGTCCCTGCTACCCATCTGAGAGACCTGGACTGAGTTCCTGGCTTTGGCCTAGCCCCAGTTGTTGTAGGCATGTGGGAAGTGAACCAGCAAATGGGGGCTGTCTCCCTCTCAAATAAATATAATAAAATATTCATTATCAATAAAAGCATGTTTGTACATTCTGAAAGGTAAACATTAATGCTGGAATTCTGAATACCTGTATGCATGCTTCTTTTCAGTTGCAAAGAATTAAAATTTAATTTTTTGGTAAAATCATGTATTTTTACACAATAAATATTCAATTTTTAGTTTGTATACTAGGTGAGGAAGGTATTAGGATAAAATGTAAATCTAAATAGAAAAACACAGCAGGCATGTCATTTTTGTCTGCCCAACTGCCTATTACAAACTTCTGGTAATCTTACTCACCTTTATTTTGAAGAACTGCTCCTCCCCAACTCAGATCACCTGATTCCAGTGGGTTCCACTCACAGTGCCCCATAGCCCTGGCCAATCAAGATTGTCTACCTGAAGACCAGTGACTGATCAGGTACAGTTACTGAAGCAAAACAGCTCAGAGTGTTTCCTTGAGCTTTTTCATTATACAACTGGGAAGAAGAGCCATTATACAACATTAGAAGAACCACAGGGTTGTGTCCTCAGAGCTGCCAATGGCAATGTGCCTCAAATCTGGAGACACAGAGGCCGGCAATATTTGGCAGTGGGGGAAGGGACAGAGAGAGCAAAGCAGGGAAAGAAACGGTAGTGAGGGAAAGTCAGCAGAGAAAAGGTGGATGAATTCGAGAAAGAACCAGTGACTATCAGATGCATGACAAGGCTTGAGTTCCTAATACAACAGACCCTGAAATAAAACCCATGTTTGCCTTTATATGGCTAATTTCCTAACCAACCAATTTTGTCAGCATAAATAATAGCAATTGGATGAATGAATGTTCATAATGTGCTTTATTCCCTTCCCTGTAACTGCTTTCGACCTCACTGCTCATTATAAGTCTTTCTTCTGGCCCAAACTTTACGACGTTCATCACAAAGAAGCGGCTGGGTGGGTGCACATGTCCATGGAGACTCCAAGGACTCTTCTGAGCCATGTGCCTTGAAGGGGCCCGAGCTGGACCCGGCTTGGGAATCACTGGTGAGCTCTCGGAGAAGCATCAGCTTTGAGGCCAGGTATGTTCAATGAACCTTAGCTCTGCTATCATCTGTCCACATGAGTCTGATCAAATCATTTAACCTTCCTCTGAGTTTCATGTTTCTCATTTTTAAAAACAAAAGGATCATACTTAGGCGGTTGCTCTGAGGGTCACAGATAATACAAATAAAACCCTCAACACAGAACACGCCCATACCAGTTAACAATCACATTGGTGATTATGACAATAAAGGGATTCAAATCTTAGAGCATTTGATTGACTAACAATTGTTTCTTATTTCTTCCTGTGAATCACCAGGGAGGCAGGACCTCCTTTTCATTAATGCCAGGGAAAAAAGTTTGATTAAAAAAACTAAAATTTAAAGAATCTGAGAAAATTGATTTTTCTATATCCTTCTAGCATTCTCTATAATAAAATGGCCTTTATTAAATCAAAAGGGGAGAGGCTTTTTAAAAATCCTGGGTCCCTAGAAAGTTGTAATCACAATAGGAAATGAAAGCTATAGAAACTGATATACTACATTAATAGACTAGTGGGAAAAAATAGAGGGCTTTAAATTACTTCTAAGAAAACAGTGAAAGCTATTCAGAGGATGATAATTAGAAAAACTATGTGGAAGAATCAGTTCCTCTTCAGTTCAGCATAGCCCCTCTGACCGCTCACAAAAAAAAGGAATCTCATTACAACTTACCTGGAGTAAATATCTACATTAAAGAGAAAGTCTCCCTCCAAAAGAAGTATGTAGTGGTAACAGGTTCCTGTCATATGGGTATATATGGGTATTTAACAGTTCCTAATAGCCCAGCTGGTGAGTTCTTTTTTTTTTTTTTTAAGATTTATTTATTTATTTGCAAGTCAGAGTTACACAGAGAGAGGACAGAGAGAGAGAGAGAGAGAGAGACAGAGAGGGAGGGAGAGAGAGAGGTCTTCCATCCGATGGTTCACCCCCCAGATGGCTGCAATGGCCAGAACTGTGCCAATCCGAAGCCAGGAGCCAGGAGCTTCCTCCAGGTCTCCCACGTGGGTGCAGAGGCCCAAGCACTTGGGCCATCCTCCACTGCTTTCCCAGATCACAGTAGAGCTGGATCGGAAGTGGAGCAGCCGGGCCTCAAACCGGTGCCCACATGGGATGCTGGCGCTTCAGGCCAGGGCGTTAACCCACTGCGCCACAGCGCCAGCCCCATCAGCTGGTGAGTTCTAACAGCTGCAATTATGTCCTGGTATTGGTGATGAGAAGCCATAATGAAAATAAAGATTCATTCCATACTTATTTAGTTTTTTCCTTAATTTTAACTTAATATTTACTTTAAATTTCATAAAATAATTTCACAAAATGCCAATCAATCTTGGTATATTTTTATTTACCCACAGAAATATACCAACCCGGAAATGTAATAATCCTTACAAAACTTGACTGAAGGTTAATACGCACATTAGTCACATTTTAAAGTCTGGCAGAAATTAAAAATAAAGGCCGGTGCCGCGGCTCACTTGGCTAATCCTCTGCCTGCAGTGCCGGCACCCCAGGTTCTAGTCCGGTTGGGGCGCCGGATTCTGTCCCGGTTGCTCCTCTTCCAGTCCAGCTCTCTGCTGTGGCCCAGGAGGGCAGTGGAGGATGGCCCAAGTGCTTGGGCCCTGCACCCACATGGGAGACCAGGAGGAAGCACCTGGCTCCTGGTTTCAGATCTGCGCAGTGCGCCGGCCGTAGCAGCCACTGGTGTGTGTGTGTGTGTGTGTATGTGTGAACCAACGGAAGGAAGACCTTTCTGTCTCTTTCTCTCTCTCATTGTCTAACTCTGCCTGTCAAAAAAAAAAAAAAAAAAAAGAAAAGAAATTAAAAATAAAAATCATTGCAGATTAACACTCAACATTAGCCCTAGGAGTACAAGTCTGCTCTGCTGATAGTGACCGTTTCCAATAGGACACAGACAAAGCCGCACACAACAATGTTTCTATGCAAGGCTACACCACAGCTATGCCTGTAAAGCAGTCCTTTACTTCTGAGTGACTTGATTTCTTGAGGACGACATCACCAGCTTGCCGTCACTCCTCCTGCTTTCTGAACTGATATTTCTAAACTACCGAATCGCTCCATCTCACAACAGTATCAAATCAAGAGCAGACCCCAACTTATCTAATGTCTCTTTAAAAACACGCAGGCAGACCTGTCTTTCACTGATGGCATTCAACAAAAGATATGCATGAACCTATGCACAGGACAGGCACTGCCACAGTATGTTCTACTTATACATTCAAATAAAAGCTCTTAAGGTTGAATACATAATATTCAACTGTGGCTGCTATTTATTTTACTCCATTTCTTAAAATGGGGGGAGGCCTGTCTACACTTATTTTTCTTACATGAAATTTTGCATTATTTCAAATAAAAGGCCATTAGTTATTATTCATTTTTTAGTACAGCTTATATTCTATCAGTGAAGTGTATAAAAGAATCTCTGTATGACCTCTAAAAAAATGACATATTTTCACTTTATCTTCTAATTTGTTTTGTATTCTCCAGAGAAACAGAAGACGAAATAGCAAGTTCTTCCCATAATACAAATGGCTCATTTTTATTAGTTTATTGACTACTGTTAATTTTTTTTCCTTCCCAAAGTAATTCAAATAGCTCTCTCCTAAAGAATAATTGCCTTGTTCTCAGGTGTAAATGATGTTTCAAAAATCCAGCAAGTTACAGCAAGTCAACCTTGGTACTGGAAAATTTTTATGTATATACCTGTAATAACTTTTCACTGAATCAAAAGCCCAACACTTTCATTCAACAAATTCAAGTTGCCTCATCCAAATTTGTGTTATCCTGCTTTAGCTACACCACTATTTTCTGAATCTATACCCTAATCTTGTACTATTGCGTGTTCCTCCCCAGAGGTTTGCTATGCACTCCTGTGATACTTTCATTCTGATTTCTAAGTCTAGATACCACAGATTGCTCTGTCTTTTCAATACAGTTTCATCCTAGATAAGGCATTCTTTTTAAGAAAGATCTATGATTCCAGGGATGGGAAAGCCAGGAAGACAAATATTTCTCTTTATTCATTAAAACAAATTGGAAATGTAAGAATGAATATAAGAAATGGCCCCTGACTTCAAGAAATCCAAGGCAGACCCACAGATGATTTTTTTTATACAATGTCAAACATGTTATGGAGCACAGAGGCAGGAGCAACTGGTTCACTGCAGAAATTATGCTATGGTTTGAATGTTTTCACCTCTCTGAGTCTCTAAACTTGGAAGTTTAGTCTCCAAAGTCTTAGTTAACAGTGCTAAGAGGGCAGAGACTTAATCCTATTATGGTGTTTAGAGTTGGGGCCTTTGGAATAAATTAGATTGCTTCCTCTGGGTCCAGCCCCATGACTGAATCCTGGTGGCTTTGAAAGCAGTAAGAGAACGAGACCACACAGACACACACTGTGCTCCCTGTCTCTTGCCATGTGATGCCCTCTGGGACCTTAGGACTCCTGTCAGTAAGAATGCCATCACGGGGCCAGCACTGTGGCTCACTTGGTTAATCCCCGCCTGTGGCACCGGCATCCCATATGGGCTCCGGATTCTGTCCCGGTTGCTCCTCTTCTGGTCCAGCTCTTCGCTGTGGCCCGGGAGTGCAGTGGAGGATGGTCCAAGTGCTTGGGCCCTGCACCCTCATGGGAGACCAGGAGGAAGCTCCTGGCTCCTGGCTTCGGATGGGCACAGCACGCTGGCCGTAGCGGCCATTTGGGGAGTGAATCACCGGAAGGAAGACTTTTCTCTCTCTCTCTCACTAACTGCCTGTCAAAAAATTAAAAAAAAAAAAAAAAAAGAAGAAGAAGAATGCCATCACTAGAGGCCGAACCAATAGAGCCCACCTGATCTTAGACTGAGTAAAAATTAACTTTTTTTCTTTATAAAGTAACCTGCTTTAGGGATTTTGTTATGGTAACAAAAAACTGACATAGCAAGTTACTAAAGCTGAGAACTCACCTGGGTTATTATCGCCTTATAATGCTTCAAATTTTCTAAATGTTGACGTTTTCCTATTTAGAATATTTCATTTTTCTGTACTTTTGCTCAACAAAAACTAAGGAAAAGGGGGGAAAATACAACTATTTTCTAGTTTGTTCTCAGCAACAACAGTATCATTCTCCCAAGTAGACAGCACTCTCTTCTATGGCCATCAGGAGGCATCAAATGAGCATAATCGTACAAAATGAACAGAGGAGATTCTACCTAGATGGAGGTCAGAAGTGTGTGTGTGGGGTATGTGTCCATGTGTGCTGATTTGCTAGATATTATTCTGCAAAGTTATACTTTGTACAGTTGGTCCTTGTTAACTGTGGGTTCCACATCCATGGATTCAACCAACCATGTGTCCAAGACATTTGCAAAAAAACACTTGTACCTGTACTGAAGAGGCACAGGCTTTTTTCCTTGCTATTTCTTAATCATGTAGCATAACAACTATTTAGTTTGTATTAGATATTATAAATTAGAGATGACTTAAAATATGTGGGAGGGCATGCATAGGTTACAGGCAAATACTACATCTTTTTAAGTAGGGGACTTGGGCATCTGTGGTATATATTCTGGTATCCAAGGAGGGGTGTCTTTGAAACAAATCCCCCATGGATATGGGGGGCACTGCTGTAACACTGGAACCTTTTCCTGCAAGATGGTAACAGGCAGAAAGTCACTGTGTCCCTTTCTAATTTTCCTAAGATGACAGTTAATACCTTGCCACTGGGAGATGAGAAAATACTTAGCAAAACTGATCAATACCCCAGTTATTCATCTTTGTTCTGCTGCTGCCCTGCCACCACCTACTAAGTATATAAAATTTCATACCACATCACCAATTCACTTTTGTAAATTAAAAATATTTGTATTTTTCTGCTCCAAAGTAAAAACTGGGTGGTAAAAGAAGTTCATATCTACATTGCATTGCACAAATATCTACAAAATCTTGCATCTGTTGACCCCTATGAATATAAAAACATTGACAGCATATGTGTAATAATGAACCCAAAGCTACCTAGGCAAAGCAGGACACATACAATCCCTAGAATATAAAAAAAGCCCACAGTTTTATGCTATATGTATACACACTAAGAATGTACAGATTTTTTTCTCATTTGTGAGGAAATATGGCCAAAGTTGCATGATAGCTCTCTTGTCAATACTTGGAAGAACAGCCAGGTTATAAAAGGAGTAGGTTTCCTTATAGGACCCCAAAGGATTAACTTAGAATTAATGGAGAAGGTTACAAGATGCTAGATTTAAATTCAAAGTAAAAGACCTAACAAAGTATCAAGACCTATAATAAAACAAATTGAGTTGGATGGCTAAGCATCTTATTTAAGTGTGACCTAGAAAACTATAGGGCTCTCCCTTTTCCATGGTTTCACATACCCATGGTTTGTTTTATTTGGTTTTAGATTCCCATGGTCAAATGTGGTCCAAAAATATTAAATGCAGAATTCCAGAAATAAACAACTCATAAATTTTAAATTTTGTGCCATTCTCAGTGGACTGGTGGAATCTTGCACTGCCCTGCTCCTGCTGGGGATGTGATTCATCCCTTTGTCCAGTATATTCAACGTTATCCAACCATTACTCACTTACCAGCTGTCTGGGTTACCAGACTATAGCAGTATCAAAGTACCTCTTTCAAGTAATCCTTATTTTACTTAAAAGCCCCATAGTGTAAGAGTATGATGCTACAACTTTATTGTAATATATTGTTATAACTGTTCCATTTTGTTATAATTTGTTTCACTGATGGTACCTAATTTATAAGCTAATAGGAAAAAAAGCATGGTATATTTAAGATTCTGTTCTATTTGTGGTTTTAGACTTCCACTGGGGTCTTGGAATGTATCCCCAGTGGATAAGAAGGGACGAATGTGTTAGGTTATTGAAATGTTTAAGTACTAGAAGATTGTTTGATCTAAAAGAACTTTAAGGTTCATTTAACTCAGAGATTCCATGAGTTCGTGACAACAAACCTGGATAGATGTCATTTACTACTAATTTCATTTAAAAGGAAACATTTTGTAGAGCTAAAGAAATAAGTCTCCAGTTACACAATACGATTTCATAAAAATTAGAAACAAGTATGGCACTGAGAAAAATCTCAAAATTATAAAGAAAAAACAAACTATAAAGAAGAGAGAATCAGAGTAGAAGCCAATTTCTATTTATAATAATAGAAATGAGACAATAATAAATAAAATCTATAGATCATAGGACAAAGATGAAAGAGATGCCGATCATAAAATTGTTATCATAGATAAATTATCCTTCCTACAGAATGTTAAAGACAGGTTAGAAAAATCAAAAATACTTTAAATCCAAAACAAAATATTTTTAAGTTACATCAAGTAAAAACAAATGAGAAATTAATTTGTGATCTATAAATAGGACTAAGTAGACACTGAGAACGCAGTAGTAAACTGCAGCAGTAAACTACAGCTTGCAAATATCATTCCCATTCTATAGGCTGTCTCTTCACTCTGCTGATTGTTTCTTTTGCTGTGCAGAAACTCTTTTAGCTTATGAAATTTGCTTTTGTTTCCTGGCTTTTGGAGCTCCATACCGGAAAAAAAAAAAAATCCTTGCATTCCAGCATCCTGAAGAATTTCCCCTCTTCCAGTAGTTTCAAAGACTCAGATCTTATAGTCAGGTCTTAGTCCATTCTCAGTTGATTTTTCCCATGGTGAGATGTGCAGGTCTAGTTTCATTCTTCTGCATGTGGATACCCAACTTCCCTAGCGCCATTTATTAAAAAGACTCCTTTTATTTATTTATTTATTTGTAGGATTTATTTATTTGAAGGGCAGAGTAACAGAGTTACTTCTACCCATTGGTTCACTCCAAATGGCTGGACTGAGGATGGGGCCAGTGCAAAGTCAGGAGCCTGGAACTCCATCTGGGTCTCCCACAAAGGGCCATCTTACACTGCTATCTCAAGCACACTAGCATGGAGACGGATTGGAAGTAGGGCAGCCAGGACTTGAAACTTGAATTAGCACTCCAATATGGGATACTGGCATCATAGGCCATGGCTTAGCCTGCTGCATACTGGCTGGGTGAAGACTCCTTTTCCTAATGCATGCTCTCTGCATTTTTGTCAAAGATTGGGTGGCTATAGAGATGTGGGTTTTACTTATAAGGTTTTTATTCTGTTCTACTCATCTGAGTCTGTTTTTATGCCACTGCCAGTCTATTTTAATTACTGTAGTATAAGTCTCCTGCTTTGTTCTTTATCTTCAAGACTGCTATGGCCATTCAAGACCTTTTGTGATCCCACACAAATTTAACCTACTTTTTTTTTTCTAGTTCTGTAAAAACTAGAATCTAAATGACAGCAGTAAGACATCACCTATCAATAATTACAAAAACATAGTGAATAATGCTTTTTATGTGCTGGTGGATTCAGTTTGCTAGTATTTTGTTGAAGATTTTTCTATCTGTATTCATTCATGAAGGCTATTGGTCTTTGGCTTTTCTCTTTTTTGGCTATGTCCTTGTCTGGTTTTGTTTTGGTATAAGAGTAATGCTGGCCTTTAGAATGAGTTTGAGACAATTCCCTTCTCTTCTACTTTTTTGGAATAATTTAAGAAGAATTGATGTTAATTTCTTAAATGTTTGGTAGAATTCAACAAGAAAGCCATCTAGTCCAGACTTTTCTTTGATAGGAGACTTTAATATTGATTCAATCTATCGCTTTTTATTGATAAATTTAGGCATGCTATTTCGTCACAATTCAATCTTGGGTAAGTTGTATTTGTTGAGGAACTTGTCTGTTTCTTCTGGGTCAAATGATTTGTTGCTGCAAAACTGTTTATAATAATCTCCAACAATACTTTGTATTTCTATGGTGTCAGTAGTGTCTGCTTTTTCATCTCTGCTTTTATTTATTTGATTTATTGCTCCTTTTTTCTGAAATAGTCGGTTTTGTCATTTAAAAAAATCTTTGTAAAGAACCAGTTCTTTGTTTAATTCTTTTTTGCTATTTCATGTATTTCTGTTGTGACATTTATTATTTCTTTCCTTCTACTAATTTTGAATTGTTCTCCATCCAGGTGTCCCACATGTGTGGCAGGAACCCAAAACTTAGGCCATCATCTGCTGGCTCCCGGGCACATGAGCAAGAAGCCGGTTCAGGAGCTCAAAGTAACTAAGACTCAAAGCAGGCCCTCCAACATGGGATGTGGGTGTTCTAAGTGGTGGCTCAATCTGCTGCACAACATTGCCTGCCCTTCTTTTTGCTTTCTTGAAGAAAGAATCATTTGCTCTAAACTTCCCTCTTAGAACCACTCTTGCTGTATACCATAGATTTTGGTATGTTGTGTTTCCATTTTCATTCGTTTCAAAATATTTTAAAATCGCCTTCTTCATTTCTTCCTTGATCCATTAATTGCTCAGAAATAAGATATTTAATTTCTATGTTTTATATTATATTTTATATATAATATACATATATAACATACATATAATATATATTATATATAATATACATATAAACTATTATAATAATATTACTGATTTCTAGTTTTCTTGTATTGTGATCAGAAAAATACTCAAAATGATTTGTATACTTAAAAAATTTATTTTGAATAAAATCTTTAAAAAAAAGGGGGGGGGGGTCTGGCACTGTGGCGCAGTGGGTTAACACCCTGGCCTGAAGCGCCAGCATCCCATATGGGTACTGGTTCGAGTCCCTGCTACTCTTCTTTCAATTCAGATCTCTGCTATGGCCTGGGATGGCAGTGGAGGATGGCCCGAGTCTTTGGGCCCCTGCACCCATGTGAGAAACCTGGAAGAAGCTCCTGACTCCTGGCTTCGGTTAGGTGCAGCTCCGGCTGCTGCAGCCGTAAGGGGAGTGAAAGAGCAGATGGAAGACCTCTCTCTCTAAGTCTCTACCTCTCTCTGTAACTCTGACTTTCAAATAAATAAATAAATATTTGAAAAAAAAATAAAAAATTTATTTAGACCTGTTTTGTGACCTATCAGGTTACCTACCCTGGAGAATGTTCCAAGTGCTATTGGGTGGAACATTCTATAGCCATCTATAAGGTACAATTGTTCTCAGGTGCCATTTAACTCTGCTGTTGCTTTGATTTTCTCTCTAGATGATCTGTCCACTTTTGAAAATGGAGTGCTAAAATCCCACACTATTATTGTACTACAATCTTTCACTCCCTTTGTTTCTATTAATATTTATTTTATGTATCTTTTTTTTCTTTTTCTTTTTTTTTTTTTTTTTTTTTGACAGGCAGAGTGGACAGTGTGAGAGAGACAGAGAGAAAGGTCTTCCTTTGCCGTTGGTTCACCCTCCAATGGCCGCCGCGGCCGGCGCGCTGCAGCTGGCGCACTGCGCTGATTCGAAGGCAGGAGCCAGGTGCTTATCCTGGTCTCCCATGGGGTACAGGGCCCAAGCACTTGGGCCATCCTCCACTGCACTCCCGGGTCACAGCAGAGAGCTGGCCTGGAAGAGGGGCAACCGGGACAGAATCCAGTGCCCCGACCGGGACTAGGACCCGGTGTGCCGGCGCCGCAAGGCAGAGGATTAGCCTAGTGAGCCGCGGCACCGGCCCTATTAATATTTATTTTATATATCTTAGTGATATGTTATTGGGAGCATATATATTTCGAACGTGAGTTTTTTGTTTCTGAATTGAATTCATCATAATATAATGATTTTCCTTGTCTCTATTACTTTTGATTTAAAATTCATTTATCTGATGCAAATATGGCTATTCTTGCTTTCTTTTGGGTTCCATTTGCACAGAATAACTCATTCCATCCTTTTACTTTCAACCTATGTGTGTCCTTAGAAGTTAGATGAGTTTCCTGTAGCTGGATCTTGTTTTTGCTTTCAGTGCAGTCACTCCGTGCCTTTTGATTGGTGAATTTAATCTATTTACATCTAAGGTAATTATTGATAGGTGAGGTCTTACTACTGTCATTTAAATTCTTCTTTTCTGGAGTTACTGTATTTCCATTCTTTCTCCCTTTCTTACAATCTTCCTTTTGTGGCTAAGTGATTTTCGTTAGTAGTATGTCTTGATTCCTTGCTTATTACTTTTGGTAAGTATATTATAAATGTTTGCTTTGCAGTTACCAAGAGACTTACAAAAATATTTTAGTTATAAAAGCTGTTTTGAGACAACAGCAACTTGACATTGATTATAAAAACAGACAAATCCAGAACTTCACAAATTTGCTCAACCTTGTATAGAAGTCACCCTGATCTTTTCTGCATTGTTCTAATTTGAGTCCAGGAGCTGCCAGAGCAAGCACCACAGCAGGAAACTCTGTGAAGCAGGAATCTCTGTGAAGCAGGAATTTCTAAAATGAAAAGAGACTGTGCTACCAGTCTAGACCTAAGCTATGAGAAAATTGCAAAAACTAGGGTGGGGTTGGAGGGAGGAATTAGCAAATAAAAATGTTTGGGGAACATGAGCATTTTGCTAAGTCAACGTAAAACTGCAAAAACAGAGTTAAATATAGGTGGTAAGGAAATGAAGACAACTATTAGTCAAACTGCTGAATTTTTAAAAACAAATCAGGAAGGAGAAAGACAAGAAACTTATTTAAGTCATTAAAGTAAAATTGTAAATGCTATAAAAATAGTAAAGAAAAAAACTTAAAATAAAATGACATGATAAAATACATCATTTATCATTATTCATTAAAAGCATCCTTCTAAATACAGGGAACGTATCAGTAAACTGACAAAAATCTTCGCTTCGCAGAGCTTATAACTTAATGGAATACAAGTAGGTTGAATTTTCCTGTCAAAAACCTCAAAGAATGTTTTTAAAATATGCTTTTAAAAAAGCCAACAGTTGTATCTGTTAAAAAATATGCGTGTGAAATATGGAGGCAATGAGGGAAAAGATACTATGCAAATGCAAACCAAAAAAAAAAAAAAAAAAAGCAGGGCAATATTAGTATCAGGTAAAGACAAAGACCCAGCCCCAGGGGCGGTGCCATGGCATAGTATGTTAATCCTCCGCCTGCGGTGCTGGCATCCCATATGGACGCTGGTCTCCAGCTCTCTGCCGTGGTCCAGGAGGGCAATGGAGGATGGCCTAAGTGCTTGGGCCCTGCACCTGCATGGGAGACCAGGAGGAAGGACCTGGCTCCTGCCTTCGGATCAGCGCAGCGCCAGCCATGGCGGCCATTTGGGGAGTGAACCAACGGAAGGAGGACCTTTCTGTCTCTCTCTCTGTCTATAACTCTACCTATCAAAAAAAAAAAAGTCCACAGGCTATACCTGTCCCTGGGTTCTACCTACCTCTGGCTCCTAACTCCAGCTTCTTGCTAACGCAGACTCAGGGAAGCAGTGGTGATGGCTCCAGCACTGGAGTTTCTGCCACCCATGTGGGAGATCTGTATTGTGTTCCTGACACCCGGCTTCAGCCTCAACCCAGTCCTGGCCACTGTGAGCATTTGAGGAATGAACCAGTAGCCGGAACTGACTGACTCTGTGTGTGTGTGTCTGTGTGTGTGTCTGTCTGCCTCTCAAATAAGAAATTTTAAAACAACATAAAAACGCCCCCAAACAATTTCTTCCTAAAAATAAAAATGTCTGACAAATTATATAGCTGATTAGTTCATGGCTGGTTGCATTTATAAAGGATGACATTTACTCTGGTTCACCCTGTGCCACCATCTCAAATTATTTTTCCCTAGCCAAAATAGCATTTAGATGCAAGAAAAATTTAAATTGTGAAAATTGTTTCCAATAAACTCTCATTTTAAATTGTGATTAATAACAGTCACAATATTCTGAAGGGGTGGGGAACCCTTTTCTGCCAAGGGTCATTTGGATATTTAGAACATAATTTGTGGGCTATACAAAATTATCAACTTATATATCAGCCTGCTATACATTTATGGAATTTTGAATCCCACCTGTGGCTGCCCTCACAGGGCTGCAGATCTTATACAGCCCACAGACTGAACGTTCCCCACCCCTGCAACAGAATGCTATAATTAAGGAGACCTACCACTGTTCAAATACTAAAAACCATTCTCTCTACATAATCTCATTCTCTTATGAACCACATGTTCATTTTGAGTAAATCTGGTTTAAATGACAGAATTAGCCATATGTAGCATGCCTTCTGCAAATAATTATCTAGGAATGGTGACAAGTCTACAAAGCCCACCTCAAAGAGGGCTGTAACTGGTACAGAAGTTCAGTATGTTACGTTTGGGTTCTTAACAGCCTCAATTTTCTCATCTTGATAATCTTTAGATTTTTGGAAGTATAACATTTTTGTTTTTTTAAGATTTATTTATTTATTTGAAAGAATTACAAAGAGAGAGGAGAGGCCAAGAGAGAGAGGTCTCCCATCCGCTGATTCACTCCCCAATTGGCCAGAGCTGCGCCAATCCGAAGCCAGGAGCCAGGAGCTTCTTCTGGGTCTCTAACACAGGGGCAGGGTCCCAAGGACTTGGGCCATCTTCTACTGCTTTTCCAGGCCATAGCAGAGAGCTGGATTGGAAGTGGAGCAGTCGGATCTCAAACCGGCACCCATATGGGATGCCGGTGCTTCAGGCCAGGGCGATAACCCGCTGTGCCACAGTGCCGGCCCGAAGTATAAAATTTTTAAATCTCAGGAGTTCAGTGATTTGGAATGCTTGGTGAGGCTATTTGCTAAACAGCAACACTATGAACATTGCTTTGTGTGAGATCTTAGTTTTTATAACACAATTCAAACTAAAAAACTCACATCTTATATGAAATGACAAAGAGGTAGGAATATCCTAGGACAGATGATAGAACTAACAGTAATTCCAGGCTTTCTTTCAGGAAAAGAACATAATATATCATTATATCTGGTCATCAATGGTTCTGTGTAAATCATTACGACTGAGTTGCAAAGTGTGTGTCTCTTCTGCACACACATGAAAAAATGCATTCTCAGAAAGATGTTTTTGGTTTTTTAAAATAACTTTAGGGACTAGAGTTTTGTGAATCAGTTCCAAACACTTAAGTCTCGTAAAGGTAGTATGCAAAGGTAACGAGAATCCCATACCTTATATAAAATAAACAAAATTTCAAGAATTTTTTATGTGTTTTGCCAAAGTATGGTTAAAAAAAAAAGGAGGACAATTGTAAAGGAGAAAGATTTTTAAATTAGACTAATTTTTATTATTAAGTGAAAGTATATTAATTGTTTAGTTACAAAATTCTAAAGGGCAGAGATAGTGCCTTTTTATCTTAATACACTAAACAACTGTAATGATGCTAGCAAACATTCAAGTGTTAAGAAATGTGTAGAATTAAAAATATACATGTAGGCCGGCGCCGCGGCTCACTAGGCTAATCCTCCGCCTTGCAGCGCGGGCACACCCGGGTTCTAGTCCCGGTCGGGGCACCGATCCTGTCCCGGTTGCCCCTCTTCCAGGCCAGCTCTCTGCTGTAGCCAGGGAAGGCAGTGGAGGATGGCCCAAGTGCTTGGGCCCTGCACCCCATGGGAGACCAGGAGAAGCACCTGGCTCCTGGCTTCGGATCAGCGAGATGCGCCGGCCGCAGCGCGCCTACTGTGGCGGCCATTGGAGGGTGAACCAACGGCAAAAGGAAGACCTTTCTCTCTACCTCTCTCTCTCACTGTCCACTCTGTCAAAAAAAAGAAAAGAAATTAAGGAAGCACTCAACCCTGAATGCTGGGGGATAATCTGCATCTTAAGGAAAGTGTCAACACTCTTCAGCCAATGATGAACAGGAATACACCTGTAGCTGAACAGATGAAACTCTACTGCAGGGCCAGGAGGTCCCACAGTGTGGTGAACACTCGGCCATCTCAGTAACAAAGTGTCAGAAAGAATCTATAATCTATTAGGATAGCATTTGGGCTTTGGTTGGAAGATCTAGGAAGCAAGGGTTTGTTCTAGATTAAATGCTATTAGAAAATGGGGGCAATTCAATGACTAGGGTAAAAAGGCTAACATTCCAAAGAGCTAGATGAGGAGAAAGTGTGTATGTTGTAGTTTATGAAGTGACTTTGCTTCTGTTGCTTCATCGCGGTCTTCAGTGACCTGTCTCATGCTGGTGTTCTGTGAAACTGTTCAGGTCCAACAGCAGAACAACAGTTCCAGTACAAAAAGGGCTATTTTTTATTCTCATAAGAAAGATTTAACTGAAAATGAAAGAATATTATTTCTACCAGTTAGCAAGACACCAATTTGAAATTTTTTAAAATGATGAACCTGTATTCCGAGCACTCTTAACTATGTCAGATTTAATTCTCAATCATAAACATCCATAAAATTGAAGAAAAATTCTTGAATATAATGAACCCAGTTAGATCGAGATTTACTTTACAATTCAGGGGACCATTTAGTCTAAACAAAATGCTTTGAGTGAACAGTTTTCCATTAACTAGCTGAATAATATAGCCATATGTTAAGGAAATACCCCACCCTGCCTATAATTATCCTTTGTTGAGTAAGTAAAAGCATATCTCCAATTGCCCGTGAACTTCTCTAACTGGTCTTCTGTAGCATGAAGCTTTACACAATTACTGGAAGATATGGTATACTCATAGGTATAAACAGGTATTTTAAGAAAAAATAAGTAAGATTCTAAGTATAGGGACTGGAAATATTCAGTAAGTACAGGAAGTATAAGGACTGGAAATATTCAGCCCTTTTGCTTTCCTATACCCTTCAACTTACCCTGTCACCCAATACAATAACAAACTCAAATCCTGCCATGCATTAAGAAAACCTCCTACTGTCCAAGGAATAGCCTCAGCAGTTAATTAGGTCCATTTAATTAAATCAAGATAGATAAGTTATTAAGCTGCATTAAATACATAAAAACGTGGTAAATATATGTTATAGATCCCTACATAGTGCAAGGGTACGTGGCTGAAAAATACTTAAGAAAAACTAGAAAGCCAAACAAACAGAGGCTTAGATAAACATAACTAAATAGTGAAAGCCTTAGGTATGATATTTTTAAATGACCATACAGACTTCATCATTTCAATTAAAGAGTAGTTACAGCCGGCGCTGCAGCTTACTAGGCTAATCCTCCGCCTGCGGCGCCAGCACCCCAGGTTCTAGTCCCAGCTGGGGCACCGGATTCTGTCCTGGTTGCCCCTCTTCCAGTCCAGCACTCCGCTGTGTCCCAGAAATGCAGTGGAGGATGGCCCAGGTCCTTGGGCCCTGCACCCACATGGGAGACCAGGAGAAGCACCTGGCTCATGGCTTCGGATCATCGCAGTGCGCCGGCCATAGCAGCCACTTGGGGGGTGAACCAAAGGAAGGAAGACCTTTCTCTCTGTCTCTCAGTTTCTCTCACTGTCTAACTCTGCCTGTCAAAAAAAAAAAAAAAAAGTAGTTACATTCTCAAACACAGAGAAATGAGAGTGGTTAAAATCAAAAGAAAGCTGTTGTCACATTACAGCAATAAAAACTGTTCATAAGCTATTGTTACACTTAAACAACTTACAGTTTGTAAATGTGGGTTCCTTGAAAGCTTAATTGGTTTTCATACCAATTAAAGATAAATCTATTTTAAAAAAATAAACAAGTTGTCCTGATTTTTTAAGGAATCCATAAGGTAGCGCTCTGGTTTGCACTAAATAACAACATGGAGAACATTCAGGTCCTTCACATCACATACAAAATTCAAGAATTTGGCAAAATGTGATGATAAAAGTCTAGCAATACTTTTCAACTCAAGTTCATAGGAAGAAAGTTAATTTTAAAATACAGTGAGTAAAGCCATTGCCTTCAGTGCCGGCATCCCATGTGGGTGCCGATTCGGGTCCCGGCTGCTCCACTTCCAATCCAGCTCTCTGCTATGGTCTGGGAAAGCAGTAGAAGATGGCCCAAGTCCTTGGGCCCCTGCACCCATGTGGGAGACCCGGAAGAAGCTCCTGGCTCCTGGCTTCGGATTGGCGCAGCTCTGGCCAATTGGGGAGTGAAACAGCTGATGGAAGACCTCTCTCTCTCTGCCTCTCCTTTTCTCTGTGTAACTCTGACTTTCAAGTAAATACATAAATCTTTTTAAAAAAAAAAATACAGCGAGTAAAGCAACAACTTGCTTTGAGGGGTCACTATTGGAAGGCAGCCATTTTGTAAATTCAGTCTTCATGCAGTCTGTATAACCTCCTAAGGCCCTCACTCACCTTGCTCTCTGTAACACTTATAGGATTTCCTTCTTTTCAGTTAAGGTTGTAGAAAGTTTTTTTTCTTTCAAAAGTGCTCTTTGGTCCTGTGTGCTGCATTGTATATGTATTTACTTCTCTAACAGGGCTTTCTGTACATCCCTGTCCTATTTTTTCCATCATAAACAGTATGACAGTCTCTTTCCAGTTCTTAAGACTTCTAAAACATTGAAATGAATTTTCTATTTTACATTTATAAATATTTCTTAGGTTAAACTACCTTTGTTTTCACTCTTTGGTTAAATCATGTTTAAAAAATGTCATTCCAACTTTTGTCTTAGCATTTTTCTCTGAAAAGTATCACATAAAGATCTAAAATAAGAAAAAAATATTTAGACTCATCTCTATTTTCTTTCAGAAACAAATTATATAAACTTATCATTCAACAATATTATCTCCTTTGTCCCAGAAAAAGAAATCATGTAAATATATATAAATCATGTAAAATATACATATAAATACATGGATGTGACAACATGTTCATGGCTGTTTTATTCTCCAGGAGATTAGAGAAGATCTTTAAAGTGCAAATCCTTTTACAATTCAGAGTATCAACAACACCATTTCAGCATAACATGTAGCCCAAAACATACTTTAACTGAGAAAGTAACTAACATTGATGTGGGAGCCATGATGAAGGTAAATACAGGGATATTTACAAGGATTCAAGAATTTGCTATGAAACTCTCATTCTTTAAGTTGTCCATTGTTCTCTAAGAATTCAAATACTGAGAAGAGTAGGTATAAAAGTATAGCCTTATGAGAAAGGAACAATCATAAACTTTTGATATGAGGATACTAAATGTAAAGTAGCTTAAATTTGGTCCCCTTTTTAATTGAGTTTCCTTTCTCCATTCCTCACTAGCCTTTTCTTCTACAAATAATCATTAATATTTCTACTTGGCTTGTTTCTGTTTTTCTCTCACAAAGAATATAGTTGAGGTTATTTTATTTTCCCTTATTAGAGAAAATAAAATGAAAAGATTTATATTGCAAACAAGTTCACAAACCATGTTGCTCTTCAGAAAAAAGAATACTCTCCCATGTCTATCTGTTGTTGCCACTGGCATTCTAATAACTTCTTAAAAACAAGAGTCATTTTTATGTCTGTCATAAGCAATATATCATTCACTCTCAGTGCAATGGAGAGTAATAGAATAACAGAAAAACAACATATGGCAAAATAAGAACATGAACAGAGTGGGGAAAAAGTCTTTCACTCACCTGGAGCACATTTCCAAACACTGAATCCAAATATGAATAACTAGAATTATAAAGAGCAATAAATTTTTCCCCACCAAGAAACAACCCAAGGAAAAGAATGAAAGAACAGAAACAAACACCAGGACAGAGAACCTTACCCATCTTCAGAAAGAAAAGCAGTGTGATGCAAACGAGAGAGAACCATGTTCTGATACGTCACAAATCCATGGATAGTCTATATTGCTAAAGTGCTCCTTTAATAATGGTACATTTTTCATTCACAAAGACTTGAGCATACGAGTCACTCTATTTCTCACTCCATGCTCAGGCAGGCTGTTCATTCAGATGACTTCCAACATCTACTTCTACAAAAGTCTAGCAATTCTAAAACTGTCAGGGTCTGATGGACAAATGTACAAGATGAACACACTCTACATAACTGGCATTCTAAGTAGGCTTGATTCTTTCCCTAAGAAAACACCTCTCACCTCACCCATTATGACAGCCACATGCACAAAATTAATCAGGCTAATGAAAAGCCTCCCAAGAACTAGTCAGCACCTACCTAGTGTCTGCCTAAGGTAATGTATCCTTACCCAGTTAGGAACACTGAGTCTACTGAAAGGAGCTCCTGGCTCCTGGCTTCAGACTGGCGCAGCTACAGCAGTTGTGGGCAATTGGGGAGTGAACCAGCTGATGGAAGACCTCTCTCTCTCTCTCTGCCTCTCCTCTCTCTGTGTAACTCTGACTTGCAAATAAATAAATCTTTAACAACAACAAAAAAAGAGGCCATCCAAGGTCAAGTAGGAAAGCTGGTTCAGACAAAGTGACCATATAATTTATCAGCCACACTGTGACTCTGTATTTGTTCACAGTGGTAAGTTTAAATTTTTGTTTATTAGAAATCACTTTAAACAGAAAATGTACAAAATTAGTATAGAGTGCTCCTATATAACCTTTGTTCAGGTTCACCAGTTTTAATATTTTTGCTCATGTGCTTTATATCTTTTCTTTATCTACTTATAATTAATAGGATTGCAATGTATCACTCTATGCCTTTAAAACTGTGTTGCCCGTTTCTTAAAGAAGGATATTGTCTTACATCACTACAGTATAGTAATTAAGTTCAAGTAACACTAGAGCAATTTTTTATAATCTAAAATAGAGTATAAATTCCAATTTTGTCAATTTTTCCAATGAACTCTTTCCTAGTTTTCCCCTTCAGTCCAAGGTTATGTATTTTGCATTTAATTGTCATAGCCCCTTAGTCTCTTTTAATTTGGAATAATTTTTCAGTCTTTATCTGTCAATATATTGGCTTTTTTGTATAATACAGGATAATTATTTTGTAGAATGTTCCTAAATTTGGATTGATCTAATGTTTAGAGACTTATTTATGTGTTCCTAGCTAGAACACAACAAATGTGATGCGTCCTTTCTCAGGTATGAATTGTACACAAGGTTTATTTAACTCTCATCGGTGCTATTCATCTGATGACCCGATAAACAGACTGTCAGATTTCTCCTCTGTCTTTCCAGGTAATAACAATCTATGATGGGCAGATATGGTGAGAACCACGCAAGCACACTGCTGCTCATAAAAGCTGGTACAGGAGATTTAGCATGCATTAATAATGCCTGCTTTAACTAGTCTCTACTGTGATAGTTACGAGTGGTGATTTTCTAGGTCCACAGTCAGTCCACAGTGATTAGTGGGCATTCTACAGCAAGAAAAATTTCCACCCTATTCATTCATACACTCACTTATTATCACTGTATGAACATATCTATTTTAACCAATGGGTTATATAACTCACTACTATCATTATGCAGAGTCAGATTGTCCCAGATTTGGGTAGTGGCACCCACTTCAAGTTGGTTTCTGTGATCTTCTGACATGTCTCTGTTTGTGTTTGAGCACTGCCTTACCTTCTATCACCACAAAATGTCACCAGCTGATTTTACACCTTCCCTGTCCTAGCCCTGAAATCAACCCCCTCAACTCCTCCCAAGACTTCTGCAACCTTTTAATAGCGTGGAGAACCTCATATAGAAACCAGGATCTGGGAAATAGGCTTACTCCATTGCCACTGATGTCTCACTGTTTTCTAGGGTTTTTTTTGTTTTTTTTTTTTTTCCCAGCAGAACTGGATACTCCTCCCACAAGATGATTCTAGTATCAACAACTTCCATGCAACTGCACAATTTTCTCCTTTTTCTTCTCCCATTCCACATTTGCTTATTTCTTTTGCTATACTAAGAGTCCTGGCTCCCAACACATTCACTACAGACTACCTAACATAGTTTCAGAATTACAACATCACAAAGCACAAAAAACAAAACAAAAAAATGGGATGGGAGTCTGACACAGTGGCTTAAGTTGCCACTGAGGACCCTGCCATACTATATCAGGATGCCTAGTCTGAGTCACAGCTACTCTGTTTCTGATCCAGCTTCCTACTAATATACATGCTGGGAGGCAGGCAGATGATGGCTCAAGTACTTGGGTCCCTGCCACTCATGTGCTAGACCCAGATGGAGTTCCAGGCTCCTGGCTTCTACCTGGCCCAGACCTGGCTATTTTGGGTGTTCATGGATTAAACCAGTACATGGAAGGTCACTGTCTCTCTGCCTTTCAAATAAAATGAAAATAAATAAAAATTAAGACAAAGCAAAATTTCAGAAACTCTAAATTATGTTACAGTTACTTGGATTTGTTATTTCTTTCACTAGTTATTTGAAACAAATAGTTCATTTATTTCTGTTTGTATTCAGATCTTAGTTTTTTCTCAGATTTAATTTTTAAAAATATTTACTTATTAATTTGAAAAGTAGAGTTGCAGAGAAAGAGATCTTCCATCTACTGGTTTACACCCCAAATGGCCACAAACGCCAGGGCTGGGCCAAGCTGAAGTCAGGAGTCCGTCTGGGTCTCTCACGTGGGTGCAGGGGCCCAAGTACTTGAGCCATCTTCCACTACTTCCCCAGGTACATTAGCAGAGAGCGGAATCAGAAGTGAAGAAGCTGGGGCTTGAACCAGCGCTCATATGGGAGGCCAGTGTCACAGATGGTGGCTTTTAGTTTGCTGTGCCACAATGCCAGCTGCTAATTGTTTTAAAAATATGTGGAATATTAACATGCTTTCAGAAATTAAAATTATACCAAAATGCTATACTCTAAGAAACCTCTTACCTCTACAGTACCCTTTCCTTTCTGAAACCCTAACCTCCTTATAGGTAGCCAATTTCAATGGTTTGTAGTTTATCCTTCCTGTGCCCATTTGGAAAAGAAAAACTGCAGACACATAAATCTCTTACACAAAAACTCCCCAGTACATATTAGTAATTATTTCTGCCCCCAAAATAGCAACCTCAGCACTTGGCAGCCTAGCAGAACAATATTACCTCGTCTAGTTTCTGAGGGTCTGGAATCTGGGAGTGGTTAGCTGGATGATTCGGACTCTCGAAGCATCTCTCACACACGCAGCCAAGCTGCAGGCTGGGACCACAATATCCCAAGACTTGTCTGAGGCTGAGAAATCTGTCTCCCAGCATTTCCGTGTGGTTGCTGACAGCCTTTGGCTATTGGTTAGAGACTTGATGCTTCTCTGTAGGGCAGCTTTCAACATGGCAGCTTGCTCCCTCCAGGGCAAGTGATGCAAGACAATGAGAAAGACAGAGACCAAGACAAAATGACCATCAATTCTGCTGTATGATGTTGGTCAAAAAGAACAACCCTGGTACAACGCGGGAGAGAAGTACACAAAGGTGTGAACACTAGGTAGGAGACAGAGTGATCAGGGCCTTCTTGAAAGCTAGCTACTCCACTGGGTTCCTTATAAAAAGAACGGCATTCATAAATACTAACTATATCTTAGGATGCAATCCTTCAGTAGATCACAGAGAACATCATTATTTCATAAATGTGGAATGTTCATAGACCACAGATTATTCAAATAATCTCCTGCACTGCGGCATTAAGGTAGGCTCCAATATTTTATAATTACAAATAACAGATAACATACTGCTTCTATATTTTTATCATGGAAAGTCAAATTGTTAGAAAATCTGGTCTGGATCACTAATACATTAAACTGTTTTCGAGAAGATCAGTAACACATTTTTAGAATGGAAATTTAAAAACCTGAATTTGACTTTTAGTGAAGTTTCACACTGTATTTCTCTGCTTTTAATTTTTAAAAAGTTTATTTAAAATTTTTTATTTATTTTCTTCTTTTATTTGAAAGGCAGCGAGACAGAGAGAGCTTTTCTATCTATTGGTTCACTCCTCGAATGCCCACAACAGCTGGGGCAGGGCCAAGCCAAAGTCGGGAGTCAGGAACTCAATCCAGGTCTCCCGTATGGGTGGCAGGGACCCAAGTACTTCAGCTATGTGTGTGGATTAGCCAGAAGTTGGATCAGAAGCAGAGCCAGGACTCAAAGTAGGCACTCTAATGGAATGCAAGTGTCCCAAATGGCGTCTCAAACATTGCATCAAATACTTACTCTTATTATGCATTTCTTAAGCAACTGATGTAAGTGGTAATGTACCATGGTCCATAATTATTACCTGCCTCTATCTCCATAGAGAAGAAAGGAGATTGTAGTAGCATCATTAAACCAGAATTAAACACTTTTTCTTAGAGGGCAAACATTTCAGTGGATATTAAGCACATCTGTAGAAGAGAGGTGACAACTAGGTAGGGGTGAAATTTCTATGTGCTCATGACAGGGTTCAAGAAACTCGAAAGTTGTGTGAAGAAATGGAATTACCTGGTATCGATGGAAAAGGTCATAGGCCAAGATGTATTTTTATAAAACAGTAAGAAGACGAATTGAGCAATAAATAGTAAATCCCCAAATGTGGTAACTGTAATCATGTTACGTAGATGAACAACTAAAGTATTTAAGCATGAACCACCACAGTGTCTTCAAGTAACTCTCAAATGGTTCAGAGAAGACAAAGAAGGAAATATACATGGAGAGAAAAACATATAAAACAATCCTGGGACATGTTAGCAATTGCCAAATCTATGTGAAGCAGATAGGTATTCATTCTACTGTTTTTTTTTTTTTTCAACTTTTCTGTAAGTTGAAAATTTTTCAAAATGAAAATAACTAAAAAATTGGGAAAAGCAGATGAGAAGCTTGACATCAACAATAACATCTTACTCATACAATTTTTTTTTTTAATTTTTGACAGGCAGAGTGGATAGTGAGAGAGAGAGACAGAGAGAAAGGTCTTCCTTTTTGCCATTGGTTCACTCTCCAATGGCCACTGCAGCCAGCACATCTCACTGATCCGAAGCCAGGAGCCAGGCGCTTCTCCTGGTCTCCCATGCAGGTGCAGGGCCCAAGCACTTAGGCCATCCTCCACTGCCTTCCCGGGCCACAGCAGAGAGCTGGCCTGGAAGAGGGGCAATCGGGATAGAGTCCGGCACCCCAACCGGGACTAGAACCCGGTGTGCCGACGCCGCAAGGCGGAGGATTAGCCTGTTAAGCCACAGCGCCGGCCATACAATTCTAATAGCTCAACTGAATTACCTAACGGTTTAAAAGGCAATTTTGAAGCAAAAACAATAGTGGGATTTGAATGAAACAGTATACTCTGTAAAAAACAAACAAAAAATTATACTTCAATAATATGAAGTCTGGTATCTATTTATCAAAGGTCTAATTACAAGTTTTAGGTTTTATATCATTAAGTTTTCTGAGGATACAAAAATAATGCAATTTCTGTTATTATCCACCCAAACCTTCTCTAAAATTTCAATGTAGAATTGGATTACTTTTGAGGATACAAGCAAATGTTAATCCTCCCTTTATAAGGTTTGCTAGCACATGCATCAAGGCCACCTGAGGATAAATATATCTGCATTCTATAGCTGGATTCATGCTGAAAATTATTAAAAACTGGTCAGTTTTTCTTGAAAAAAAAAAATCAGCCAACCATGTCAGATTTGTTTTAGCCTACTTTGGAAAAGTTTTTTTGACTGAAGAACTAAGATGAAAAATTAAGATAATAAAGAAAGGAAAATGAAACAAGAATAAACTCACAAAACTCAAAATTGTTTTATAAAATAAAGCAGTAGCTTCTTTCACATCAGCACATGTATGACCCCTATGAAAATAAGGGAAAGTATTCTCACCAAAAATCCTATCTCAATGAGGTAGGGCTGTTCTCAGTCTTGCATGGTTCTTAATCTTTTGCTTAGCCTAAAACACCCTAAAATGATTCACTATTTACACAAAGTCATGGCTAGGGACAGGGAAAGGTCAATCATGGAACATCCCCTTTAACACTCTTCAGAAAAACGAGAGAATTCTTGAGGTATTAATAAGGTTGAGGACCGGTGGTATGGTGTAGTGGGTAGAGCTGCCGCCTGCAGTGTTGGCATCCCATATGGGTGCCAGTTCAAGTCCCAGCTGCTCCACTTCCGATACAGCTATCTGCCGTGGCCTGGGAAAGCAGTAGGTCTTTGGGCCCCTGCACCTGCGTGGAAGACCCAGAAGAAGCTCCTGGCTTCTGACTATTGGCTTCAGATCAATGCAGGTCTGGCCTTTGCAGCCAGTTGGGGAGTGAACCAGCGGATGGAAGACCCCCCCCCCCCTTTTCTCTCTGTGTAAATCTTTCAAATAAATAAATAAATCTTAAAAAAAATAAGTTTGGAAACTGCTTTATGAACTAGCTAAATGTTAACAAATATTTTAAATCAACACATTTGTGGATATGAGACTAAATATTTAGCTGAGAATATTTAGTTTATTATAACAGCCTCATTATAATCAACAGAATCAAAAATTGTTTTATTTAAAAATGAGATCAAATTAAAACTGGTAGTATGTAGATGAAGATTTTAGAAAAATTTATGAGGATATATATATATATATACTTTCTCATAAAAACAATACAGTAAAAAGGAGACTTTATATTACATACAATAAAGAATTCTTAGATAAAATTATGAAATATCTTTTAAAACTAAGGGTATAGCTACAACATTAGGCAATCAATAAGTTTTAATTGAATAGGAAAGTTTTACAATTTCTTTCTTTCTTTCTTTTTTAAAGACTGAACTCCATCTGTACCTCCCATGTGGACAGCAAGGACTCAAGTACTTGAGCTACCATCTGCTGCTTCGCTGGCACAATAGTAGGAAGCTAGATCGGAAGTAGAATAGCAAAGACTCAAAATGGCGTTCTGACATGGAATGTAGTGTCCCAACCCACAGCTTAACTTGATTTGACATGATGCCTACCGCACAGTTTTTTTGTTGATATTTATTTCATTTATCTAGGACTACAGAAGCCCAGTGACAATTCTGAATACAGTCAGTATGCAACTGATCATCTGTATTTTTTCCTCAGTAACAAACCTATTACTAGGACCAAAAATGGACCAAACATTGAACACTTTATGATAGAAAAGTTTTATGTAGCATAGATTAATACATAAAAGGTATACTCCTCCCCACCTTTAATGTAATGGAACTCAGTGTTGTTTTAAATGATCTAACTAAAGAATAAGTTTGTTGGTTTATTTAACAGCGGGTGAATGTAGAACTTGGGGATTCAGGCATAACAGAACAACACAGATTTATCAAGCAAACCACCAGATTAGATGCCTTATCAAGGCTCCTTTCCAATCTTTTAATCAATTTTAATTTGTCTACATGATGTATCATTTCTTCTATTTTTTAGTATTATTGGTATGCATAACAAAACATCAAAAATGTTCCATTTCATAGTAAAATAGCCCATGAAGCACCCATCTACTCAATGATTACTCATTCAACAAATGTTTATCAAGTGCTGGGACCATAACAATGAACAAAGAGAAAAAGAAAACAAAAACAAGAAGTTAGTCCAGAAGAGTGGGAATCAAGATTTAAATTAAAAAAAAAAAAAAAAAGTAACTGAAATTACTACCAATGGTGCAAGACCAGCAACGTAGAGGATGACTGCCAGCTACTCTGGATACCAGTTTGTATAAGGGTTCTGGAAAAGTCTACTTGTGGTAGTGATTTTTTAATTGAACTTTAAAAACCAAGAGACAGCAGTTAAGCAAAGATGTTGAGAAAGAGCATTTCATACAAAGGAATCAACACTGTAGAGACAAGACAGAGAAGGTAGAATACCAGATAGAAACCAACTTGAGTGACAGAAAGGAGGTTAGTATGGCTGGAATCTAAGCAATAGGCAAAGTGTTGAACAATGCAGTCAAATGGGTAGATAGGGCCAGAAAAAATGTTCTGAGTTTTATTTGAAGTAAAATGACTTTTAAGAAGATAAATGAAATAAACCAGTCAATGTTATTAAAATTTTTTTCTGGCTGCTACTGGTATTGAAATTTCATTGCTGGTGCTGTGATTCACTAGGCTAATCCTCTGCCTGCGGCACCGGCATTCCGGGTTCTAGTCCCAGTTGCGGCACCGGATTCTGTCCCGGTTGCTCCTCTTCCAGTCCAGCTCTCTTCTGTGGCCTGGGAGGGTAGTGGAGGATGGCCCAAGTGCTTGGGCCCTGCACCCGCATCGGAGACCAGAAGGAAGCACCTGGCTCCTGGCTTCGGATCAGCGTGGTGCGCCGGCCGTAGCGGCCACTTGGGGGGTGAACCAACGGAAAAGGAATACCTTTCTCTCTCTCTGTCTCTCTCACTGTCTAACTCTGTCAAAAAAAAAAAAAAAAAAGAAATTTCACAATAAGTGATATGGATCTGGTATCAGTATTACTAGATCAATAGAAAAGAAGGGCCCAAGGATTTAAGTTTATTAAGTAATAAATGTTGCTTTTTAAAAATGAATTATTTCATTTATTTGAAAGGCAGAGTTACAGAGCGAAAGTGACAGAGAGAGAGAGAGAGAGAGAGAGAGAGAGAGAGAAGGCATGGAGAATCTTCCATCTTCTGGTTCATTCCTCAGATAGCCACAATAGCTCGGGCTGGGCCAGGCTGAAGCCAGAAGCCAGGAACTTTAATCAGGTCTCCCACGTGTGTGAAGGGGCCCAAGGACTAGGGCCATCTTTCACTGCTTTTACAGGCGCATTAGCAGGAAGCTGGATTGGAAGCGGAGTAGCTGTGACTTGAACTGCTGCCCATATATGAGATGCCAGCGTCACAGGAGATGACTTAACCCATTAAGCCAAAACACCTGCCCAATAAACATAGCAAGATATTCAACAATGGATCCTAGAGAAAACTTACATGTAAAGAACAGGGATGTAATTTTCTGTCAAAATACATTTCTGATGGAAAAGAAAGCAAATGGAAAATACAAAATCATAAAATCACTACACAGGGTAACTTTATGTAAATTGCAGTGTACCTGAAGTACTTTCTAAACTCAAGACACAAAATTCAGAAATTCAAAGAAAATGATTATTGTTTGCAGTACAGTAAAATACATACCACAAGGCCTGGCATAAAGTAAATGCTCAAGAAATGTGAGCCAAGATTTTGCATAGAATCTAACAGCCTATGACAACAAGCTGAAAAATAACAGGAACCACATACACACATCTATTTCCCTGTAAGCTCAACTACTGTCTCTTCTTTCAGCTTCTTAACCGCTATCCCGTGTAGCCATAAATCTGCAGTTAGTGATGGCTGCTCCTCTGCATTGCAGAAAAAGGATTAAGAAGAGTACTGTGTCTCCGAAGATCATCGGTGACTCTCCTTCCTATTCCAAAGCCTCGCTAAACTGCCCCTATCAAATGAGTCTAATCTGGTTAGCCTCACCCCACCAGCTAGCTGCTGTTCCTCCTTGCCATCTGCTGAAACAGCAGGCTGGAAGGTGTTAAATGCAGTTGTAAGGACACTTCTGCCTGGAAATGTGAGGCAGGAAAATAAACATCTGTTTGAAGACTTCTCTGGTTTTAACTCAATTTAGATCTTTTGCATTATATCCTCCTCCAGTTTCCTCAACCTTATGAATGAATAACATAAGACAGGGATACTAACAATGTATACAGCAAAAATTCCACTAGTAACCCTCCAACGCTAAGCTAGTTACTTTAACTATGGTGCCTGCTTAATTCTAAATTATTTTCATAATTCCACTACTTAGTAACACTAAGTAACACCTCCTATATTTTAATAAAAACTTCATGCCATTTGTTCAGTGCCATATTAAAGTTTCAGAAAAATAGGTCTTCTAAATTAAGACAAGCTAGGAAAATATGCGCCGCTCTATGGCTGAGCCAAAGAGCGAATGGAATTAATATTACAGCATAGAAAAGAGGAATGAAAAGGTAGCTACCAACTGATAGCATAAGCAGTTGTTGATAACTTCTTTTCTTACAATTCAACAATAAATACTAAAATCATAACTTTATTTTTATTCAGTTTTAAAAGTTAAAGCATTAAACAATTGTATTCTCTCTACCATTATGTGAACAGTACTGAGAATCCAATAATATATCCCCCTTTATCTCAGTTACTGAAATCTAGGTTTCTGACTAACAGATTTAGAACAACGGGCATACCACAAGACTTCCTCCTGCTCATGATATCTTACTCAATGCTTATATCCTCCGAGTGTCCACTAGAGTAACGAAGGGTACCATATAGTAATGACTTATTCAAAATAATGTCAAGACTTCTGGGAAAACAAAAATAGATACACTTTTCCTTGTTCTTCCCACTAAGTGCATCTAAAACTCCTGGACACCAACTATAATACAAACGTTAGAGGACTCTCAAGGGTGAAGAGAAGAAGGACGACAGACTAGGGGCTCCAGTACTCAAGGAATGATATGGTGGTGTGTTCCCAAGTCCTTTTTGTCCCACATAGCACAGAGACTTAAGTGCTGTAGAGTTGGCAACCCACAGATGCCAATTGGCACAGACAAAAAAAAAGTCCTCTCTAATTAAAGGAACAGAAAAAGCAGAACCTAGCAAGGCAGAAAACCTTTACATAATAGCCAATCTACTCCAACCAAATACCTCACTGACATGCACCAAAAAACAAAATAAAAAAAAAAAAAAACCTGTCCCAACACTTCCATGCCAGCAGAGACCTTCTGATGAGTCTAAATGAGCATTCTCACCAGGCTTTAATGGGAAACCCACGAGGCAGACTATCATTTCTGCTAGGCAGTAATTAGTACCTCTTCTCTCCAGTGTTGCTGGAACTATGGATTTCCATTCTCACCCGGCAATAGCAACATGCCCCTACAGTTTCCCACTTGGATGGTATTAGAGGAGACCTCAGTACAGAATCAAGCCTTTCATTACAGTTCAATAGTAATGAGGCTACTCTTCTCCTCTACCTACCATGTTATCAGTGGTAATCATGTGGGTAAAGTAAAAAGACAGTAATACACTTACCAAGCAAGAAGGTAGCCTTGGAGGCTTGGTAAGAAGGCAGAAATCCCACCCGTACCCAGCAATAATGAGAAACTCTCTCTTGGGTATCAAAAGTGAATGGATGGGGGACCAGCACTGTGGTATAGCAGGTAAAGCCGCCACCTGCGGTACTGGCATCCCATATAGGCACCAGTTCGAGTCCCCGCTGCTCTACTTCCAATCCAGCTCTCTGCTATGACCTGGGAAAGCAGCAGAGGATGGCCCAAGTGCTTGGGTCCCTGCACCCACATGAGAGACCCAGAGGAAGCTACTGGCTCATGGCTTTAGATGGGCCCTGCTCTGGCCATGGTGGCCATTTGGGGAGTGAACCAGGGGATGGAAGACTTCTCTCTCTATATAAATTTCTCTGGTTGTATTTTTTCCCCTAGGAAAAAAATTAAAAAGCAAAACAAAAACAGCAGTAACCATAAATGAGAATGCAAAGACAAATAAATAAATAAATAGGTAGAAAAACTAGACTTCCAACCACAACTGACTTCAAGAAGGCACTGTCAAATTAAGCCAGCTAAGACAGGTTTAAAAAAGATCCAAAGTCCCATAATATCAAAATATCCAGGTTTCAAAGGAATATGATTTGTCATACCAAGAACTAGGAAGATTTCAAAATGAACAAAAAAGACAACCTCTAGGTACTGTGTTAGTTTCCTACTGTCATTATAACAAATAATCATAGATTTAGTGGCTTAAAAGAACACAAATTTATTATATTGCAGTTACAGTAGCCAGAAGTCTGCCACAGGTCTCAGGACCTAAATACAACAGTTAAAAACCAGAAATTGGCAGCAAAGGTAGGAAATGTGACTCAACTATATGCTATCTGAAAGGAACTCAGTTCAAACACAATGATATTGGTAGGCTGAAAGTAAAAGGATGGAAAATATATCTCATACAAACATCAATGACAAAAAAAGCAGGCATGGCTATATTAATATTAGATAAAGTAGAATTTACAGCAAAGAGAATTATTTGAAATAATCTTTACGTTATGATAAAAGGGTCAATGTACCAGAAAGATGTAACAATCTTAAATGTATGTACCAAGTCACAAAGTTGCAAAATTTGGTAGACATTAATGTCTAATTATAGTTGGATATATTACTACCCCTCTCTCAATAACTGACAGAATATCTAGGTAGAAAATCAGCAAGAATATAGAACTTTATAACACCATCATTCAACAGGCTCTAATAGATAATTATAAAGCTCTCTATTAAACAAGCTCAGACATTTTTCCATATACCCATGGAATATACCCTACACCATAACAGAACACATCCTGGCCTTAAAACAAAACTTCTAGAAATCAAGAGTTGAAATAATACAAAATATTTTCCAAGTATAATGGAATTAAACTACCAAGCAGCATCAATAAGATAACAGAAAAATCCAAACACTTAAATCTAAACAACATAATTCTAATTAGCCCATGGGTTAAAGAGTTGAAATCTCAAAATAAAGAAAAAGGAATAAATTGAACTGTATGAACATGAAAACAGAACACTGAATTGGTAAAATTGCTTTGGGTAGTATGGACATTTTAATTATATTAATTCTTCCAATCCACAAACATGGAAGATTTCCCCATTTTTTGGTGTCTTCTTCTATTTGTTTCCTTAATGTTTTGTAATTTTCACTGTAGAGATCTTTCATATCCTTAGTTAAATTTATTCCAAAGTGTTTAAAGTTTCTTGTAGCAACTGTGAATGGGACTGATGTTCTCAGCCATGATTTGTTTATGTACACAAATGCTACTGATTTTTGCGTGTTAATTTTATAACTTCACCAAATTCTCTTACAAGCTCCAATAGTCTCTTGGTGGAGTCTTTTGGGTCCCCTATATTTAGGATCATCTCATCTGCAAGCAGGGATAATTTGACTTCTTCCTAATATGAATCCCTTTGATTTGTTTTTCTTGCTTAATGGCTCTGGCTAAAACTTCCAGACTATAGTGAATAGCAATGGTTGCAGTAGGCATCCTTGTCTGGTTCTGGATCTTAGTACAAATGCTTCCAGCCTTTCCTCATTCAATATGATTCTGGCTGTGGGTTTGTCATATGTTGCTTCAATTGTGTTGAGATATGTTCCTTCTACACCCAATTTGCTTAAGGCTTTTTTTTTTTTTTATCATGGAAGGACATTGCAGTTTATCAGATGCTTTCTCTGCCTCTATTGAGGCAATCATCTTTCTAAAAAGATTTGTTAATTTTATTTGGAAGAGTTACACAGAAAGGGAGAGAAGGAGAGAAATCTTCTATCTGGTGGATCATTCCCCAAATGGCTGCAACAGCTGCAGCTGAGCTGATCCGAAGCCAGGAGCCAGGAGCCTTCTCCAGATCTCCCATGTGGGTGCAGAGGCCCAAGCATTTGGGCCATCTTCTACTGCTTTCCCAGGCCATAGCAGAGAGCTAGATTGAAGTAGAGCAGCTGGGACTTGAACTGGCGCTCATACGGGATGCTGACACTGCAGGCAGTGGCTTTACCCACTATGTCACAGCGTCAGCCCCAGAGAGAAACTTTTAACACTATATATAGAATGCTATATTAGAAAAGAAGGGGGAAAAAATCTTAAGTCAATTTTCTAAGCTCTCACCTCAAGAACCCAGGAAAAAGTATAAGTTCAACATTAGCATAAGGAAAGAAATTATAAAGAACAGAAATGAATGAAATTGAAAACAGAAGAGAAAAAAAGCTCAATGAAATAAAGAATTTTTTTTTTTTACAAAAAAGAGAGAAACCAAATGACTGATATCACCACAGACCCTGCAGACATCAAAGGTCCAATGAGAAAAGCTGCAAACAACTCTACACACAAATTTGACAAGTTAGATGAAACCAAGTAATTCCTCGAAAGACAAACTACCAAAATGCACACTAGGTGAAATAAATAACCTGATTTGTCTGACATCCATTACAAATTTAATCAATAAACAGAGTACTAGAGCCAAATGGTTTTACTAGTGAAATCTACTGAACATTCCAGTAAGAAATAAGACTAACACTGAAATGGAGCCCTGCTGCTTTCAAAGCAGACTTTATCAGGCCCCAGTCTCCGTACTGTGGCTTATAGTTCCTCTGTCTTTAGATTGATGATCCCAAGTTAACTCCTTGCTAAAGATTAACTCACTAAATTAAGGGAATAGTATAAAGGTCAGGTGAAACCTCAAGACCCCAGGTCACAAGACTCAGAATTCCATTATCTCTGAAGTAAATATCCTAATGCTAGACTCTATTTTGAGACCCCAAAGCAACTCCAGATCCTGATGAATCAAGGTAATAACCAATCTACCAGTAGACCCTAGACAGACCAGAGTCCATCCTTACATCACAGCATCTTCAGAAGAACACACTAACCTTCCTATTGCTGACCGCCGAAAGAAGGCCACAAGTACTGCAGACCAAAAAGAAAGCTGCAAATGGAGCTGGTGTTGTGGCACAGCAGGTTAAGCTGCTGCCTGAAATGCCAACTTCCCATATTAGTGCTGGTTTGAGTCCTGGCTGCTCCACTTCCAATCCAACTCCCTGTTAATGTGCCAGGGAAAGCAACAGAAGATGGCCCAAGAGCTTGGACCCCTGACACCCACACAGGAGACCCAGATGTAGTTCCAGGCTCCTGGTTTCAGCTTGGCTCAGTCCTAGCCATTGAGGCCATTTGGGGAATCAATCAAAGGATGGGAGATTTTCTGTCTCTGTAATTCTGCCTTTCAAATAAATAAAAATAAATTTTTAAAAAGAAAGATAGAAACCTGCATATGAGCTGATACACAAAGCTCAACCTCAACTTTAATCTGTAAGTTTCACCACCCTTAGTCCATTGGACAGTACAGGAATTAAGTGATAGATGCATGATCCCTTGTTCTGTGCATTGCAAAATAAAGTGCTTTCTTCTGCTCCCCTGAATGTTAGTGGTTGTTTGCTATGTCAAGTGAGCATAGATTTATTTTAGTTCTACAAACACATTTCACAATTTCTTCCAGAAAATAAAAAGCAAAACTAGATAAAGTAGGGGAAAAGTAGAAAGAATATCTCTGATGATGGAAACATTCTATATCTTAACAATGTCAATGTTAATATCCTGGCTGTAGTATCATGTTACAGTTTTGCAAGACCTTACACTAGGGGAAATTAGATAAAAGGTACAGGGGACATTCCTGAATTACTTTTTATACTTACATGTGAACCTACAGTTATGTTAAAATAAATGTTTAATAAAATTTTCAAAGACTAGAGCTCGTAACCATTGTAATACCGAAGCATTAATGAATTCTGTCAATGTGTTATTTTAAGAAAACAAGTATTAACAGCACTTTATTATAATAAATTTAAAAGAATCATTTAAAATAGCAGCAATTTGGTTGTAGTTAAAGCGCTAATACAACGTGCAATGAAAATAACACACAGTTGGTACAGTCTACTAGGGAGAATGCCAGCTGCTTGGAGAGTATACACTAATAAGTTATGCTTCACAAATATGTCGTTTCGATTAGTTGAAAGATCATGATGTTTTTAATGATATCAGCCTAATGGCTGTAAGTACATAAAACAGTTGATGGGAAGAGCTTGAAGTACAGTGCTTGGGTTATTTAAACAGAAAGTTTCTGAGTCCTCCCATGCCATGTATATACGTAACTGCCTGTAACTCATACAAAGCCTATTTACATTATTTGAGCTGCCTCTGTGGATAGCTTATACATTTTGAATACTATCTTTCCTTATAGATTCTAATTACTGTTTTTTGTAAAGTATTGAATGCTAACCAAGCCTACTGATTGATTAGATAGCAAAGGCTTAACAGAATTTATGAAGTTTGATAGATCACTTAAATTACCAAATTAATTGTGCTATAATAATAGAATGACGAGTCTTGTAGGTAATGTTAATTAGGTAAATATTATCTTTTGGAAAGGAAGAACCTTTAATAAAGTAGAAAAGCACTGTATTAACAAAATGGAATTAAGCCCTGAGTTTATGAGCTGGTCTGATTTTATTTTTACATTGTGAAGGACCACAACCCTCCAAATGAATAAACAGTTTAAAAGGTGAAAAAAAAAATAAGTAAAATGATTCTACATATGTAAGAGTAGTGACTCAAACCCTAACAATTTCCCTTAGTGACCCTGCGAACTTGCAAAGGCAACTTAACCTCTGCCCTGAAAGATGGACAATGATGTCTACCTCATAGCTTCCTTACGAGGACTTAGTGCCCTCAGAACAGCGCCTGGCTCCTGGAGGAATGCAGAGGGTGTCCACTATTATTCTTGTTGTATTTTACATAAACTTCTTCAAAGAAAGCTTAGTTTACTGTGGGTAATATGAAAAAAATCAATATAAATTACAAAAATAAGTGCTAAAAAGAAATTAACTAGCTTCAAATAAGCCACTGAACTATTTGTTCAAGGTGCAAATAATATTTCAAAAATTTAAATTGGCGTTGGCTCTGTAGCACAGTAGGCTAAGCATTCACCTGCAGTCCTAGCATCCCATTCGAGCACCGGTTCATGTACCACCTGCTCCTCTTCTGATCCAGCTCTCTGCTTATGGCCTGAGAAAGCACCAGAGGATGGCCCAAGTGCTTAGGCCCCTGCACCCACGTGAGAGACCTGGAGGAAGCTCCTGACTCCTGGCTTCAGTTTGGCACAGCTCTGGCCATTGCAGCCATTTGGGGAGTGAACCAGCAAATGGAAGACCTTTTTTTCTGTCTCTTCCTCTCAATGTTTATGACTCTGCCTTCCAAGTAAATAAATAAAGTATTTAAAAATTTTTTAAATTAATGTGTTAAGTCATTGTATGGTCTTTTTAAAAAGGTGCTAGCTTCACATTCTTCTCATCTTCCTGGTTTTAAGTTTTCCAATAAAGTATTTCAAGCACTTTTAATAAAATTGTCCTTAAATTGTCCTATTTGTGTCTCAAACTACAAACTAAGTTAACAAAATTTTCTTAAAATTAGTTAAGAAATTAGCATTTTCAATGTACCTTTAAAATGAGTATTCACACTGTTTTATTTCAACAATAACAAGTTTTAACTTCCTTTGCTATAATATTAATGGTAATTTTTTTTAAAAAAAAAAGGAACTCATCTTAATATAACAATAATTTTCCCCTTGCAAAACTCAGCTGGAAAACTATATAACTTATCTTGAAAAGTAACAAAAGGTTTATTTCCATTGAAAAATTATGCTTCTTAACAATTGATATAAATAATTCTTAAAGTTCAGATTACCAGCATGAGAAACTATCTTCAATTATGTAGGTAATAGTAAAAATATACAACATGTACTATGCAATATGCCACACTATAGTATAGTGCAAAAACAGTGTGGTAAGAACTATTAACAACTGAATGAAAAGAGTGAACATTAGGCTCTGGTTGGACATCTGGAAGTCTGATGTGACAGCTGCAGGCAGACTGATCATTCCAGAATTGGAATGCTCTTAATCAAGGAGTCCTGCGTCAACAGTACATTTCTCACTCATCATACCAACTGAAATATTTTCAAATTACATAGAACGGGCATTTGGACTAATGAGTATCCATATCCCAAATCAGAGTGCCTAGGTTCAAGTGCTGGGTCCACTCCAATTCCAGCTTCCTGCTAATGTGCATCCTGGAAGGCAACAGGTGATGGCTCAAGTAGTTGGATCCCTGCCACCACATAGGAGACCTGGACTGAGTTCTCAGTTCCCAGCTTCAACCTGGCTCAGTCCCAGCCATTGTGGGCATGTGGGGAGGGAATCAGCATGTGGGAACTCTCATTTGTGTGTCTGCTTCTCAAATTAAAAATGTAATAATAACAATAATTCAATTACGTGTTAAAGAGTATACTACTTCTTAACTACAAGAAATCCAGAATAATTTTTTATTAAGATGACTGCAATATGAAGTGAGAGGTCAAATAAAATGCTTAGTGAGTATTTCTAGGGCCTAGAAAATATGCTATTTTCATTTACTAGTGATTAGACCTTAGTTGTATTTGTTTATTTAATCATTCTAAGTCCTGGAAACAAAGAAGTGAATAAGAGTGACAAAAGTCCAAACTCCCACGAAGTTTTCATTCTACTGGGGAAAACAAGAACAAACTGCAATTTCAGATATCAATAGCTCCTTCAAGAAAACAAAGTACTGGGGTTGGGAACATAGGGGCTCCTTTGAGGAGCAGACATTTGAGCAGAGATTTAACTGATGAACCACGTCAAGTTCTGAGGCAGAGTTCCTTTCAGTTATTTTTATAACCAGGAAAAAAGGCTAAAATGTTACTTCTCAAAATCCATTAACATACCAAACCTCCTTTCAACAAAATTTACATAGACTGTTTTATACTTTTCATATTGGTATTTCTTTAAAAAAAAAAAAAAAAAGCAAACCAAACCAATCCTTTAGTTGATAACGTAGACTTTGTCATTATCAAAAAAGAAAAAAAAAAAAAAATCAGGATTTCTCCTAAGCATAGCATCACCCTCTTACACAGTAATGCAGCAGGATTTACTAAGTCTAAGTGTTGTGCTGTAAATACCTAAGTACTACCCTAAGCAAATGGCTCTATGTTGGGGGCCCCTAAACTGTAAAACTAAGGCTATTCTGCTGCTTTGTATAGTTTTGTAAAACTTCCTTCTTTAAGTCTAAGACAGATCCTCGATCAGTCATAATTTTCAAATGTTCTATTGGGGCCGGCGCTGTGGCACAGTGGGTTAAAGCCCTGGCCTGAAGTGCCAGCATCCCATATGGGTGCCGGTTCTAGTCCCAGCTGCTCCTCTTCCTATCCAGCTCTCAGCTATGGCCTGGGAAAGCAGTAGAGGATGGCCCAAGTCCTTGGGCCCTTGCATCCATGTGGAAGACCCAGAGGAAGCTCCTGACTCCTGGCTTTGGATCAGAGCGGCTCTGGCCATTGTGGCCATGTGGGGAGTAAACCAGCAGATGGAAGACCTCTGTCTCTGTCTCTACCACTCATCTTTAAAAAATGTTCTAAAAAAGAGAGGTTCACTCTGTCAGTTTCCTTTAAAGAAGACAGATACTCACTTGTACACTAAGGCTTTGGCTAAGGTATAGTAGTAATTAAAAAGATGGAATCTCAAAAGAGATTTTTTTTCAGCAAGCAAATTTCCAAAGAGAATATTTAAGAACAAAAACTTCACTCTCAAGGTAAGTAGTGGTACTACAATTGCAGCGTGCATAAAAATAAAGAATGACCTATTTACTTAGAACAATGTCTAATACTTCTAAATTAAGACATTCCTTTCAATATATACCATTTTAAAAACATGCTTAATTTTAAAAATTTACTTTGTAAATAAAACTTCCCCCATAATTACTTTGGGAACAATTTATTAGTAGAGAACCTACAAGGTCAAGAAAACATTTTGGAGTACATTTCACCTAAGTGCCATTTCACTGTGTTACATAACACAAATGTGTTAAGTAGAACTAGGTTATCACTTCAACAGAATTAACGTCTATTACTAGACTCTGTTTTTCATATCTGAAAAGTCACATATCATATCCAAAAGAACAGACCTTCCTGAAAAGAACAGATAATAAAATCAGTATTACAACCAACAAGAATTTCATATCTTCCTATCTAAGCAAAGTACGTACTAGATGGATTTCAAATCAATCTGAATGGATATGGCATCTGTTCTCCAGGAATCTCCATTCCCCATAAACTAGCAACAGCCAATATAAACTTCCCTGAAATTCACTGCAAATTAAGAGGTAGCCTCTTGTTGTCAATAACGTACATAAATATGTCTTTTTAAAAAGTAAAAAGCAATGTTGCATTAAATGAATCTACGAGGTGGTCAAGGCAGGTGCTGGGAGAAGGAAAGGTCAGAGGGAGGACACTTAGACACAGAGCCCGTCTTGCTCAGCACTCACAATAGACTGTAGCTCTGTTACTACGAACTGGATTTCTCCTCTGGCTGGAGACCACTGTAAAGCGATCATCACTGCTCTGGGCTTTGGTAAGACACTGAAAGGCTGTAGAACCTAAGCAGGCCTGAGGCTATGAATTTCAATTTTATATTTAAAATTGGACATTTATATTTAAATTTCTTCTGATCTATACTGATTTAAATAGCTTTATTCTTCTTGTGTATATAATCTTGATTCAGTAACTGAAGCACCTAACCTTTCATTAATTGAGAAAAGTCATATTACTGTGATTTAACAGTGGTGATATTAATTTTGGCACAGTGGGAAGCTGTCTTTCTATGCAGAGTAATTAAGCAAAACTCTGTATATTTTCAAAGCTTTCTATATATCAGTGTTTTCCATTCACCTCAGAATCTTGGTTAAAATGCGCAGCATGGACTCTGAACTTAGAGAACAAAAGATTTATTTTCTTCAAACATGGGCAAATGGGAAAGGTGGTTAAAAGTCATTTACTCTCACACAAGCTAGAGCAGCACTGCTGGTACTGCAGTGACAGAGGCTCCAGATTCCAAAGGTCGGTTAAGTAAAAGAGGGCAAAGGCAGCAGGACTCAGAGGCTAAGAATAATAACAAAAATAGATCCGATGCAGCATTTTGCAAATGAAGATCAATGAAAACAGATGCTCAAGATCCTATCACTTACAGCATTATTTTCTATATTGTTATCAGAGATCCCTTCTATTTGAGCATTTCCTCCTTGTTGGCTATTGGCATTTGTTTTAATACAACTAATACTTTAGCCAAAACTGTGCAGTACCTGAAGTAAAAAATAATAATAATAATAATATTGGCTTAGTTAAACATAGCTTAGCTATCACGGCAAAAGTGAAAACATATGATAAAAATACAAACAGGGTGGCAAGGGAGAAGCAGCAGCATTATTTCACTTAACTACCAACCCAAGAAATAAGGCAGCAGGTTGTCTTTCCAATCAAAACTACTTTCACAGTCACACAAATGCCCTTGCTTGCTTAACAGTGAAGGTCTTAAAAAGAAACAACTGACAGGGTGAGGTACCAGGAAATTATATAAATCAGAAAAATGACTAAAATATGAGTGAATAATATACGTTATGATTTATGTTCCAATTCTAAGTAGAAGAAGCAATCTTACTGCTTCTGCTTATGACAGCACAGCAACTGAGACATATCAAGTCCTTAAGAAGGCAGCAGATGACACATGTATTTGTTAGATTTAGCAGTGGGAAAAAAATTCCATGCAGAAAGGTTTTACAAAATCAAGAAGCAGTTCCACAGATAAAACAGTTTGGTAGCTCCCTGGTTCTTACCTGTAAGGACAGCTTTTGCTGAAGGATCTGCCAGGTCCAGGGCTGATTTCCCATCAGTGTTCCGAATGTTTGGATCCGCTCCGTGCTGCAGCAGCACTGTGCAGGGAAAGCAGAAACAGTATCTTACCTCCGGGATACAGAGATTATTTACTGGTAAGTGTCGCCTCGGCATGGTGTAGGCATAAACATACATTGCACACTTCTTTCTCTTTCAAGAAAAAAAGAAAAGAAAGAAAAAGAAAGAAAGGGGGCGGGGGGAAGCACTGCAGCAAAGGATCTTCTCCAGAGTAAGGCGAAGTTGGCAACTTAGGGTACAGTAGTATCACATGACCTAACATCATAAACATGACACTCGAAAAATCTTGCAATCGACAGTTTTGGTCTCTCCTTCAGCAGCAGGATGGGGAGCTAGGTGCTCCTGGACTCACTGTCAAAGATGCTCACTGTGAACCTGCCTAGCTTTACTGCCACTGTGGCTGCTTGTTGCTGCTGCTGCCGCCTTCCTGCTGAATTTCCAAAGGCTTCCTCTCCTCAGTACAGTTAGGAGCCTGTGCAAGCCTTTTAGTGGCTCACCGCTTCCATATGAAACTCACCATAACACACTGGCTTGCTTCCAGGAAGTCTAGCAGACATAGCAATCCATGCAGTCCTGGGCCCCTGCAGCGGAGCTGCGAGAAAGAACTTCCTACAATATTTCCTTGCATAAAAAATTTTTAGAAACAGAAACCCAATTCATATAAATATGCTACGCTGGACAGAAAGTAGCTAAATTCTTACATCATAAGGATTCTATGAGAGAGACAGGAAGAGAGAGAGAGAGAGAGAGAGAGAGAGAGAGAATCACTGCTTAAATAAAATCCAGAGATAACATTTTATTAACCCAAAACATTTCACAGCCACATCTAGTTTGTGAGAATGTGTGTGTATGAGGAGAAAGTTGCTGTAAGACTATCCATCCAGTGGCTAACAAATACATCCCTAATCTGAAAACCCAAAGTCCAAAATGTTCCACAGTCCTAAACTTCTTGGGTACCCACATAACACCACAAGTGGAAAATTCCACACTTGACCTTATTCAATGGGCTGCAGTCAGAACGCAAGGGCACTAAAAATATTGTATACAATTACCTTCAGTCTATGTATATAAAGTGCATATGAAACATAAATGAAGTTCATGTTGATTTTGGTTCCATTTCCAAGATAACTCATTATGTATATGCAGATATCCCAGAGCCAAAACAATCTGAAATCGGAAACATTTCTGAAACTGGAAACACTCCAAGCACTTCAGATAGAGGATGCTCGATCTATATCCACGTTGTTTAAGCACAGCTGAATTTTAAGTTATGAGCCACTATTACTGACGAGCCCCAAATTTTTATTTATTAATAGTCCCACGCTAAAGTAAGTATAATAATTCTTTTGGAGTATTTGGAAAGCAATCCTCATATATTATGAAGTAGTAAGCTCTTTGGAAAGCTCTCCCTCTTCCTTGAATGCATAGGTCAGGATGTCAACGGCTCTGTACAAACAATAACCTTACACAGAATTAGAACACAGCTGTGAGGACGTGAGAGTTTGTTATCTCTTGCCTTAGAACTGCTTAGGTCATCTGGGACTTGGGATAATAAAAACTAGCTGTGGCATGAGAAGATGCAGTGCTATCTTGCAAACATTTTCTGCTGTAGCAGTTCCTCTCCCATCTACAGTTTTGCTTCCTGTGGTTAGTTACCCCTGTTCAACTGATGTCTGTAAAGCATGAATTGGAAAATTAAAAATATATATAAGTTTTAAGTTTTAAGCTTGCACTTTTCTGAGTAGCATGATGAGAATTCAAACACTCTCACTGAGTCCAACCCAGAACGTGAGTCACCTCCTTGTGCAGTGTATCCATGATATAAATATGACCCACTTATTAGTCACTTAGTAATTGCCTAGGTTATCAGACAGCCTGATATAGTATCACAGTGTGAGTCCAAGTAATCTCTTTTAAAAAAAAATTATTTTATTTATTTGAAAGGAAAAGTTACAGAGAGGCAGAGGTAGAGGGGGAAGAGAGAGAGAGAGAGAGAGAGAGAGAGGTCTTCCACCCACTGGTTCACTCCCCAGATGGCCGCAACAGCTGGAGCTGCGCCGATCTGAAGCCAGGAGCCAGGAGCCAGGAGCTTCTTCCAGGTCTTCCACATGGGTGCAGGGGCCCAGGGACTTGGGCCATCTTCTACTGCTTTCCCAGGCCATAGAAGAGAGATGGATTGGAAGTAGAGCAGCCGGGACTTGAACTGGTGCCTATATGGGAACCCAACACCGCAGGTGGCAGCTTTACCTGCTATGCCACAAGCGCCAGCCCCCCACCCACTCACTTTTGATACCCAAGAGAGTTTCTCATTGTTGCTGGGTATGGGTGGGATTTTTGTCTTCTTACCAAGCCTCCAATGCTACCTTCTTGCTTGGTAAGAGTATTACTGTCTCTACTTTTACCCACATGGTTACCTCTGATAACGTTGTACGTAAGGGAGAAGAGTGGCCAGCACTGCAGTGGCGGCTTTACCAACTACACCACAGCGCTGGCCTCCTAGTAACCTTTACTGTACTTAATAACAGCCCTAATACTCACAGTGCTGATAATGGTAATTTGGATATAACAAAAAGAAATGTCAGAGTGCCTCCTCTAAGTGAAAGCTTTTGACTTAATCAGGAAAGAAAAAAAAATTATATGCTGGAATTGCTAAGATTTATGCTAAGAACAAACCTTGTCTGTGAATATGTGAAGACGGAAGAAACCTGTGTTAGTTATGTTGTCACACTCCAAACTGCAAACCTTATGGGAGACCACATTCTTATAGCTTTTATTATAGTATAGTGCTATAACTGTTCTGCTTTAGTATAGCCACTGTTGCCAATCTCTTACTGTGCCTAATTTATAAATTAAACTTTCTCATAGATACATATGTACAGGGAAAAGCATGGTGAACACAGGGTTGGGTACTATTCACAGTTTCAGGTATTCACTGTGGGTCTTGGACCAAGTCCCTCTGAGATAAAGGGAGAGTCTCTACTGTGTATTATTTCAATCGAGTGCAGGAAATGAACACACAGGGGCCTGCACTGCGGCACTGTCTGCAATGCCAGCATCCCATAGGGGCACCAGTTCGAGTTTCTGCTGCTCCACTTCCAATCCAGCTCCCTACTAATGTGCCTAGGAAAGCAGTGGAGGATGGCCCCAGTGTTTGGGCCCCTGCCACCGACGTGGAAGACCCAGAGGAAGCTCCCGGGTCCTCGCTTCAGCTTGGCCCAGTCCTGGCCATTGAGGCAAGCTGGGGAGTGAACCAGCAGATGAAAGCTGGCTTTTGCTCTCTCACTCTCTCTCTCCCCCTGATATTCAAAGAAATAAATATTTTAAAAAATGAATACAATTATTTCCCTTCTGTTTATAAACTGACTCAGGAGTTAAACAGAATAAAATAGTAAGTACCACAAATATCAAACTGTAGTTATTCCTTTCTCATAATGAATAGAGCTTTTGTAGCAACCCCCACCCCCAGGGGATAAATTCCAACGTGAAGGTTTAGTTTATAAAGGGTCTCTATCATAAAGTAGACTCAAGTCTCCAAGCTGATAACTATCTCTATTTAAATTGCTGAGTGATCATATGCAAAAGAGTAAGAAAAAATAACAGATACCATAAAAAGCAGAGTTTTTTATTGCATATTTCAGGAACTTCAGAATGTGCTTTAAACAAGAAGCAAAGAAATATTTTTATTAAACAAGAATTTGACAGTTCTACAATGGGAGTTTCATTTTGCAGCTTTTAACAAGTGGCAGAGGCAAAATACTAAAAACCTGATGGCTCTTCTGAAAGTCCTCATAAACGTCAGTCCCCCTAGCTGTCACCAGTTTTTCACCTATTATAACTTTGCTATTTTGCAACAGTAATCTGTCATTACAGTTCAGTTGCAGTTTTAAAGGAGTAATCTTTTTCCTTGAAATGTATGATTGCAATACTTTTTTTTTTTTTTTTTTGACAGGCAGAGTGGACAGTGAGAGAGAGGGAGAGAGAAAGGTCTTCCTTTTCCATTGGTTCACTCCCCAATGGCTGCTGCGGCCGGCGCACTGCGGCCAGCGCACTGCGCTGATCCGAAGCCAGGATCCAGGTGCTTCCTCCTGGTCTCCCATGCGGGTGCAGGGCCCAAGGACTCGGGCCCTCCTCAACTGCCTTCCCAGGCCACAGCAGAGAGCTGGACTGGAAGAGGAGCGACCGGGACAGAATCTGGCACCCCAACCAGGACTAGAACCCAGTGTGTCAGCGCTGCAGGTGGAGGATTAGCCTATTGAGTCGCGGCGCCGGCAATTTCAATACTTTTTCAATGGATCTGAACATACAGACATATCCACTGCAGAGGAACCCAGCAATAAGAAGAAGGAACTGAATTTTCTAAACCAGATGCTAGTTAACAAAATCCATGTTATAAAATATTTAACCATTTAACCATTATTAATTCACCAGCTATGGGTTAACAACTCAGCTCAGCAGTTAAAAAGTTTTGGGAGCGGTAAAGGTATCTGCCATTAGACCAGCAGGGGTCTAAACTTACCTAGCTCTCAGAAAAGATCACCAGATTGCTGCGAAGATGATTAAATGAGAACATAAAGCGTAATGCAAAGGTGCTGACGACAATATCAGTGAAAGCACGTTGAAAAACGCAGACCTTGTTTGTACTCGCAACCCTGCCGATAACTACTAAGTCCAGGCTTTGTTCTAAGGCAAGAGTCAGCACACTTCTTCTGTAAAGGGCAAGACGGTAAATACTTCAGACTTTGTGGATCACCTGGTCTCTTTCTCAGTTACTCAGCCCTGTCTAGACCCTACCACTATAGAGCAAAAGCACCTACAGACAATACTAAAATGAATGCGTGTAGCTGGGCTCCAACAAACTTACTTAAAGACAGTGAAATTTGAACTTTATATAATTTTCATGTGTCACAAAATATTATTCTTTTTATTTTTAAAAACTTTTAAAACATAAAAAATAATTCTTAGAAGGTAGGCCAAACAAAAATAGAGTGGGCTGGACTTGGCCTATAGTTCACAATTTGCTGACCCCGATCCTGGGCAATACTATACAAAGTGTGGTCTATGGACTGTCCTGGTGGCATAGCTATTCACAATCCATCTATACACTATGATAAGCACACAAATTGAGGGTATGAATTTAGAACTCTCATTTGAAATTATTTTTCCCAGTACTTCACTTCATTTGCATTTCATAAAATTATTGGTCTGTCATTGAGGGGAAAAAACCCTGGTCCTCTCTCCCAGGCGACTTGAGAAGCACTGAGCCAGAGCACATGTGAGCTGTCAGGCCTGAAAAATAAAGGAGCTGAATGCCATAGAGAGTCTCTAGACCACTAAGGTGAGAGAGGCCTCAAACCTCTGATAACACTTTTAGAGTTACAGCTAAAGAACTGAAAGGTTAAGACTTTAGATCTTTAATAAGAGTAATTTTTTTAAAAGACTTGGTTCAAGTGGAACCTTTTCTTCCCCACCCTCTAACAAAAGCCAACAAAACTTCATCGAGGTCACAATCTCTGAAAAGTTGCTGGGTACACACTAAAATGTCCCAAACTGTTCCCAAGCCATGGCTCAGCTGGAGCTTCCTCTGAAGTGCCTTCACGTCTGTGCTGTCTCACATGGGACACGCACAGGACTGGTTTCTCACACCAGAAGAATGGCACCCACACAAGGCAAAGATAACAACGCTTTCAAGGACGCCAGACTGTACTTGAGGTGGTGGCACCTGCGACTCAATTCTGGACACTTCAAAATTTGTTTTCAAAAATTCTGAGTCATCAAAAGCAACAATAAAATGTGACTTAAAAGATGTTACAATTAGAAATTCCATCTTGTAAAATCAATACGTACTTACAGCACACTAATATAAAACAGGTTTTTCTATAACAGTAGCATAATTTTCTGCCACGAAGTTCCTAAAACATAATTGACGAAGTAAGGTTTGCAAGCAAACAAGGAAACTAAAATCTGGAAAACATTCCATACATAAATTCAAGCATACTACGGCCATTCCAAATTCCTCTACACTACCTATGCCCAACCAGGAAATTATCAAACCTCAAATCCCAAAAATTCAACTGTTGTTTCTAGTTATTCTATTGATATATTCCAATTCCACTTATCTCCTTTATGAGGTGGGAGGGATCAAGAACAGAAAGCAGCAGGCACACATTTAGGTAAAGCTAATAAAGGATCACCATATTCAAAATGCAATTTTCAAATGAGCAGGAAAGGTATCTGATTTTCCCATCTCCATACAAGCGTTCAGCTACAATGAACCAGATCCAGAAAGCAAGACCTAACCTTGACAGTTTCACATCATTCCTCAAGACTATTAAAAATTCACTTCATTTTGATTCTTGCAAATAAAATGAAAATATTTTTATATTTTATAAAGCCTATTCTGTCAAATTCCTAGAAAAATATGTACTATTATGATAAATTGCATTTAACTACCAGCATTATTAACCTTAGGAGACAGAAGAAATGCATACAACATGAGTGTTCCAAGCTAAAAACATAGCAAATCTTATAGAATAAATTATCAAAAGACGTCTTAGTAACTTTTCACTTTAAATAGCAAATAGCACACACACTATTAAAATAATGTAAATGCTGTTTGTCACGTCAATTTAGAGCTAAATGAGTGTAAAACTGCTCACTAGAATAAATACTAAAATAGATTTAAGTCAAGTTGTTTGTTAAAATGTTTTCATTTATAACCATCTGACTCTTTAAGACCCAGAGATGTTCAACTATTAAACTGAATTTCAAAAACTGAATCACATCAAGACCAAGTTCCTTGGATTTTAAGTAAAGCAAATTTTAAATTTTATAACAGAACATTGAAGAATCAAACTAACTATAACCTTCAACATGACTCTCACCAGTAAATGGGGGCTTTCAAAGAGAAGCTTTTTAAATACTGAAATACAAGAGATATTCTGGAGTGAATACATATTCTTATACTCTTCTCCATAAAAATATGTACAATATTTAATGACATAATTATGCCCTTATACTATATATATTTATATGCTATAGATTTTTTTTTACAAACTTCATTTATCTTTTTAACCAAGACACATTTCATTTTTTACAGCATTAAAAGTAGCTGAGTTGATATACTTTTTTAAATCATCAAGAACTTATTGATCTCTCACAGTAAACTTGAAAATTCAAGTAACCAGTGTTATGCTACATAAGACTTACTGAGTTTAAATTACAATTTAAAAGATATAATTTACTGTTTTCAGCAGGGTATATTAGCTTATTTGGTCCAACTCTTAGACTGTAAACAACAAACATAACTAGATTAAAACAAAATCAAAATAAATCTTCCTAACATCTTCTAAAAGCTTAATGAAACTGTTAACGTATTACCAGCTGAAAACAGAGAAGCAAAAAGAATCTCCAGGGTAAGCATGTTTAGAAGCTGCCATTATTCCAAAGGCAATTATTGATCCAGAAATAATAAACTATCTTTTCAATGTTTAATAGGGTAAGAGGAATAACAATAAAAGCCCAAGGTCCCCAAAAAGTAAGGAATGTAATAAAGACTCCCCTACAAAATAAAGGATGAGGGCAAAGCAAACGTGAACTAGCCCTAAGTACAAAACTATGGGTAGACATTCTAGATGTTCAGGCTATCCCAAGCCTTGAATTTCATTAAAGGTGATCCCAGATAAGCAGTAGCTCCTATAAATACAGTAAAATGTCCAGCACATGGCCAAGATAACCAGGTATATAAGTAATATGAATAAGTTCTAATAATCAAAGAAAACATATTCAAAGAATTAAAGGAAAACATGACCTTAAGAAGTGAACAGATACAGATACCCTAAGAATCAAGTGAGAAATTACAGAACTAAAAAAACTGAAGGACTCATATTACCTAATTTCAAGATTTATTATGAAGTTACAGAAATCAACACAATGTAGTACTGGCATTAAGAATAAATACGCAGTTCAATGAGAGAAAACAGATCAGTGATAAACCAACAAAGTCACTGATTTTTCAACAAAGGAGACAGTAATACATTAGTAGAAAAATAGTGTACTTAACAAATCACGCTAGAATGATTGGTTAGTCATACAGGAAAGAAAAAAAAAAAAACATGGAACAATTCTCACTTCACACTATATACAAATTAACTCAAAGAGAGCCACAAGCTTAAATGTAAAAGCTAAAACGATAAAGCCTGCAGAAGAAAACATGAAAGAATCTTCATGATTTCCTAGGAGAAAATGAGTTTGGGGGGGCCAGCACTGCGACTTAGTGGTAAAGCCACTGCCTGCAGTGCCGGCATCCCATATGGCACCAGTTCGATTCCTGGCTGCTCCACTTCCAAACCAGCTCTTTGTTATGGCCTGGGAAAGCAGTGGAGGATGGCCCAAGTCCTTGGGTTTCTGTACCCACGTGGGAGACCTGGAAAAAGCTCCTGGCTCCTGGCTCCTGATGGGTTCAGTTCCGGCCATTGAGGCCATTTGGGGAGTGAACCCACAGAAGGAAGACCTCTCCCTCTCTCCCTCTTTCCCTCTCTTCCTCTCTGTAACTCTGCCTTTCAAATAACATAAATAAATCTTAAAAAAAAAAAAAAAAAGAAGTTTGAAACTTAAAAGAAACTACCAATAAATTGTATTTCAACAAAATTATTAACATTTGCTCTTCAAAATTTACATTAAGAATGTGAAAAGGCGGGGCCAGCACTGTGGCACAGCGGGTTAAAGCCCCAGCTTGCAGCCCCAGAATCTCATATGGGCCGGTTCCAGTCCTAGCTGCTCTACTTCCGATCCAGCTCCCTGCTATGGCCTGGGAAAATAGTAGAGGATGGCCCAAGTCCTTAGGCCCCTGAACCCACGTGGGGAACCCGGAAGAAGCTCCTGGCTCCTGGCTTCAGATCAGCTCAGCTCTGGCCATTGGGGGAGTGAACCAGCAGAATGGAAGACCTCTCTCTCTGGCTCTACTTCTCCCTGCAACTCTTTCAAATAAATAAAATAATTCTTAAAAAAAAAAAAAAAAAAAAAAGAATGTGAAAAGGCAAGACATAAACCAGAGGAAAATATTTCCAATATAAAGACATGATAAAGAACTCTTCCAGATTCTACAAAGAATTCCTAACAGTCATTTAAAAAAAAATACAATTTGAACAATGGGCAAAAATTTCTTCACAGAAAGTCACGTGTTCTATTGGGCTTTTGTTACTACAATGAAATACCTGAGAGAAGCTGACTACAAAGAGAAGAGAGGTTTATTCTGACTCAGCTCTGGAGGTTTAAAATCCCAGCTTGGGCAGCCACACTGACGTGGCATCTGGTGAGGGTGCCGGAGCACATGTAGAGGAAGGGTCATAGGACAAGGCAGGGGACAGAGAGCACTGGGCCCAGTGAGGCGGTCCCTACCAACCCTCTCACAAGAACCACCTTCTTTGAGCACACCCTCAGTGAGCTAAGGCTCTTCACCATGCTCACCTTCTAAATGCCTCCCTTACCATCATTAACTTATGACCTTGGGGTTCAAACATCTGCATGAGTTTTGGAGCCCAATTCTGTTCAAATCACACCACTGATAATATAAATTACTAAAAGATACATTATTAATCAACAGGGCAATACAAATTTAAAGAATTGGCAGCATATAGGCATTTAGTGATTAAGATACTTCAATCCCACATTAGAGTACCTGAGTTCCATTCCCAGCTCTGGCTCGGACTCCAACTTCTAGCTAATGCAGATTCTGGGAGGCAGCAGTGATGGGAGACTGTTCCAGTCCAACCACAGTTCTTTGGACATTTGGAAGAATGAAGAAGTAGATGGAAGATCGCTCTCTCTGTCTCTCCTACTCTCTCTCATTCTCCCTGCCTCTCAAATAAATAACTCTAAAAAGAAATTGTACCAAGACCAGCAATACCAAGTAAGAATGAGGAGGAGGTAACTAAACTGGAACTCTCCTACATTTTTGGTGGGAATAAGAGATGGTTCAAGCACTCTGGAATGCATCTGTCAGTGCCTTACAAACATAAATATATACTACCATGTATTCCACACATATCTAGTTTTAGGTATTTTCCCAACAGGATGTGTTCATACAATAGACTTGGAGGTGAATGTTTATTTATTTGTAATAGTCAAACAGTGGAATATAGGCAAAATAAGCAAATCATGGTATAATCATATAACAGAATACTACCCAGCAATAAAAAAATACAAAAACAACTACTGATTCATACAACCAGGAGGAAATCTCCAAAGCATGCAAGCAAAAGCAGCCAGACATCGAAGAATTCATTTCTGGAACATAAAATTAATCTATGTGCAGAAAACAGATCAATTATCGGCTGAGGAATAACTGACTGCAGGGGTTGGTGCTGTAGCATAATGGGTAAAGCAGCCTCCAGTGGCACTGGTTTGAGTTCCAGCTGCTCTGCTTCATATCCAGCTCCCTGCTAAAGTGCCTGGGAGATCAGTGGAAGATGGCCCAAGTACTCGGGCCCCTGCACCCACATGGGAGAATCCAAAGAAGCTCCTGGCTCCTGGGTTCAGATCAGCCCAGCTCTGGCCATTGCAGCCATTTGGAGAATGAGCCAGCGAATGGACGAATAATCAATCAATCAATCAATCAATCTCTCTCTCTGTAACTCTGCCTTTCAAATACATAAATTAAAAAAAAAAAAAGTTGACTGCAAATGAGCACCAACAAGCTTTCCAGAGTGATGAAAATGTCCTGTTGTTTTGATTGTGGTGGTGGTTACATGGGCACGTACATTTGTCAAACTCATCAAACTATATACTTAAATGGATTCATTTTATTTCATTACCTCAAAGTCAATAAAATTGCTTTTGTGTTATAATTCAATAAAGTTGATTTAAAAAATCAATACAGGATTTAACTGCAGATTAGAAACAATTTAAAGGCAAAATTATTGAATTGGAAAATATATCAATAGGAATTTCCAAGAATGCAACATCAAGAGAAAAAAAATAATATAGTGGAGAAAGGATGGAATTAGAAGGTCTTATTTGCTGTGATCAGTCTTAGAAGAAAAACAAATAACAACTCCATTATCATGTAATTATATATTGTTATATATTATATATAAATATATAATTTCAAGAATAATGGCTACGTTTTTCTAGATCTAACATAAAATTTCATGAGATAATTTCTGAGATTTTTCTTTTTTTTTTTTTTTAAGATTTATTTATTTATTTGAAAGAAAGAGAGAGAGAGTAGGAGAGGCACTGGTTCACTCCCCAATTGGTCCCAATGGACAGAGCTGTGCTGATCCACACCCAGGAGCCAGGAGCTTCTTCTGGGTCTGCACGAGGGTGCAGGGACCCAAGCACTTGGGCCATCTTCTACTACGGCTTTCCCAGGCCATAGCAGAGAGCTGGATCGGAAGTGGAGCTGCTGGGACTTGAACTGGTGCCCACGTGGGATGCCAGCACTGCAGGTGGCGGCTTTCCTGATACACCATAGGGCCAGCTCCATATCTGAGATTTTTCTACATCTACTGGAAGACAACAATCTACAGGTTCAAGAAGCCCAAACAAGGGGTTAACGCTGTGCTGCAGAAGGTTAAGCCTGCAGTGCCAACCTCGCATATGGACCCTGGGTTCAAGTCCTGACTGCTCCACTTCTGATCCAGCTTCTTGCTAATGTGCCTGGGAAAGCAGAGGAGGATGACCCATAGTGTTTGGGCCCCTGCATCCACATGTGAGACCTGGAAGAAGCTCCTGGCTCCTGGCTCTTGGCTTTGGCCTGGCCCAGCCCTGGCCATTGCAGCCATTTGGGGAGTGAACCTGCCAATAAAAGATTGCTTGTGCACATGTTCTCTCTCTCTTCTTCTTTAATTTTTTAATTTTTTTTTTTTTTTTTTTTTTTTGACAGGCAGAGTGGATAGTGAGAGAGAGAGACAGAGAGAAAGGTCTTCCTTTTTGCCGTTGGTTCACCCTCCAATGGCCGCTGTGGCCAGGCATTGTGCTGATCCGAAGCCAGGAGCCAGGTGCTTCTCCTGGTCTCCCATGCGGGTGCAGGGCCCAAGGACTTGGGCCATCCTCCACTGCCTTCCCGTGCCATAGCAGAGAGCTGGCCTGGAAGAGGGGCAACCAGGATAGAATCCAGCGCCCTAACCGGGACTAGAACCCAGTGTGCCGGTGCCGCAAGGTGGAGGATTAGCCTGTTAAACCACGGCGCCAGCCCTCTCTCTCTTCTTCTATCTCTGCCTTTCAAATAAATAAATTTAAAAAATAAAATAAAGAAGTGAAAACAAAATAAACACATTAATCACATAGGAAAAAACCATTTTATATACAAACTTGGAACAACTATAAGAAAGTAGCTGACAGTTCAAGAGAAAGCATGTAAGTAAATACATTAATAGTATATAAACTACTTTGAAAATAAATATTTTTGTATGCCTATTTTAATATACATGGTATTACGACATGTATAAAGCATTATAGCAAGTATAATTCTATTTACATGTGTATCTGTAAAAAAGTATAGTTATTTTTTAACTATAAAAACATGGTATTTCTATTCTAGGTACACACCCAATTTAGGTAATACCAATTAAAAATGTCACACTTTTTTTTTTTTTTCCCAGACAGGCAGAGTTAGACAGTGAGAGAGAGACAGAGAGAAAGGTCTTCCTTCCATTGATTCACCCCCGGCGCCGTGCTGTGCCAATCCGAAGCCAGGAGCTAGGTGCTTCCTGGTCTCCCATGCGGGTGCAGGGCCCAAGCACTTGGGCCATCCTCAACTGCCTCCCCGGGTCACAGCAGAGAGCTGGATTGGAAGAGGAGGAACCGGGACAGAATCTGGCGCCCCAACCGGGCTAGAACCCAGGGTACCGGCACCGCAGGTGGAGGATTAGTCAAGTGAGCTGGGCACTGGCCCAAAAATGTTACATTTTAAGAAATAAATAAATGGTAACATTAGATACATAGAAAGGATTGCTATAATACTACCCTACAACCAAGACCACACAAGGTCTAAGTCCACTTGACCAAATCAAAAAAGTAACAAAGAAAAACACAATAAAGCTGATTAAAATTTAATACTTTTATTTGAAAAATTCTATATTTTAAAAATTTTACCTCCTCTTTGCATTTCTTTTTAGAATCCTCCTCAATTAAGATTTACCTTTTTTACAAGACTATTTCAACCTCTGAATAAACTATTCATTTAAATTCTTTGAATTCTGACATGCATAGTAAATAAATAATACTGTGTGTAGCAGATTAAATTTGCAACACAAAAAGAGTTATCAGTTCTGTTTTCTCAATATACTAAGCAAATAACAAGTTTCTCTTGAGAACATAAGATAAACACTTTGATGCTCAATGATGCCTTCCTTCTGCTTTGAATGGGCAGTGCCATTAGTGAATGAAGAAGGCTTGTTTACCTTAATTAATACCCTAAGGAGGAACCTGGAGACCCTCATTATAAAATGAATAGCCTAATCTGATCTGCTGAAAAACTCCTCTAATAGAAGTATTTTTTTTTTTTTTTAATTTGAAAGTCAGAGTTAGAAAAGGAGAGGGAGGGAGGGAGGGAGGGAGGGAGGGAGAGAGAGAGAGAGAGAGAGAGAGATCCTCCATCTGCTGGTCCACTCCCCAACTGGCCTTCAACTGGATTCTTCAGAACCCTTGCCCATCCCCTGCAACACACAGTTCAAATATATTCATTCCGTCACACACTCCTTCCCACCCCCTCATACACACCATCTATAAAGGACTAGGCTTCTCCTGCTCTCTGAGCACTTACAAGTTGGGTTACTGTACTGTATCTTATTTCAACAAAGATTTCTGTGGTTCAGAAACACAAAAATAAGTAGTAAAGCAGTGAAACAGTAAATAAACAAAAATGATAACAGTAATGTAAAGAGTAAAAATGGTGTTTAAGGTTCACCTAAAAGCTGTGGTCTTTGAATGCATCTCTGACCTTATGGAAGACAGGGTTTTGTTTTTAATTACATGTGGTTAAATGAACCATCTAGTCACCTTAGCAATAGAAAAATGTATTAAACAACAGAGGTATCTCATCAAAAACAAAGGCGGAAATGTGTCCAAAACTTTTTCTTGCTATCTATTCCTGTCTTCCAGCCATTCCCCTCAGGAACAAAAACATACATCTCTATTATCTGAATCTAGATCCTAAATTCTCACTAGGAGAATTTGGTCGGTTTGTTCAGTGTCTGATCAGGGCCGCATGGAACAGTAACACAAATACCTGTTGGGGAAGAAGCCCTGAGGTGTCTACTGCGTCTCACACTGAAAACTACTTTCAAATTATGGGCACCATAATTTTATACACAGTGAATGAATTCATATAAACACAAAATGATTATAACTGAGAAAACCAAAGAATTGGGACTTCCACTTCCTATTTTATGCATTTATATACTGTTTTGCTGTTTATTATAAATTGTATTACTTTTTTAACAAGTGGAAAATGAGACTGTTCTCCTCAAAAACTGTTTTCACATATGCTACTTAAGTATGTCCACCAAAGTAATACTTTTTAAAAGCTGTTATTTAAAAGCATTTATTTGTAACCAATGGATAAACAAAAACTGGATGGTTCTTCCAGTCGAGGGAATAACACTAAATATGAAAACAACTTTAAAAAATAAGACTAATATAAAACAAATCTATTGATTCAGATTCTCTGACAATGTTGAGACTATAGAAACAGCTATTAAATAAGCTAGTCAAGAACTGACTTTTTACTTCACAAAAATTCTGGACTTTAGTCTTTTTTTTTCTTTTTAAGTATTTGCCTTTTTTTTTTTTTTTAAGATTTATTTTATTTATTTGAAAGAGTTAGAGAGAGAGGTAGAGACAGAGAGAGATGTCTTCCATCTGCAGGTTCACTCCCCAAATGGCCGCAACAGCCACAGCCAGGAGCTTCTTCCAGGTCTCCCAGGGGGATGCAGTGACCCAAGCACATAGCCCATCCTCCATTGCTTTCCCAAGAGCATCAGCAGGGAGCTGCATTGGAACTGGAGCATTCCGGACTCAAACTGGTGCCCATATGAGACTCTGGCGCTGCAGGCCAGGGCTTTAACCCACTGTGCCACAGTGCTGGCCCTGAGTCTTTGCCTTTCACATAGCAAACAAAAACTCCAAATTCAGCCAACATGTGAGACTAGCATACTTCTGACATATTACTTATTTTCACTCGGTGCCCAGTGAAATACATGCCTTGTTATATAGATACCCAATTTGTAACTTTTTTTCCACAGACTTCCCTTTAAAAAAAAAAAAAAAAAGTCCATATGGGCTGTAAAAAATGTTAAAAAATAAAAAAAAGATCAAATTCTCCACTCACTAATGGTAACATCCCACAGTTAAGGTTATTAAGAACAAAGCTATGGTCAAGAGCCCCAACTCTGGAAGCTGACTGCACAGGTTACGATCCAGTTCTGTTGCCATCTAGTTCTAGGACCACAAGAAACTCTCTCACCTACCTAGTCCCTTGCCACCCACTTGAGAGACCTGGGCTGAGTTACTCGCTCCTAGTCTTGGCCTGGCCCAGCCCCAGATATTGCAAGCATTTGGGGAGTGAACCAGGAGATGAGAAATCTCTGTGTCTGTCTCTCTCTCTCTGCCCTTCAAATGAATTTAAAATTTTTAAAAGATATTCTGAAATATTTAATTACTCAAAAAATCGACTCAAGGGAATAGAATTTTACTGAATGTATATGGGAAATTTCTTCTGTTCATGATTAATGAGATAAATTAATCTTTGTCAGGCTTTATGGTCAAATTTTGGCATAAAAATTCATAATAAAAGAATCCTCTACCTCACCTCAGGCATTTAGATGAAACAGCAGGTGGAAGCTCTCCTTCTCTTACTCTCCCTGTGGATGTATGTGTCTACCTCTCAAATTAATATTTATATTAAGAAAGGAAAATACCCTCCCAATTAAATTTTGCTCCTAATTGTCAAGTTTTCTCACAGCTATGGAATATCAGGCAAGATGTGTTTAAAAGGCACATTATTACAACAGCAGTAACATAGATTTAAACATTTTTTCTTTTCTTGAGAGGTAGAGAAGCAGCAGGAGAGAGATCTTCTGTCTGCTGGTTCACTCCTCAAATGCCTGAGGCAGCCAAAACTAGCCCACGCTGAAGCCAGGAGCCCGGCACTCAATCCAAGTCTAGCTGGGTGGCAGGGACCCAGTCAACAGAGCTACTGCACATTAACAGGAACCTGATTTGGGGACAGCACCCAGCACTCAAACCCAGGCCCTCTGAGAAGGGATGCAGGCATCCCAATCATGATCTTAACTACTATGCCAAATGCATGCTCCTAGAAATGGATTCTTCTGTACATATATCAACAGAATTTTCTTCTTTTCCTTTTCTTTTTAAAAGTTTTGTTTTTGTTTTTATTCTTATCCTTCTTTGATTTTATTCAGAGCAGAGTTGGTACCCAAGATCAATTACATCCTTTTGGCAATAAACAGGTCATAATACATTCATGAAAATAGTATTATGTGCTTATGCAAACCACAATTTATCACAAGATAAGGCAAGCACTGGAATCAATATATGAATGGCTATAACATAATGTATCTTCCTTCCTGGAGACTCTGAAGAGTAAAGCCTGAAAGAAAATACTATTCCAACCGTCAGACAAACCTGAGTTTTAGAATACTGCTCTCCACTTAGCTACTGTCTCACCTTGTGAAAGTTACTTTACCACTGTCAATCTCAATTACCTCCTTCATCAAACATTACCAAACTCAGAGAACTGCTGTTACAATTAAAGGTGACAATACATATAAAATGAGCTTGGTTCTCGGCACATAATGGGAACTCAGTAAATCAGATCTCAATCAGATCTTTTCATTTGTCTTTCAAAAATAGAATCGTGGTGGGGGGCCAGCATTGTGGCACAGTGGGTAAAGCTGCCATTTGCCACACCAGTGTCTCATATGGGTGCTGGTTCAAGTCCCCACTGTTCCACTTCTAATCCAGCTCCCTACTAATGTGCCAGGGAGAGCAGTGGAGGGTGGCCCCAGTGCTTGGGCTCCTGCACACATGAGGGAGACACAGAAGAAGCTCCTGGTGCCTGCCTTTGGATCAGCCCAGCTCCAGCCATTGCGGCCATTTGGGGAGTGATCCAGTGGATGCAAGATCTCTCTCTGTGTATGTTTCTTTCCTCTCTCCTTGTGACTCTACTTTTCAAATAAATAAATAAAACTTGAAAAAAAATTAAGAATCATGACAGACTGAAACAAAGGCACACTGGTAAAAGCCCTAGAGAACAATGAATTCATCTGTGCCATTCCAGTTGTGTTATGCTTTCTGGGATTTAGGAAGAGATTACCTTTTCTAAAACTTGACTAAATTCAGCTAAATGAAATACTCACAAAGAATCAAACAAGTGTATTTATCATCTGACTGGGTGAGTTTATAGTAGGATCACAGACAATGATAACTTGTAAAAGGTGCTGCCCAACCTCTCTCTGGGAGAGAAGAAAGGGCAAACCTAGACACACTTCTCTACCCGTGTTTCTGAATCCTTCCCTGAGCTGCTCCACCTCCTCCCAAGGCCTCAAGGACTAACTAGTATTCCAGATAAACTTCTTTGTGTATAAAACATTAAGACCAATTAAAAACAGTTCTTATATTACTTATTACAAGGCTGAACATTTTTAAATTTTTTTAATATCCCCAAGAAAAACAGTATTAAACCTATATCATAGTATTCAGATTCTGCATGGAACTTTGGTTTCTTAAAAAATATTACTAGCACTCTTGTCCTAAGAGTATTAATTCAATAGACTGAAACCAATACACTATGGTACTTTCAATCTGAAGGAGAAATAGAATGTAATGCTAAGTTTTCAGTCCTTGGTGGATTCAGTAAATGACCCTACTCTGAGTTGTGCTTAATGATACAGATTTCAGATGTCACTTCAGCTCCTCTCCCCAATGCTGAGGAGGGAAAGACCATTTTTTCTTCCAATGTAATTTCTCCTCTGCCCTTTCTTTTCTTTCATTCTTAATGGGTTACAATTTTCAGAGGAGCTACTCTGATATCCTCCGGCAGCCTGAAGGAGAGTAATTTACCCACAATTAATTTGCTTTAGAAAATATTAACAACTATTCACACCTCTTCAATTTTATCAAGCTTTCATTTTCATACACTTCATATTGGGTCACAGCAATCCAATATAGAAGAACTTAATACTTCTGACACTGAATATTCATGGGAATAATGTTTTAAGTTACATGAATAATTTTTCCATAATACTACATGCATCAACTTGAAAGATCTAAACTACAATGAGGAAAATAAAAACTTACTTCATACCTTATCAAATTAAAATTCAGGTTTATAAAACTACAAAGGAAATGAAACAAAGGGCTACATTCATTAATTCACAGTGACCACAACAAAGAACAGCATATGGTAACGGTCACTCAGTTATCAGGCTTTTACTGTGTTTTCACTTTGTGAGACAACACAAAAGTCATCTGGAACATGCTACTGTTGCCACGTAAGGGGAAAGAGAACAGAAGGAAACAAACATTTGCTGAGACACTACTTGCTTCAGAAGTATTCTCTCATTTAACTTTCCCCAACTGCTTTACGCAGTAGATACGAGGTCCATTTTATAAATGAGAAGCTGACACTGAAAGGGATTAAATTATTCATGTAAGGTTACAGTTTTTAAGTGGCAAACTGGAATTCATATCTAAGTCTAAAGCCAAGTACTTAATTCCCGCTTTATCATTCTATGTCAGTGCAATCTAAGATCACCTCAGAACTGTAACTCAAGCTTTCTCCCCCTGCAGAGGATTCTAAAGGGCACGTTTACACATTTGTTCTCAACACCCTGTTACTCCTATCTGCAATGTCCCCTTCCTAATAATCCCATCAAATAGTCCTCTTGTGGGGTTACTTGAAGCCACCATTCTGAAAAACATCCCTGACAGGGCTCCATTTTAGGGGGGTCCACCAGAACATTTCCTGCTCTGGTTCCCTTAAGCAACATATTCAAACTTATTCTTTCAAAAGAACGCACTGAAAACTGTGCCCCAAACGCGCAAAATGAATACACGCTCCCTAGTCTGTAACCACGAATATCTGTATTACAGCAAACTTAGAAATTTTCACACTTGACACGCACAAAAAAATGTATATTTGGAAATAGCATAGGATTTCTTAGTAAGACTTATTTATACTCTTATATCTGGGAGCAGAGTATAAACAACTCATGGTAGGCTTACATTCTTAATTCTAGATTCTGCCGACAGATGAAAAGACTGATACCTACCCCCCATTCTTAAAAGATTAGCAGATTTAAATAACATATATAAGTATATGCTTAAAAGCCTGTAAATATAATTGTTATACTTAATAGCTTTCTGGTCTAGTCAGCTGAGAATGAGTGAAAAGAACAGCCTCCACTCTGTCTTCAAACTGGGCCTGCCTTTGAGCTCTCAGGCACCACAGAATGTACAAAGTGAGGATACAGTTCTAACACACACAAGTTTCAGATAACCTCATACCAGATAAAGTGAGGTCTGTCACATGAGCCACCTGTACCATTTTCATACAACTCCCAAAGTTATGCCAAACATCTCACTGAAATTCATACAAAGCATCGTGGGTTGAAAGAAAATAGAAATATATAATTATTTTAATATACAGACTTGAACATTAAGTGAAGCATTGCATCACTTTAAAATTCTGTTGTTTTTTGTCTATTTTCCTCCTAATTTAAGCATTTTGCCATACTTCTAAAGCCTTTGGACAGTAAAGGCATTCACACCAATGCTTTTCTAGAAATTCTAATAAAATACTATGAAAAATGTACATGGTTTATGTGTATAGTTACCACCATTGTCCAGAACGTCTACTAAATTAGTTCTGAATATACCAGGTAAATGTATAAACACCCTAACCTCCTGAAAACAGCTTGTACAGAGCAGTCACACCCTCGGATAGCAGCACCCAGTCTCAATAGGGATTATTTCACCAGTGACAATCACTGTCATTTCTGGCTCTTCCCCTCTAAGGATCCAAGGAAGAAACTTTGTCAGCTTCTACTTTTTATGAAAATGGTACACAGAGACATTTAAAAGACCCCAAGCCCAATTCCATCTTTATATGGGAAATTAATGGTAAAAATGCAAAATAGAAGTTTTCTAGCAAGAAAAGAAAAACACACAAAAAAAACTAAAACAAGGGAATCAAATTCTTAAGGCTTCATTCAATTTTAAGTTAATTTTTGCAAAAGGTAAGGAAGGTAGGGAACTGATTTTTCTGAACCCAGATCATTTATGGGTAATACATGAATAGATGATGTCACAGGCTAAATCGAAAGCCTCAGCAGAACTCCCCAGTAGCTAAAAGTTCTTTGATCCTTATTAAGCATTGTCTGGGGCCAGTATTGTGGCACAGACTGCCGCTGCGACACCAGCAACCATATCAGAGTGCAGGTTGTACCAGTTCAAATCCCCACTACTCTGTTCTGACCCAGCTCCCTGCTAATGTGCCTGGGAAGGCAGCAGAAAGCGGCCCAGGTACTTGGGCCCCTGACAAGGATGGAGTTCCTGGCTCCTGGCTTTGGCGTGGCCCAACCCTGGGTACTGTGGCCATTTCAAGAGTGAACCAGTGTGTGAAGATCTCCATCTCTCTGTCTCTCCCTTTCTCTATGTTGCTTCGCTTTTCAATTAAATAAATTTTTTGACAGGCAAAGTGGACAGTGAGAGAGACAGACAGAAAGGTCTTCCTTTGCCATTGGTTCACCCTCCAATGGCCGCCGCGGCTGGTGCACTGTGGCCAGCGCACCACGCTGATCCACAGCCAGGACCCAGGTGCTTCTCCTGGTCTCCCATGGGGTGCAGGGCGCAAGGACCTGGGCCATCCTCCACTGCACTCCCTGGCCACAGCAGAGAGCTGGCCTGGAAGAGGGGCAACCGGGATAGAATCCAGCGCCCCAACCGGGACTAGAACCCGGTGTGCCAGCGCCGCAAGGCGGAGGATTAGCCTGTTAAGCCACGGCGCCGGCCTAAATAAATCTTCAAAACAAAACAAAAAGCTGTCTTTCCAAAAGTTTATCCTAAAGTAAAGTTTATACATGTATTTCATGAAAATTATATTGCCCATAGTACTATTTATAAAAGAGTGAAAAAAGTTGAAATAGCCCAGATGATTTAAAATAGGTGACTTGGGGGTGGCGCTATGGCGCAGTTTAATCCTCCGCCTGAAGCGCCAACATCCCATATGGGCACGGGTTCTAGTCACGGCTGCTCCTCTTCCCATCCAGCAATCTGCTATGGCCTGAGAAAGCAGAAGATGGCCCAAGTCCTTGGGTCCCTGCACCCACGTGGGAGACCCAGAAGAAGCTCCTGACTCCTGGTTTCAGACTGGCACAGCTCCGGCCATTGTGTGGCGACTGGGGGAGTGAACCAGAAGACGGAAGACCTTTCTCTCTGTCTCTCTCTCTCTCACTATAACTCTAGCTCTCAAATAAATAAATAAAATCTTAAAAAACCAAAGTGACTAATTAGAAAAATGATTATTTCTATAATTCTTAAAAGTCTTTTTGAGATTATATGGAAACATTCTCTATTAATGAAACATTCAGAATATATTAAGTGAAAAACATGAGAACACAAATAGTATGTATGGTACAACCCCATTTATGTAAAATGGATTGTGTCCCCAGGGTCGCTGGGTCTAATCACACTAACAGAACTTGGGCAATCATGAGAATTTCTGTATTTGTACTCTCCAATGCAACAACCAAGAATCAGATATGATTATTAAGCACCTAGTGCTACAAAAGAACTAAAGTTTTAATCTTTAAATTTTAACTAATTTTAAATTAATGGCACCCATATTGGACAGTATATGTCTAAATGGACAGAAAATGAGGTGTGACAGTTGTTATCAGTGTATTTTCTAATTTTCTCTAATGAACATCTATTACCTCAAATAACACCTTTCAGACAAAACACAAAGCTGCTGGCCTTTCAAATGCTAGATTTAGAATAAAAGGAGATGAGAATCTACCAAAGGCAAACCAACATTTATTCCACCTTCCTCTGCTCCCATCCTCAATTCCATGTCACTCTAAGTTTGAGTACATGAACTTCATCAAAGCACAGGCAACCACAGAAGTGATCAGATAAATTAGAATAGTCTGAACAGAGAAAGCAAATTTATTTTTCTAGATAGCAGATATATGAAACAAAGTTACAAAGAAATTATTAGAGGGAAAATACTATTTTAGGAGTTATGTAAAAACCTGTTTCAAGTTTTAGTAGACAGGGTATTTATTTATTTATATATATTTTTTAATAAAGCTAAGACTATTTCCCATTTCAAATCTGTATATTATTAGATGATTTAAAAAGTTAAACTAAAAACAATTCAGCATACTTATAGATGAAATTAATTATTATATTTAAAATGTATTATTAAATAAATCCCACTAAGTAGATAGAAACCTCAGTTCTCAATCAAGAAAACATTTTTATTATAACAACTTTTATCAGCTTACACACTGTCAAAGTGACAACTTTTTCCTTTGTTCACAGGTAAAACTGTGAACAAGTAATCTGAATCAAACATCTTAAGTATAGGAAATAAACATTAGTGAAACTATTTGACTAGTTAACTAGACAACTATTCACAGCAACTTTCAGAAAATTTACCACAATCATGTTATCCTTTCTTCTCCCTTTTTACCCCAACTCCTCAACTCCTGAGAGGGGGCAACACAAAGGTTTAATCTTTAAATAACAACAAAAAAGTTTGACTACCCAATCTTTACAGAAAACCCACTCTAAGCCAAATTCAGGGGCCGGCGCTGTGGCGCAGTGGGTTAAAGCCCTGGCCTGAAGCACCGGCATCCCATATGGGTGCTGGTTCGAGACCCAGCTGCTCTTCTTCACATCCAGCTCTCTGCTATGGCCTGGGATAGCAGTGGAAGATGGCCCAAGTCCTTGGGCTCCTGCACCCACATGGGAGACCCAGAAGAAGCTCCTGGCTTCTGGCTTCGGATAGGCACAGCTTCGGCCATTGCGGCCATCTGGGAAGTGAACCAGTGGATGGAAGACCTCTCTGTCTCTACCTCTCTCTGTAACTCTGTCTTTCAAATAAATAAAATAAATCTTTAGGAAAAAAAAAAAAAGATAAATCTTTAAAAAAAAAAAAAAAGCCAAATTCAATGTATGATAGAAGCCACATTCTACTACCCACCCTAATGAAAACTAAAGTTACTTGATAAATGGCAGATAATCAAAACATACTTTATATCTGACTATAAAGTGTGTTTTATATTTGTATATGAATGCCTGACATACCACAAATTCAAAATTAAATAAAGCAACTTCAAAATATCTAATCAAGAAGTAGAAAATAACTCAGCTTCCTTATCCTGAACACAGACTAGCACAAAAAGGTCAGATAGAACCAAGACATCTTCTAGTGAACCGTTTTGTCATTCCAGGAATATTTACCTTTTATTTAAAAAAAAAATAGATTTATTTTATTTATTTGAAAGACAGAGTTACAGAGAGAGGTAGAGTAAGAGAGAGAAAGGTTTTCCATCCACTGGTTCACTCCCCAAATGGCTGCAATGGCCAGAGTTGGGCCGATCTAAAGCCAGGAGCTTCTTCCAGGTCTCCCATGTGGGTGCAGGGGCCCAAGGACTTGGGTCATCCGTCCTCTGCTACTTTCCCAGGCGCATTTAGCAGGGAGCCAGATTGGAAGTGGAGCAGCCAAGACTGGAACCAGCACCCATATGGGAAGCCAGTGCTGAGAGCAGGACTTTAACCCACTGCTCCACAGCGCCGGCCCCCATGAATTCTTAAGGAGGTAATCAGATACTGGAGACAGCCAACAGGAAAACAAGAGTGTCCACACATTATTGTTAGTTCCCTACCACAGAGAATTTACGATCTTCCAGGTAGGAAGGACTAAGTAAAACATAAGCACAATATTATGGGAGCATATAAGAGGGTACTAATCAGTCTGGAACTTACTTAAGATGACATCTTAACTAATTCAGTTTAAGAAACTAGCACTTGGTCCTACAGTTGCATTAGAAAGTAACAGGACTACTATACTTCCAGATGCCAGTGGGAACTGAAGGTTTAAACTACACAAGAACTATAAAGATAAGTCTTTGATACTTTAAACTATTAATATTTCCTCTCAGTATAGTGGGAATATTGAAAGCTGTAAGAATTCTACCAAACTCATGAATGTGAAGAAATAGCTCAAAGAACATTTATGCATCTCTTGATCCAGGAATGGCAAATAATGTTCACAATGCTAAGAGAACATTACAGGAAAGCCCAAATAAACAAATTTTTAAGTATTAGGAATTAGTGAGTATTTATGGAAAGATTTCTGGTTCCAAGCTATTAAAAATAACCTATTTCGGCCGGCGCCGCGGCTCACTAGGCTAATCCTCCGCCTTGCGGCGCCGGCACGCCGGGTTCTAGTCCCGGTTGGGGCACCGATCCTGTCCCGGTTGCCCCTCTTCCAGGCCAGCTCTCTGCTGTGGCCAGGGAGTGCAGTGGAGGATGGCCCAAGTGCTTGGGCTCTGCACCCCATGGGAGACCAGGAGAAGCATCTGGCTCCTGCCATTGGATCAGCATGGTGCGCCGGCCGCAGCGGCCATTGGAGGGTGAACCAACAGCAAAAAGGAAGACCTTTCTCTCTGTCTCTCTCTCACTGTCCACTCTTCCTGTCAAAAAAAAAAAAAACAAAAAAAAAAAAAACCTATTTCCCTATATCTTAGACATGTACTTCCAAATAGTAGGGGCAAACAATGTTATCTCAGAAATAGTTATGCATATTTTAGATAATTATTTTCTAATTAACAAGGCCTACTTAACTTTTGTTGTTAAATGTTAACAGTAGAAGCTGGCCCAAGTCCTTGGGCCTCTGCACCTGCATGGGAGACCTAGAAGAAGCTCCTGGCTCCTGGCTTTGGATCAGCTGTACCCATTGCAGTCATTTGGGGAGTGTACCACTGGAATGGAAGACCTCTCTCTCTCTGGCTCTACCTCTCTCTGTAACTCTTTCAAATAAATAAACTAATTCTTAAAAAAGTATCATAAGTACATTGTTATATAAAGTACTTCAAGCCTATATCTCATGATCAAAATTCAATTTGAGATCTTACCAATAAAATAACAATAGAAATTAATATTAACAATTAATATTTATTGAATGTGCCTATATCAGGTACTCTTCTAAGTCATGTGTATGAGGGTACTTCAAAAAGTTCATGGAAAAATCCAGTTAAAAGATAAGGTTTTTGGGTACAAACATTTTTTGAAATCTATGCCTAATTTTTTCATAAGATACATTTCCCATGAATTCTTTGAAGACCCCTTGTATTTGCTAATACAGTAAAGGACCCTACAAAGTATAGACAGCACTCCCATTCCACTAATGAAATATGGAGGTGATGCCCAGAGCATGTTCTATATATCAATCTGCCCAGAATGCACCCTTAAGCTAGGGGTACCATGCCTTTATAAATATCAAATGTACTTGCTATTCTACCCCACATAAAGAAATGTAAGTTATCTTCAAATACTTAGGCCATTAGTTCAAGCAAAATGCTTTTTGTTTTTTTAGATTTATTTAATTATTTGAAAGTCAGAGTCACAGAAAGAGAGAGATTTTTCTATCTACTGGTTTACCCCCCAAGTGGCAGCAATGGTCAGGGCTAACCCAGGCCAAAGCCAGGAACTAGGAGCTTTATCTGTGTCTCCCACACGTTGCAAGCACCCAAGCACTTGAGCCATCCCCCATTGCTCTCCCAGGCCATTATCAGGGAGCTGGACAGGAAGTGGAGCAGCCGGGACTCAAACCAGCAACCATATGGGATGCCAGTGTCCCAGGCAGAGGCTCTACCTGTTATGCCACAATGCCAGCATCCTAGGCAAAAACCATTCAAGAATCAATTTGGTATACTAGTCTCTCAAAACCACCAGAAATAACCAACAGGGGAAAAAAAAAAAAAAAGCTTTCAATTCTTTAATCCAGCTGTCCCAAAATGAAAGCTTACCTCATAGAAAGACCTCAGAATTCCTTAACAATACTCAGATCCAGAAAGTATGATATATATGCTATCAGAAGTTTCAATGAACCTGAGAATGAACCTCCTAAGAGGATGTTGAAAGCTAATTAAAGATACAAAAAGATCTACAACCAATCTTGATTCCCATAATACCTATATTACATACTTTAATAGCAGCTATATTATATTCTTAATTATAGTTTGATTATAGTTTCAAAGGCACTCCTTCCTTTCCCCTCAATTTTTATAAAAAGGAATAAGAACTTAAAAGGAAGGCAGTATTTTCCAAAGTCTATTATGGATTTCAGGAGTTGGGAATCTGACATTCAGGAGTGGGAATCCATTTTTTAAAAATTCAAGTCGTACATCTTAACCCTTTATTTGTACAGAAACTGAGAGAGACAAAGTATTTTCATTATGTACAATTGGGTAGGAGATTAACAGGAAGAGGAAAGAAATATTAATTTCAGTTAAGATATTCAAAGTATTAATAAAGTGAAAAACTCAGAGAAGCAAAGGCAGAAAAACAGAACACTAAAGACTAAAAATAATAATATTTTAAGGTTTAAAAAAAGTATAAAATTCAATGACAAATTACAGAAAAGGCCAAAGGATAGGACAAGGTGAAGCAAAAAGAGTCAATGGCAAGAAAATTGAAAGTCTAGAAAATTAGGTAAGAACTTGGTAAGTTCAGTGATAGTTGTCACATACAAAAGCAAGGAATGTAAAGGTTTTGTGGTCAGAGAGAAGACGTCATAAATTCAAACTTCCCAAGGTTTTATACAATGATTTGGTCTACGACATGACCACATTAGGGGAGATATAGGAGGAAACAGGAGAATCAAATGAAAGTACAAGGTGTCAAGGAAACAAAGGCACAGAATATCCAAAGGGTTGTGTCAGTGAATGCTGGAGTTAGAAAGGACAATGACAGAGAACGTGATAAAACATTGTATGACAGGCACTGCAATAATTTGAGGAAAATTGAAAAGTATACTGGAGGCTAGAATAGATAGCTATGAGGAAGGAATAATTGAAATCATTAAGAGATACACCACTAGTGTATCTTTAAGAATGACATGTATATTTGAGTTTTATAATTAAAAAAATGGATAACACTGAAATGGATGTCATCCCGGAAAATCACAACTATGGAAATTAACCTACCACTGGCTAAACAAGCATGCACCCTATCAAGAAATAGATGATATACTCAGAAGAAGCTATGCTTGTCCTCTAGAACCTTACTTGTTTTAGATTTCAACATTTTTTAAATGTAAAATAAAGCAGAATCAATAAATGCTGATTGAATATAACTTCACATAATGTAGACATTGAAAACGGTTGAAAAGTTCGATTTTGTTTGAAATTGCTTTTCCTCTAGACAGTGGCACATGCTGAAAATATTAGACTTTGAACTACTGGATCTGAAATACTCACTCAAAGCTTTCCAGCACTAATAAGCTGGCTGCTGTCCAATTTTGACAACACAAAGAAAAAGCCTTTGCCTTAGTACCTGATGACTTTCCTTGAATCAACCTACATTATCCAAATATGTAATCTAATTCAGAAAGAACTTGTATTTTATAATGTCTCTCATTGATGCAAGGGCTGAAACCTGCAATCTTTTAAAGAGACTGTACATTGACTGAATTTGACAACAGCAATCCATCAAAATTTAGTTCCACATCACTTGGTATTTGACTTGCACTTGGAGTTAATGTTGTGAATCTTGTTCTTAACCAACTTTAGATTACCATGTCTCAACTTTCCTTTTAATGGAAAAGAACGGCTTCTAGAAGAAGCAATAAACACTCGCCTATAGTGAAGAGGCATTACTTAATCCCATAATAAAGAAATAAGAGTAAATCTTCACCTAATATTGTTTATCTGTCAGGCTGACCACACAGTTTAAGTACTCACCAATGCACACATCAATTTTCCCTTTTATAGCGGCTTCGTGCAGAGGAGTATAGTTCCAGTTATCCCTGGCATTTGGATCAGCTCCTTGGCACAGTAGCAGACTCACAACCTCAGCATGGCCAAAAGAACAGGCATTATGGAGCGGGATGAGACCACCATCATCACGAGCATGGACGTTAGCACCCATCTGCAGTAAGTGTTCCACAACATCCTTCCTTCCAAAACCTAAAAGGAAAGGGGGAAAAGTCTTAGACATTAATCCAATTTTGTAAAAAGAACTAGTATCTTTAACAAGATCAACTGTACTCTGTAGCAAAAAAGTTAAAGCAAAACAAATAACATTAACTCTGTTCATAACAATTCTTTTGTCACACAACTGGAAACTAAGAAAACTTTTATTCTTTAGGGAATTTGAAAAAAAAATTTCTAAATCACTCATTATATGTGGGATGACAATGCTTGAAAAACAAAATGAATGAGACAAGGCTCCTGTCCAAGAAGACATTAACTTTTCCCTCATGAGTCCCAAGACAAAGTTATATGTACAAAATTCCTCTATGTTTTAAAGACAAAGTTACTTAAACACTGCTGACAACCCAATGTAAGACAAATTACAACAGTCAACATATTAGGACAATTGGAGAGGAATACATGGATACCAGAAATATGAGCCAACAGTTTGGCTGCAGGGCATTTCAAATGAAGGAAAGACTAAAGACAACGTCAAAATCTCTCTTCTTGGGACTGGTGGACAAACGACACAGAATGGCTGGTAAAGTCAGACGATTCAAGCTTGGGTTTACTGAGTTTGAGGAAACAATATGGCAAATGTGTGGGAAAACAGGCAATCAGAAATACAGAATCAGAACACTGATAAGAAATATCACAGTTATCAGACAGAAAAGGAGAGTGGAGCCAGAACAGATCTGGAGCAGTGTAAAGGGCCAAGCAAACACTTAGAAAGACAAGAAATACCAAGAAGGAGAACATCCTGGAAGTCCAAGAGCAACAACTCTATGCAAAGTCTAGCATGATCTGGATTCAGTGAGATCAGGGAGAAGAGGAAAATGGTCACCAACACTTTGATTGTCAGTACAGTGATAGAACTGCAGGCTACATCACAATAGGCTAAAGAAGGAAACTACAAACACTACAATTTTTATCTTTCAAGCTAGTACCTTTATTCATGCTTCTTTTCCACTTTTAAATCTTATTAGGTTTTATTGGCTAAGTATCACTGCTTCCACTGCTTATTACCATAAAATGTTGTTAGAAAATGGCATCTTAAGTAAAACTAAAATGCAGAAAGAGTCATATCTCCCTCCATTCTATTCATAGATTAAATAAATAAGAATCATGAGAAAATGGAAGAAAAAAAAGAATTATTTCACGATACAGCCTCTCAGCTATCTATAGAAATTCCAAAAAAGTAGGCTGTATAAAAAGTCTCCAAAGTAACTCATATATTTCCACAGATATTGATCACAAAAGTCAGAATTAGGTTTCCATGGAAAATATCCTTCAATTTAAGCTGAAAACTTTGGGTGAAAACACGTCATTGGGTATTAGTGACTGAACAGCAAGCAACAGCTGGACATATGCAAAAAGAACTGTCATCAACTTGCCAGGATTTTGTTTGGTTTTTGCTTATAACCCTTTTAGAATTTCTGTTTTAATCTCTAACATTTTTCTTCCTGTATCATCACAACTCAACTCTTCTGGGCTCTCCTTACCCAAAAAGACTGAATGGCTCTCCTCCTCTAAATGCGTTTGAATAATGCCTGAATGTAAACTCACTTTCCCTAGTCAGTGAACTGACAATGCTGGAGAACTAACTTCTTATCTCCACCAATAACCAAGTAAAGGTTAATCACTTATCAAACTTCACCATAAAATATCTGTACATGAACAAAGATTTTACATCAAGAATATCTTTCATAGCATTACTTACAGAAAATCATGGAAGTCATTTAGAGATGACAACAGAGGCTCTATTAAGTAGATGATGTTTTTTCACATAACATCACATTAAAAGGGATGTTGCAAAACACTGTGAGTGTACTCAATGCCACTAAATTTACACCTAGAAATTATTAATATGCTGAATTTTGTTATAGACAAGAAAAACAGTAAGATGTTACAGAAAATTTCACACATTAGTGATACATGTTTTAGATTAATCAGTCTCTGATTAAAAATATACAAAATAAAGTACAGGAGAGAATATATGTATATATATATATATGTAGGCATATATTTAAAATATAAATATATAGAAAAAATACTAAATCACTAAGTATTATGATTATGGGACTTCAATTTTTTTTTCTATTTTCCTAATTATATGAGAGCACAACTTTGTATAAAGCTGTATAAAGTTGGGCCGGTGCTGCAGTATAGAAGGTTAAGCCTCCACCTGCAGTGCCACCATCCCATTGCTGGTTCAAGTCCCAATGCTCCACTCCATTCCAGCTCCCCGCTAATGCACTGGGAAAGCAGTGGAGGACTGCCCAAGTGATTGGGCCACTGCACCCTTGTGGGAGACCCAGAATAAGTTCCTGGCTCCTGGCTTTGGCCTGGTCCAGCTCTGACTGTTATGTCCATTTGGGGAATGAACCAGTGGATGGAAGATGGATCTCTCTCTCTCTCCCCCTCCCTCTGTGTGTGTGTGTGTATCTCCCCTTCTTTCCCTGTATCTCTGCCTTTCAAATAAATAAATAAATCTTTACAAAAAAGTTCTCTAAAGCTTATGTGTATAGACACACTGCTTATGAAAGGGGATGGAAGTAAACCGTCAAAATCAGGGAAGAGATATTTTATGCAGCAATTATGAGGTTATCCCTTCTCATTTGATCTGGAATTACTAAATTAGTCACAAAACAAATAGTCCCCTATTTAAGCTATTGAAATTTAAGAAACTATACATAAAAATAGACTATAACTGTTCTATTGAGTATGAATCAGAATTGGTCATTCACCATTCTAACAATGCTAAATGCTTATGTATTACTTTTATACATAATGAGAATATATTAACTTTGAAGTTTACATACAAGGTCTTCATTTCATAACCAAAGTTACTAGTTAAAATTACCAATTTAGTTTATTTGCTTATTTGAAACTAAAGAATCAAAATAAAAATAATCAGGATCAGTTTGAAGAATCAAGAGCTAAATAAAATTTGGAAGCAACTTATCACTAATTTTATGGGAATATTCCCTAAGTGAAAACATTAGATACATACCGCAAACAAGATTTTCAGTGTCCCGCTGAATCTAGACAGCATATATTCAAAGCAATGATAATAATAATGTCACAATTTTTAAAGGAATTATGTTACTAATTATACATGTATTTATGAGAGGACCAATATATCTTCTCTCTCTAATCACTAAAAAGTAAAACAGTGTAATTAATACTCTAATTTTTACCAACACATTATATTATGTAACAAACTTCAATTCTGAAAGTTATCATGCAAGAGGTGTAATTTTACTTTTATAGAAAAATTCTTTTTGCCAGGGTACATGCCTTATTCTACTTTTTAAATTGTTTTTAAAAAATTTTTTGGTATTTCAAAGGCAGAGATATAGAGAGCTCCTCATTCACTGGTTCACTCCCCAAATGCCTACAACAGCCAGGAACTCAGAACTCAACCTTGAGTCTCCCACACGGGTGACAGGGACCCAAGTACTTGAACCATCAGCAGCTACTGCCTCCCAGGGTGTATAATAGCAGGGAGCAGGAATCAGCATCTGAGCTGGGACTGAGATTCAAACCCAGGAATGTGGGCATCTTCATCACTGAGCCAAACCACTTCAGGAAGACTAAGCACCTACCATTTAGTGAGAGCTCATGCGTCAAGAAGTATGCCAAATGTGATACCCATCAGCTCCTTGTGATAACACCATGAGAATTGACTGTTGATTAATTCTTTCTCTGTCCAATATTCATAAACTACACTTCCAAATATAGTACTCTCTTACTCTAGGGGAAACAATCGAAGACCCCCAGTGGATGCCTAAAACCTCAAATAGTACCAACAATATTTGTATAACATTTTAGTCAATGACAGACTACATATATAATAGTGGTCCCATAGGTTATAATGGAACTGAAAACTTCCTATCACTTAGTGGATGTAGTAGCTATGGTAATACAGCACAATTCACTACTCAGGTTTTTGTGATGACACTAAAGCAAACAAGCCTAAGTGCTGCATATAAAGCACAGCATATACAATTACCAACTCAATCTATTTACTGTATTTTATAACATTATTTCAGGGTGTACACCTACTTACACTCATGTACACACACCAAATAGCTTAAGTGTATAGCAGGCTATGTCATCTAGGTTTACCTAAATACACTCTATGATGCTAGCAGGATAACAAAGTTACCTAAAATTTCTCTGAACATACCTCTGTTGTTAAGCAACATGTGACTACTGTTTTTTCCTATACATACATAACATTCTTAGGCACAGTAAGAAATTAAACACAGCAACTAATATAGTAAAACAGAGCAACCATCATATTAAAGTTATGTGAACGTGGTCTCTCTCTTCCATTTAACATTTTCAAACTGCAGTTGACTGTGGTAACTGCAACTGCAGACAGTGAAGCCATGCACTGAGGGGACCGCTGTATAAATCTCCAGTCTGTTCCCCCGTGCTACAGCCCAGCAAACTGATCTCTCTGCTGTCACATCTGCCGCTCTACAATTAATTCATCCAGCACACAATACGCAGAGTGGGCCTTTCAGAGCATAAATTAGATCCAGCTGCTTCTCTGCTTAATGTCCTGCAATGGGTTTCCGTAACACACATAGGAAAACGGTAGCACAAAAGCCTTATGACCTATGATGCTTTATGTGAGCTGGCCCCTGTTACCTATTCAATTTCACTGAGCTTCACTCATCCTTTCGCTTTTTGTTCCTTGAACATGACACTCCTCAGCCTAAGGGATATTGCACTCACTGTGCATTCTGGCTGAAGTCCTGGCCCCAGATCTTCACACAGGACAAGCTCCATCTGTCATGCAATTCTCAGTCCAAAGGTTAGCAGCTCAGAAAGACACTTACTGAGCACTGATTTAAAGACACATACACACACCCCTCCCATCCTTACTTTCAACAACGGCCAGTTTTACTTTCTTCCTGTACTTAGTCACTACCTAAAAACACCTCGGCCACGTCTTTGTCTACTTTCCTATCATGTGTCTTCCCCATTCAAGACATTTCATGAAAAGAGGCTCCATGACTCTCCTGTGAGCTGTCTGTATTTCATCACCCTACAGTAGTACCTGATATAAAGCATGCTCTCCATAAAATCTGCTGAATACATAATGTATTTGCTTCATGGTATTTAGAACAGTAAGTAAACAGCTTTTAATTTTGCATTTTTAACTTACTAAAAGAAAGCAGATTTAAAGGTTCTTACAACTAAAAACATCAGAAATATTTAAACAAAACACCAACTTTTCAAAAAGCAAAGTTATCTGTAATATCCACATAATGAATATACTGTCAGTTAAACTTCCAGATTTCTTTCTTTGCAAATGTGTGTGTGTTTCTAAACATACGTGTTTTTTTTTCCCTGCTTTTTTATTGTTCAAATACCACAGATTTTTTTTTGGTAAAGATTTCAAATTTATCTATCACTTTTTATAGATTCTTTAAGCATTCCATTACATGTGTATATCACAATTTCTTTAATTGGGTGGTTCCATCAGTGATAAAGAGTTTGCTACTCTGAAACTAAGTTAAAATAAATTTTGTAGCAACATTTGTGTACAACTTTAAACATAAATGCCTCTTCATTTAAGATAAATGCCTCAGGAGTGAGCATTTGGCAAAGAAGTTAAGATGCCATTGGGACAACAAACTCCGTATCAGAGTACCTGGGTTCCAGGCCAGTCTCCAAGTCCAGCTTCTTGCTAATGCACACCTTGAGTGGCAGCAGGTGATAACGCAAGTATTTGGGTTCTTGCCACCCACATGGAAGGCCCAGATTCAGTGCCAAGCTCCTGGCTTCAGCTTGGCCCAGATCTAGTTGTTATAAGCATCTGAAAAGTAAACCGGTGAATAGAAGACAGCTGTCTCCCACGTGGGTGGCAGAGGCTGAATCACTTAGGCCATCTTCTGCTACTTTCCAAGGCACATTATCAAGAAGCTGGATCAGAAGCAGAGTTCCCAAGATTTGAACTGTAGCTCCAATATGGGATGTAGCATCACAAGTAGTGGCTAAACCACTGTGCTACATCTACCCCATTTGTGTGTTTTTAAACCCATGTATTTATATGTGATTTCTATAGTTATATATTTCCTATTATCATATATTTAATTACCATATATTTCACATTCTATGTTATTGGAATATATTTTACATATATATATATACACACACACACTCATTATTGTCAATGTCATATGGTTCAATCAGTACTAGCAAAAAGTTAATAATTATAGCAAGAGGCTGGCACTGTGGCATAGCAGGTGAAGCTAACGCCTGCAGTGCTGGCTTCTCATATGGGCACTGGTTCCAGACCTGACTGCTCCACTTCCAATCCAGCTCCCTGCTAGTGTGCCTGGGAAAGCAGTGGAGGATGGCCCAAGTGCTTGGGACCCTGCACCCGCATGGGAGACCAGGAGGAAGCACCTGGCTCCTGGCTTCGGATCAGCGCAGTGCCGGCTGTAGCGGCCATTTGGGGAGTGAACCAACGGAAAAAGGAAGACCTTTCTCTCTGTCTCTCTCTCACTGTCTAACTCTGCCTGTCAAAAAAAAAAAAAAAGAAAAGAAAAGAAAAAGGAAGAACTCACTAGAGCAGTCAAAGGAGCAGAGATCGATTTATTGAATACACTCCAAGGGAGCAGCAGGCAGGCAGGCAGCCAGAGTCTGCCTGTATAAACCAGACAGCAATCTGAGAGGCACACTTGTAACCACATTCTCTAAGGCTCAGTCAGGATGAGTCCTCTTGTGGTCCAACAGGTTTCCCCAGTTAGGTAATTTGCCTGTCTGCTGGAGCTAGGGAGTTAGCACCAACTTCAGCTGGGGACAAGTGCCCCAGGGCAACCTTCCACATTAACTTTTTTTAATGCTCAAATATGAATATCAAGTTCCAAGAAGAAAAGTATTGGAAATTTTTTAAAAGCTCATTGATTAAATTTCTGAAAACTTGAGAAATTTATAATCCTGACTCTTCTAATCCACGTACAATCATCCCTCCGTATTCTAAGGGATTGATTTGAGGATATTCAAGTGCTTTTCATAAGTCATGGATGGAAGTCTGGATTTCACTGTAAGTACGTGGGAAACCATTTACAAGGGAAATTTCTTCATTCTTTAAGTCTTAAAAGGATTATCATTCAGCTATGGGAAAAACAGACTGGAGAATGGCAAGAGCAAAATCAGAGAGCCCAGTTTAACAACTTCTGCCACAGCATGGTCAAGAATTGGCAATGGCTTGAGACAGGACAGTGGCAACGTGGATAGGTCAAAGGAGAGAGAACTGGGATAAGTTTTAAAGCAAGAATAACTGGCTTCCAGGTTTCTGGCTTGAGCAACTCATCTAATGGAGGCACCATTTAGAAAAGAGTCAGGGCAAGCAGCCACCAATAAAAAGTTCACTTGGATGAACTGCCCTCCTCCAGCTACTAAATTTTGTGATTGTAAATTTCTGCACATCCTTTCTCCTAATCAATGTGTGAGAAACACATTATTTCATATACTTAAAGAAACACTAAAATACACTATTGCAGAAAACATTATGCTGGCACAATGAGGAAAATCTAAATTTAAAACACATAGCCTCACCAAATATACTTAAAACAGTTTTCCTTATTCTAATGTTAAAGTGTTTCAATTAATGCCATTCAAAATGCTTCCATGTCAAATGTAAAGTCATTGGTATCTATTCCCCAGGTCTGAGTTTAAAGATAAAGTTGTTTCATTTATGTTCAGCATTTTAAATCTATAGCATTTTAAAACTTTGAAGGAAAAACCTTGGCCAATATTAAATCATCTAATTCAGAACTATGGCTTCCAAAATTTAATATGAAGAGAAAAAAAATAAAGTACTTGGAGTATTTTAAACCGATCTTTTTATTTATGGAAGCCAAGTCATAGCTTGGAGATATTTTCCCCCTAATTAGACTGTCATAAAAGCCACAGCCACTGTACATCATTTAAACTGCTAATCCACTGACCTATACTTACACACCCAGTGAGAAAATTTATACTTACATTACATTTCTCTATTTAAAAAAAAAAAAAATTCCCAAAGTGCTAAGAGATCCAATTATACCAAAAAGATACTAAAGTAATGGTAAAATGAGTTTGGGACTGTTTAGGAAAACGACTCATAAATACTCTATTTTTTTTTTTTTTTTTTTAATTTTTGACAGGCAGAGTGGACAGTGAGAGAGAGACAGAGAGAAAGGTCTTCCTTTTGCCGTTGGTTCACCCTCCAATGGCCGCCGCGGTTGGCGCGCTGCGGCCGGCGCACCGCGCTGTTCCGATGGCAGGAGCCAGGTGCTTCTCCTGGTCTCCCATGGGGTGCAGGACCCAAGCACTTGGACTATCCTCCACTGCACTCCCTAGCCACAGCAGAGAGCTGGCCTGGAAGAGGGGCAACCGGGACAGGATCGGTGCCCCAACCGGGACTAGAACCCGGTGTGCCGGCGCTGCAAGGCGGAGGATTAGCCTAGTGAGCCACAGCGCCGGCCATAAATACTCTATTTTGCTGACACAGTTGATAGTAATGACTTGTTCATTTTTATCTTCAAAAACTTAGGAAAATTAGAATCTGAACTATGAGAACGGCCTACTTACTTTATATTCTCATCTCCTCATCTTAAGAATTATCAATCCACTTCTATTTAAAATAAAAAACCAAAAATACAGCAAAGGTAATAAAATTACTTTCAACAAAACAAAAGTCAGCTGTGACACATTTATGTAATAGCTATAAGGTATATTTAACTTTTTATCTATTTAATTATTTGAGAGGCAGGGAAGATGGGGGGAGTTGGGAGTTGCCTATCTGCTGGTTTGCTTCACAAATGTCAGCAAGGGCTGGGGCTTGACTGGGCAAAAGCTGAAACCAGGAACTCAATCCAGATCACCCACATGTATGGAAAGAACCCAACTACTTGAGCCATCACTACAGCCCCCAGGATGCATATCAGCAGGAAGCTGGAGTCAGGAACTAGCAGCAAGTATCCAACCCAAGCACTCTAATAGTGTACCTAGGTATCCTAACTGCTAGTCCAAATGCCCATCCTGTTGTTTTCACAAGTACAGCTTAGGAAACAAACTATAAAATGACTTGGAATTTGGGGTGGGGAACAAAGTACTGGTAGACCTTAATAGGCACCTTTGAAGGGGACAGCAATTGGAAAAGAAGGGATGGATGGAAAATCTTCAGTAACCATGCAATATTTGAGCAGAAATCATGGTACCAAAGATTCTTTCCTGAGGCATGTCTCTGTTTGCCCTGAGCCACCTGGAGGACAAACGTACAATATAGGCTTTTACCACTCCAAAACCCAAACTTCTCAAAACCCATCCTCCCCTATAAACACATTATTGGTTCAAATACTATTGGTTCTAGGTCAGCAACACAAAAGTATAATAAAAGTAGAATTAAACCAGACCGCCCCCGCCCCTAAAAATCACCAGACATTTAAAATATACTGGCAAGAAACATAACAGGTAAAAGCATTAATTGATTAAATAATAACAGAAACAAAGAATAAATTCCTAAGAGTATCAAGCTAAAGAACTTTCCCAAAAAGCACCTGAAAGGGATAAACAAATGGAGAATGTGACACGAGAAAGAAGTGGAGGATGGGTAAAGAGAAAAAAATGTCAAGATTTCTCATAATTAAAGGAAAATATAAATTTGCAGTTTAATCAGATTTCACATATTAACACACAGAATAGACAGACACATTATAGAAAGCTCTAATGATATCAAAGGCAATGAAATGTCGATGTCCTTCAGAAAGAAAACACTTACCAGCTAAAACAAAAACAAAAAACCCACCAAGAAACAGTTGGCAACTGAAGCCAATCTTCTCAACTTTCAGAAAAAGTATTCTGGTACTTAATTTCAAATCCAGCTAACTTAATTTACATATAAGAGTAAAATTAAAATAATCTCAGATATGTAAAAAAACTAAGGGGCTGGTGCTGTGGCGCAGCGAGTTAATGACCTAGCCTGAAGCACCGGCATCCCATATGGGCGCCGGTTCGAATCCTGGCGGCACCTCTTCTGATCCAGCTCTCTGCTATGGCCTGGAAAAGCAGTAGATGATGGCCCAAGTCCTTGGGCCTCTGCACCCACGTGGGAGACCCAGAAGAAGCGCCTGGCTCCTGGCTTCAGATCCACGCAGCTCCGGCCCTTGTGGCCAATTGGGGAGTGAACCATCCATCGGATGGAAGACCTCTCTCTCGCTCCCTCTCTCTCTGCCTCTCCTTCTGTGTAACTCTTTCAAATAAATAAATAAATCTTTAAAAAAAATCTCAAAACTAAACACAAAATTATCATAGCCAAAAATACTCTTGTAAGAATACTTTAATATAACAAAAAATGAATTCAGTTTTGTGTGTGTGTGTCTCTACATGTATCTATGTATCATGAATTAATTCAGGAAAAATCTCTCCTTGTTTCACAGAACACAGGCCAATTAAATACCTTAACAAATAATTAACAATGTTTAGGTAACAAAGAGTACACAGTGGGCCGGAGCTGTGGCTCACTTGGTAAATCCTCCACCTGCAGCGCCAGCAACCCATATGGGCGCTGGTTCTAGTCCCGGCTGCTCCTCTTCCAGTCCAGCTCTCTGCTGTGGCCCAGGAGGGCAGTGGAGGATGGCCCAAGTGCTTGGGCCCCTGCACCCGCAGGGGAAACCAGGAAGAAGCACCTGGCTGCTGGCTTTGGATCGGCGCAGTGCCGGCTGTAGCGACCATTTGGGGAGTGAACCAAAGAAGGAAGACCTTTCTCTCTGTCTCTCTCTCTGTCTGTAACTCTGCCTGTCAAAAAAAAAAAAAAAAAAACACAGCAATGCAAACTTAATCAAGTCTGGGATAGGGAACCTTCCCTAATGAAATGATATTTTGAAATAAGATCTAAAGATTAAACAATAAATCAGAAAAAAAAAAAAAAAGGCGAGGGTGTCTCAAAGAGGACAAGGAATAGAAAATGCAAAGATTGAAAGGCATAAAACGTATTATATATTCAGAACCCTAAAAGATAATTCAGAATGGTTCAAAGAAGGTAGAAATGATGCAATCAAATAACTTTATGCCACATAGATGAGATCAGCCCTCAAAACCAATATATCAAAACTAAAACTTCCTTATTTTCTTGTCAATGAGAAGACTATGACTATTCCCTACCAAATTGGCATAATTTAAATTTCTGCTACATGAACTTACATATAGGTAAAGAAAACTACAAAATGTAAATATTTATGTATACATCCACCTCAGAAGTTAGAGGAAAAAGCTTAACAGACTCTTGTTATCCTGCTGACAGTTTTTGATCAACCTTTATTTTGATGTGGAAGTTATTTTAGAGGTTATCATTACTGGAGTAGCAGGAAGGGAAAGGATAAAGCACAGTACAATGAATGAATTACAATAACTAGAATTCAAAACAAAAAGCAGCAAAATGTCCCTCAACATAGTATTTAAAAAGACCCATCTTCATTTGTATTTAAATGGTTGTATGCATTATTCAATAAATAGTTGAAGGGAACTGGCTCCCTAAAAACTGTTTTTAAAATTTTTGCCTCTCAGTGCATAGCCAGATAAATTTAAATTAGATTGAAAGTGTAACATGTTGAAATTAAACCTTAAAAAATGTTAAGTGGGTATTTGTACTCTTAGGATAGAAAAAGGCAATAGAAGAAAACAAAAAAATTTTTAAAACAAATAAACTAGGAAAATATTTGCAATGACTTAATAAAAAGCACACATAAAATTAACATCAAAAGGCAAAAGAAAAATTTTAAATAGGAAGGTAATTCACAGAAAATACCAATATTTAAAAAGGAAATTCAGTGACCCAAAAATGATCAAAGCAAAGAAAATTAAAACATGAATAATGGGGCAGGAATTTGGCCTAACATTAAGCTACTGGTTAGGATGCCCAACATCCCACACCAGAGTACCTTGGCTGGAATCTTGGGTGTACTCCTAATTCTAGCTTTCTGCTAATGCCCACCCTGATGGCAGAGTGGTGATGGCTTAAGTAATCTGCCACTGGAGTGGTAAGAACTGAGTTCCTGGCTTCTGGCTTTAGCCTTGCCCAACCCCAGCACTGCAAAATTTTGGGGGAGTAAATCAACAGATGGAATGCTGCCTGTTTCTCTACCTCTCAAAAATACTAAGAACTCTGATTTTGAATGACTCGTTTTAGAGACATATACAAAGATGTTCATAGGCAAAATAATCATAAGGGTTAACACATAGAAACTACTCAAATGCTCATCAGCAGTAAAATGTATAAATAGTGGCACACTCATACAATGCAATTCTGTAGAATAATGAAAACAAACTACCATAGAGATCCAGCATGATATGACTGGGGCCATCTTGGTGGTAACTGCCATCTTACCCTCTAGGGACCTGGCAGTCATCCCAAACCCCATGGGATAACCATAATTATTAAAGCAACCTACTAAATGATTCCTGTACTGTACCTTATCTAACCTTACCTTATGTCTGAAATGTTAGTAACTCTTGAGAAAGTGCAGGTACATTCTAGTTGGCCAATGACTATCTTTGTCTAGCTCAGCTTATAAACCCTTTTCTTCCTGTCTCCTGACATGGAGAATCCTGTCTTGTGGCTGCTGCCCAAAACATGTTTCATCTGTAAGTCCCAAGTAAATTATACTTTATATAACCTTGCATTTGTCTACCTCTTTCTCCTCTTGGCACCTTCTGCCTTTGGTGAACAGTTCTCATATGCCAGGGTTTTCCAAAACAACAGACAAAATAAATCTATGGGTAGTAAACGGGTAGTGACTCAAAAGTAACCTTAAAAAAAAAATTTAGGGGCCGGCGCCGTGGCTTAACAGGCTAATCCTCCGCCTTGCGGCGCCGGCACACCATGTTCTAGTCCCGGTCAGGGGGCCGGATTCTGTCCCGGTTGCCCCTCTTCCAGGCCAGCTCTCTGCTGTGGCCAGGGAGTGCAGTGGAGGATGGCCCAAGTGCTTGGGCCCTGCACCCCATGGGAGACCAGGAGAAGCACCTGGCTCCTGCCATCAGATCGATCGGCACGGTGCGCCGGCCGCAGCATGCCGGCCACGGTGGCCATTGGAGGGTGAACCAACGGCAAAGGAAGACCTTTCTTTCTCTCTCTCTCTCTCTCTCTCACTGTCCACTCTGCCTGTGAAAAATAAAAATAAAAAATAAAAATTTAGGATTCCAAGATGGTGTAATAGGGAGGGAGCTTACTGCTCTAGTCTTGGGAAAAGAGTTTTAAAAAAGTAGAGAGAATGCAATCTCAGGGATGAGTTAGGAGGAAAACTCCAGAGGAAACTTGACGCAAATTAGAGGGACACTGTGGATCTATGTGGAGGGTGTGGATGTGCACAACTCAGGACGCCAGCACCTGAGAGCCTCGGCACCAGCTTTGGAGAGTGAGGAGAGAACAGATTCCAGCAACCCAAGCCACTGGCAATAAAGCTATGGGAAGAGCCTGACATGAGTCCAGCCTGGAGCCCTGTGGGGGACACTACACCTGCCAATTTAGAGGGGAAAAAGAGGGTCTTGTTTCTCTCTCCCCGATCACCCGGAACTAGCATCCTGTAACTTATCAAGACACAGTGGGCACCATTTTGGACATAACAGCTGTGCCAGCTTGTGTCCAGGCACCCAGCAATGAGCCGAGAGGAGAAGCCATGCACTGGTCTCCTTGGAGGAGAAGAGGTAAGCATGAGACTATGCCAAGAGGGCTGAACAAACCTCCCCTCTGATAAGAAAAAAAAAAAGATTTACCATACCCACCTTAGGTGTCACCTTGGACACTCCCCCTCACCCTGGAGCACTAAACAGAGCTCTCTGGCCACACCCAGCACACACACCTCTGGGTATTCACTGAAAGAGCAGACATTGCCCTAAGCCACCTTTCTCTCTGTCTCTCCCCCTCACTGTCTGTACTTTACCTCTCAAATAAATAAATAAAATCTTTAAAAAAAAAAAAAAGAAAAGGCTATTAAAATACTCTTCATTTTCCAACTACATTATCTGTTGAAGCAAGATTTTCTTGATATACTTCAATCTAAATAATATATCACAATACATGGCATGCAGAAGCAAATTCGAATTCAGCTATCTTCCATTGAGTCAGACATCAAATCAAATTGGAAGTGTGAAACAATCGCACCCCTCTGATTAACCTTTGTTATTAATCAGTTTCTTTTCATTGAAGTGTTATTTACAGGGCAGGCCTGGTGGCAAAGCACAGTGGGTTAAGTGGCTGCCTGCCATGCGCATCCCGTGGGGGCACCAGAGCCCAGGTTGCTGGACCTCTGATCCAGCTCCCTGCTAACTAATGCACCTGAGAAAGCAGCAGAAGATGGCCCAAATACTTGGGTCCTGCTACCCTCATTGGAGACCTGGATGAAACTCAGGTTCCTGGCTTCAGCCTGGCTCAGCCTCCATTGTTGAGGCCATTTGCAGAGCAAACCAGTAGATGAAAATCTCTCTTTCTCTCTGTAACTCTACCTTTTGAGTAAATAAATAAACCTTAAAATTAAAAAAAAGTTGGCTGCTAAACAGCTTGAAAAGTTTAACTCTAAAAGTAAACTCTAAAAATTTAACTCTAAAAATAAATAACATGTTATGTACCCTAACATATAATGGAGTTTCATTATTTTTATTTTACAATGTCTCAGTTTTGATTTCTAATATAAAAAATCTCCAGACACCACCCACAAGAACGAAAACTCCTTCAATTATAGTACTTCCCCCTTACCCATGGTTTCCCTTTCAGTGCTTTCGGTGGTTTTATCTGCAGTTAACCAAAGTCCAAAAAATTTTTAACAAAAAATTCCCCAAATAAACAACTGTGTGCCATTCGGAGCAGTATGATGAAATCTCTCCTGGTCCTGCTAGGTGTCCCCTGGGGTGTGTGTCATCTCTGCACAAGATGGGTCCACAATGAATAATGTCCATCACCAGATCAACTGTTAGGGGACCCCAGTGCTTATGGGTAAATAATCCTTAATTTACATAGTAATGGCCCAGAGCCCAAGAGCAGTAATGCTGGCAACTCTCAGATCTGCCAAAGGGAAGCCATAAAGTGCTTCTTATAAAAGAGAAAGGAAAAGTTCTCATAAGGAAAGCAAAAAAATCATAGGCTGAGGTTACTAATATCTATAATACAGATTTTGAGGAGGTTACATTCACATAACTTTTATTAGAGTATATTGTTAAAATTATTTTTATGTAGTTATTACTGATAAGTAATATCTTAATTGTGTCTAGTTTAAAAATAAAACTTTGCCATAGGCATGTATATATAAAAAAATTGTATATAAAGAGTTTGGTATTATCCCTACTTTCAGGCATCCCATAACCCTGTGGATAAGGGGCAAATATTGTATTTTCACAAGTGTAAAAGAATCCTGAGATCAAAAAGCTTAGGAACTCGTTTTTGACTATCACCTTCTTTAAGGGCAGAAAACACTGCCATTCTCGTCATCTTGCTCCTTATAACATTCATCCTTGTTGAGCTGCTACTGAATTTTAATAAAACTGCAGGGATCATGCCAGACCCCCGAGGAACAGAATAAGGGGCAAGGGAAGGAATACACTATGGAACTGTCCCTGTGACTGTTCATTAAGCAAGCTGCATGAAGTTCTTTTGAATTTCCATAAACACTTCATTAATGCTGAGTTTCACACTGCCAGAGAAGGACTACAGTTACTTTCAGAAACGCGAATTAACAGAAGAGATGAAAAGTGTGTGCTCAACATAATCGCTGAGAACTGCTCTGATGAATACACTAATTTTCCATATTTCATGTTGGTAACATTAAGAAACAAGTTTTCTTTAGGACAACAGAGGAACCTAAATGTTGATTATGATACTTCCATTTTTAAAAAGTTTAACTGGGCAAAATACACATAAATTAAAATATTTTTAGGTGTACAACAATTCAATGTCATTACACACATTGAAATTCCTGGGACTCACATAGGTTTTATTTACTATTCAAAAGCAATGTTTAACTTGATTGCTTCCATGAGTCAAAGCGTATAACAAAACTTGTCTTCAACATTTTAACAATTTTAAGTAGTCATAAAGAAAGGAGTTGCTAAAATATCCTTCTTCAATTTAAATATGGAATTCTTAAAGGTCACTCTTAATCACACTTTTTATGTCTGTAAAGCAATGAACAAAAAACAGTCCAACGTTCTAATAAATGCAAATTTTCCAATGGACTACTTAACTAAAAATTTTACTTTAAATACCTAGGGAAAAGTGCTGGATGGAAACAGCAAAAATCACTGTTAGCTGCTGTGGCAACAGACTACTTTTTCTTGTACTTTGCAAAAATTTGTACAATGACTTTCAGTCTCAGAAAAATGATTTGGGAAAGCAATAACAAGTTATATTACAAAATATCTCAAAATACAAACTTTGTGTCTCATCCCTTACCGACTTTCCACTTGATTTTCATGAGCCAAGTGGTATTAAGACAACCAGATGTGGGTTTAAGTCTGTTCCCACCTCTTAATAAGGTATGTGTGTAATCTAGGATTTTGAAGATATAGAATGAACTGATATATAGGATTAATATGTTTTACATTTAAGAAAATAAAAGGATTAGAAATGTTCACCTTAAGAGTTCATTTGTTCACTTATTTATAGAGCAATTACTACAAATGATTCACTGAATTAAATATCAAGGTTTTTTTTTATCATATACTCCAAATTTATCTGCTTTCATAAAACCAAGAGTACCACTTTATACAGTTCTATTGTCAAAGTTTTGTTGATTGTTTTGGGGGAAGATGGGGAGATAACCACATTTTTTGATAGCTTGTCCTAATTTTTAAAGTTAGTGTAAAGATTTCTTTCCCAGATGGGAATATTTTCCAGTAAAGAAAAACATAAATTGGCATCTCTTCTCAAGACATTAGGAAAAATAGCTACCATATATTTATTAACTGTAATCCTATGTCATTTTTTTTTGGTAAAAGAAAAAAACGAATTTCCATAGTTAGCAAGAGAACAACCTGAGAACTGCACATCTTACTAAGCAGCTGGATAGAAAAAAATGATTCCCACAGCTTTTGAATATATCCTAATAAAGGCATCTGATCTTGTCCATGTCTTCTTATACATACAGATAGCCAAGCTTTTCAAATCATTACAATCAACTAGGCACCTGGAGGTTACATTTACTTCTTTTTGACAGGCAGAGTGGACAGTGAGAGAGAGACAGAGAGAAAGGTCTTCCTTTTGCCATTGGTTCACCCTCCAATGGCTGCTGCGGCCAGCGCACAGCGCTGATCTGATGGAAGGAGCCAGGTGCTTCTCCTGGTCTCCCATGGGGTGCAGGGCCCAAGCACTTGGGCCATCCTCCACTGCACTCCCTGGCCACAGCAGAGAGCTGGCCTGGAAGAGGGGCAACCGGGACAGGATCGGTGCCCCAACCGGGACTAGAACCCGGTGTGCCGGCGCCACAAGGCGGAGGATTAGCCTAGTGAGCCGCGGCGCCGGCCACATTTACTTCTAAACTATAATGAAGATATGGAGAATACAGCTATAAGGTTTTTTGGTCAATCAGCAAATTCAAAGCAAGGTTTTTTAGTTTGGTCTTGTAGTTAACAGAAATCATCTGCTAACTACCAAATGGTTGCTCACTCCCCTCAACCTCAAAATTTACCACAGAAGAAAAAGTTGCAAGTCCAAACAAACAAAAGAGCAGCTGGCATCAACTAGGCCTGTAACAAGGAAAAGGCAAAAGGGAAGAAGAAATTTTACATCCCTTCAGTTCCTCTCTTCCTGTAATAAAAAATAAATTCACTTGTCTAAATTGAATGAAAAGCTGATAGACTCAAACAAACAAAAATCAGTCTTTTTTAAAAAAAAAAAAAAGTTTAACCTCAAGGTGCTAAAATTCTACAAAGAGATACCTGAACAAACAAGCCAAACAAGTTTCCACCAAGAACCCAGAAACTCACTGTGGGAAAAATGACCTTGGCCATCTGATGAAGCTTGAAAGAGAAAGACAGTGGGCATGCAGAAACGGGACACTCCAAATGTTCCTTAATTACTAGAAATCAAAATACTTTTTAAAAACTGAGGTCCAATGGTATCCTGCGTACCCAGGCTTTAATACAAATTCTTAACAAACCCACTCTACTCAAGTCTTTATTTTTTAAGAGTATAGTGTTTTTTATTCAACAATAAGATGAAAGTACATTTCTAGATGCTTCGTAGGTATATTTCAATTTGTTTTATTAACAAGCAAAATCTCCTATGGGGAGGCTTCACCTAGTCTTCAGACTCCATTCCCTATTTTATTTATTTACTTATTTATTTGACAGGTAGAGTTATAGACAGTAAGAGAGAAAGAGAGACAGAGAAACATCTTCCTTCCGTTGGTTCACTCCCCCAATGGCCGCCATGGCCAGCGTGCTGTGCCAATCCAAAGCCAGGAGCCAGGTGCTTCCTCCTAGTCTCCCATGTGGGTGCAGGGGCCCAAGCACCTGGGCCATCCTCCACTGCCTTCCCGGGCCACAGCAGAGAGCTGGACTGGAAGAGGAGCAGCCAGGACTAGAACCCGGGGTGCCAGCACCGCAGGCGGAGGATTAGCCAAGTGACCCATGGCACTGGCCCCTCCATTCCCTCTTAATCTGGACTAAACCTGTATCCATATTGGTTGTTTTAGTCTGCTGGCCCTAGTGACATAAACACCAGTTAAAGGTCCCTTCTCTAAGCACTGCTCTCATGAATGGCAAATACGTTTCAACATCAGTTTTGGAGGGGACACTCAAACCATAGCACGTGGTCTACTCTCAGAAGAATAAACACAGTACTGTCAAGGGACCCAACACAGTGGAGAAAAGCAAGAATCTAATAGGCACCCCTCTCTTCCAATGGATCCACTGAAGATTCTACAGTCAAATACCTAAAAAATTTGTCTTTAAAGAAAAAGGAGGCTCTGAAATACATCTAAGGTTCATGGTGATGTGTATGCTCCTCTAAAACCTACCACTACAATGTATTTCCTCAGAATCATTTACATTCCTTGATTCTTTTGGACTCTATGCCTGAGATCTCACTTTTTAACATACTTAAGTTCACAACTTAGGCCTTGACAGTATGTCTTCTATCCTCAAAATATGTTTCTTTGCCCTATTAACCATCAAAAAGTCATTTCATATCTGGAAGGAACACACCTGGCCTCTGATCTTTCCCTTCATGAGGGGAATGGGCAGATGTCCCACAGGAGAGAAAAGAAGGCAAGTAGTTGGACTAAACTTACCAAAATAGACTCCTATGTAAATAAACTGATGCTTTATCATTTAAATTATGAAATAATGCAATTATTACTGTAAGAGATGATCCTGGAAACCTTACAAGAGGCCTCAGCTATTCTAGAAAAGCATGTCCAGCGTGAGAAAAAAGACCCAAGGGGAGTTATCCTTGACATCCCAGACCTTTATGTTTATCCTTGAAATGATCCTTGTCTATAAAAATGAGTGATTAAAAAAACTGAGGTCAAATCCCATAGAAAGTTCTTATGAGAATTTCAGCAGGATAACATCTCTACAATACATACATACCAGAAGAAAATGACCCCCAAACAGACAAAATTACAATCAATTATTTCAACAGTAGCTAAAAGTTTATATGAAGATGAAGCAAGATATGAAAGAGCATATATCTGAAATATAAATAACAATCTCAAGAAATAATTTCCAATAGAAGAAAAAATTAAACAAGAAAGAATTCAAAGAAAGTGAAAACCAAATATTACACATTCAGCCAAACTGACTTCTAAGAATAAGGCAATGATTGTTAGTGACAGAAAAAAAATTTTTTCAGGGAATATTTTCCCCAGGAGAGCTTCCTGAGTAAACTCTAGTTCAGACAACCAAAATAACTAGAGCGGCATCAACGTAAAGACTAGCAGTGGGCTAATTTAAAACAGGGAAATAAACTAGGACTATAGCAATGACTTCCATCATATTGCTGTTTAATAAATTACTCCTTAATTTAGTGGCTTAAAATAACAACCAGCACTTCTTATTTCTGGTACTAGGTGTTACCTAAGCAAAGCCACTGGGGGCTCCGTGAGATTGGAATATCTATAGTGGCTCAGTCACTCACTAAGCTGGAGTGAGCACCAGCAGAGAGCATCCCTCTTTACCATCCTTACTTCTCCTTTACACTGGCTTTATTACATGGCGGCAGGGTGCCAAGAGGGTTCTCATTGCACAAAAAGTGAAAATTTCAAATTTCCAAAGGCTCGGGTGTCGATCTACCATATTCCACTCATTCCAGCAAGTCACAAATCTAACTCACATACAAGCAGAGGGAAATGGGCTCCACCTCTTGAAAAATGGTACAGCAAACACACATGTGAAGGAGAAGAATATATGGTAGCCACATGTGGTGACCATCTACCATGTACACACTGTTAGAACTAAAACTAAATGAAGTTCATTACAAGAAAGTATGTAATAGCTACCTCTTGTCCTGATGGAGCAAGAATGATGGAACAAACAGTAAAGATAGTGTATTCAAACAAACTTTTAGATGCTTTAGTAATTATGTTGTGTCTACATTACTTTGAGATCAACTGTGCATTACTATACAATAAAGCAAACAAGATGTTATATTCTAATTCTATAATCCTGTTGGTCTTGGAGAACCAGAAGTTTAGGTATGGAAGAAATGATGTAGACAGAAATATAGAAGGTTAAGTAGAAACCCTACAGTTCTGAATATGAATTTGAAGTATCAATATTAATTAATGGAATAGATTAAAAAAAGACAAACATTGTCAGAAAGTTTATAAAAGCAATAAATATATACTGTCCACATTAGACACATTTTAAATATGAAGACACAGGTTGAAAGCAAAGGGATACACACAGTAAGCATAAAATAGCTGATAGAGATGGTCATATAAAATCAAAATATTTCTTTTTTTTTCAAGATTTATTTACTTATTTGAAAGAGTAATAGAGAAAGATGGAGAGGCAGAGAGAGAGAGATCTTCCATCTGTTGGTTCACTCTCCCTGATGGCCAGAATGGACAGAGTTGGGCAAGGCTGAAGCCAGGAGCCAGGAATTCCATCAGGGCCCCCCAAGTGGGTGGCACAGGTCCAAATACTTTGGCCATCTTCCTCTGCTTTCCCAGGCACATTAGCAGGGAGTGGGATTGGAAGCGGATCAGCCAGGACTCAAACCGGCGCTCATGTGGGATGCCTGTGTCTCATACAGCAGCTTAACCCACTGTATCACAACGCTGCCCCTCCCCTCACAATAAAACATTCTTTAAAAAAAAAAAAAAAAAAAGGATTTATTTCTCTGAGTCCTGCCACCTAAGGAGATCCGAGGCCCGAACTGTGCTCCTGGTCCGCCCCAGCATTTGGAGGAATTTGGGGAGTGAATGAGCAGATGTGCTCTTCTTCAGGGAGTGCACGCTCTTCCTCCTTCTCTCAAATAACTAGCTTTTAACAAGTAATAAGGTCAAATCTCAGAAGACCCATGTATGGGCTGAGTATTCAGGTCCTCTTAGGATTCCTAAATTGAAATTCTAATCTCCAGTGCCCGTAGACATGAGTGGGCAAGCACTGCTATTTTTTAACTTTTATGCTGTATTTTAACTGTACCTTTTCTATATGTGGACATGGGGACACACAAATACCACTGTACTACAGCTGCCAACAGTATTCAGTACAGTAGCATGATACACAGGTTTGCAGCCCAGGAGCAATGTTAGTTACATCATGTAGCCTAGGTGTGCAGTGGCTGTGAAGGTACACTCTGGTATGCCAACAAAGCAAAATCACCTAACGACTTGCTTTTCAAAATGCATGCCCGGTGCTAACTGACGCCTGACTGTTCTGATACATATCATCATCAAAAACCACTCTGCTGAGCAAAAGAACTGTCTCACTGGAAAAGAGTAAATATTGTGTGATTCCACTTATATGAACTTCTAAAACAGGCAACTCTTCAGAGCAGAAAAAAACAATCAAGAACAGTGGTTGACTACAGGACAAGGGTAGGAACAAGGATTAATGTAAGGGGCATGAGGGAACTTTCTAAGGTCATGATGACTTCCAGTATAGGTTTGAGCTACACTGATGTTTGCATCTGTCCAAACTCACTGACTGTACATATAAGATCTGTGCTAATTTTACAGCAAAAGGCAAATATTTAAACACTAAAATCTTTTGATAATGATACATCTATTGGTGCAATGAGGGCAGCTGTTGCACGATGCCTGTAATTTACATTGACCAGCACTAAAAAAAGGTGGATAGACCAAGAAATTCATGAGCAGAGATATGTAATAGGAATCACACAGTGTTATAATTTATGTAAGCATTGCTCCAGTTTGCTTGTTACCAATTTGCCCAGGTACATATACATTTGGATACCTTACAGCTAATTTGGTCTTTTTTTTTTTTTACCTTTTAACCTTTTATTTAAGGTCTATAAACTTAATACATTTCATAAATACAACTTTGGGAACATAGTGATTCTTCCCACCGTACCCACCCTCCCAACCTACACCCTTCTTCCTCCTCCCTCTCCTATTTCCATTCTTATTTTTTACTAAGATCTATTTTCAATTAACTTTACACACATAAGATCAACCCTATACTAAGTAAAGAGTTCAACAAATAGTATGAAAAAAAATATTCCTCAACAGTCAAGATAAGGGCTGTTCAAAGTTATTGCATCTCAAAGTGTCAATTTCACATCTAGAGATTACCTTTTAGGTACTCTATTAGTTACCACAGATCAAGGAGAACATGGTATTTGTCCTTTGGGGACTGGCTTATTTCACTAAATATAATGCTTTTTAGTTGAGTCCATTTTGTCACAAATGTCAGGATTTCCTTTTTTTTAACCACTGAGTAGCATTCCTTGGTGTACATATCCCATAATTTCTTTATCCAGTCTTCAGCTGATGGACATTTGGGTTGATGCTAATTTGTTCTTTAAATCATTTGCTTCCAAGGAGTGGGATCACGAAGACAAAAGAAAAAGATATATACCTTGCACATCCTTCTAACAAAAAGTTCTACATTAATTTCTTCTGAAAATATATCTTAGGGAAAATGTTTTAAGAAAACACTAAGAAAAAACTTTTGTAACCAGAAGTTTTAAGTCTGGGAAGGTATTTATGAATCTAACTCCTTGTCTTCTATTACCAAATTTAGACCCTCCTTAAATCCTGAGGCAGGGAGTTTGAAAGCATAATCAAGGATCTTGCCAGACAATGGAAAACACAAAAAGATTCCTACACCAGGCGTGAAGCGTTCTGACTCATTCTTTACCTGCAATTTAGACAGGTAGCCATTTAGAGGACGTAGTGGCTTTTTAACTAGGAACTACTGACAAGGGAAAAAAAGACAAGCATGGTCATGCTGAAAAGCAATAATCAGGAATGAACAGAGCAACCCTGGTGCACTTAAAGGTGCGCTGTAACAGAAGACACCATCCATAACCAACCAGAGAGAAAATAACACTGGCATCTCTACTCTGCTGCTTCAACACTAAAACGCCTCATATTGCATATCACAATTCAAGTCACATGCTAATGAACTACCAGGAAGCCGATTTTGAAATTTCTTTACTTTAAAATAAATATGATGTAGTCTCAGAATGTAATGTTAAAGACCTTACCTAAACTTTTCTATAAAAAGAAAAGTTGCCAAAATATACAATCCTTCAGCAAAAATATGCCATTACAAGGTACTGAATTGAGAAGATGATAATCATTCTAAATGGTGTTATTTATAAAGCCCTCTGACTGCTGAACTTTGAACAATAGAAAACTAGGGTCAAGAATCTTATCTGTAAAAGAGAGAAGTCTCATATAAACTCTAGTCAACAATGAAAGACTTTTATCATTTTGATACGGTCATCATATGGAGGCTTTACAAATAGTATTTTCAGAATCTTTATTAACTATGGAAACTAAAGATTGTGTTCTAACTGTGGAGAAGACAACTGAATTACTAATATAGTCTCAATTCTACTGCTAGAGGGAATATTACCACTATTACGGCAGTATAAAGTCGCAGGGCTTTTTTTTAAATTTATTTACTTTTTTTTTTTTTTGCCAGACAGAGTTAGAGAGTGAGGGAGAGAGACAGAGAGAGAGTTATAGACAGTGAGAGAGAGACAGAGAGAAAGGTCTTCCTTCCGTTGGTTCACTCTCCTAATGGCTGCTACGGCCAGCGCTGCGCTGATCCTAAGCCAGGAGCCAGGTGCTTCTTCCTGGTCTCCCATGCGGGTGCAGGGCCCAAGCACTTGGGCCATCCTCCGCTGCCCTCCCAGGCCACAGCAGAGAGCTGGCCTGGAAGAGGGGCAACCAGGACTAGAACCCGGGGTGCTGGTGCTGCAGGTGGAGGATTAGCCTAGTGAGCCATGGCACCGGCCTAATTTATTTACTTTTATTTATTTGAATGCAGAGTTACAGAAAAAAGGAGAAGACACAGAGAGAGAGCTTCCATCCACCGGTTCATTCCTCAAATGGCCACAAAAGCCAGGGCTGGGCCAGGCCAAAGCCAGGCGCTTCCTCCAGGTTTCTCACATGGGTTCAAGGGCCCAAGCACTTGGGCCCTTCTCCTCTGTTTTCCCATTAGCAGGAAGCTGTATTGGAAGAGGAGCAGCTGGAATTCAAACTGGCAGGTACATGGGATGCCAGCACCCTAGGGGGCAGCTTTACCCACCAAAGCACCGGCCCAAAGTCATAGGACTTAAATATGGTTTCACACCACTACTGAGATCTTTAAAAAAATGGTTTCGATTCACTGTGTGGAACTGAAAACTCATTTTTAAATGTAAATAAATGCATTACTTAACATTATTCTTTCCAAAGTTGGCTTGGCTAGCCTGAGGTCACCTCTGAAACTTCTGCTTGAAAAAAGTTTATCTAGAACGATTTCCTCAATTGCTGTAAAGCCAGGAGAAGAGCCCTGTAACATACTCCAGAAGACAGTACGCTGTGCTTTCCTGTCGCTAAAGGTTCTATTCTTTGTGGGTTTTATTACTGCTGTTTAGCTTCCCCACTAGACTAAGCACCACACGGGTAAGAACCATTTGTTCTCCAAAACTGTAACATCTCACCTTTAAAGTATTAAATATTTGTAGAACAAATGAACTATAACTGTTAAAGCTTTCTATCCAAGGAATTGCTCCAACTTCAACTTCCTAAAACTATTACTTCATATTACTAACAGTAGTGTCTATACAAGAGTGATCTATCCACTACCACAATAACCAAATAACTGTCAATTAAGAATTATTTCTGGGGCCGGCATTGTGGTATGTGGGGAAAGCAAATTTGGGAAGCCAGAATCCCACACGGCAGTGCCAGTTCAAGTGCACATCAAGACCCCTTTTAACACACCTTGGAAAGCAGCAGATGACGGTTCAAGAACTTGGGCCTCTGCCACCCATGTGGGAAACCCAAATGGAGTTCCAGGCCCCTGACTCCACCGTGGCCCAGGCCTGCAGTATTTGAGGAATGAACTAGCAGTTAGAAGATCTCTGTGTGTGTGTGCGTGTGTGTGTGTACGTCACTTTGTCTTTCAAATAAATACTTTTTAAACACACACACACACACAAAGAATTACTTCTAACTATTCAGCCCTACATGACAGACAGATTTAACAAAACTTCAATATTATACATACAAACATGAAAGTGGTAAATTGACTACAGTGTTAGGTTTTTATATCTTAGAAAATTTTGTTATTATTTGTCTGTTTTCTGCAAATGAGCTAAAAATATTTTCATATTTTTACTAAAAAGTCAGTTCAGCCAGCGCCGCGGCTCACTAGGCTAATCCTCCACCTACAGCGCCAGCACCCCGGGGTTCTTGTCCCAGTTAGGGTGCCGGATTCTGTCCCGGTTGCTCCTCTTCCAGTCCAGCTCTCTGCTGTGGCCCAGGAAGCCAGTGGAGGATGGCCCAAGTGCTTGGGCCCTGCACCCACATGGGAGACCAGGAGAAGCACCTGGCTCCTGGCTTCAGATCGGCGCAGCAGCCATTTGGGGGGTGAACCAACAGAAAAGGAAGACGTTTCTGTCTGTCTCTCTCACTGTCTAACTCTGCCTGTCAAAAAAAGAAAAAAAAAAGTCAGTTCAAAGTGAGGTTCTCCTAACTACAACCCAATTACAAGACTGCTACTGTCTGCACTCTAGCTTATCCAGGTACACATAAAACTCTAGAACAGAATTAAAAGTAACTCATAGCAGACAGAAGACGATTTGGAAGACGAGCTCTATTTTATGTGTGACTAGCCCTAAGTTTTAATCCTAAATATACTAATATACAAATAAATAAAACTAATTACACTTGTTAGTGATTACTTATAAGGAAGTCAAATGGAAGTAAAATTAGAAATGCTAAAATTTGTGAAGCAATGTTAAAATAATCAGATTTGGAATAAAGTATGGGAAAGAACAAATCTTGGTTGATTTTTTAAATCAGACAGAGCTTTCATTTAGCGTAAAGACAAAGCAATGCTATCTCATTTAAAACAAGCAAGACCCTCGAAGGAGTACCTAGTTGGATGCAAGCCTGTTTATGATTCACTTCACTGCACTCCTGATAGCAGTGTCCATGTATGAAGAATGGATCCAGTGATCTAATAATGATTTCCAGTATTTCCCACACCACTGGTCATGACCCATTTAATGGATCACAAACAGTAGTTGCTAAAAATGAAATGAAATAGGATACAACGTAAAATATCAGAGCATAGCACATGTAGTAAGGGAAAGTACAGTTTCATGAAACTTTTTGTGTGTATGTCTAAGTATGAACTGCAATTTTAAAAAATAGTTATTCTTACATGTAAGCTCACTATTACTTCTTTTCCTAATACATCACGAAAATTAGAAAATCTGCACTATAATTACTCACAAAATGAAAAGTGAGTTTTACTCAGGGACAGTGTATGTTCATTAAAGCTTGATTTCACAAGCTCTAGAACCCAAGTGCTTGAACTTAAGGTTCAACCACCTCCTGAGTGAATGTTGAATTTAAACAAGATGAGCTACCTGTTTAATATCTGTAAAATGAGGATAATATTATTTCCCAAATTGTGGTAAGAATGAATAATACATACAGTGAGATCTTTACATGTTTACTATTAACAGAACAAATTGAAGGAGTGATTTATATCAGAAATGTAGCAAGAAACTTAACAGAGGGTATCTTTGGTGTGTTAGCTTTGATGTTTCTGTGTGGGGGTGGTGTTTTTCATTGTATATCTTTCTATCCTACTTGGATTTTGTAATGTGTATTTAAGGTGTATACTTTCAGTGTAATATTTCTGATGTTTAATTTTTTGCCTTTGTTCTATATGTCCCTGTAATTTATAAAAATATATTAAGTGTTTTTAAAAGAAAATAATCAACAACTTGCTAAAACAAGAGAGAGAGAGAGAAGAAGGACGAAGGGAGGGAGGGAGGGAGGGAGGGAAGGAGAGGCAGGTAAAGTGCAGTATCCAGAGTTAGGAGTTCCCACTTTTTTCCTAGATGTCATATGCCACATACTCCTTACTAAATCTTCAAATAACCTTAATCTGTTTTTGCCCATGAGATTTAAGTTAAACGGCCTGCTAGACAAATAACAAAACTTCAAAGCCTGTATTTCTTCCGTTGTCACATAATGCATCCAAATATTTTTCTCCCAGTTGTTTCATGCAGGCATATTCTGGTCTCCCCACTGGACAGCAAACTTCTTCAAAAGAGGGAGTTGCCAAAACTTCGGTTATGTCTTTTATTAATGTGTTTTACTAAGACCAACAGGATAGATCCTTAAACGCCTGCGGAGTTACATTAAACTTCTTCCGATCTAGACCGTCCTCAAGGGACAGACCCTTGTTCTGAAAACAAACCGGTCACAGCGACGACAAAGCGACTCCAAAGCCGCCCAAATCTAACTTTATTCCTGTACGCTCGGAACGAAAAAGTTTAAGTACTTCCAACTATCCCGCGCCTGCAACTACAGGGAGCCTCGTTAGAGGTATCAGCTTGCGAACAGTAAAGAACGGACTCACACCTCCCCTCCCACGCCCCTGGCACCCAGGCGCTCCCCAAAGAAAGGCACCTCTGGTCTTCGGGCGAAGAGTGGACCGGCCGTGGCCACGCCCCCACTTCGCCCCATCCTAATGACCTGTTTTTTCACAGCCAGACCCCCGGCCCTGACCCCGGTACCATGAACAAGTAATTCAAAAGTCTGACCTGCAGCGAAGTGCAGGGGAGACGACTTCCGGCCGGCCATGTCCTTTGCATTGACGTTTGCCGCGTCCACCAGCCTCTTTACCCTGGACACGTCCCCATTGCGACAGGCCTCCAGCAGCTCCCGTAGGGCCCCACTCACTGCTGGGACCCCTGTCCCAGGTCCCGCTGCCCCAGGTCCCAGTGTCGCTGTGTTGCTAACTCCGGCTGCCTCGGGGCTCTCCGCCAAGCTCGATCCAGGGGAGGAAGGAGAGGAAGAGGAGGAAGAAGTCGGGGAAGAAGAGGACGACGGTGAATTGTTACTGCCACCGCCGGCTGGATTGGGAGCGACCCCGACGGCAGATGCAGCAGAAGCCGCCGGGACCGCGGCCGCAGCGGCGACGGTACAAATTGTGCTGGTGGTGCTGCAACAGCTGGTACTGTCAAGTGGGTCCGGGGATCGGGGCCTGTCGGGCGGATCCCGACTTCCATCCCCCTCCGGCAGCGCTAGGCCGTGCCGCGGGGAAGCGAAGGGGGCCAGGCCACCGGCCGTGGGGGAGGCTGGGGTGGTCGCTGGGGCCAGGCCGGGACTGAGAGGTGGGGGAGGTGGCGGCGGCGGCGCCGAAGCCCCTGGGGCGGGCTGGAGCTGTTGTTGATGATGGTGGTGATGATGCTGAGAGCGACGCGACGCCGCCATCTTCGGACACCCCCAGCTCTGTCACTGCGGCAACGGCCCCACCGCCCGCCCTCACTTCCGACCTCTGGACCAATCAGCACTCAGCGCACAGGAACTGATGCTTGGCGGGGTGGGCGGGTCAAAGAGAAAGAGGGAAGTATTGGGAGCTCTGAGAACTTGGGAGGCGGAGGGCGTGGCTTCGTGACTGAGGGGCGGGCTTTGTGACGGCCTGGCGGGCCGGCGAAGAGATTTGAACGCAGGAACCAGGTTCTCCCAGCGTTTCTCACCTGCCGCCTGCTTGCCTTGCCTTGCTCAGTTCTGTGCCCTAGTCCCCTAGAGCCTTCCTTGTGTTGCTCCAGAGTCAGCAACTGAGGCGCAGTTCGGTGCAAGCAGAGAATGTTTTTCATCATCAGGTATTAGGTCCCAGCTCACAGAATCGCCTGCAGGATCAAATGAGCTGATGTAGACAAAATGCTCCGATTGTCAGCAATATGTAGCTGTCATCAGCCCACTGGTAATTTTTTAAAGCAGTCTTTCTTACCCAGTTGTTCCCTTGGTTTCTTGTTGCTTTCCAACAAGGTTGTTTTGTTTTTGTTTTTGTTTAAGATTGATTTATTTATTTGAGAGGGAGAGTTACAGACAGACAGACAGAAAGGTCCTCCATCCGTTGGTTCACAGCCTAAATGGCTGCAAGACTCAGAGTTGGGCTGATCAGGAGCCAGGAGCTTCCTCTGGGTCTCCCATGTGGGTGCAGGGGCCCAAGCACTTGGGCCATCTTCCACTGTTTTCCCCGGGCCATAGCAGAGAGCTGGATGGGAAGTGGAGCAGCGGGGACTCTAACCGACGCCCATATGCCGGCACTGCAGGTGGCAGCTTTACCTGCTATGCCGCAGGACTGGCCAGATCCCTACAAGTTTTCCCACTCTATGTGTGTACTTTGTTAATCTCTCATTTTTAAGTAGTGGTTCAGATTGCCAGGACTGGAATTCAAGCTCTGGCATTTACTAACGGTGTAAATTCGGGCAGATTCTAACCAACCAAGCACTCTGTCTTGCAGTGCCCCCTCTGTAAAATCGGAATAACAATAATTCCATAAGTGCTAAGTATTAAAATTATGATTTTTCCTCTTCTATTACCTCTGTACTTTTATTTCTCACAGTAAATTTGACTATTTATGAGTTATTTTTTAGCTTGGCCTCTCTTCCCTTCCATTACTCTCGCCCCACCCCTCTCTCCCCTTCAAACTAAGATGAAAACCTGACTGCTGTCCCTCACACACCTTCATAAATGCAACTTTTCAGTAACTGTGTTTTCATTCCTGCCTATACCTACTTCTTCCATCGGCCATCAGAAGAGATGTACCCATGAATGGGATAGCCTCCGGGAGATCTCCATCTCACACTGCTTGTTCCGTGGTGCAGCAGGCATCGTGGAAGTAGACACAAACGGCATTATTCCAGTAGAGTGGGCACAGATGGAAAGTCCATGTCCTAAGAAAAAAAGCAAAGTTCAGATAGATCAAGCAGAATATTAAACCAGGAGATAGTTATTTCACGTGTCCATTGTTAAATATAATTAATGTAATATTACTACTCCCACTTAAGTAAATGAATTAATTTATTGAGGAAATCAACTAAATACAATAAAAGCAAGAATGTAGTATGAGTGACGTTTATTTTCACGTAATCTGAGGTTACAAGTTATAAATCTGACCATATGTCTTACAAATGTGTGCTGTTGTTCACAATAGACACTCTGCAAAAATTGCAGCTGCATATGAAAACCCCCATCAGTGAAATTAAAATCAGTCCACCACACATCCTCCTGCAGAACACAGGATAGCGTCAGGGAGAGGAAGATCAGCACGGCACGGTGGCTGTCCAAATCACCGTGTGGTCCCTAGACTGTGGCCTTCTTGCATGTGAAGCATAAGGAATGTCTCATCATGTCCCCCAGTGGCCCATTATTCATAGATCATAGGAAGAAGTAATGTTTAGGCTAATGCAAAATGCATCTGTTGCATCTGTTTAGCTGTCCAGAATAAGAAACTCTCGCTGGACAGAGACAAAAAGATTGAATTGCCTGAATTTGCCTCTACTGGCAAACCGTATCTGAAAATGCATTTGATCAATTGAAAATTGCTTTTTTCCTCCTCCACTGGGGAGTAGTAAAAGTACTTAACATTAAGTATTTATAAAGTTTACAGCTTTATATGGACTGATGTTGAACTCTAAGCACGAAAGGGCAGTTATCATTATCTGATCTGTGGTTAAGCATAATTCCACGAGGGACACATTATACCCTAACGAAACAGCACAGCGTGGAGCCAACCCTGAGCGTGAATCACATCTCTGTCGGTTACCAGTTGGCTAAGCTTGGCAGATATGCTTTAGCTCTATGAAGCTAAAACTCTAATTTTATTTTAGCATTGCAATGAAGATTTAAGCGCTCCTGGAGTGTGAATTCCATGCTGTACGTGGTGTACCTAGAGTTAACAGGAGCTCACAGCCAATGTTAATTGCTTTTTCCTCACAGCTCTATGACGAAGACAGGGACTGAGAATAAGCACCCACCACTTAGGATGTAACAGGAATCTTAGACAAAAAGAGATTTCATTTAATTGTTTCCTCATCTGGTAATACATGATTTTTTTTACAAGTCCCAAGTTCCCCCCAAGAATTGTTGAGGATAGTAGTATCTTATTTTCCCAGTAACACTTCTATCAGAAATGCCTATGGTGCCAAGGGCCTAGATTTCTCCAAAAAACATATTGCATCAAGGTGGGTGTTTGGCATAGCAATCAAGTTGCTGCATCATGTACCAGAGTGCCTGGTTGGAGTCCCAGCTGCTTCGCTTCCAATCCAGCTTCCTGCTAATGTGCACCCTGAGAGGCAGCAGATGATGGCTTAAGTACTTGGGTCCCTGCTACCAGCTTGGGAGATCTGGATTGAGGTCCAGGCTCCTGGCTTCAACGTGGCCTGGCCCTGTCCAATTGAGGGCATTTAAGGAATGAAAGAGTAGATAGAAGATTTCTCTCTGTGTGTGTGTCTCTCAGCTACAAATGAAAATATATACTTTTATTTAAGTGTTACATTCTCTTAGCTAAAGTGCCATCCAACAGGTGACCCTGATCTTGTAAAGTCGCAGGTGTGCAAAAATTCCAACAGCTACAGTCATATAAAGTCCATTGTATCAGTGGAAGTTTTATATTTCAAGAAAGAATAACAGCTTATTACAAGACAGGAAAATTACAGTAATTCAAAGATTCCCCTTGTATGTGAATTTCTTAACAACCGCCCTTTGAAGCTTTCACTTGCCTTATCTCTTTTACATACCCATGTCCTCTGGATGGTACTCCCAAGATATCTGTAGCCTGCCCCATAATAACTTGGATTTTTCTCCTGCTCTGGTCTGTACAATTGGGAATAGTTACATCAAACTGAATGGTTCGTTCTGGGCAGAAAGACGGTATAATCCAGTTGCTAAGAATGTGGATTCTGGAGCTGGCGTTGTGAAGTAGTGGGTAAAAATGCCACTTGCAAGGCCTGCATCACATCTGGGCACCTGTTTGAGTTCCAGCTGCTCCTCTTCCAATTCAGCTCCCTGTTAATGGCCCGGGCAAAGCAGTGGAAGATGATACAAGTCCTTGGGCCCCTGTCACCCATGTGGGAGACCTGGAAGAAGCTCCTGGCTCCCGACTTCAGCCTGGCCCAGTCCCAGCCATTGCAGCCATATGAGGAATGAACCAGCAGATGGAAGTTCTCTCTCTCTTTCTCTCTCTCTCTCTCTCTCTCTTGCCTCTCAATAAATTTGACTTTCAAATAAGGAAATAAAAATCTTTTAAAAAAAAAAGAATGTACATTTTACATGTAGACTTCTTGGATATGAATCCTAGCTGTATTTCTTCCTAGCTGTATGTGATAAAAGGATGCCATGTCCTGCATTTTAACAGGGAGGAGTAAAGCCTATTTACTATGCTTTTAAAATGATAAACAAGCTTTCCCACTAAAAGCATTCTTTCTTTATAATCATTTTTTCCAGAAGTAATTAAAATGATACATAAGTACTCCATTAAAGACAAGCAGATGGCCACCTCACTCAAAGGCGACAAACACCTGCTATCCCCCAAAGCAGATTTAGAAAGTCCTAAAATTCTAGAATGTGTTGATAAGGAATGGTGTAACTAGCCAACAATGCATATGTAATGATGTAATGACTTACGTAACTGGGTGTAGCCAACCAGATAGGGCTGGCGCAACTGCAAGCAAATGAACTGTGGGTGGGCACCCGGAGTGCTGACCCCCACCCCGGTCAACAGGAGACCACCACCAGGCCTCTATGCCACTGCCCCTACTGATCATTATGTGACTTCTACACCTGGTGAAGCCTGGCACAAAGACCTCTGCCAGCAGAGATCATCAGATAAGCCCCCACCCAACCCCCAACACCCTGAGAATAACTGGCAGTTGAGCGATGAGAGAGACTTGTCAGTCTCAGAAGAGATTGATGCCTTTCACTATCTCTTCTTCCTGGCTTGTTGAAGGAAATAAATGAGTGAAGTCTAAGTTAAGTGGTGTTTGAGTGCTATTTCTCTTGGTATTGCCTACTGCCCCATATCCTACAACGAGGTCTTTATTTTGTTGTTGAATAGCTCATAATAAAATGCTGTATAACCCCACGGAAGTCATTTAACCTCTTTGGAAGCTCATCTTCAAGGTGGGGGTATTAATAGTTGTTATGAGTTAATACATACCGAATGCCTAGAACAGCTTCTGGCACATTATAAATGCCATGTAAATGTCAGCTGTTATTGTTATCAAGGACTAAGAAGACCTCAGGTACAGGATATAAAAAGGTTCCCAGAGAGAAAGATATGACTAGCTTTGCCTGCTGAACCACAATTGGCTTCTTTCGTACCCAAGAATGTTGTCATTTGGTCTCTCATACACACATTTTCTTTTTTGCTTTATAGTATCTTAAAAGTCCAATAAACTTGGAAACTAAAAGAAGCTCTTGTATTCGGGGAAATGCAAATAGTGCCTTATGGCTGCAGTCAGAGTGTGGGAGAGATGGGGACTCCAACAAGGAGGGCATCTTGGAATTATCCAAGTTTTTCTGGAAACATTCTGTCTCCTAGTGCTAAGAAAGCACTGCCACTGTTGTGTGAGAAACTGTCCAAGCTGCCATGATCAACTTGAGTGACATCTACACAGTCACGATTCCCAAGTCCCTATGGTCCAGGACATCCACAGAGAAAATCTCCCACAGAAGATAAATATACAACCATGAATCACCACATATGTGAAAAGGACCAAGAATATGAGGGGAAAACAGCAAACCAGGCAAACCAAAGGCTACAGATAATAGAGCAATCCAAAGTTTATTTTTGATATTTGTATTTAAGGCTTGTGGTAGGCAGAATAAGTCACCTGAAAGATATCCATGTCCTAATCCCTAGAATCTGTGACTATGTTAGCTTACATGGCAAAGTAGATTTAAAGTTGTGCTTGGCATTCAAGTTGTTAACTGGTTGACTTTAAAATACAGAGTTCTGGGGCTGGCATTGTGGCATAATGGGTTAAGCCGCTGCCTGCATATGGGAACTGATACAAGTCCTGGCTGATCCACTTCTGATCCAGCTCCCTGCTAATCTGCCTGGGAAACTAATGGAAGATGACCCAAGCTCTTGGGCTCCTGCACCCACATGGGAGACCTGGAAGAAGCTCCTGGCTTGAGATCAGCCCAGCTCCAGCTGTTGCAGCCATTTGGGGAGAAACCAGCAGATGGAAGATCTCTCTCTCTCTCTCTCTCTCTCTCTCTTTCTCCCCACTCCCACCTTTCAAAAGAAATGATGGAATAAATGTTTAAAAAATAAATAAATAAATACAGAGATTTTCCTCAATTGTGTGAGTGTGTCTAATAGAATCACAGGAGACCTTGAAGGTGCAATAGGGAAATCAAGCAGGAGTTTGGAGGGATGCAGTGTGAGAACTCAACTAGCCATTGCTGCCTTTGTAAATGAAGGGAGGGGGCCACAAGCCAAGGGAAGTGGCCTGCCTCTAGTTGGAAAAGGTGAGGAAACAGATTCTCCCCTAGAGTCTCCAGAAAATAATGTAGCCATGTCAAGACAGTGATTTCAGTCTAGGGAAACTCATGCCAGATTTATGACTATAGAATTGTAAAGTCAATTCCTGTTAAGTTACTAAACTTGTGATAAATGGCTAGGGCAGCAATTGAAAAATAATATAGGCTTCTTTGGGAAATCAGATGAATGAAGCCACCTGCCTATTTTTCCACACAAAAAAGGGTTAAAGTTGCATAGTTGCTAGAGCTCAGTAGTGCCTAAGTCCAGTTATTCTCCACCATTAATTTACATCTTGATGGCTTTACTCAGCTAAGGCCTGATCCCACGGTCATTGGAGTATTTCCTATGTGCCAGGTGGCATACCAGGCATAGAGATAATCAGAATTATTTCAGAACATCCAGTACACAAGAACCAGCTGAGAAAGGTGAAAGCTGCTGAGATTGAAGAAGCAGGCAGACAAATCTAGGATGACACAGGGTATAATTTATTCAGACTTTATGAATAGAAGGCTGCAGGAAGACTAGAGGACACCTCATCCATGGAAGTAGGGAGTGGTTTAGATGCTAAGCTAGATAAAGCTGACCCATGGCCAACACAAATGTAGCTCATTCTCAAGGAATGAACATGTCAGGCATCAGGGAAAAGACATTCTAGGTACAAAAATCTCAGCAGACTTTTTTTTTTTTTTTTGACAGGCAGAGTGGACAGTGAGAGAGAGAGACAGAGAGAAAGGTCTTCCTTTTTTTAACATTGGTTCACCCTCCAATGGCCGCTGCGGCCGGCACACCGCACTGATCCGATGGCAGGAGCCAGGTGCTTCTCCTGGTTTCCCATGCGGGTGCAGGGCCCAAGGACTTGGGCCATCCTCCACTGCCTTCCCGGGCCATAGCAGAGAGCTGGCCTGGAAGAGGGGCAACTGGGATAGAATCCGGCGCCCCAACGGGCACTAGAACCCAGTGTGCCGGCACCGCAAGGTGGAGGGTTAACCTGTTGAGCCACAGCGCCGGCCTCAGCAGACTCTCTTAATGACCTTGTTTATCCCATGGGTTTTGAGATGGGAGCCACAGCTAATAGATAAAATGGCAGTTAACACTAAGATGACTGTAGTCATACCAAACTGGATTCCTACTGGGGAAAAAAAGAGAGATCTGCTCCTAGATGTTGAGTATTTATGGTCTGGTAGGGGAGATAGATTGAAAATCCATTTCAGCACAATATTTTGAGTCCTCCAAGAGGAGTGCACACAGAGTTTTCTCTGGGAACACAAAGCCACAGGTAGCCCATCCTCAGGGGAGCATTCAAAAGGCAATGCCTCCATCTCTCTCACAATAAGAGCTTAGCTTCAGATAGCAGCCAGAATGTATACAGTACCTATTGTACGTCATAATGTATACAGTATTATTGTATATCATACACTGTCCTAAGCATCTTGCTTCTATTTATTTAGTTTTCATAATAATTTTATAATGTCCACTATTATTAACTATGTTGCACAGATGATGAAATTGAGAAGCAGAAGATTTGGGTAACTTGCCCAAGAACACGTATTTGATGAGTGGAGCTACAACGGGAGCCAAGTTATTTTGGCTGCAGTGTCTGAAATTTAACACCTACCCCATAATATCTTCTATCAAATAGTTTTCCATATGTGCCAGTAGACCCAAGGCCGTGCTGACAGTGAGGTCCAGCTGTCGTCCAGAGCTTCACTTTCACCCTTGGCTGCCAAGATACTGATTCTCTTATGGGTGGAGTAACTCCCCTTAGCCTCAGGGTTTTTTACTGGAAATACCTTCTAAGAGAAGGCAGTCATGCACTTCCTGAGTGCTTCCATCCATACCCATGACTCTCGGAACACTGGGATAGCCACTTTTTATTGAGGTACTTAAGGTATATCAAGTCAGTGTTAGTAACCACTAAGTTCAATCATATCCAATGAAGCATTAGGCAAACTCTTCAATGTCAACTATCCTTCCAACCAGTCATTCATCAAATATTTACCAAGAACATATCAGGGGCCGGCACTGTGGCCTGAAGTACTGGCATCCCGTATGGCGCCCAGCTGCTCCACTTCCAATCCAGCTCTCTGCTATGGCCTGAGAAGCAGTGGAGGATGGCCTGAGTCCTTGGGACCCTGCACCCACATGGGAGACCTGGAGGAAGCTCCTGGCTCCTGGCTTCTGGCTTTGGATGGAGGCAGCTCTGGCCGTTGTGGCCATCTGAGGAGTGAACCAGAGGATGGAAGACCCCTCTCTCTGTAACTCTGTCTTTCAAATAAATAAAAACAAATTTTAGGGGAAAAAAGGAACATATCAAGTGCCAGGCACAACTCTATATTTTGGGGGATATAGCAATGAATGAGGCAAAAATTTCCACTCTCAGAAAACATGTCTATCTAAGAGAGAATAGACAATAAACACATCAATAAAATCTAAGGCCTGTCAGATAGTGATAAATACTATGGATCAAAGAAGAACTGGAAAAACAGGAATGATGAAGATAAAGGCTATAATTTTCAATGTGGCAGTTAGGAAAGATCTCCATGAAAAGATAACAGTTGAGCAAAGATCTGGGTGAGGCACAGGAGCAAGCCTGGTTATATGTAGGGGAAGACAGTTCAGGGAGAGGAAACAACAGATAGATAGTTGGTATGTTCAAGGAAGCTCACATATTTGGAGCACAGCGAAAACGGAAGCAAGTAGAGAAAGAATCAAAGAACAACAGATCAGATTGTGCAGGATCTTAAGCTCCTAGTAGGCTTTTATTTCGAGTTGGGAGTTCTTGGATTATTTTGAAGAGAAGAATGGTGTGATCTCAAGTATGTTTAAAATATTGTGTTGAATACTTACTCTAGAAGGAAAGAGGGTATTAAGTTGCAAGAAATAATGGTGGTTAAAAAAAAGAATTGGTCGGCTCAATAGGCTAATCCTCCACCTGCGGCCCCGGCATCCCATATGGGTGCCGGATTCTGTCCCGATTGCCCCTCTTCCAGTCCAGCTCTCTGCTATGGCCTGGGAAGGCAGTGGAGGATGGCCCAAGTGCTTGAGCCCTGGACCCGCATGGGAGATCAGGAGAAGCACCTGGCTCCTGGCTTCGGATCAGTGTGGTGTGCTGGCCGCAGCACACCAGCCGCAGTGGCTATTGGGGGATGAACCAATGGCAAAGGAAGACCTTTCTCTCTGTCTCTCTCTCTCACTGTCCACTCTGCCTGTCAAATAATAATAATAATAATAATAAAAAGAATCAAGAATGGTTCCAGGGGCTGGCATTGTGATGCAGCAGGTTATGCTGCCGCCTGCAATAATGGCATCACATATGAGTGCTGGCCCGAGTCCCCGCCACTCCACTTCCAATCCAGCTCCCTGCCAATGCACCTGGAAAGGCAGCAGGAGATGGCCCAAGAGCCTGGGCTCCTGCCACCCATGTGGGAGACCTAGATGAAGTTCCAGGCTCCTGGCTTTTGCCTGGTGGAGCTCAGGCCATTGCAGCCATTTGGCAAGTGAACCAGTGGATAGAAAATCTCTTTCTGCCTCTCATTTTCTCTGTCACTCTCACTTCCAAATAAATAAATATTAAAAAAAAAAAAAAGAGTGACTCTAAGTGTTTACCTGAGGCATTTGATGGATAGAATTAGATAGGGAACAGCTTAGGGAGAAAATCAAGAGTTTGTTTTGGGACTTGCTAAGTTTAAAATCTCTATTAGACATTCAAATGTATTGCATGTAGCCTGAAGTTTAGGGAACAGGACAGAGTGAAGATATAAACTGGGGAGTGGTGAACACACAGGCAATTTTTGTTTGTTTGTTTGTTTGTTTTTGACAGGCAGAGTGGACAGTGAGAGACACAGAGAGAAAGGTCTTCCTTTTGCCATTGGTTCACCCTCCAATGGCCGCCGCGGCCGGCGCATCACACTGATCCGATGGCAGGAGCCAGATGCTTCTCCTGGTCTCCCATGGGGTCCAGGGCCCAAGCACTTGGGCCATCCTCCACTGCACTCCCGGACCACAGCAGAGAGCTGGCCTGGAAGAGGGGCAACCGGGACAGAATCCAGCGCCCCGACCGGGACTAGAACCTGGTGTGCCGGCACCACAAGGCGGAGGATTAGCCTATTGAGCCATGGCGCCGGCCACGCAGGCAATTTTTGAAACCATGAAACTAGATGAGACCACCAAATAAGTGACAATAGCTATAGAAGAGGCCCAAAGACTGAGCTCTGAGATACTTCACTTCCTCAACCAGTGGAGGAGAAGTAGAGTGAAGAGAAAGGATCCAGTGAGGAGTACTGGCATGCTAAAATTATTGGCATGCTAAAATACTTCACCGCTCCCTGCATCCACACTCTTTGCAATTACTTCCCCTAAGGATAGAGTATAATTCCTAGCTCTTTGATTTGGGGCTCCAGGGCATGATTTGCTTCAGCTACTAGATTGTTGGTGGGCTTCCTACTGGCCAGTGCCAGGTCTGAGTTTAGACATTCAGAGGCATCCTGTGTTTCTATTTGCCTGCTTATATTCTATCATCACCATGAGAGAAACAAGACCCAGATAACATGCTGGTCCAAAAAGTTTGGTGACTGCGGGCCAGCCCTGAACCGATCCTACTGCTTGGAGCTAATCCAGCTGAGCCCAGCCTGTATCAGAAGACTGTTGTCTGATCTGCAGAATGAGCAAATGTCTCCAGCTACTGAAGTTTGGAAAGATTTGTTATACGGCATTCTGGTGGCGATTGTTGGCTGATATCAAGGAAGTTATAAACGGTCAAATGTGACTAAATGTGATAAGGAGGAGTAAGAATAAGACCATGGATTGATAACTAGATTTAACTACAGGGAGGTTACTGATGTCCCTGAATATCAGTTCAAACAAAATAGGTTCAATAAAGTTTAGGGAAGAAAGAAACAAAATAAAAACAGAAAAGATAATTTCTTCAATAAACTGTAGGACAAAGAGAAGAAAAGGAATAAAGTAGCAACCAAAGGAAGAGTGTTGTCAAGACAGGGTTCTCTTTTTTTTTTTCTTTTTTCTTTTTCTTTTTCTTTCTTTTTTTTTTTTTTTTTTTTTTTTTTTTGACAGGCAGAGTGGACAGTGAGAGAGACAGAGAGAAAGGTCTTCCTTTACCGTTGGTTTACCCTCCAATGGCCACTGCAGCTGGCGCATCACGCTGATCCGAAGCCAGGAACCAGGTGCTTCTCCTGGCCTCCCATGCGGGTGTAGGGCCCAAGCACTTGGGCCATCCTCCACTGCACTCCCAGGCCATAGCAGAGAGCTGGACTGGAAGAGGAGCAACCGGGACAGAATCCGGTGCCCCAACCGAGACCAGAACCCGGTGTGCTGGTGCTGCAGGCAGAGGATTAGCCTATTGAGCCTCGGCGCCGGCCAAGACAGGGTTTTCTTTTATGGATTTTATTTTATTTCCTAATTTTGTTTTCTGCTTTATCATTTTTTAAAGATTTATTTATTTTCTTAAAAATCAGAGCTACAGAGAGGCAGAGAGAGAGAGTGAGAGCAGTCTTCCATCTGCTGGTTCACTCCCCAAATGGCTTCAATGGCTGGAGCTGTGCCAATCTGAAGCCAGGAGTCAGGAGCTTCCTCTAGGTCTTCCACCTGGGTGCAGGGGCTCAAGGACTTGGGCCATCTTCTGCTGCTTTCCCAGGTCATAGAAGAGAGCTGGATTGGAAGTGGAGCAGCCGAGACTTGAACCAGTGCCCATTTGGGATGCTGGTACTGCAGGCGGCGGCTTTACCTGCTTTGCCACAGTGCTGGCCCTTGCTTTATCATACTTTTATTAATAGATAAGTACTATTGGATATATTTTTAAATTTTTGTTTGTTTCCATTCTGTTTGAAAGGCAGAGAGACAGAGATCTTTCATTTGCTGGTTCACTCCCTGAATGCCCAGGCTGAAGCCAGGAGCCTAGAACTCTATCAGGGTTTCCCACATGGATGGCAGGGACCCAAGTACTTGAGCCATCATCTGCTACCTCCCAGAGTGCACAGTATCAGGAAACTAGATCAGAAATGAAGGAGCCAGGACTCACACGAGGCACTCCAATATGGATTTGGGCATCACAAGCAGCCACTTAGCTGCTGCACAAAGCACCCACCTAATGTGCATAATTTTTAATACTCAGATGAAAAATGTTTTTAGGTCTTCCATTAAAATAGTCAAAATATCACTGTGGCTTATTCTGTCCTTTTTCAGATATTTAGACTATAATCTCTGCCAGTATTTCCCTTTTCATGTAATATGAAAGCTATTGAGCTCTATTTCATATTTCACTCATCCATTTATAGTGTACACGTGGATGGTTTTTAGTATGTTCAGAGTTGTGCAACCATCACCACAACCAATATTAGAACATTTGCAGCACACCAAAAACAACCCTCATGCCCATTAGTAGTCATTGCAGAGAGGGTTTTGTTTTATTTTTTCAACTGTCTATGTATTTATTTTGAGAAGCAGTGAGACAGAAAGGGCTCCCATCTTCTGGTTCATTCCCCAAATGCCTGCAACAGCTGGGGATGGGCTGGGGCTAAAGTAAGAAGCTGGGAACTCAGTTCAGGTCTCCCCTGTGGCTGGCAGGAACCCAATCACTTGAGCCATTAGGAGTGCTCCCTGCAGAGCATATCGGCAGGAGCTGGAGTTAGGAACCAGAGCCGGATCTTGAACCTGGACACTCTGATGTGGGATACAGATGTCTTACTTGGTGTCTTAAGCGCTAGGTTAAGTGCTCGAAGGAGCGGGGTTTTTAAGACAGACAAAATGAAGGCGAATACCTTTATACTGATGAGGAAGGCCTAGTAGAGAGGAGCAGATTCATGACGTAGGAGGAATGTTGAGACAACATGTCCTTGGAGAGGGGGGGGGACGATGAAATCTGGGACAATTACTGGAAGTCAGTTCAACCCCAGTACCTGGGGAGAAGGCAGAGTGTAGGCACGAACACAACTGAGTGGCTCCATGGGGCACTGAGAGATGGACAGCTTGATTGCCTCTAGTTCCCCAGTGCACTAGAAACCAGAAAAAAGAGAGCCTGCCTTTACCTCTGTGTGCCTCTCATTGGCCTGAATTGGGCCACAAGCCTAAAACAATCTCTATTGCTAGAACTCCATGCTCTGATCAACTCAGGTTGTGTTGCTGAATCAGCCAACTGTCGTTTGAATTGGGCTCAAACGAACAGTGACCCACTCCTTGGATCATTTCCTCAAGGACCATGGCTACGTTTTGGTGGAGGGAGGTGGAACGGAGATTCTGGGGGTCACCAAAATGCCCTCCGCATTTTCCACATTTGCAATTCATAGCCCAGGCTGATCCCAACGCCCTGAAAAGTACAGTATCTTCTTTTGGCTGCCGTAACAAGCCACTACACTTAATGGCTTAAAACAACACAACACAAAGTTGTTGTCTGGGGTCAGAAGTTTCCAATCAGTTTCAAAGGGGCTGAAATCCAGGCGCTTTCTGTGCTGTTTTCCTCCGGGGGTTCTGTGGGGAAGTGTTCTCTTGTTCTATTTCAGCTTCTAGCAGCTGCCTGCAGGCTTTGGCTATGACCTCTACCTTCATCCTCATCCTCAATTCCTCCCCATCTCTCCCGTCGCTGCTTCCTCCCCATCACCTTCTGTCTGACTCTAACTCCTCCTGCTTCACTCGCGAGAGGACCCTCGTGGTGATGACGTCAGACCACCCACTGAATCCAGAATAACGTTCTCATCTCAAAATTCCCAATCACATAACGGGTGTCTTCTCAGCCCTGTAAGGGAGCATTCATGGAATACAGGACATACTAGCACAGGGATGTATTTAGGTGCCATTGCTAGAAAGACTACTTCAAGAACACTGAAGCCTGTCTTATATGAACAGGAGAGACGGAGGCTTTTCCTAAGGAGAAAACTTGGGTTAGCTCAGGGCTTGGAGGGAGGAAGCAGAGGACAAAGCCCCACACTCAGTGCCAACACTCTAATGGGGTCAGCGTTGTCCTGCTGAGCACCCACCAGCTCCCCAGCCTCCTGGGATGATGCAGTCCGCAGGGGCTCTATCCCCTTTCACTTTCAAAGGACATCATGCCGGTTACACTGAAGACATCATGCTGATTGGACCTAGTGAGTTAGAAGCTGGAAGTAGCAACCAATCTAGACTTAGGACAAAACTAATCTAGACTAGTGCAAAAATTCAGGAACTTCTGCCTCTGTGAAATTGTGAGGGGTTGGGTGATGTGGGGCAGGTCGTATAGCCAAGATGAAAGGTCCATTTTTGTACATGGCCCTCCTATAAATCTAAAAGAAGCACACTGCCCTGTGAGCCTGTTAGCATTCTGGATACAACCCATTTTTCACTAGACCCTGGGATTCTGGCCTAGTGAGTCACTGAGGGCTCACCCTGAACCCTGGAGTCTGCTGTACACAGTACACTGATGCCTGGCACCCCTGAGCAGTTTGAGGAGAGAGGCTCTGACTGCTCGCTGGAGGTGGCAGGCCGGGAAGAGGTACTTGGGCTGCGCTGTGCTGGGGACGAAGGAGGGGTGCTTCGATGTTGGGTAATTACTTCTCATGAGACAGAAGCTGGCCTGAGAGTCAAAGAGAGTTGACCTAGATCCACTGTGTAATCTCCTCCGAAGCATTGCCTCCGAGGGTGGACCGAGATGACTTGAGGCCGAGGAAGGAAATCCAAGCCGGCGATTGGAGGAGCCTCACCAGGAAGGGAATCCAGGCTTCTCAGTGAAGAACCCGCAATGCATCCTGGGAAGAGAAGTCAGCTTTGGTTGCCCACCCTACTCTGAATGAGATCATTTTAAACTTCTGTTGAGATCATGGGGTCGCACAAAATGACGGTTTTTCTGTTCTTTACACCCCTTCTCCTCTGCATTAGTCCTGGAGAGGTGAATACGTAGCCACTGTTTAGTTAGGGTTCTCTAGAGAAAGAGGCCCAATGTGCTGTATAGGACATTTGTTATAGGAATTGGTGCATACAGCTATTATTTTAGTCCATTTTTTTCTTGCTATAAGGAAATGCCTGAGGCTGGGTAACTAAACACAGAGGTTTTGTTAGCTCACAGCTCTGGAGATTTAAGGACAAGGGGCTGGCATTGGTTCAGTTCTGTGAGGACTTTCTGGTGGATGGCACCACGATGGCAGCAGCATGTAAGGTAGAAAGAGATCGCATCCTGGAACAGAAGCCAGGGACCGCCACCAGCATCCCCATATGGGCGCCGGTTCTAGTCCCAGCTGCTCCTCTTCTGATCCAGCTCTCTGCTATGGCCTGGGAAAGCAGTAGAAGATCGCACAGGCCCTTGGGCCTCTGCACTCAACGTGGGAGACCCAGAAGAAGCTCCTGGCTCCTGGCTTAGAATTGGCGCAGCTCTGGCTGTTGCGGCCATTTGGGGAGTGAACCAGCGGATGGAAGACCTTCCCTCTCTGTCTCTCATTCTCACTGTCTGTAACTCTGCCTCTCAAATAAATAAATAAAATCGTAAAAAGAAAGAAACAGAAGCCAGAGAGCAAGGCAGAGGGCCAGGGTTACTCTTACAACAACTTGCTTTTTTTTAAAGATATATTTATTTATATTTTGGAAGTCAGAGTTGAGAGAGATAGAGAGAGATTGCCCATCTGCTTGTTCACTTCCCAAATGGCTGCACTGGCTGATGGCGGGCCAGGCCAGAGCCAGGATCCAGGAGCTTCATTCATCTCCCACGTGGGTGCAGGGCCCAAGCACCTGGGCCATCTTCTACTGCTCTCCCAGGGTATTTTGAAATAGTCTTGTACGTTTATACTCCCACAATTGCTATTACCATTGTCTCCACAACACCACTTCTCATGGGCCCACCCAGTTTGTCTAGGTAAGCCTCAGGACTGAACAGAGTCCCACTGGGTGTCAATACGCATTCCACCCAGAGTTCTCCCATCTCAAGCTTCCCCTCTATACCTTCCTGAAGCTAAGACTACATGTACTATGGAAGAATACTTCAAAAAGTGTATGGAAAATGGAATAAAAAGGTAAGTTGATTTGGGTACAAAAATATTCACCAAATACTTATTTTTTTTCTTTGAAAAGTACTTGAAAAAAATGCATGTTACCAAAATTATGCATGGCTTTCAAATTTCCTTCGCACCAGAAGCAGCATCGTTTAATTCCATTTCCCACACCCTTTTTGAAGGACCCTCATACATGCACAGCTCTGAGTCTTGATAGTTATGGGGATCGCGGAGAGTAGACAGCTAATGACACATAAAGGCACAGGAAGAAGGAGTTGGCTCCATCTCTCCCGGTCTGTGCCGTGCCCTGCACTCCTCAGCATCCCTAGGTGTGACCCCATTCTCTGGCAGGCAATGGGTCTTCATGAAACTCGGCCCCGGATCTAGTATGGCTCTGCCCGTGGGCATCTCAGAACTTCTCAGACTGACCTAGATGCTCTATGAAGAACGCATCCTCCCTTCAGCAACAGAATCCCATCTCTTCTTTCAAAGTGATCTGCTGGAATATGTGCCAAGTTTAACTGCATGTACTCAGAATTGTAGAATGTTGCTACAATAGGGCTTCTCTCAATGGCAAGAGTTTTTAAAAACTTTTAAAAAGAGCTTTTAAAAACTGAACTCAATAAGTGGCCTTCAGTAATGGTATTGCAGCTACCTCTGTATGTGTCCTTTTACACTTGTGGTCAAAGGCCATCTTGAGATGACTCCGTTTTTCTCATTTGGGTGCTTTTTTTTTTTGACAGGCAGAGTGGACAGTGAAAGAGAGAGAGAAAGGTCTTCCTTTTGCCGTTGGTTCACCCTCCAATGGCCACTGTGGCCGGCGCATTGCGCTGATCCAAAGGCAGGAGCCAGGTACTTCTCCTGGTCTCCCACACGGGTACAGGGCCCAAGCACTTGGGCCATCCCTCCACTGCACTCCCAGGCCATAGCAGAGAGCTGGCCTGGAAGAGGGGCAACCAGGACAGAATTCGGCGCCTCAACTGGGACTAGAACCCGGTGTGCCGGCGCTGCAAGGCAGAGGATTAGCCTATTGAGCCATGGCGCCGGCCTAGGGTGCTGGGTTTTATCATCAGTCTATGGTAGAGCTCCTAGAATGCACTCAGTTACAAGAAGTCAATACAAGCAGGGCTGATGCTCAGCTGAAAACCTGAAGTGGGGCAATATCAGTTGTTAGCTGCTATCTTGGCTGATTGGTGTCTGGATCATACAGATTATGAAATATTTTGAGTATCACCCTGTGGATGGATCCACACAAGTAGACATCACCAATGTATCCAATTCTACTATGTTGAAGACTTCTTGGAATCACACCTTCAACAACAGTAGTTTTGCAAATTTTAAAGAATATATTTATTCAATTATTTAATTGAAAGGCAAAGTGACAGAGAGAGGTCTTCCACCTACTGTGTCACTCCCCAGATGGCTGTAATATCTGGGGCTGGGTCAGGCTGAAGCCAGGAATGAGGAATGTGGGGTCCCATGTGGATGGCAGGGACTCAAGTACTTGAACCATCCATCTGCTGTTTCTCAGGTGCATTAGCTGGGAGCTGAATCAGAAGTGGAGTTGTCACGACTCAAACAGGTGCTCTGATATAGGATGCAAATGCTGCAAGAGTGGCTTAACCAGCTGTTCTGCAGCGCCTTCCCAGTCATTTTGTTATTTTGTACAACACTGCAAACATCAGACTTATTTAGTAAATGCCAATCATCCAAGCAGATGCAGTGTGTATTCATGAAGCACCATCACGGATTCACCAGATGTCATTATAAACAGCGAGAGCTGGTAATGGCATTGCAAGCATTGAAGGAGCTGTTCTCTGGTTACCCAGGCAGAGAATGCAATGTAGTTGGTTACCCTCTGTGAGCAAAGGGCCCAGAATCATACCACAAGCTCCCTGGAGAGCTCCATGCCAACCCAAGGGCACCTAAGGAGATGGCCGCACAAATACCACTGATTGGCATCTTTATAGACTGCCTCTCAGCACCTGCCTAGGGTTGAGCGTTTGGACACCCCCTGGCAGCCACAGCAGTGTCACTTGGATCTATATCTCAGCATACTCACAGTTCGTGAAGGGATCTGTTTTGTTACCACAGAAGGTCGCATTGGATTCCTTTTCTAGCTTTTCAGAAAAAAGCAGGGAAAGAAAATAGATGAAAAGTGACTAATGTGTGTAATTGTCTTTCCAATTCTCACCAATATAGCACATTCAGATTCTTTCTATAGTTTTTCTTTTGAACCTCTGAGAGACAAATCTCTTTGGAAGCTTTTACTTATTGAAAATCTATAGGCTTCAGCCAGCCCTTTGTAAAAAGCAAGAGCATCATGATGACTTTTCTGAGGCATGAAAAGAGGTGCTTAGCTTTAATTACACTGAGCTTTCATTGATTTGGCTGGCTTAGTCTCCTTAGCCTTGATTAGCATGGGAGACCTTATAATCGTCATTTTTCAGGCTTGGTGAGGTACAGGAAGAGCAGCCATGGAGATAGGGAACTCCAGAGTGGCAGGGCCATGGATTAAGACAGGGAGCCTCCTTGGTCTCAGCAGTTGTTGAGAATACTCAGGTGCTTATTGATGATGGGAACTCAAAGCAGATGTAAATAATCAATGACTCTTCAAAAACGTCGTGAAATGGATATTATGAAAATACTATGCGTGGATTTTTAAAAAATTGTGACAATATAAGCCTATCTTTTAAATCTATTTTCCCTGAAATTTTCAAAGCACTCTCATTAGAGTTTGTCAAAGACTTCTTTCAGAGATACACTATAAGAATATAACAAGCATGATGTTAATATCCACTTATCAAGCTTATAAACTACAAGCTTCTCAGAGTCAGTCACTAACAAATGTAGTCTATGGATCACCTGTGGAGCTACCTTAAAGCTCACCACCAACAATTTGTTTGTCTTGAGGGTGTGTGTTTTATTTCCAATTTTACTTTTCTTAGGCCACTGTGTTTTATAATGACAGGGATATTTAGATATTACTGAATCAGCTGAAGATATTCTCCCTACTGTGATTTTATTTATTTATTTGTTAAAGCTCTATTGAGCCGGCACTGCAGCTCACTAGGCTAATCCTCCGCCTGCGGCGCCGGCACCCAGGGTTCTAGTACCGGTTGGGGCGCCAGATTCTGTCCTGGTTGCTCCTCTTCCAGTCCAGCTCTCTGCTGTGGCCCGGGAAGGCAGTGGAGGATGGCCCAGGTCCTTGGGCCCTGCACCCGCATGGGAGACCAGGAGGAAGCACCTGGCTCCTGGCTTCAGATCGGCGCCAATCGCAACGTGCCAACTATAGCAGCCACTTGGGGGGTGAACCAACAGAAAAAGGAAGACCTTTCTCTCTGTCTCTTTCTCACTGTCTAACTCTGCCTATCCAAAAAAATAAATAAATAAATAAATAAAACTCTATTATTATCAGAAAGGCAGAATTACACAGAGAGAGCAAGAGCAAGAGCCATAGGGAGAGAGAGAAAGAGAGAGAGACCGCACTTTTTATCCGCTGGTTCACTCCCCAGATGGCTGCCACAGCCAGGCCTGAGCCTTGCTGAAGACAAGAGCCAAGAACTCCATCCAGATCTTCTGCATGGGCAGCCGGGGCCACAGGCAGGGAGCTGCCTAGGAAGGGGAGGAGCTGGGACTCCAACCAGGTGCTCTGATGGGATGTGGGCATCTCCAGTGTCGGCTTAAGCTCTGTGCCACAACCCCCACCCCCTTCCTCTGATTTATTAAGTTAGTGTCCCACGGAGCAGATACAAGTAAAAGGAGAGTTGGGAAATCTTCTCACTATTATTTTCTTTTGAAACACAGAAGTCTTGGCTGTATCCAGCTGTGACAATGACATATGGTCAGATAGTTATACCTAAATTAGGACACCATCCTTTCACTTACTATGTGATTAAGAAGTCCAGACTTGTGGCCAGCATTGTGGTGTAGCATGGTAAGCTGATGCATGCAAAGCGAGCATTCCATATCGTAGGGCCACTTCAGTCCCAGCTAGTCTGCTTCCAATCCAGCTTCCTGCTAATGTGCCTGGGAAGCAACAGATGATGGCTCAAGTACTTTCCTTACTACCCACATAGAAGACCTCACTCCTGGATGGGGCACCTCACTCCTGCCTTTAGTCTGCCCCAGCCAGACTTTTGTAGACATTTGGGGAGTGCACCTGTGGGTAAAGACCAGTCCTCCTTGCCCCTGCTCTGTTTCCATCTCTGAAACTCTGCCTTTCAGATAAATAAATAAATCTTTAAAAAGTGAAAAAGGAGGGCTGGCCCTGTGGTGTAGTGAATAAGGCTGCCGCCTGCATGCCAGCATCCCACATGGGTGCTGGTTCGAGTTCTGGCTGCTCCACTTCTGACCCAGCTCTCTGCTATGGCTGGGAAAGCAGTAGAAGATGGCCCCAACTGCTTGGGCCTCTGCACCCATGTGGGAGACCCAGAAGAAGCTCCTGGCTCCTGGCTTCGGATTGGCATAGCTCCGGCCGTTGCAGCCAATTGGGGAGTAAACCAGCAGATGGAAGACCTCTCTCTCTCTCTCTCTCTTTCTCTCTCTCTCTCTCTCTCTCTCTCTTTCTCTGCCTCTCTTTATCTCTCTCTGCATAACTTTGACTTTCAAATAAATAAATAAATCTTTAAAAATAAAAGCGAGAAAGAAGTCTTGACTTCTCCTAGGTTTCTCCTCCCCAGCTGTTCTCTAGGACTCCCAGGGATGCTTCTGCCTCTGAATGAATCAGTTTTTCTTGAGAGCTGCTGCCTGCTGGCAAAAGTGGTTACAGATCAGACTGCACTGTCGGCTGGTACTGGAAGGCCCTAGAGGATACGTCTAGCTATATGGTCTTGCTGAAATCAGCAGGTGTGTTGCAGCCAAGGCCTGGCAGTCCTGCAAAGATGGTCCCTCATTGGGCTGATGGGTCTGCCTGAGTGTAAATAAATACTTAGTTTGGAAAATAAAATGGATATATAAAGGTATTTGCAGAAATGATGGCGGCTGTCCTCTGCCTTGACACGCTGTTGTAACCAATATTTTCAAAAGTGATCATTAGCATAACAGTAGGCAAAGACCATAGGATGTTTATTTTACAAACATGGTGGCTTGGTTCTAGTAATATAAAGCTTTTCTACACACAACTAACGTTGTAATATTCACTGATAATATGTGCAATGTCAGAACCTTAGATGTAGCATTGCCCAAACTCCTGTTTTCTGGTTGAGAAGCTAGAGTAACCATCAAGTCAGATAACAGAAATCCATTTCTTGGGCCTAGGCATTGAGATGTGGGTCCAGAGACATTATCCTCTTTCTAGCCAATTCTTTCAAGAAGCTAGAATTCAAGAGTGCTTTATGGTTGACATATCAATACTGGTTTTCCAAAATTCTGTGTGTGTATTTTTTTTTAAAAAATTTGTTTGTTTATTTGAAAGGCAGAGTTACAGAGAGAGAGAGAGAGAGAGAGAGAGAGAATGAGAGAGAGATCTTCCATCCACTGGTTCGCTCTCGAACAAAGGCCAGGCCTGGGCCAGGCCAAAGCTAGGAGCCACAGGAGCTTCATCCAGTTCTCCCATATGGGTAGTAGTGGCCCAAGTACTTGGGCCATCTTCTGCTGCTTTCCCCAGGCCATTAGCAGCTGGAACTCAAATCAGTGCTTGTATGGGCTACTGGTGCTGCAGGTGGCAGCTGAACTCCCTGTACCACAGTGCTGGCCCCCAAAATTCAGTTTTTGAATTGAGATGGAGCAATGTTTGAATTGAGATGGAGAGGAGAAACATGCAGAGGAGAGGAATTCCATTTCTTCTTTGGAATGTTGTTGGTGTCATCTTAATTCCACTTTCTCAGAATGGGTGAAAAATTCTCTAGGTCTCAGTGGTGGGCTCTATTTTTTTTTTTTTTATAGCAGTAATGCCACTGTATTCACTTTGGTGGTTTACAGTTGAAAAACAAGTGCACAAGCATTCTTCTCCTTAATTACAACAATGCTGAGGGGTTGGTGAGATAGATACCTCTATTTTGCTAAAAAGAAACTGAGGTTGAAGATTAATGGACTTGTTTAAGCTCCTACAGAGTGTAGAAGATAGAGCTCATGCCAGATTAAAATGTCTTGGCTCTGAGTTGCTATGCTCTCCAGCAGAAAGAACAGCATTGTTGCAGAGAAACTGGTGCAATGAGTCTGGGTTGGCATCTTGGGGTTGATGGCAATTTATGAGACAGAACACAACAGTGAGAGGAGAAGAAATGAAGTTCATTTGCATAGGAAACAGAGACGCTCCCTGAAAAGGGAAGTGGGTGGTGGAAAAGAGACCAGGCCACTGAGGTCCTGCAGTCTGGGGGTGTTTGCATGTGTTTAACACGTCCTCTCCAAAGAACAAGTGGAGTGGTTATACATTAGCCATTGTGAAAGCAGAGGCCATCGTAATGGAAGCTTTCCTAACTTGCTTTTGTCAAGACCTAAATCTTGTTGTCTGTTGGCAAATATTTGTTACAAGGGGCTTCCGTCCTGTTTTGTTTGACAAGGAGCTGCAGGTTGTGCGTGCTGACCAGGACCTGTAGGATGGAGTTAGTCTAGCCTGCTTCTGGCCCCGGGCTCCCTCAGCATCTTCCTTGTTCATGCCATATTTGAGCTCAGTTTGATCTGCCAGTTTGAGCACGGATTGATCCCTGCCTCTCCCTTGCACTGCACTGCATGCCATGGGACATCTCTCAGCCCAAGCCTTCAGATGGTCTCATTTGGAAATACTTAGGTTGGAGAGAAGGAGGAAGAGAGAACGAGGGTAATTCTCTACCTTTCGCAATTTCCTGTGGCCCATCTGGGCAGAGGCTTCCACGGCTTTGTCTTCTGCCAGCCAGTTCATTCTTTGGAGCCAGATCCCTGTGGCCAGCCCCTCTCACATGGCATGGGCTTGCAGACTTTGACACTATCACTTCCTCCCGTTGAACCTCTAGCCCTTAGGGAGGTAAATGACTTCCTGACATTCTCACTCTCTGGGGTCCTTTACTATCCCCCTGCTTGTTTTCTCTGTCCTCTGTCATCTTTGCACTTGTTGTCCTGTATTAAATTCTCTCCATATGAAGGACCTGGAGTGGGTTCTCTTTTCCTGGATGGAGCCCAATTGATCCTCTTAAAAACATTACTGGTGGGGTGGGGGTGAGGGTGGGGGCGGCGCAGTGGCTCACTTGGTTAATCCTCCACCTGCGGCGCCGGCATCCCATATGGGCGCCGGGTTCTAGTCCCAGTTGCTCCTCTTCTAGTCTGGCTCTCTGCTGTGGCCTGGGAGTACAGTGGAGGATGGCCCCAGTGCTTGGGCCCTGCACCCGCATGGGAGACCAGGAGAAGCACCTGGCTCCTGGCTTCGGATCAGCGTAGTTCCAGCCGTGGAGGCCATTTGAGGGGTGAACCAGTGGAAGGAAGACCTTTCTCTCTGTCTCTCTCCCTCCCTGTCTAACTCTATCTGTCAAAAAAAAAAAAAAAAAAAAATTACTCGGCCCAGCACTGGGCGTAGCAGGTAAAGCCATTGCCTGCAGTGCCAGCATCCCATATGGGCACCAGTTCAAGTCCCGGCTGCTCCACTTCCGATCCAGCTCTCTGCTACGGCCTGGGAAAGCAGTGGAAGATGGCCCCTGTCCTTGGTCCCCGCACCTGCATGGGAGACCACAAGAAGCTCCTGTCTCCTGGCTTTGGATTGGCACAGCTCCAGCCATTGCGGCCAACTAGGGAGTGAATCAGCAGATGGAAGACCTCTCTCTCTCTCTCTCTTTGCCTCTCTTTCTCTCTTTATGTAACTCTGACTTTCAAATAAATAAATAAATCTTTAAAAAAAAAATCTTTGCATCAGTGGTTCTCAAACTTCAGAATGCACCAGAATCACTTAGAAGGTATGTTAAAGCACAGATGGTGAGCCCACTCTCCGGCACCTGATTCAGTAGATCTGGGATAGAGGCCCAAGAATTTGCATGTTTTTTAACTTTGATTTTTATTATGGTAAAATATGCAACATAATATAACATTTACATGAACAAATTTTAATTGTACAGTTCACTGGTATTAAGTATGTTCTCAATGTTATGCAACCATCACCATTATTGAATTCTACAACTTTTTCACCATCCCAAATAGAAGTATTTAAAAACGCTTCCCAGAGGCCACGTTTGGTCCAGTGGCTATGACACCACTTGGCATGTCCACATTTCACATCAGAGTGCCTGGGTTTGAGGCCTAGCTGTACTCCTAACTCCAGCTTCCTGCTAATGAGCACCCTGATAGAGAGAGGAGGCGATTTTTAATATATGCAGGCAGAAAGGGAAAAGGAGCCCAGAGGCAGAATAACTCCATCACAGGACTCACCTGACAAGGTCACAAGGATCCTGACCCCTGAGGACCTGACTGAGCTCTCTATCAACAAGTTACTATGACTCTGACCTGAGGGACTGCTCCCTAAGTGGCCCATATCTAGTATTAGAGGTTTTCACCTTATTAGTGTATGTAGCAACCAATCAAAACGGTCACGGCTTGATACCTCATTTGCATCTCTTCCTGACCAATAGTCCATAGGAACTCCTAGACAGCTTCCCCTAATGCCCAGCCCTTCTGGGACCCCTCTCAGTGCTGCCCGAGGTTTCTCTTTTGCTTTTGCTTCTTTCAAGTATCTCTCACTTTGTCCATGTCCCTAATTCTTCCCAGTCATAAGACAAAGAACTTGGCCAAGAATAAGAGCTACAACACAAAAGACCTATAGCATTTCTTAAAAATCGGCAGAAAGAAAAAATCTACAACAACCCCAGAAAGCAGCAGTAATGGCTCAAATGATTGTATTCTTGCCACCCACAAGGTAGACCTAGAGTTCCAGGCTCCTGGCTTTGACCTAGCCCAGCCCTGATCATTATAGGCATTTGGTGAGTGAGCTAGCTGATGGAAGATCTCTGTGTGGCTCTTTCTGTCTGTAGGGAAGGCTCACAGCACCACTCTTGCCCTGTGAGAAAGAGCTTGTGGCCGGATTCTAGTCCCAGTCGGGGCGCCGGATTCTGTCCCGGTTGCTCCTCTTCCAGTCCAGCTCTCAGCTGTGGCCTGAGGGTGCAGTGGAGGATGGCCCAAGTGCTTGGGCCCTGCACCCCATGGGAGACCAGGAGAAGCACCTGGCCCCTGGCTTCGGATCAGCACGGTGTGCCGGCCGCAGCGGCTATTGGGGGGTGAACCAACGGAAAAGGAAGACCTTTCTCTCTGTCTCTCTCACTGTCCACTCTGCCTGTCAGAAAGAAAGAAAGAAAGAAAGAAAGAAAGAAAGAAAGGAAGGAAGGAAGGAAGGAAGGAAGGAAGGAAGGAAGGAAGGAAGGAAGGAAGGAAGGAAGGAAGGGCGAGCTTGTTACGCCCTGGGGAAGGCCTCTGGGAAAGCCCCACCCCCACACCATAACCCTAAGGCAAACATCTGCAGTGGAATCCTTGGGAAGGGCCAGTGCAATCCTAATGGAGCTGTATCTGGTAAAACGGCAAGGAACTTGCTGTTTGGACCATGAAACAGTTGGGCTCCTTCACTCTTGTGCTATTTAATGCTGTGCACTCTGGCCCTGCGGGACTGGACGGATTATTGACCAACAAGCTGCCATAGACCCTGTTAGGTAAGTAAAGAAAATCTCTCTCCCACTTGGACTTTTGGGTGGTTTCTTTGGAATTAATAAATGTTATGCATAAGCCTCTTAGACTTTGAGCCCCTGTTACACCATCTCTCTGTCTTCCAAATAAAATTAAACAAATAAAAATAGTTCCCCATTCCTCACTCCCTCTCCAGTGTTTGGTAACCTCCACTGTGCATCTGTCTCTGTAAGTTTGCCTATTCTAATTCTCTATATAAGTAGAATCATATAATATTTGTCATTCTGTGTCTGACATTTCATTTAACATGTGTTCAAGGTTTGTCCACGTTTTTTATAATGTGTCGGAATTTCCTTTTTAAGGTTGAATACCTCGGAGTGTATACCTCACCTTGTTTATTCATTCTTCTGTTGATGCATATTTGAGTCATTTATGCCTTTAAGTCCTTGTGAATAGGCTGCTATGACCTTTGGTGTACCACGATCTGTTTGAGTCCTTTCTTTAAGTTCTTTTGAGTCTATAGTAGAAGTGGTATTGCTGGATCCCATGGTAGTTCTGTTACCAGAGAAGCAAATGGTTGTTGTCTTTGCACAAGAAAGAATTCAGGTGTGAGACAGAGAGCAGGGGAAAACAACATACCAAGGTTTATTAGGGTAGGGACATCCATAAGAACAGATGGGCACTTCTCCAGACAGGACCTGAGAGAGCGTGCACAGTGCACATTTAAAAAGCTGGGGCTTTAAGGACATGGGTCTTGCCTTCCCACTCCCTCTCCTTCTCCTCCTCCCGAACAAAGGACTTGTTGGATGTAAATACGAAAAATTCCTTTCTGAGTTTTTCCTCCCCGAGTTATCAGACAGGGGAAGCCTGGCTGGCTGGCATTGCCCCGTCTTAGAGGAAGGATGGTTATGGTTATGGGGTAGAAGGGGCAGGACCCCCTGGAGGGTCATCAGGATCTGGGCAGGATGTTTGAAGTGCAGATACTGGGCTACACCTGGAGGGCTATCGGGATGATTTGAGATGTGGATGCTGGATCGCTGTAGATGTCAATTCCTTAGGCCTTTGTCACTCACACATAAGCTCATTTCTGACTTCCTACCTAACAGTCCTATGTTAGTCCTAGGAACAGTCCTAGGAACCACTGTAGCCCAGCAGAAAAGCTCAAGAATTCCAATCTCCTCACATATGTACCAGCACTTGCTACTTACTGTCGTGTGCGGGTACATGCACGTACAAGTGTGTATGTGTGTGTATAGTAGCCATCCTAATGGGTGTGATGTAACATCTCACACTGGTTTTGATTTGCATTTACTTAATGGCTAGTTATGTTGAATGTCATGCCATGCGTTTATTGGCCACTTGCATATCTTTTTTGGAGCAATGCCTAGTCAAGTCCTTTGTCCATTCTTGGGTTATGCTTCTATTGTTGTTGAAGAGTTGTTGTTGGATTCTTTACAAGATGCCAGGAGGTGCTGCTCTGCTGGCTCCAAGATCACATTTTGAGATTTACTGCCTTAAATTCTAAATATCAAGTGATTTGAATACCAACCTTATTTTTTTTAAGATTTATTTTTTTATTTGAAAGTCAGAATTACACAGAGAGAGAAGGAAAGGCAGAGAGAGAGAGAGAGAGAGAGAGAGAGAGAATATCTTCCATCTGCTGGTTCTCTCTCTAATTGGCTGCAACAGCTGGAGCTGAGCTGATCTGAAGCCAGAAGCCAGGAGCCTCCTCCGGGTCTCCCACATGGGTGTAGGGGCCCAAGCAAGCACTTGGGCCATCTTCTATTGCTTTCCCAGGCCATAGCAGAGAGCTGGATCGAAAGTGGAGCAAGTGGGACTTGAACCAGTGTCTATATAGGATGCTGGCACTGCAGGCGGCGGCTTTACTCACTACACCACTTTACTCACAGTACTGGCAACCCCCCCAACCTTATTTATTATACAAAAGTTGGATGAAATCTGTGTGGTATATGGTTTTAATCACTTCTTAGTTGTAAGACTTTTGATATTTCATCTACTGGAATTTTTGATATATCGCCTTTCTCAGCACACAACAACCGTGGAAGAACAGCTGTGAAGGAAGGCAGCTCTGAAGTTGAAACACCCTAGCACCATGTTACCCACCACGTTTAAACCCCTCGAGACCATGTCTGGAGGTGTATTAGCACCTTGGGAATATTCATGTTTCTGACACTGGACCTGGAATAAGGTTAATACTGAACTAAAGACTTGGGCAATTCCTGTGCACAGAGCCTCACCAACTCCTGACCAGCAGAATCATTTTATGCATGTGATTTTTTTTAAAGAAGAATAATTACCTTAAAGCACTCTTACTTATTATACTGAGTTAGAAGAATTATCATGGGCCATGTGAATATGTAATTACCATGATTTATTTGTCAAGTACTGAATATAGGTAAATTTCCTCTATTTTTATTGAGTTTGAGAAGTTAATTAGTATGACCATTAAGCAAAACCTAGAGAGCATTATATGTGAAATATGTCCTTATAATTCAAATAAATTGATTTAAAAACCTATTAGGCTTGAAATTTCATTCAATAGTTTCCAAATATTTTTCTCCTCTGTTAATGGATCTCTGTACTTATGCTTATCACTGGAAATATTCTATATGTATTGAAAAGGTTTATAATAGTTCTGGCCACACATACATCATTTAGTTTATTTTCTGTGAAAATGTCCTTGGAATTAATGGAAAAGTATAATTCACTTCATTATTACTTATGTAGCACTTTATATTTCTAAAGTAATATAGAACCACCAGTTCCTTCTGAGCCACTCGTTCATAGTTAGTCACTGTATTATTCACTATAATGTCCTTTTAATACGGTATTGTTACCAAAAGTTTGGTGCCTGTCTCTCATGCCAATCAAAATAGTGAGGACAAGGTTTTGGGGTGAAGGAAAGAGAACATTTAATGTGTCCACAGACGAGTGTAGCAAACTTCTAAGTCTCAAAGATTACCACTCTGTGGGGTGAGGGGTTTTGGGACTTACAAAGGGGCAACCAGGAAGGGGGTATTGGCATGGTGAAATCATGAAAGAGCTGCAGGTTGAGGGGCGGATAAAGCCAAAACCTGCGGTGCCAGCATCCCAGATGGGTACCGGTTCACAACTCGGCTCCTCCACTTCTGAACCAGCTCCCTGCTACTGTGCCTGGGAAATCCCCGGAGAATGGCCCAAGTGCTTCCAACACTCAAGTGGGAGACCAGGAAGAAGCTCCTGGCTTCAGATCAGCCCAGCTCCAGCTGTTGCAGCCATTTGGGTAGTGAACCAGTGGATGGAAGACCTCTGTCTATCTCTGCCTCTCTCTCTGTAAGTCTGCCCTTCAAATAAATAAATCAGTCTTTAAATAGAAGAGCTGCAGGTGTCCGGTGCCAGGATCCATGGCTTGTTATTAACTCGATGACGATGCTCACCTTCGCCGTTTCGTCCCGGTGATCCTTGAGGTGAGGTCCATGGCAGTGACCGGATTCTCCTGCTCTAGAGAACAAGTGAGATAAGCAGCCAGGCAGTAGGGGCCTTAGGACACACTCGGGCAGGTGGGAAGCCAGCCGTGCAGCCCTGACGCATCAGCCTCCCAGCTTTACATTGAAGTACTCAAAATCGTCTGCTCATGTGACCTTATACCCGCTTACAATACGGGATGGACTTTTGTCATGCCCTTTGATCTATGTCAACGGAAGAAAGAAATATGATGGGCTTTTGGTCCCCGAAACCACTCAGAGGTTTGCTGATTCCCTAGGGGGACCCCCAGGACTCAGTTTCTAGCACACTCGCTACAGCAACGTCAGCAGAGGGAAAAGCCACATGGGGTGAAGGTGCAAGCTTTAAGGGTCCTTTTCCAGAGGCACCCCAGAGACACTTCATGTCCCCGGCAACACTCGAGAAAGGTTATGAGCCAGAAAGGCTCCAATGAGAGATTAAGTGTCAAGGGCGCTTGTTGGGAGCTAATCACACAGACAGGATGCCCTTGGCATGGATGAAATTCCCAGGCTCCCAGGAGAGCAGACATTCAGTTTTGTGATGGTTAATTTCATGTGTCAGTTTGACCATGCCACAGTGCCCGGGTACATGGTTAACATTATTCTAGATTCTTCCGTGAAGGTGCTTTTGGATGAGATGTACATTTAACTTAGTGGACCTTGTGTGGTGCAGACTGCCCTCCTAGTGTGGGTGGGCCACATTCAATTAGTTGAAGACCTGAATGGAGCAAGAAGCCAACCTCTTTGGAGCAAGAAGGAATTCTGGTAGCTGATGGCCTTTTTTGTTTGTTTGTTTGTTTTTTGTTTGTTTGACATGCAGAGTGGATAGTGAGAGAGAGAGAGACAGAAGGAAAGGTCTTCCTTTTGCCGTTGGTTCACCCTCCAATGGCCGCCACCGCCAGCGCGCTGCGACCAGCGCACCGTGCTGAACCGAAGCCAGGAGCCAGGTGCTTCTCCTGGTCTCCCATGGGGTGCAGGGCCCAAGGACTTGGGTCATCCTCCACTGCACTCCCTGGCCACAGCAGAGAGCTGGCCTGGAAGAGGGGCAACTGGGACAGAATCCGGCGCCCCGACAGGGACTAGAACCCGGGTGCCGGCACCACAAGGCGGAGGATTAGCCTGTTGAGCCGCGGCGCCGGCCGTTGATGGCCTTTAAACTTGAACCTGAACAGAAGCTGTGCCTGGGTCTGATCTCCCTCTCTTTCCATACACACATACACACATCCCATCGCTTCTCTTTCTCTGGAAAGCCCTACTACAAGCAAACACCATATTGTTTGCGCAGACAGTTTGGGCACAGTGAACCATGCTGATCAGCCAATGGTGGGAACATTCCTGAAATCTGAATTCCCAGATGCCAATCAAAACCCAACCTTGCAACAGTTCAGGCCTGGGCCGTTTAACTTTTCCTCCACATCCTCTCATCTTGTATACTTTATTTAAATTGTGGAAACTTACCCAGAGAAAGAGGAAAGAGAAAACGAAGGGTGAGGGGAGATTTTCCCGTCTTTTTGCCGGCTCCTTGAGTATGTATACCTTGTTCGTACACCCGGAGGAATTTCTTCTGTTCAGACATATTCTTGTAAGATGTAGACCCACAAACTAGCTAAGGCGCTGCTAACCATGTCCTCCTTGGCATCGATCGGTGTTTCCAATCTCTCTCAGCCTGCCGCACCGCAACACCAGCCCTTCGATCTCACCATCCGACTGGATTAACCCATGCAAAACATTTAGTATCAGGAAAGGTTGTGATTCACGGGGTTCTGAGCTGTGCTGCTGTGTGGATTTTTTTTCCAGTTCTGCGATTTTTCATCAGATAACGTCACTTTTTTACTTGAACTTCACAGGAAAGTCTATGGGTGAATGTGTCCTGAGATACGCGAAGCATGATGGGAGGGAGCACCAAGTACTTGTCAGAAGAAAGACAGCAGCTCCTGTAGACCCTGCTCCTCTCCTGCCGCCAGCCGTCCACAGTGAAGACGCCCCTGGGGCGGGAAGAAGGAAGCGTCTGTGGCTTAACCAGTGTTTGCAGTCTGTCCTTGCTCACTCAACAGGTCTAGATAAAGAGGCAGACACAGACCAGGGTGGGGAAAGCGTTGTTCTATTCCGTTGCCATCTCAGAATTTTGACTTTTTGCTCATAATTCTGACAGTGTCTGCACTAGTCTCCCTGTGTCTTCTCTCCTCTGTTTCCTGTTTATTGCACCTGCTACTGGAAGAATTTTTCTGCAAACACGAATCTGGTCATATCGCCTCACTCAATCCCTATCCATTCTCCATGGCGTGCTGAATAAATTCTTAAGTCCGACACTGAGGCATCGTATTGAGGGGACGTGGCAATGTGGCTTGGATTTGTCCTCTCAGCCACCTTTCTAGCCACCTCCTCCCAACAGTGGAGTGAGTCAGTCCTTCCCGTTTGACTTGAAATCTAAAAATCTATCCAGTTAGAAAGTTCTATGGATTTACAAGATCCACTATCAGGAAGATATGCATTTTATCAAGTAAACTTTTTTTTAAAAAAAGATTTCTTTATTTGAAAGTCAGAGTTACACACACACACACACACAGAGAGAGAGAGAGAGAAATGGAGGAGAGAGAGATCTTCCATCCGCTGGCCCACTCCTCGTAAGGCCACAACAGCCAAAACTGGGCCAGGCTAAAACCAGGAACCAGGATCTTCTTCTGGGTCTCTCACGTAGATGCAGGGGCCCAAGCACTCGGGTCATCTTCCAGTGCCCTTCCAGGCCATTAGCAGAGAGCTGGATGGGAGCAGAGCAGTCAGAATTTAAACTGGTGTGCAATGGGATGCAGGAGTTGCAGGCAAAGGCTTACCCGCTGTGCCACAATGCTGGCCCCTCAAGTAAACTTTTGGAAATGTCGTGTGTGTGTGCGTGTGTGTTTATAGGAGGGCAGTTTACCCCTTTCCCTTTAGACTGGTTTCAGGTTCCTGCCTCCATGCATGGAAGAATTCAAGGAGGAGAAAAAGACAAAAGGGAGCAGAAATGTAAGGTTTACTTAAAGGCAGAGGAAGGTGGGTGCTTCAACAGGAGTGTGGACAACCTCAGAAGGTGAGTGCTGCAATTAACAAGGTTCAGGGTCATCCTTTGTAGGACTGGGTGGTGCTCAGGGCAGAGCCTAACTGAATTTTCAGAGGAGATGGAGTTTGGGGTGGGTTTGCAGCAAACATGGTGACCTTTAGGAGTGTCATGGTGTCTGGTGCACAGTGGCTGCAAGCATGTGTTGGAGTTGAGGAAGTGTCAAGTCATCTGATGCATGATGGGAAGTGAGGCTCAGATGCATCATAGGGAGTGGGTGTGCCAAACCTGCAGCCATGTTGGATTGGCATGGAAGTGGGGTTGGGTTTGGACAATGCAGTCCTCAGCTCCTCTCTGCTACCTCCTGCCTATGTCAACGCCAAAAGTATATAGCTTAATCGTCAACAATGAACACATCGTTGTAACCCATAACCTAATCAAAAATGTGCTATCACCAGCATTGCTCTTTCCAGACTCGGCCCCAATCATTGCTCCCCGACTGCTGTCACCTGTGATAATTCTTTGGCTTGTTTATGAACTTTATAAAAATGGAATCCATCATGCACAATATACTCTCATATCTGGTTTCTTTTTTTTAAAGATTTTAATTTATTTATATGAGAGGGAGAGCTACAGAGAGAGGGAGAGAAAGACAGAGAGAAAGGTCTTCCACCCACTGGTTCACTCTGCAATTGGCCACAATGGCTGGAGCTATGCTGATCTGGAGCCAGGAGCCAGGAGTTTCTTCCGGGCCTCCCGGGTGCAGGGGCCCAGGGACTTGGGCCATCTTCCACTGCTTTCCCAGGCCATAGCAGAGAGCTGGATCCAAAGAAGAGCAGTGAGGACATGAACCGGCACTGCAGGCAGAAAGCCCAGCCTACCATGCCACAGTGCATCTAGTTTCTTTTGCTCGATACTACAAAGGTACTTCAAAATGTTCATGGAAATGGAATTAAAATGTAAGCTCATTTTAGGGCAAAAAAAAAAAAAACAACACATTGAAATCAATGCAGTTTTTTAAGAAGATGCATTTTTTTCATGAACTTTTTTTTTTTTTTAAATTTTTGTCAGGCATAGTGGACAGTGAGAGAGACAGAGAGAAATGTCTTCCTTTCCATTGGTTCACCCTCCAATGGCTGCCGGGCTGCGGCCGGCGCACCGTGCTGATCCGAAGGCAGGAGCCAGATGCTTCTCCTGGTCTCCCATGGGGTGCAGGGCCCAAGGACTTGGGCCATCCTCCACTGCACTCCATGGCCACAGCAGAGAGCTGACCTGGAAGAGGGGCAACCGGGACAGAATCCGGCGCCCCAACCTGGACTAGAACCCGGTTTCACGAACTTTTGCAGGAGGCCTTGTATGCATAGATTCCAAAACTGCTTTGCACCAAAATAAACTCCTCTTTTATTTCCATTTTCCACACTCTGAAGTACCCTCGTAGCTTGTAAAATTTACCTGTGCTTTAACAATAGACAGTTTGTCCCGGTGTGTTGTGTTTCAATTTATTCTATTTTGTTGGACATTAACTTAGTCCCATTTTTTAGCTGTTAGGAACAGTGCTGCTATAAATATTCTTGCCTATGGGCTTTGAGAAGTACAAATATGCATTCCTGTTGGTGTGTAAGAGCTGCATAGCTCTACTTGGTAGATGCTTGTACTGCTAAGTTGTGGCCATTTAGAGTCCCAGCGCTCCAGTTTCTTCATATGCTCACCAACATTTGGTAGCAGAGGCTTATTCTATACTAGTCATTTTGGTGGATGTGTAGTATAGTTATATCATTGTGGTTTTACTTTGGGTTCCCTGGTGACTATGGATTTGGAGCACTTTTTGATATATATATCATATATAATATAATATATATATAATATATATGCCATTTTGATTTTGTTCTTTTGTAAAGTGCTTATTCAAGCCCTTTTCTCATTTCAACATTGATCTTAAGAGTTGTTTCTATTTTAGGAGTTATTTTTATATCCTAGATATAGGAAGTTTTTTTTTCCCTTAAAGATTTCTTTGTTTACTCTCAAAGGCAGAGTTACAAAGAGAGGGAGAGACAGAGAGAGAAAGTTTCCATCTGTCATTCACTCTCCAAGTGGCCACACCGGCCAGGACTGAGCCATGCCAAAGCCAGGAGCCAGGAGCTTCATCCAGAACTCTCACTTGGATGGCAGGTCCCAAACACTTGAGCCATCTTCTGCTGCTCTTCCCACGTCATTTGCAGGGAGCTGGATCAGAAAAGGAGCATCCGTATGGGATGCTGGCATGGCAGGCCGTGGCTTTATAGGCTATGTTACTACACTGGTCTTGATACAGAGTTTTATACATACTTCCATATTTCTCTTGTTCTATATCTGCTTTTTCAATCTTGATGTTATTTTGCAGTGGACATAAATTCTTAATTTTAAGGAAGTTCAGATGTCCATCTTTTATGATTAGTGTTTTTGTGTTTTATTGAGAAATCTGCTTGCCTCAAAATTGTGAAAATATGCTTTAATCTAGAAGGATATTGTTTTGCCTTTCATATTTAGACCAGAAATAATTTAGAAATGATCTTTTATGGTGTGAGGTAGAAATCATAGTACAGTTTTGCATATGCATATCCAGTTGATCCAAAGCTTTAAGAACTTCATCTCTTCTTCCATTGCACCTGTCATAAACAACAGCACTGTATCTGCTGTGGGTCTATTTCTGGAATCTTAACACAATACTCTCAATCTGTTGATCTATCCTTTGCCAACATCCCTCTGTCTTAATCGCTATAGTTTAGCAGTAAGTCTTGGTATTTAGTAGTATAAAACTTTTAGCTTTGTTCTTCAAAATTGTCTTGGATATTTCTTTGTATTTTCACATAAACTTTAGCGTCATTTTGCAAATTTCTATAAAAATAAATTTTCTAGGATTTTGATTGTTATTTTATCTGATTTCTATATTTGTGCATGGGAGAATTTACATTTTTTTAATGTCAAAGATTTTAGTTGATACATACAGTTTATCCCCTCATTTATTTAGGACTTTGTTTACTTCTATAAAAATGCCTCATAGTTTTCTTGGCTTTGAATTATATCATGTTTAGGATTTTAACTTTTTTTTAAAAAAGATTTTATTTATTTATTTGAGAGGTAGAGTTACAGACAGTGAGAGGGAGAGACAGAAAGAAAGGTCTTCCTTCTGTTGGTTCACTCCCCAAATGGCTGCAAAAGCTGGACCTGTGCCGATCTGAAGCCAGGAGCCAGGAGCTTCTTCGGAGTCTCCCATTTGTGTGCAGGAGCCTAAGCCCTTGGGCTCTCCTCCACTGCCCTCCCGGGTCACAGCAGAGAGCTGGATTGGAGGAGGTGCAGCTGGGACTAGAACCGGTGGCCATGTGGGATGCCAGGCTGCAGGCAGAGGATTAACTTATTGCGCTACAGCGCCTGCCCCTAGGATTTTAACTTCTATGCTCATAAGCAAGATGTCCTACAATTTCCCTTTCCTGTAATATTATTGTCAGGTTTTGGTAGCCAGGTTATACTGGACTCATAAAGCAAGCTGGAAGGTATTTCTGCTTTTATTCCCTCCTTTGGATGAATTTACTGGTGAAACCATCAAGTCCTGCTGATTCTTTAGTGAAGGGATTTTAAATGAAAGATTCAAGTTTTTAATAGATATGTGACTGAAATTTTGTTTCATTTTCCTGTCAGTTTATTAATTATTGTATTAATGTATATATTTTGTCTTCATTATCAAATTTGCTGAGAAATGTTTATAACATCTTATTTTTAGGTTAATTTATTTGAAAGGCTGCCTGAGGAATAGAAAGAGAGACACACATACACACACACACACAGAAGGGGAGAGAGAGACAGAATCTTCCATCCACGGATTCACTTCTCAGATGGCTGCAGTGGCTGGAACTGGGCCAGGCTAAAGCAGGAGCCAGGAGCTTCTTCCAGGTCTCCCACATAGGCAGAGGGGCCCAAGCACTTGGGCTATCTTCTGCTGATTTCCTAGGCCATTAGCAGAGAGCTGGATCAGAAGTGGAGCCGCTGGGACACGAAATGGTGCCCATATGGGATGCTGGCACTGCAAATGGCAGCTTTACCCACTACACCACAACACTGGCCTCAAATTTGTGTTGTGTGTGTGTGTGTGTGTATGTGTTTTGACAGGCAGAGTTAGACAGTGAGAGAGACAGAGAGAAAGGTCTTCCTTTTTCCATTGGTTCACCCCCTAAATGGCTGCTACAGCTTGCGTGCTGCGCTGATCCAAAGCCAGGAGCCAGGTGCTTCCTCCTGGTCTCCCGTAGGAGCGCAGGGCCCAAGGACTTGGGCCATCCTCCACTGCCTTCCCGGGCCACAGCAGAGAGCTGGACTGGAAGAGGAGCAACCGGGACAGAATCCGGCACCCCAACCGGGACTAGAACCCGGGGTGCCGGCACCGCAGGCAGAGGATTAGCCTAGTGAGCCGCGTTAGTTAGTGAGGCACTAACTTTTGTGCCTCATTGTCCTTTGTGTGACCCAAAGTACGTGTTTTTAAATGAAGGCCCCCTAACAAATTAGGGATGCAGCTTGTCAATGTGAAAATTTTACATTTTTAGGGGACAGCTTCGATGAGATAGAGCTATAGTCATTATTATAATCGCCCACGGTTGCTGTAACAAACTCCCACAGACTGGGTGACTTAGAACAACAGAAATTCATTGTCTCACAGTTTTGGAGGCTACATGTCCAAAATCAAGGTGTCACCAGCACCTTGCTGACTCTCAAATCTATAGGGGAAGAACCCTTTTTCCCCTTTCTTCCCTCCTAGTGGTGGGCTGTCCATCTTCTGTGTCCTTGGCTTGTAACTGTATCACTTGACTCTTCAGCCCTCACATTACCATGTTCTTTCTTTGCTTGCCTTTCTCTGTGTTCAGATTTCCCCCTGGTATAAGGACAAGGGTCTAGGTGCATGAGGGCCTTGCCTAATTGCCTCACTGAATTACCTCTGCCAAGTCCCTTGTTCCCAGGTCACAATCCAAGGTGCTCATGGTTAGGACGTCAGCAGTGACGCAGCTCAACTCACAATGAGGATAATTTCCACACCTGTTGAGAAAGGTCCAAAGGCAGGTAAATGGGAAGTCAAACAGTGGGAGGGGAAGGAGAAAGCCCCGCTGACAGCCAGCTGAAATGCTCTCCTTCAACGCTCACACACAGTGTTCCAATCGTGGGAGTGCTGCTCCTTAGCTTCACCCGCCTCCTTGGGCAATACACCTGCGAGCATGGGATCACATTCGTTTTAGCCCTTGGAGTGAACGTTTAAATACGCACAGCTCCTATGTAAACAGAATTATTTGGTTTGGGGATTCAGATAAATCTTTGCAGAAACCCGGCTCAACATTGTGATACCAAATTGTATAAACTGCTTTCAAAATTACCCATGGTAAATAACCTGTATTTCAAAAGAGCCGTAACCTCAGGAGAAAAGTCGTGTGTTAGAAAATGATTGGAAATGCATGCGTGTGCCTCTCGAGTCCACGGAGGTTTCCCTGTAGCATCTCTTCCCACTCAGAGGGTTAGCACCTGCTCTGCTCCCGTGACTCGTTTGGTAGCCGTTAATGTTTCTTTCTCAATTGTATGTTAGCAGGATCACCCTGTAGGCAGCATCAATAGACTTTTAGGACCAGAAAGCAGAGGGGCAAATGAGCTACCAAGAATAGCTACATTCCTGGGTCAATTAAATTCAACTTGACAGCCTTAGTGCATCTGTAATGTGATAATAATAATGATCTACTTCATAGGGCTGTTGTGAGGAATAACAAGCGATGATTGTGAAGCTCTCTGAAAATAGAAGGGGCTCGATAAAAGTATGTAATTATTAACAGTAACTATTTGCAACTGACCGGGAAATTGCTGTCGAGTTATATAGCACACATCTTGTAATGCCTTCTTTTCTTATAAGTTTTGGTCTCCAGCCTGAAGCTCAGGGCTGAGCAAGATTTCACGTTGCCATTCTGCAGCCCTCAGGAGTCTTCTAAGGGAAACTTAGCAGCAACACTAATCCTATATCTCTTGCCTCTAAAATGCTCCTTTTTTTCTTGCCTATAATTAAAAATATTCATTTGTTTGTTCATTTACCCAACTGCTATTTATGGAACATTGCAGGCATAGGCCTGGCTTATGGGGTACAAAAAGGGGGGAAAAAAACCTAGCCATGCTATCTATTATCTTAGAGTTAACAGTCTAAACAGAAATAAAATAAAATAATTATTCCAGGGTGGGTATTGGGCACAGCAGCTAAGATACTGCTTTGGGACTCCGGCATCCCAGATCACAGTGCTCAGCTTGGAGTCCTGGATCCACTTCTGCATCTAGTTTTTGATAACGTGCACCCTGGGGGGAGGCAGGTAACACCCTGGGAGGTGACGGTTCCAGTAGTCTGGGCCCTGTCACCCACATGGGAGACCTGGATTGAGTTCCTGGCTCCTGGCCTTGGCCTGGCCCAGCCTTGTACCTGGGGGCATTTAGGGAGCGAACCAGTATCTGGAAGATCTCTCTGGGCCCCCCTCTTTCTGTTTCTCTGCCTTTCTAATAAGAATAGTTATAAATAAAAATTTAAGAAGAATCCTGACACAATAGTAAAAAATGTGCTAAATATGCTGGAATTGGAAACCTGGAGCATGTGAGGCAGGGGCAGGCACTCCCCCTGGGGGACAGGAGTATCCAGCTAGTGACTGGATTGACAGCATGGTGCCAAGGTGGCACAGTGGGCCTCTCCCCTGGGGGTCACCTATTTCCTTCCCCACACTTTCTTGAAAGTTCCCCACCACTTTGTCTTTTCAGGTGACCATAAATCCAATGTCCTCTCTTCTCTCTTTACAAAATGAAAGGGAGAGGCAGATCTTTTACCAGCCCAAGAAGACTTTCCCATTCTCCTTAGCTACGCATGGGGCAGAATGAGCAAGTTGGTAACCAGCTACTAGGAAGATGTGCAACAATCTGGGGGGTTTCTGGCTCTGCTGTGCCTGGAACATTCTTTGTGGAGCATATGGAAGCCTTCCTGAGGTCCGGCTCCCTCCCAGGTCTGATAATGGCCATCCTTAGGGGAATATTCTAGTTGGAAGATTCTGGGGTATGAATCCTGCTGACCTCAACACTTCTGTACCCTGTTACCCTAATCTCCTTCTTTCCACGTCCTGGTGATCGATGGTTCCAGTTGCTTTTGCAATTCCTTGGAAGCAGGATATATGGCTTGTTCTCCTGTGTGCTCCAGTGAGTGGGTCTTTCACCTTTGTGGGTGCGAGCCCTTCAGCCCACCTCTCCTACTGAGTGGACCCTTGGTCAGAGGCTCCTTCCTGACGCCCATTCCACAGTGGGGGGCTCAGCTCTGGCTTTTCTCGTCTCCCCCTGACCCACTATGCTGGAAAATTCCAGACTTGTTTCAGATGGTTTGTTACTGGTCGCTGAATCGGGCCTTTTCCCTTCTCCCTTTCCTTTCTGCCTGCCAATTATGGAGTTGCTCCTCCAACCTAACCACCATGCTTGACTGTGGGATACAAGGGTCTAAATTAACATTCAGACTTCCCAGTACAGCTTTTTCCAGCATCAGCAAACGTTGGCCAGAACCCTGGAAGGATTCGAGCAGCTTCTCAGTCTACTAGGGTGAAATGTGGTCAAAATAAAGGCAGGAAAGATTAAGGGTTGAAGCTGTCACTTCCCAAAGTGACTGCTCACTCTGTGGACACTCCTCAGGGCAGCTGCCTACTGACTCACACCAGCGTGGGGCCCTCTGTTCTGACTTTTAACAAAGTCACCCGACTCTCAGCTCTGCACAGCTCTTGCCTTCATCCTATGAGCCCAGTCCAAGCCAATGATTGGCCATTCTTCCTGCCCAGCCCAGCCTGCGATTGTTCCTGGGCTCTGCAGAAGGCTTCACTGGAACCATGAGCATGGTTTGGTTCCTCTTGAGGCCCCAGAAGGAAGTCCTTCGTAATTTTTTGGATTTGAGCTGTTGGATCAAATTTGCAGATACTCAATCAAGCATGAGATTCCAGCACTCATCGATTGGAATCTCACCACCTGGACTCTAAGCTGGTCTACCAGCTGGACCCATCCTGCTCCCACCACAGCAGGCTTTAACAGAGCCAAAGGGACTCATATGAATGCTCTCTTAACAGTCGTGTGAAGTTGTGGAAAAGGTGCGCTCTGAGCTATCTGTGTGGGATCAGCCTCCCCCACTGGGTAGTCAAACCTCAAGTTCTACTCTGCTAACGGAGGGAGAGGAAAATCTGTTTCAGCAGGTTGTTATGAATATGTAAGATGATAGTAACAGTGAAGCCCCCAGCACAAAGCCTGGCATATAGCAGGTGCCCAGAAACATTGCTTCCTTCATCACGTTTGGAGCTGCTGCTTCAAGTCTGTAATTACCATCAGCCTGACCTCTCCAATCTCCACAAGGTTTGCACTTTCTTAACTTCAGGCTGCCCCTGTGGTTATCATCATTAAATGCATTTCTGAGCTAAATGCAGGTAAAAGAGACAAAGGACTCATTCAACAAGATTAGAAAACCCCAATGGAAAAGTGTGGCTGTGACCTAGTTAATTCCAAATGGCGCAGAACAATGTCACCTAATTTTTGCATTGTGGGTATCTGTTAAACCTCAGCAAAGAGCAGAGGGCTCTGCTGCCTTGATTGTATGAGAGGACTTCAGAAAGGTCATGGACAAGTGGAATTAAAGGATAGAGGGCAGACATTTAGATTAGTAGTGGAGACGTCCATGCCCTCCATCAGAGGACGGTGGTCTGCCTCGGGCTCCAGCTCTTGACTCCAGTTTCCTGCCAGTGCAGATCCTTGGAGGGAGTGGTAAAGCTCAAGGAATTCAGTTCTTGTTTCCCACATAGGCAATCTGGGTTACATTCTGGGCACCTGAATTCAGCCCTGATCCAACACTGGCTGCTGCGGGCATTTGGGGAGTTAGTTCTTGGATGAGTGTGCGCTCTCTGTCTCTTTCCTTCTCAAACAAATAATATTTTTAAAAAATAAGTTTATTTTCATGTAAAAAAAATTTTTTTTGACAGGCTGAGTGGATAGTGAGAGAGAGAGACAGAGAGAAAGGTCTTCCTTTTTGTCCTTGGTTCACCCTCCAATGGCCGCTGTGGCTGGCGCATCTCGCTGATCCGAAGCCAGGAGCCAGGTACTTCTCCTGGTCTCCCATGCGGGTGCAGGGCCCAAGGACCTGGGCCATCCTCCACTGCCTTCCCGGGCCATAGCAGAGAGCTGGCCTGGAAGAGGGGCAACAGGGACAGAATCTGGCGCCGCAACCGGGACTAGAACCCTGGGTGCCGGCGCCGCAAGGTGGAGGATTAGCCTGTTAAGCCACGGCGCCAGCCTCATGTAAAAATTTTTGAGATCCATGGACAGTTTTTAAAATGTACAGCCTTTTTCATAAACTTTTTGAAGACTCCTATCTTCATGGATTTCAATTTTTTTGGTATCACAATAAACTTATCTTTTAATTCCACCTTGCATGGAGCCCTTGAAGTATTCTACATAATTCAGAAAATCACCTCTAGGTCCGGACTGGCTGTGTCCCTCCCTGTTTGTTTTCTAAACTTCAGGAATTGAAGAGAATCCACCTATGTTTGTATTTTATTTATCTTATTTAAAAAAAAATATTTACTTATTTTTTTGAAAGTCAGAGTTACACAGAGAGAGAGATTTTCCATCCACTGACTCACTCCCCAAATAGCTACAATGGCTGGGATTGGGCCAGGATGAAGCCAGGAGTCAGGAGCTTCCTCCAGGTCACCACATGGGTGGCAGGGGCCCAAGCATTTGGACCAACCTCCACTGCTCTCCCTGGAGTATCAGCAGGGGGCTGGATTGGAAGCAGAGCAGCTGAGACAAGAACCAGCGTCCATACGAGATGTCAGCATTGCAGGTGGCAGCTTTTACTTGCAATGTCACAAGGCTGGCCCCTTCGTATGCATTTTAAGTATGACTGATAAGGGAAGCTCATAAGGCCACAGTTTAGTAAAATTATGAGCTTGGATTCTAGGGCTGCTAACCTGGCAGTCTTGTGACCTCCTTCAGCCCCAAGGACAAATTAATTTAAAGTGCATACAGAAGAACTACAATGATTAGCTTTTGTAGGGCCAAACAGTGCTTGTTAGGAACAAAATGTGCAACTGAATGCTAATAACGGTTCTGCCAACTGAGCACTTCTGACTATGTCAGGTACACAAATTGCTTTTGGTTGGTCTAATTCTTGTTTCTTGAGAACGTTGCTCCTCAGGGGAAGTATATAGGAAAAATGTAAGTCTTTCTTCGGTCTGCTGTTCAGAGGGAAATGGCAAGGCTTTCATATAATGAGGAAGAAGGCAGAAGGGGAATGGTTATGTCACCAGCATTTACATTTTGTCACCGGCATTAAGGATAGCAGAGAGCAAGTGCACCTGAAAGTTATTATAGAATATGATTACTATAAATCAAGTACATTACAATGGTTATTTTGGGAACCATCAGGCAACATAGCAAAATATGTTAGGTTTTTCTGGCCTTGTCATCGACGGAAATAGAGCTCTCATAGAAACAGAGCCAAATAGATTCCTCAACTCTTCTACCCAGAGCCAGCGTTCTGAGTGCTTTTCAAGTCCCTTGAGATTAGGCAGCATAGCATTGCTTGGAAATGCAGGTGAGGAAGTATTGTAATAAAAAACACTCTGGATTCGGGCAATATTAGTCTTTGGAATAGTTAATGTTTTCATGTATTTTCTCTCTTTTAATAAATTGGAAATATTTTCCATGTTTCAAGAAGTCTCAAAAAGTTCATGGAAACTTTGGCCTGTCTTTACGTTGCATTTTCCAAGAACTTTTTGAACGCCCTTGTATGCCTGTGGCTGTTAGAACGGAGACGGTTTGGGATCGCACACTGCAAGGTCTACATGATCCAGTCCTCTAGGGACGGGGGTAGGGGCACAATCCTACGGAATGGTTAACCTTGGGTCTGGAGTCTGAAACACATGTAAACACGTCTACCTTTTGTCAGATGGATGTAGGCAGCTCTGTCACCTCCCCCAGCTTCTGTTTGTATCTCTGGTATATGTGTGTTAACACAGAACACGCCATTCAGTTTCTTGGTGTGATGTCTAATGCCCTAAGAGCGAACGCAGAGGACGCTGGTGGACACCACACCAGACAACTACCTGTCCTTGTCCTCCAGACCCGTGCATAGAACCCCCAACAGCCCCCCCCCCCCCGCCCCACCATTGCCTCTGGCCTGAGACGGGCTTGGGGATCCGGGGTTTCTACCTGCCTGGTGGAAACTGGCCCTGCAGCGGCTCCCATGACGGTGATGCAAGTGTCCGTTGAATTCCTGTGTTCTGGGCAGGGACCCAGCGGATTCATGGGTGTCTGCTTTGCTCTGTTGTCTTTCATGCACCAAGATTTGTGGCCAGTTTTAGGACTGCAAACTCAGGGCCAAGGTGGATTCAAGTTTTGGTGTCTCTGTTTTTTTACCAGGAACTTCTTCATTCTCTTGTCTCATTCTTTTGCAACTTAGGCCTCCACAAAGAGCTCCTCTTAAGACCTAATAAATTCACAATTTTACACTCAAAAGACTACTGGATTGTGTATGTTGTTTAAAAGTCAAGTCTTTATATTTGTATGACAAAAAATATTACCAGACTTGCAGAGTAGAATCTCTTCTACTTCTTATTCTTTCTTAACTCTTCCTCCTTCCTAAATAACAACACATTTAAAAAGATTTTAGGATATTTTCATTGACACAGCCAAACAGGTAGGAAAATGCCTGGACCGCTAACGCCGAGGTGGAGATGAAGGATTTGTAACCTGATGGTATAGTGCAAAAGAAATGCCTTAGAAAGGACTCGTGGGGGATTTGTGTCACCCACTTAGAGAATCTCTTTTCTGCTCTGAGCACACTTACACTCCCAGCAGTGCAGGGAAACACAGTAGATGCCTAATAAATGCCTGTGGGATGTTACAACCTGCATTTTTCTAAGTAACAGAACTGTTGATAGCTACTTGACAGTAAAATGTATCTTAAGAAACCTAACTTGGAAAAGAAGATGTAAGAGATTAATGCACCAACACAGTCTCTTTAGTTGTTTAAAATTTGTTACTGTATTTCAAAGATTCTTCATTAAATTTCTTATGAAGGCTGGAATTTCTGAATTACACCTTTTGTTCAAAATAGCCTCTGAAGGACAAGAACAAGTAAGGCATTGAAGTTGGCATTTTCTGTGTATTAACATTAGATATTAGCTACTGAAGTTTGCGGAGGTAGGACTTAAAAGCTGCTAATATACCATAATACAAACTTGTCTTGAACTTGCAATAACATTTTGTTGGAATTTTTTTTGTTGTGAAAAAGGCCATGTGGCTATGCCTCAGAGCCAGTTTCCTGGACTCATTCAGTACTCTGTTGATAGTTAAGAAGCATTTTAATATCTGAATTTAATTTTCTGAATTTACAAATATTCATTTCTTGGAAAATTTGAATATTTCCAAAAAATAAAAATTCAGTATCTTGTTATCCTGCTACATGGAGTTAAATGCAGTTCAATGTTTGGTGCATTTCTTCACAGTCTTTTTTTCAATGTATAAATATTAAACTTATTTTACAGTTGAGATCATACTGCATATATGGTACTGTATTTTGCTTTTTTCTTCTTTTTTTCTTTCAACGTCGGAGCATTTTTCCCATGGCGTTAAAAACTGTCTTTGAAAAATGGAAAGCATTTTGGGCTGTCAGCATTTAACTGAAAATGTTTTCTTGGTGTGACATGTGTATCTTTGTAATTGGTTTGATTTAGTGTGCTTTACTTCAATAAAAATTCAGTATTACAAAAAAAAAAAAAGATTTTAGGATAGAATTAAATTTTCAATACTGCCAAGAAAGGACAACACCAACCCATGTCTTAAATTGAATTTTCTTCTCTATGAGTATCCGTGCCTCTGTTCTCATTGACAGCATTCTCTCATAGTGTTCCATGGTCTTCCAGGTGTCATCCTTTCCATGGAGCCACAGGCCGAAGGGACCCCATCAAGGTGGATTTGCTGATCAACAGCATTCTTCTCTCCCTCTCCCTCTCCCTCTCCCTCTCTCTCTCTTTCTCTCTCTCTCTCTCTCTCTCTCTCTCTGAGTCTGAAGTTGGCATTCTTGCCTTTGGGTTCCAGCCAACCGTTCAGCTGAGAAATCCAAACAGAGACCACCCCACTTGACAGCACATGCACCAGGGAGACTTCTAAGCAGCATCTAAAGAGACAAAGCTGCCAAGACATGGGACTGCATTCACTAAACAGAGCCTGTTTGGGTGAATGCCTCGGGTGTTGAATGTTTTGATGTAGTACTTGGAAGTTTTCCCAGCTGGTTAATAATTGATGAGCTGTGAGGATATGAACATACTGAGGCTCAAATATACAACTTCCAACAGAAACCTTCTGTGTCCTGGTTCACCTGCCATTGGCCCCCAGTCCTGGTATTCTGACATTGACCTTCAAGAGTAGTTCCAGAGCCTACAAAAGGCATTAAAGATGATTCTTATATCCTGATGGATTCCACACTCTCTTCAAAGGACTCCTCAGGACTGACAATATTAGGTATTTTTAATAATTACTCTACAGGGGAATGATTGGAAACATTTTTAGAAAAACAATTACTTAAAAAGCCATATCTCCTATTGGACAGACAAATGAGAGTGTGAATGGCTTGACTCCTATTTCATTGGCAGATATGTGCTTTTCCTAGCATTCTAGAAAGTGCACCCAAATTTCTTCTTATTCTGGGATGGGGCTGGCTGTGGCTGTGGAAGTTGCAGGTTTTCCCATTGCTCCTGAGGCCTGGCGGCAGCTGCATGAGCAAACAAACCTTTGGTGCACCTACCAGGCACACAGAGGAAAACCTCATGCAGAGCCACGGGGAGAAAATCAGGAGTGCAGAGCCTGCACTAGCCAACAAAACGATTCGATTAGAATACAAGGTGGCTTGCAAATGTACATCGACTGCAATGATGTAGGAAACCAAATAAGGAAATCACAAAGAGGGGAGGCTGAAGGAGAAGGAAGATGAAAGGAAGGATTAACAAGAAATTAGAATGGGGAGGATGTTTAGCCCGCCATTGAGACACAAATGTCCCACATCAGCATCCCCGGGTTGGATGCCTGGCTCTGGTTCCTGGCTCCAGCTTCCTGCTATTGCAGACCCTTGGGGCGGCAATGGTGACTCAAGCAGTTGGGTTTCCTGACAGCCATATGGAAGACCTGGATTGAATTTCCCTAACTGACTGTTGTGGTCATTTGGGGAGTGAGGCAGTGGACAAGAGCTCTTTGCGTCTTTCTCTCTGTCTTTGTCTTTCTGCCTCTCAAATAAACAGACGAACAAAAAGACGAACCAAGATGCAAAGTTGTTATCAAAAACACAGCTAGGGAGCCCAGCACACACAGAGGACAGGGTGATCAGCAATACGTACAACTGGTCCATGGCTGTTCTGGCTCTCTTCCATTTTCCAACCAGAAAGATAATTCTGTTTTTTTTATCTAGAATATCTCCAATAACCTATATACAGCCCAGCACAGTGATCAGATTTTCTGTGGTTTTTCCATATCATTCTTTTTTTAAAAAAGATTTTTATTTATTTATTTGAGAGGTAGAATTACAGACAGTGAGAGGGAGAGACAGAGAGAAAGGTCTTCCATCCGCTGGTTCACTCCCCAAATGGCCGCAACGGCCAGAGCTGTGCCGATCCGAAGCCAGGAGCCAGGTGCTTCTTCCTGGTCTCCCATGTGGGTGCAGAGGCCCAAGGACTTGGGCCATCTTCTACTGTTATCCCAGGCCACGGCAGAGAGCTGGATGAGAAGAGGGACAGCCGGGACTAGAACCAGCACCCATATGGGATGCCAGCACCGCAGGTGGAGGATTATCCTACTGTGCCATGGTGCTGGCCCCTCCATATCATTCTTTAAACATAGGCGTGAGCGAGCTCACATCTCCAGGGTTAGATATATGTGATGAGCGTTTCTCTGAGACCCATGAGGGTGTAGCTCTCCTTCCCACCTACCTCCTTGCCTCTCTCTTTAATTCCCCACATAGAAGGGAGGATGAGCAAAAGGAATAAGTAGTCATTTTCTCTGCCCACGTGTTATGCGCTGAGCTAGGAGGTTTACAGATGTTATTTCACCGAGTTCTCACAGTGAACCTACAAGGGAAATACTGTTGTTTCCTCCCATTTTATAGTTGAGCCAAGAGGACCCGATAAATTAATAAATTTACCCAGTGCTGGCTTGTATCAGAGATGGGGTTTGGATCTGCAGTTGACTTAGATGATAAATCAAATATAGTTGTAATTTCTACTTAAACGAACCCATAACGAGATCTTTCTAAGTGGCTGTGACGTGCCCTGCACCTACCAAGCTCCCTCTTCTCTCTCCCCCCTCCACCAGTATTTACTCATTCTCTATGTGTGGGAAAATATCTGTGGATGAAAGAGGAGGGAAAGGGATGCGATGCTTGTTATAGTCCAGCGATGTTCCGTTTTTCTTCCTTATTCTTTTTTAAAATCCTGACCCGTCCCCCTGAAGCAATATATATTGGTTGAAATATTAAAAATGAGCAGCCAGCCATTTTTCTTCCCCTGGTGCTCTTTATCTAAGCAAGCCACAGCTCGCTAGAGGTAATTTCAATCCATTTTGGAGAGAAAGACTGCCTGCCTTGGCATGTTTTTATCCGTCGTACTGCCAGGCAGTAGACGGATCTGGAGAAAAAGCATCTTTATTGTATTATGTGCGAGAGGCCCAGAGTCAAAGTCATCTTAACTTTGTAATGAATAGCATTTTGACAGAGTGAATATTTGGCTCCTGGGAGGTTAAAGGAGAAACAGGACTCACATGCTTTAATAGCCCAGAGACCAGCACAGGAAATGAATTGATTGCATTGCGCTGCATCCCAGGTGGACAGTGCATAATGAAACTCGCTATCTGATCAGGACAGTTGCTGCAGAGGCTCCGGGCTGGGCGGGAGCAGCATGCTGAATCCTGGGCCGTGAGAGAGCTGCAGGAGACCCTGGTACCTGGAGCAGAGCTGGGAAGCTTCTCCACGGCCTGCGTGAACTCAATGTGCAGACCAATCAATCAACCAATCAATCGGATCACAGGCCTCTTACGAGGGCTGCCCAGGGCCCTCCATTGTCAGGGCGAGCCAACCAGACAGTAGGCAGAGTGGAACCAGCTGGAAGCCGACAACAGTCTGGCTCTACTTGGATTGGCTATGAAATGAATCACACAGATCTGTTTCCTGAAGGGACTGTTTGCTACAGGCCCAGAGGTCCACTGGAGGTATGTGGATACTGAATAACAGTAAATTCCTTGGGCTCCCTGACCTCCAGCCACCAGGCCACTCACTGGACAGAAGAAAACTGGCGGGCGGGAAGCACGAGCCAGCCTCTGGAGGAGCCTAAAGGGCTCACGCTATTTTTACGCAGAAGGAAACAGCTGTTCTAAGGAGCAGATTTGCCAAGAAACAAAAGGCGAAGACATTTCCACAGCCTCAAAGATGGTGAGGAACCTGAGAGACGCGTACGATACAGATGATGTCGAAACTCAGAAGACACGAGTGGCAGGAGCGAAATGTGAACACTGGCGTAGACAGAAGTCCAATGAATAGGGAGACAAATCCATCTGCAACTTTCTCCTCATCCATAATACACATCAATTGAAGCTTCTGTTATGTTATTCAACCCATTTATGTACGTGCGATATGAAATCGTTCCGTTAGTTTATCTCATATTCCACTGGATTTAATGATTCCTAAAGATAGAGACGGTATTACTGAGAAAATAGAAATGGTTCAACCACTTGGGAAAACAATTTGCCCCCACCTCCTAATGTTGAACCTTAATATACCCTAGTACCAAGAAATTCCATCTCTAGGTATACACCCAAGATAAACTCTGGTACATAAACATCAGGGGATGTGTATCTAAGAGTGCTCATAAAACTAAGATCCGGGGTCTGATGCTGTGGCATAGCAGGTAAAGCCACCGCCTGCAGTGCTGGCATCCCATATAGGTGCTGGTCCGAGTCTCGGCTGCTCCAGTTCCGATCCAGCTCTCTATGGCCAGGGAAAGCAGTAGAAGATGGCCCAACTCCTTGCGCCCCTGCACCCATGTGGGAGACTGGAAGAAGCTCCTGACTCCTGGCTTCAGATCGGCACAGTTCTGGCCATTGTGGCCATCTGGGGAGTGAACCAGTGGATGGAAGACCTCTCTCTCACTCTCTTTGCCTATGCCTCTCTGTAACTCTGCTTTTAAAATAAATAAATAAATCTTAAAAAGAAAAAGAAACTAAAACCTGGAAACAAATGGCCATAATTGATGAGAATAAAGGAATGGAAGGTTCACATAATTGAATACTCCTTCTCTCTCTCTCCTCTCCCCCTTCCACCACACCCTGCCTCCAGGTTTATGGATATTCATTGCAAGTTCTTTCAACTTTACTGTATATTTGATATTTTCATTATAAAATGTTGAAAAATAAATGCTAGAATAGTAAAAGAAAATAATTTTTCACACAAATCACATTAGGGCTCAATTCAAGGCAAGAAGACAGTACTCAGTCCAGTGAACCATAGCCATTGCAACAGTATGCAGAAACCTCTGTAATATATTAAATTAAATTAAAACAGTAAAGTTCAATTAAAATAAAAAATTAATTAAAAATTAAATTAAAACAAATGTCTATCAAAATGAAATATACCTTTTTCTAAAGTTAAAAACAACTGTAAAGGACTACATACATGAAGGTTTGACAAAAAGTCCATGAAAAAATTGGAGAAGATAAACCAATTTTGGTGCAAAATTTTTTGAAATTTATGCATAGAAGTGTTTTCCCCAAGTACGTGGAAAACGTGAGCTATGACAAAACTTTGTATGATTTCAAAATTTTATTGTGCTAAAATAAACTTATTTTTATGTTTTCCATGAACTTTTCAAAGTACCCTCAACAATGCAGAGAACATCTATAATCCTATACACACTTATCTGTCAGTCTATCTATCTATCTAAAAGCATGGGAATGATGACCATAGATAGGCTAGGGAGACCATATGGTTCCATGTATGTTGTCAAGGTCCTGGATCTTATTTTAGATCATGGGTTTGCAGGCAATTAACATATGGAAGTGAGTTATGGATGAACCAGTGATCAGAATGTGTCCAAATATGATTATAATGAGTCTAATTCTGGGCACAAATGATGAAAAGGAAAATAAATAAATAGATAAATAATGCTGGCCCCAGAAGGCTTTATTTAGTACCTGATATTAAGCAGAATTTCACCTCATGATGACGGAAGCAAATATTTGAATCGAATCAGGCTCTTGTGAATACTGTTACTCAGAGTAATAGTGCTCTGTCAGGGTGGTTCAGGTTTGTGAGTCTTCAGTAAAGAACTGACATAATTTGTGTGCAGAAATTGTTTTTTTTTTTTAGTGTTCCACCATTTATTTTTCAACATTTTATAATGAAAATATTAAATAAACAGAAAAGTTGAAAGAATTTTACAGTGGGGCTGGCATTGAGGCCTAGCATATAAAGCCACTGCCTGTGATGCCAGCATCCCATATGGGCACTGGTTTGAGTCCTGGCTGCTCCACTTCCAATCCAGCTCCCTGCTAATGCACCTGGGAAAGGCAGTGGAGGATGGCCCAATTGCTTGGGCCCCTACCACCTACGTGGGAGACCTGAATGAAGCTCCTGGCTCCAGCTTCAAGTTGGCTCAGTTCTGGCTGTTGTGGCCATCTGGGGAGTGAACCAGAAGATGGAAGATCTCTTTCTCTCTGTCCCTCCTGCTCTCTCTCTGTAACTCTGACTTTCAAATAGATAAATAAATATTATTTTTAAAAAATAATTTTACAATGAACATCCAGAAATCTACCACCTGGATTCTACCATGAACATTTTGCCCTACATACTTAAACACATATCTATCATCCATCTGTTATCTTCCTAGACATCCCAGCTTTTTTTTTTGCATTTCATAATAAATTGCAAATGTCATCCATTTCTCCCTAAATACTTCAGCAATCTTTTTTTTAACTAGATACAACATTTGTTTTCATTTCTGATTTAAAGGGGGCTACAGTTGGAAAAAAAAAAGTCTAAGCATTTCTAGAGTGAGAAATTGAGTGTCAAGTGTATCTGAAATGGAAAGCAAACAAAAGAACGTGGTCTAAGAAATGCTCTGAAATAAATGAGCTCCAGCCTCTGCATTGCCACGTGACATGGGCACAGAGGGTTTCTCTGTTCTCACAGGAAGACAATTGATGCTGAATGTGGCCCAAGAGAACGCCAAGCCAGAGCCAAGCGGCATGCACTTAACTACACCTTTGAAACCTTGGCACGGCCCAAGCAAATCCCCTAGCTCTAAAGGGCCTGCGTGCCAGCTGCAGTGGGTTCTGCAGGAGCGCTCCCAGCCCCAGCAGAGCAGTGCTGCTCAGCTTTGGTTCTGAGCTGCACTGGCCGTGACCTTTAGCTCCGAGAAGCCTCGGCACAGAGTCCCAGCTTCTACAAGCCAGCGAAAGACAGATTTTGGGAAAGGGAATTTTTTACCCCAGCTTATCTGCTGAGGGGCTGCCTTTCCCCCACACCAGAGCCCTCCTGCTGGGGATTCTTAGGAGCTTGGAGGGACATCAGTGCCACACCCCTTAAACTCCAGTGCAGAAGGGGAGACCAGCGACTGCTCCCACTCCAGGTTAGCTCATGGCATAGATCCTCTGCCTTCCACCAAATAATTACTCCCCTGGATGGGTCATGCCACGTGTGATCCTGGAAGAAAGAAGGCTTGCAGCCGGCGCCGCGGCTCACTAGGCTAATCCTCCGCCTTGCGGCGCCGGCACACCGGGTTCTAGTCCCGGTCGGGGCACTGATTCTGTCCCGGTTGCCCCTCTTCCAGGCCAGCTCTCTGCTGTGGCCAGGGAGTGCAGTGGAGGATGGCCCAAGTCCTTGGGCCCTGCACCCCATGGGAGACCAGGATAAGTACCTGGCTCCTGCCATCGGATCAGCGCGCTGCGCTGGCCGCAGCACGCCTACCGCGGCGGCCATTGGAGGGTGAACCAATGGCAAAAGGAAGACCTTTCTCTCTGTCTATCTCTCACTGTCCACTCTGCCTGTCAAAAAAAAAAAAAAAGAAAAAAAAAAAAAAAAGAAAGAAGGCTTGCTTCAGCTAAATGAACAACTGTAACTTGCAGCCGGGAGGAATAAAACGTGAATAGATTTGGTTTCTCAGATGAATACTAATTTGTTCAGAAGCTTGTAATGCTTCAAAGCAGGGGTTGGCGATCTGGCTGGCAGGTGAAATCTGGTGTGGAATGCTTTTATCTAGCTGCTTTGTGCTCAAGCCTAACAATGTCTGCTGCTTCCAACAGAGCTCCTGTGAACTGCAAAGCCTAAAATACGTACTCACTGGTCCTTTACCAAAAAGATTGCCAACTTCGGATTTATTTTATTTAAGAAACATTTGTCTTTTTTAATGAATTAATTTTATTAACTCAAAAAGCAGGGTGATAGAGATTGAGAGAGAGAGAGAGAGATATCTTCCATCTGCTGGTTCATACCCCAAATGGGTTCAACAGCTAGGGCTGGGCCAGGCTGAAGCCAGGAGCCTGGAACTCCATTTAGTTCTCCCAGGTGAGGGGCAGGAGCCCAAGTCCTTGGGACATCTTCTTGATGAGGCCAAGGCAACTTCAGCTGGCTGACAAGGTCACAGCTGAAGGTCTGTCTCAGCAAGGCATGAGAAGGACAGCTGAGGTCCTCTTGGTGGTTTTAGGTTTGATGGGAACTACAAGCTGGAGCTTCCTGGTGGTCCTGCTAATGATTGCTGTATTCCTAATTTTAGGGAAGAGCACTTAGTCTCATGACCTCCAAAATGTCCATTGCCTTGTAGAATTTTAATCAAGCAAAATGTTAGTGTAGAAGAAAGGGTTAATGCCTTATGCAAGGTTGAGCTGTTTGTAGAAAAGAATTAAAAGGCAACAGGCTCTCTGGTATATACTTCCCACTAGAATAAAGATAGATGTTAATAAAGCTTTAATTCACTCTATGCTACAAATACTACAATGGTTAAGATGTCAGAACTGTAGAACAGACCTAAGTAAACCTTTAAATAAGTGCAATAAAGAAATGAAAGAATTACAGAAAAAAATTGCAAAAAAGGGATACATTTTAAAAAGGGTCTGCTTTGAACTTGGGGCTTCTAGTAAAGATTAGATTAGGAAGGTACTATTTTAGCTTATGTAGCCAATTTCTGCATCGTTCAGCAGCACTTGAGGCCTTGGCTTGTGTGGGCATCCTGTTATTTTGCACCTGTCTGTGATTGTAACCCATGCTCTGAGTATGCCCTTGAAAATAAAAAAAATTGTAATTAGAAAAAATGGACAACAGGCTTTTCATTGTAAGAAGAAAAAATCATCATGTGGCTTATAATATAAAAATAAAGTCTGGTGCTCAAAAGCCAGAGCCATGCCATCAGCCTTGCTGTGAGTGTCTCTCATTTCTTCGAGCGCTGACACCTCTCACACCTTGGGGCCCCTGAACTGGCTGGAGCTGGTCTCCAGCATCTTCTACTGCTTCCCCAGGTGCATTAGCAAGGAGCTGGATTGGAAGTGGAGCAGCTGGAAACAGGATGCTGGCTTTACTATACCACAACACGGGATCCCAATCTCCCATTTAAAGGAGTAGCTTTCAAGAAAGGTACTTTTCTTTCTTTTTATTTTAAGATTTATTTATTTATTTGGAAGGCAGTGTTACAGAGAGGCAAAGGCAGAGAAAGAGAAAGATCTTCATCTGCTGGTTCACTCGCCAATTGGCCACAACAGCCAGAGCTTTGCTGATCCGAAGCCAGGAGCCAGGAGCTTCTTTCGGGTCTCCCACGTGGGTGCAGGGGCCCAAGGACTTGGGCCATCTTCTACTGCTTTTCCCAGGCAGAGAGCTGGATTGGAAGTGGATCAGCCGGGACTGGAACTGGTGCCCATATGGAATGCTGGCACTGCAGGCGGCAGCTTGACCTACTAGGCCACAGCGGCTGCCCTGGAAGGTACTTTGCAATGAAGTGGACAGGAAGGCAGAACTTGGGTTCTGTGGAGTCCGCAGTGAATGTGTGTTCCCTTCTATACCCACACTTCATCAAACACAGAACTCTTCTGCAATTTCTCCTAGGCTTGGGTTTCCAAGAGTTCACTTGGACAAAGCGCTCTACAGTTTTTCAGATTTTTTTTTTTAAAACCATCTAAAGAAGTGATCCTCAACCCTGACCACAAAATAGAATTTTCTGGGAGTTTTTAAGAAAACACTAACACCTGCCCCTAGTCCTTAAGCTTCTGATTCATTTGACCAGGAATGGAGGAACCTCAGCATTAAAATAAAAACACAGCAAAAGCAAACTTCCTAGGTGATTTTTATGATAACTGCAGCTTGCAAAACTGCCGGTCTGCAAAATAGAGCAGTCAGGACTAGGAGAAATGCTCCATAGAGGCCATGGGCAGTTAAGAAGCCTGATGAACACACTGACAAGAAGGACCCCAAAGAGAAAAGAGAGACTAAAAATATAGGCGTTGAATCAGGGCTTTTATAGGTCACAGCCTGTTAAAGCTGATGCATAGCGAACTGTTGTGTCTCAGTCGACGGTGCAAGTCACCTTAATGTAGTCCCTCCAGGCCACTTAAACCAGGAGGACTGTGCTTAAAAGTAGCAGCTCAGGAACATATTTAATGTTGACCTTGATCTTAAAAGAGTAGTCTAATTAGAATTGTAGAATATGTGTTGTCACCACACGGCCACTCTCGTACCCAGTCTGGTCCTTGGAGCCCTGCCAAAGGGCTTCTCAGGTACAGGAGTGGATGATACAAAGGAGCAAAACACATCCAAAGAGACCACCCCAGCTCCAGCGGCAGGAACTTAGGCTGCCTTCTCAGGGCCACGTGAGAATCTTTCTGGTAAGTTCTCCAGCCATGCTCCAGGACTCTGGCCCAACCACACGCCAGGGAGGGAGGAGCGTGGAGGGGCTGGGTTTGGCAGGTCCTGCAAAGTCTCTCAAGGCTTCTCTGCTGAAAGGAGTCTCTGAGGCTGCAAATGAGCACCCGGGAACTGGAGTCACGCGCATGGCAGTGACGCCGGGGGCGGGCTTCTCCCGTCCTGTTCAGAACGGTGCCTGAAGTCCAGACCTTCTGGAGATTTCCTGTCCCTGCCTGCTGGGACCCGCAGTTCCCCGTCACAGGCCCAGGAAGACAGGCGAGGCTCTGAGAAAGATCTGGGTGGATTTCTTGCTAAAGCCCACCTTGTGTGCTGGGGCTGAGGACCCAAGTGGGGACAGCAGGGGCACAGCGCCACGGGTGCCTTCTTCCCTGTCCCAGGGACTTGGAACTCTTGCTATCAGAAGTTGTGCCTTCCCCCAAGAATGCTCCTGCACTGGTGAGTGTGCACCACAGTTCAAGGCCACTTCTAAAAGCTTTCTCCACATTGAAGTCTTCCCAACTACTCCTGACTCTTGGCTGATTTCTCTATTAGCATCGCAATCGCCTGTCTTTGGGTGTAGCTACCCATTGGGCTGTGAGCTCCTGGGGAACACAGGTGACAGACATCTCAGACCACAGCGTATTCTGCTTGCCTGGTCTTGTGGAAGAGCAGTGGAAGACGGCCCAAGAGTTTGGGCCCCTGCCACCTATGTGAAAAACCTAGATGAAGCTCCTGGCTCCTGCCTTCAGGTTGGCTCAGCCCCAACTGTTGCAGCCATTAAATGTCTCTTTCTCTCTCTCTTCCTCTCTCTCTGTAACTCTGCCTCTCAAATTAAAAAACAAGCCTTTAAAAAAATTTACGGAAAATGTATGTTATGAAACAGCTATGAATGGGTTTCAATCTCTTTTTGTACCAAAATCATTTTACTTTTCAATTTCAACTTTGAAAGTTTTTGAAGTACCCTTTTAAACAGTCTGATGAAACAAACCTATTTCTTTTTGTTTTTTAGCTAATATCTTAAATAAGTGCTCAGATTGTCCCTTATAAAAGGACAGGAAAATTATGATTTAGAAGATACATTTAACTACCTTTTTTATCATTTTTTAAAAATGTGTATATTTATTTGAAAAGCAATGAAAGAGAGAGAGATCTTTCCTTTTTTTAAAAAAATTTTTTGACAGGCAGAGTGGACAGTGAGAGAGACAGAAAAGTCTTCCTTTTTGCTGTTGGTTCACCCTCCAATGGCCACTGCAGCCGGCGCATCTCGCTGATCTGAAGGCAGAAGCCAGGTGCTTCTCCTGGTCTCCCATGGGGTGCAGGGCCCAAGCACTTGGGCCATCCTCCACTGCACTCCCGGGCCATAGCAGAGAGCTGGCCTGGAAGAGGAGCAACCGGGACAGAATCCGGCACCCCTACCGGGACTAGAACCCGGTGTGCCGGCGCCACAAGGCGGAGGATTAGCCTGTTAAGCCATGGCGCCAGCGTTGAGAGAGATCTTTCATCTGCTGGTTCACTCTCCCACAAAGGCCAGGGCTGGACAGACTGAAGTCAAAATCCTGCAACTCCATTTAGGTCTTCCACGTGGGTGGCAGGGACCCAAGTGCTTGGGCGATCATCTACCGTCTTCCCAGGTACATTAGCAGAAAGCTGGATCAGAGATAGAATAGACGGGATTTGAACCAGCACTCTAGTGTGGGATGTGGGCATCCTAACCTGGCTTAACCAGCTTTGCCACAACTCCTGCTGTGAGCTGTTGCGGGGTACTGGGCAACCTGCTAGGCTTAGTCCACGTGTGAAGGAATTCAAAGGCGAAGACATAAAGGGGAACAGGGAAGCAGGATTTATTTAGGGCAAAGCAAAAGTGCACACTCTAGAAATTAGTCAAGACAGCTCCAGTGGGAGGAGGGAAGGCAGAAGGAACAAACAACCAAAATGCAAAAAAGCTCCAAAGAAAAACCCCTCACCAAGGAAAAAAGCCCCCTCCAAGGAAAAAGAAAAACCACAAAGAAAGAAAAAGTCCCTCATTTACACCAACTGGAGGCATGGGAGCGGGGAGGAGATTTAGGGTGGATCCCTATTGAATATTCAAAAGGCAGAGGATCTGGGGAGGCGGGACTTGATTGTAGCCCATTTCCATGCTCCCCTTCTTTTTGAAATACCGTGTGTCCTGGTGTCAGCTGCATGACAGGAGTGGGCGTGTCCTTACAATAATTTTATTATAATATAATGACCTAAAGGTCACACATCCTGCACACATATTGGATATTTCCAGCTAGCGCTTGTTCTGTATTTGCAACATTGAAGAACTTGGGCTTTTGGCCGTATGGAAAAAGAAGGGTGGGGTTTGGTGGTGCACTGATATTGCATAGAAAGGGAGGCTTGGGCTGTGCACAGACAGGGTGGGGTTTTGGAGAGTACACAGGAAGGGAGTTGTCAAGGCGGGCAGGCTGTCATGCAGGCCACGGCTGCCACACTGCGGATTGCCTGGAGTTGTCCATCAGAGACCTGCACCGCAGCTCAGAGCTGTCCACCAGCGGTTTGGCTGGGGCTGCCAGACCTCAGCTGCTTCCCCTGGCTGCCTGCTTTCCCACGTCATATATTCAAACATTGATTAAAGTCTCCACGCAGGTGCTGCCGTCCGTTGGGAGGGTGCAAAGTTGAGAGAGGCATAGAGTTTCTGATCTCTGGGGTGTTACAATTCAGTGGGGGGACAATAATTACAGGGGAGTGAGCTGAGCTCCTTTAGCAGTGTGAATGAGGCAGTGTGGAAGAGGCAGACTTGGTTCTTTCTCCTGGAAACACAAGAAAAACTGCCAACGAGACAGCATGAGGGTTTAGCCAGTGATGGTGGTAAACCGTCTGGCGGTGGGCAAGTGGGAGCAGGCAGGGGCATTTGAGAGAGGAAAGATCTAGAACCATGGTGCAGAAGGGCACAAGAATATACTCTCAGTGGAGGACCCTGGGGACCCTGCTCTCTATTTGAGATCAAGAGAGTTGTGGGGGTGACCATTCCTAAAAGACGAGAAAATGACCACTCCTTTAGCCCACTAGTTTGGCCCCAAATTAGCAAGGCTCATTGTGAGGACCCATCAGAGAGAAAAAGCCTTTTTTTTTTTTTTCTGCAAAAATGAATCCCATGTTATACCACTGGCAGGCAATCACAAGCTCCCACATCACTTTGTCAGGGAGAAGCCAGTAATTTCAGGGTGGGAACTGATCCATTTAGAAAATGAGAGAATTTCTCTGATGCACAGGATGTTCCTTAGCAGTCTGTGGCCTCGCATGTGCCATTTATAGTTCGCACAGTGGCAGGAAGATGAGGGGGCAGAGTGATGATGAGCGCTTGTTGCAGTGGTCACACTGGTCCATCTTCGCTTTCCCACCAGGGAGGGCCTGCTCTGCTTGGCTTCCAGCAATGACGAAGCACAGGGTAGGCCAATTAGTTCCCCTCCCAGATGTCCTCCTTCCTCCTGAACATCTCTTCATCAGTAGCTAACGATAGCCCAGGGTCTGAAGCCATCATTCAGAATAATGCCTCATCTTCATTAAAAAAAAAAAAAAAAAAAAAAAAACTTTTTTTTTTTTTTTTTAATGCTGCTTCAGGAAGTTAATCTGGACTCAAGCAGCTGGATCTCATTGAAAACAAGAGGTCCCCAAAGAAGGTCTGACTTTAGGGGAAGAAGCCTCCCCATGGTCATGTCAAAACAGTGCATTTAAATGTTGTACTTTATTTTTGCTAAATGCTTGGATGGTTCCCAGGTTGCACTTTGCAAGGGAGAAATCCACATGATCTTCCTGTCAGAGTGGGGTAGGGAGGTAGCCTTAGCAGATCTCCCTTTGTTGTACTCAGCTAATTGCTAATTACGTAGTGATGGGTGTAAGCTGCCTAGCTGGCGTTTCAGGCTCACCGGCTCATTAGCCATTTCTTCTCCTTAAAGGAGAAAGGCTAAACTATCAAGAGATTTGAACCATTTCTTTCGCCATGAAAATACAGTTTAGATGTGTGAAATAACCAGTTAGAAGAGCAGAAAGGTTTCAGGAAAGAGGATGCCAGAGATGGGGCCTGCCCAGTGTCTACCTCATTGTGTAGCAGAGGGTCTCGAGGGAAAGAATGGATGCTGGGAGCCAAGGGTTAAGCCGCATCCCGGATAAGCACGTGGGTCTGAGTCCTGACTGCTCTGCTTCCGGTCCAGCTCCCTGATAAACGCACCTGGGAAGGCAGCGCAAGATGGCCCAGGTACTTGGACGCCTGCCGCCCACATGGGAGACCCAGATGGAGCACCAGACTCCTGGCTTCAGCCTGGCCCAGCCCTAGCTGTTGTGGCCATTTGGGGAGTGAATCTGTGGATGGAAGAATTTTTCTCCCTCTGTCTCTCTGTCTCTTTATATCACTCAAATAAATAAAACCAATCTTAAAAAAACATAGGTGCTCTCCCTTGTGGGAGAGCAATGTCCCTCATCCACGAATGCTTTGTTCAGAGATGAACAAATGACAGTACGAGTAGTACTCACCACTGAAAGGTGTGTTGAAGTCGGAATGCCTTTCTCCTACACTGCTTCCTTGAGTCCTCCAGGAAGGAGATCATTGAGAGGGGCATCTTGTTAACTCCAAATTAAAAACCCAGGAAGCCTGATGATCCAGCTAAGCACCTCTTGCTAGTTAATGGTAACTCTATCTCATGCTAATGTGGCCACAGCCAGGTGCTGTTCCAGCATTCTATGGATATGCTTTGTATTTTCTTTACGTGCTCATTTTATTTATTTTTTTAAAGGTCTTTCTTCCATTGGTTCACCCCCCAAATGGCCGCTAAGGCCAGCACACTGAGCTGATCTGAAGCCAGGAGCCAGGTGCTTCTCCTGGTCTCCCATGCGGGTGCAGGGCCCAAGGACCTGGGCCATCCTCCACTGCCTTCCCGGGCCATAGCAGAGAGCTGGACTGGAAGAGGGGCAACCGGGATAGAATCGGGCGTCCCAACTGGGACTAGAACCCGCGGTGCCGGTGCCACAGGTGGAGGATCAGCCTAGTGAGCCGTGGCGCCAGCCTACGGGCTCATTTTTAAGCAGGCAAGTTTTTATTTACGACTTTCTCTTTGTTGCATCTTTAAGGCTGAGAAAGCCAAAATTAGTTCAGACAAGAAAAGCCTCGTATCTGCCCAGCTACTCATCATGCTGGGATAACAGACAGGGAAGGCCAGCTGTGAAGACAACGGCAACCGATATGCCTGCCAAGGACATCCTGCCATTGTCGGTTAATTTCAGCCTTCCTTTTGGAGGGGTTTTTCTTTTATTGATTCGCTGAGAAGCCTTTTTTTTTTTTTTTTAAATCACTGGTTGTCTGAAATTTTTCTATCTGAAATTCTACCCCTAAGAATGAAACATTCCATTTTGTTTCCTGGAAGATCCAAGTCACTTTGCCACAGAAAAGCAGCCTCAGTTGCCAACCCAGGTAGAGATGTTCAGGAAAGGGGCCTAAGCACAATGTTTCACTGTAAGTTAGCTTTCGCCATGTGCAAGGCTGTAGGACCCCAAGTGCACTCATGGTCCTGACCCAAGTCGACTCCTATTTGCAGGCTGCTCAGTGTTGGGCTTATCAAAGCACTGCTTCATTCCCAGCGAGACTCCACACCTCCTAGAATGGCTACATTCAAAAACACAGAAAACAATAACTGTTGACAAGGACCTGAAGAAGCTGGAGCCTTTAGAGTTTGCTGGCAGGAATGTAAAATGGTGCGGCTACTATGGAGAATAATTTGATAATCCCTCAAAATAGTTAAACCTAGAATTACCAAGTAGTCTAGAAATTACACTAGTAGGCATCTACTCAAAAGAATTGAAATCAGGTGGGGCCGGCGCCGTGGCTCACTTGGCTAATCCTCCGCCTGTGGTGCCAGCATCCCATATGGGCACCGGGTTCTAGTCCTAGATACTCCTCTTCCAGTCCAGCTCTCTGCTGTGGCCCAGGAAGGCAGTAGAGGATGGCCCAGGTGATTGGGCACCTGCACCTGCACCCACGTGGGAGACCAGGAGGAAGTTCCTGGCTCCTGGCTTCAGATCAGCACAGTGCCAGCTGTAGCGGCCATTTGGGGAGTGAACCAATGGAAAGAAGACCTTTCTCTCTCTCTCTCTCTCTCTGTCTAACTCTGTCAAATAAATTTTTTAAAAAAATTGAAATCGGAGACTCCAACAGATATTGTGCATCAATGTTCATAGCTACATTTATCACCCAGAGTCCAAGGTGAAGGTGACCCAAGTATCTATCATGGATGAATGAATAAACATATCTGATCCACCTTAAAAAGAAGGAAATTTTGAAACACTCCACATGTGGATGAACATTGAAGATATGAAGCTGAATGGTGCAAGGTCATCAGAGGACAGACTGTGTCCCACTTACAGATTACATCTACATGAAACACCTGGGGCAGTCAGCTGTGTGAAGCAAAGCAGAATGGTGGTGGAGTAGGGATTGGGCGGTGAACGGTTCATGAGCTTGGCCGGCGCCACGGCTCACTAGGCTAATCCTCCACCTGCGGTGCCGGCACACCGGGTTCTAGTCCTGGTCGGGGCGCCAGATTCTATCCCGGTTGCTCCTCTTCCAGTCCAGCTCTCTGCTGTGGCCCGGGAAGGCAGTGGAGGATGGCCCAAGTGCTTGGGCCCCGCACCCGCATGGGTAGACCAGGAGGAAGCACCTGGCTCCTGGCTTCGGATCGGCGTAGCACTGGCAGCAGCGGCCATTGGGGGTGAACCAACAGAAAAGGAAGACCTTTCTCTCTGTTTCTCTCTCTCACTGTCCTCTCTGCTTGTCAAAAAATAAAAATAAAAAAAAAATAGTTCATGAGCTCAACTTCTGGAAAGCGTGCTGGAATGGATGGTGCCAGTGACGACGATGTTAGCACAATAACGTGAACGTGCCTAATGCCACTGAGCTGTACACTTAAAAATGTTTTAAGATACGCAGCCTCCAGCCCCAACTTCTTCGTTTAAATTTCACCTAAGCTCCGCTCTTCCTCCACCTTTTCTAATTGTGTTTTCCTCCTTTGTTTGTTGAGATACACATAGCTCCTCTGGAGGGAGTGTTATCTCTTTCATAGAAAGCAGTCAGTGAACCTGACCTTGATGATTGGATTATCCTAAGTAGCATTTGCTTGATTGGACTATGAAGGTGATCACTATGCTCTGTCTAGCAAATAAGCCCAGAGGAAAACTTCATTTGGTCTGCACTTGAGGTTTGGTTCGTTCTCCCCTGTCCCACGGCCCTGAGTGCCCACCAAGCCATGGCCCCAGGCAGTGGTGGGCAGAGACGGCATTCAGCACCCCTCGCGTGCAAAGGAGCCCGCCTTGGTGCTGGGCCCTCCGCCCACCTGGCTCCTGGCTCCTGGCTCCTGGCCCTTCCATGGGGAGCATGGTTCGTGTTGTCTTCTGGAGGAAATGATGACTCAGCTGGCTTCCTGACGCCGGTCCCAGCTGGCCCGCCTCCATCTTTTCCGCTGTTCTGAGGTCCTGCTCTCTCTCTCTTCTGCAGAGGTTTGCCTACATGGCTCTGGATCATTGCTCTTGGTTTTGATCAGGTGTTGATGATGGGGCCAGGAAGGCAGCAGAGCATGAAGACGCTGTAGCAGCTCAGCCAGAAGTTCTGGGTTACAAATGTTAGCAATGGTGGGTTCTAAAAACATGAGGCAGCCCCCCAGCCATATGAATTTGAAATGAAAACTCTACTAAGCTGTAAAATAGGTGTAAGTCCATCTAACAGAATTCTTGTTTTCTGAAATGAAGGCTACTTTTTTTTTTTTTAAATGAATGCTCCAACTCTTTCCATTTTCCCTGCTAATTCCGTTTTGCCAGTCCCGCCCCCTCCACCCCCATAAGCAGTGCGCCCAGGGCGTATGTAAGCCAGTGCTTCACCTTACCAGCAGATGTGTAAAGATGGAGAGAGGCTGCCTGTCTGACACTTCTAAAATGACTTACCTAGGTCCCAGGTCCTTTGACCACCTCTACTATAATGGTGAATAGTTCCCGTTTTAAAGTTGGTGGTGCTGGGGCTGGTGCTGTGGCGTAGCGGGTAAAGCCACCACCTGTAGTGCCAGCATCCCATATGAGCACTGGTCCAAGTCCCGGCTGCTTTTCTTCCCATCCATCTCTCTGCTATGGCCTGGGAAAGCAGCAGAAGATGGCCCAAGTCCTTGGGCCCCAGCACCCGTGTGGGAGACCTGGAAGAAGCTCCTGGCTCCTGGCTTCGGATTGGCACAGCTTCAGATCGTCCAATTGGGGAACGAACCAGCAGATGGAAGACCTCTCTCTCTCTGCCTCTCCTTCTCTCTCTGCCTCTCCTCTCTCTGTGTAACTATGACTTTCAAATAAATAAATAAATAAATAAATCTTTTAAAAAAATAAAGTTGGTGGTACTTGGACAACATCCTCTTCCCAGGCTTCGTTGCTAAGCAAGATCCACGAGGAAGAGCCAGACTCTGCCTCTGGGTTTCTCAAATCTCCCTGCCATCTCTGTATGTCTTTAAGAAGAGAAGCTTTAGGTCACCAGAGATTTTAAATGGAATAGAAGTGTCCAGCTTGTTCTACCGGAAAGGACCCTCTGGGATGTCCCAGTGTAGTGAGGTCCGTCGGTACTACTAGGAAGTAGTCCTGCCCCTGTTATTTCTTCTTCTTCCTCTTCTTCTTCTTCTTCCTCTTCTTCTTCCTCCTCCTCTCCTCCTTCTTCTTCTTCTTCTTCTTCTTCTTCTTCTTCTTCTTCTTCTTCTTCTTCTTTTTCCTCCTCCTCCTCCTCCTCCTCCTCCTCTTCTTCTTTTTTTTCTTCTTCTTCTCCTTCTCCTTCTCCTTCTCCTTCTCCTTCTTCTTCTTTTTTCATTCTGGACGAGCCTTGGAAATAAGAAACACAGAGCAGGGAAAGGCACTACAGGGGTTTAAGACTTTGGCATGTAGTCCTAGCTGGGCCAACAGTTAACCAATGACCCTGGGTAACATCATTGAGTCTCCTCACTCACCTACACATTTGCAGGAAAAGAAGTTTGTACTCTTACAATCTCCTTTGTCTATGGATTTCCATAGCTCTAGATATGCAATTCTTACTTGGATCTAAGCCAAAGAAGAGTGACTTTCCACTGGTATTTATTTATTTTAATAGGGAAATTTTGTAAATCAGGGAGTTTTAAAACACTAAATTAAAAAAAATTATTTGAGAGGGAGGGAGAGGCGGAGGGAGGGAAAGAGAGAGAGAGGGAGAACACTCCCATCTCTCATAAGCCCAGAGGCAAACCTGCAAGCCAGAAACTGAACCCAGGTCTCTCAAGTGGTTGTAGGAACCCAATCCAATCACTCGAACCATCACCACTGCCTCCCCGAGTTTGCATTTTTTTTTTTTTTTTGACATGCAGAGTGGACAGTGAGAGAGACAGAGAGAAAGGTCTTCCTTTCCATTGGATCACCCCACAATGGCCGCTGTGGCCGGCGCACCGTGCTGATCCGAAGCCAGGAGCCAGGTGTTTCCTCCTGGTATCCCATGCGGGTGCAGGGCCCAAGGACTTGGGCCATCCTCCACTGCTTTCCCGGGCCACAGCAGAGAGCAGGACTGGAAGAGGAGCAACGGGGACAGAATCCAACGCTCCAGTCGGGACTAGAACCCTGGGTGCCGGCGCGCAGGTGGAGGATTAGCCTATTGAGCCACTGTGCTGGCCTGCCGAGTTTGCATTCTAAGGAACCTGGAGTTAGGAGCCCAGATGAGTATCAAGCCCAGGGACTGTGATATGGGCCACTGGTGCCTTAACTGACATCTTTACTCTAAGCCAAAAGCCCACTCCCAAATGCTTAAATTTTTATGAGAATTTTGAGCACCATGGCAGGTTGATGGGGAAATAGTTTTCCATGGAGAAAGGAGGAGGAATCTGATTTTGAATTCCTAGCTTAGTAACTTTCACCAGTTTGAAGTTTTGGCTGTATTGAACACTGATGGGATGGTTCTGTGATTGTCTTTCATGTTCTATGTAACCCTCGTTTTTCCTCCTTTTTCTCCAGTACTTATTTATGACTTTTGCAATATACATTGCTTGTGGTTAAATTTATGCTGCTAAATAATACCATTGTAAATTAGGTACCGCTATCCCCTGGTCTTGTTTAGATCCCATCAGTGGTGCTCTAATAACTTGGGGATATTTTCAGTCGCAGACAAATTGCTCTGTTCAATTTGCATTTCAGTAATTTTCTGATTTAGACACGGGGTTGGTAATGGGCATAATAATTCAGGAAGGGTGAGTTGGCGGGAGGGATTCTCCCGAAATGCTTGCATCTTTAGCAACATCTCAAAAATAGTCATGTTTTCCACTCTGCAGCATCTTTTTATATCAGAATACATTAAAGTTAATTATCTTTATAAAGCAGCATTGGAAATGGTGTTTGGCTATTTTCCTCTCTCATATACTTTTCTATCAATTTGAATCCAAGTTGGTTTGGTAAAGATTTCTGCTCCAGGGGTGCCTTTGAAGAACAGCATTTCTGATTTGTCTTAATTTACTGGAATACACACCATTAACACCTTGATTCTGAAGGCTAACTCTCAGAAGAAAAGCTTGGTCATTGGTTTCATGGCTTGATTTCTACCTATGACCTGTTAAGGCTTAATTCTCCCATGAGCTCTTTCCTGACAACTTCTTTTGTGTTTGTATTATTCTTCCCGCTTTTCCAGGGTGTGAACTTCTCAAGAGAGGGGCATGGTGTGTTACTAATGCAGTGACAGAAAATTAGTAGGCACCTAAAGGATTCAATAGAATTAGCAGTCTCAATCCTAAATCATAGTTCTTATCTAAAGAACAGCACCACACACACACACACACACAGAGAGAGAGAGAGAGAGAGAGAGAGAGAGAGAGATGAGAAGTGGTTTATTGATCAGTTGCTTTGTCTTCAAAATGCCAAACAAATGGTCTGGGCGATCGCGGTCCAGTATTGAATTTATGTTTTTGTATGCAGGCGGAGGAGAGCACTTAATCAACAGTCCTGACAGGTCATTTTTGCCTTCGGAAAAACAGAACTTCTAGACAATAAACCTGAATCCATTAACTGATAAGAAATTGTTTTAACTCTGTATACTACATAAAATGTGCATCGCAAGAATGTGTGTGTATATGTGCTTGTGTGCTCGCATATTCATACACACAATATTGAAATTATAAAAGGGAAGAGACCATTGCCTACTAAGGTGCTTTTGTCTCTTAAAAAACCATATTCATGCCGGCCGCAGTGGCCATTGGAGCGTGAACCAACGGAAAAGGAAGACCTTTCTCTCTGTCTCTCTCTCTCTCTCACTGTCCATTCTGCCTGTCAAAAGAAAAAGAAAAAAGAAAAAACCATATTCATACATGGTCATTAAGAGTAACAACATAGAAAAGGGTAAAACAGCACAAAGTCTCTTTTTCTCCAAACCTCTGGATCCACTCCCCAGAATCAACAATTATTAACAGCTTATCATATAGCCGTCCAGAAATATTTTTAAAAAGATTTATTTCTCTCCACAAATGGCCACAACAGCCAGAGGCTGGGCCAGACCAAAACCAAGAGCCAAGAATTTCTTTTTCTTTTAAAGATTTTATTTATTTATTTGAGAGATAGAGTTACAGACAGTGAGATGGGGAGACAGAGAGAAAGGTTTTCCTTCCATTGGTTCACTTCTCAAATGGCTTCTAAGGTGGGCACTGCGCTGATCCAAAGCCAGGAACCAGGAGCTTCTTCTGGGTCTCCCATGCGGGTGCAGGGGCCCAAGGACTTGGGCCATCTTCTACTGCTTTCCCAGGCCACAGCAGAGAGCTGGATTGGAAGAGGAGCAGCCGGCACTAGAACCGGCGCCCATATGGGATGCCGGCACCACAGGCAGAGGATTAACCTAGTGCACCACAGTGCCGGCCCCGAATGGCAAGGGCCTGAGTACTTGGGCCATCATCTACTGCCTTCCCAGCCCCATTAGCAAGAAACTGGATGGGAAGTGGAGTATGCGGGACTCGAAATGGCCCTCTGATATGTGATGTCGTTGATGCAAGTGGTGGCTTAAGCCAAGGCCCGAATGCTGGCCACTTCCAGAAGGATTTAGAACACACACACACACACACACACTCTACAGACTGTTTAGTTCATTGCTTCAATGTTGACTCGAGTGGATATCTTTTTGTATCAGCAAATGCAGTCCCATCTCTTTCATTTTGATGACTGCAAAGCATTCCCTTGTATGGATGTATCCAATTTATTTAAACAACCTCATATTGATTTAAATTTAACATTTGTTATTATAGTCAAACTTATGAATGAAAAATCTGTTATACATCTACCTTGCTATACTCATGTAAAGAAATGTTTATTTTACATTTTGGTAAAACTTGTCAGAAGAGAATGACAATTTATACTTTCCATCAACAAAAGTATGTGACGGTCTCTGTCTTAGTCTGCCCCTGCAGATATGACAAAATACTTAGACTGGGCTATTCATAAATAAGAGGCATTTATTTCTCATAGTTGCAAAGACTGAGAAGTTTAAGATCAGAACAACAGAAGATCTGGTGGGGCCAGCACTGTGGTGTAGATAGGTGAAGCCTCCACCTGCAGTATGGGTGCCAGTTCGAGTCCCAGCTGTTCCACTTCCTATCCAGCTCCCTGCTAATGGCCTGGGAAAGCAGTGAAAGATAGCCCAAGTGTGTGGGCCTCTGCACTCACATGGGAGACCCGGAAGAAGCTCCTGGCTCCTGGCTTCAGATTGGCCCAGCTTGGACCTTTGTGGTCATGTGGGGAGTTTACCAGCTGATGGAAAATCTTCTCTCTCTGCCTCTCAAATAAATAAAGATTTTTTAAAAAGATTTATTTATTTATTTGAAAGTCAGAGTTCCACAGACAAAGAAGAGGCAGAGAGAGAGAGAGAGAGATCTTCCATCCGCTGGTTTACTCCCCAGTTGGCTGCAATGGCTGGAGCTGCACCGATCCAAAGTCAGGAGCCTGGAGCTTCCTCCAGGTCTCCCATGCGGGTACAGGGGCCCAAGGACTTGGGTCACCTTTTACTGCTTTCCCAGGCCGTAGCAGAGAGCTGGATCAGAAGAGGAGCAGCTGGGACTAGAACCAGTGCCCAAATGGGATGCCAGCACTATAGGCGGCGGCTTTACGCGCTATGCCACAGCACCGGCCCCATAAATAAATATTAAAAAAAAAAAATTCTGTTGTCTGTTGAGGGCTGCTCTTAGCTTCCAGTGTGACTCTTTTTTGCTGGGTCCTCCACAGGGGACAAACTCTGGGTCCTTACATGGCAGGAGAGACAGAGAGGCAAAAAGGACCTAGCTAGTTCCCTCCATCATTTTTCCCAAGTTGCTAATCCCAATTCTGAGGACTCAGCCCTTAGGATTTAATCATCCCAAAGGCCAAGCCTCTTACTACTGTTGCACTATGGATGAAGTTTCACAGGAGTTTTGGAAGGAACACAAACACCAAGCCATTGCAGTTTCTTTTTCATTGCACCCTCAACAGCAGTGAGTTTTACCAAGATTTAAAAATTGTTGGCAATCTGATTGATGCATGCTATTCACTGTGTCTTTATTGGTTAGAGTCACCTTTCTTTTTCATGAACAATGTTGAGGACACTGGCCATTTACATTTCTTTGGACTGAGAGCTCTTTATTTGCTCATTTTCATTGTTTCGTTCTTTCTTTTGTTGAGTGTAAGAGCTTTTGTGTAATATAAGGACATCAGTCTTCCCTTATATTAATTTGTTCATATAGGGACTATTACATTGTAGATACTTGAGATAAAGTAATGAACAAAATAGGTAAAACTCTGGCTCTGGTGGAACTTAACGTTTATTAGTTAAGCATATGAGCATAGAGCATAAGCATATGAGATAGAAAGCATATGAGATAGATAAGGAAAATAAGTAGCATCCATGACAGCTGGGGAGCCGTGATGAGGAGCGCCGTGGTGGGAGGACAAGGAAGAGCCCTTCTTAGGGAAGCGTGGGTGTCAGTGGCTGAAGGTCAGGGGCAGGGAGAGGAAGGCAGAGGTTGGAGGGGAGATGGGAGGGCTGTGGTGAGGGTGGGGGAGGGGTAAGTGATGAAGGAAACTGGAGTTTGGTTTCTCCCTAGAATGCTCTCCTTGGCTTACCTTCTGACTGTGCCCTCACACGGCCTTTCCTGTGCGCCCAGGTCCCTGACACTTCTTACAGCTACAAGGACAGCAATCAGGTGGGAGTACAGCCCCACTCTGAGAGCTTTTCAAAGTCTCTCTCTCTGAAAACAGGGCCATTCAGGGGTAGAGCTCCACCTAGGAGTTTGGCCAGGGTGGTGGGGGAGAGCGACTCTGCCCCAGGTGCCTTTGAAGAAACAGAGGGGAGCCGGCGCTGTGGCTCACTTGGTTAATCCTCCTCCTGTGGTGCAGGCGTCCCATATGGGCGCCGGGTTCTAGTCCCGGTTGCTCCTCTTCCAGGCCAGCTCTGTGCTGTGGCCCAGGAAGGCAGTGGAGGATGGCCCAAGTGGTTAGGCCCCTGCACCCGCATGGGAGACCAGAAGAAGCACCTGGCTCCTGGCTTCGGATTGACGCAGCGCTGCCCTTAGCCATTTGGTGAACCAACGGAAGGAAGAAAAGACCTCTATCTCTGTCTGTCTCTCTCTCTTACTGTCTATAACTCTATCTGTCAAAAAACAAACAAACAAAACAAAACAGAGGGGTCAGGTATGCTGCAGATAGACACAAAGCAGCAATTATGATGATGGAGCAGGGGATTGGAAGTGAGTTACAAGGGAAGAACAGACTCCAGGTGATTTAGAGACAAGCTTAGGGCTCTTCGTTATCGCTGTGCTAAGAGTAAAAAACTTGTTGGAGGTGGAATCCTTGAGCGAATTGGCTGGAACCTAGGAGAGGGCAGTGAGGGAGTAAAACGCTTGGCGTTGCATTGTGGAGGGATTGTAGTCACTGGTCATGAGATGCCTGACCAAGGGAGCATCAGTGCTGAGATAAGCAGAGAGGCAAGGTGGCTGGAGGATGAGATCCCAGAGGCCAGGACGTCACAAGGCTCATCTCTGTGCACGTGGCAGCCATGAAGGAGCGTGAGAGGTGTCCGACAGAGGATGGGCAAGAACCCGGATCTCAAAAGATGTTCTGAAGTGGCGGGAGGTGCTGTGGATGCTGGGGGACTGTAACAAAGAGTGCTGGGCTTGTGACAGGGCGGCTGAGGCAGGAGACAGCTGGTGGCCTGGCCAGGGTAACCACAAGGATGCCAGCTGATTTCAAGTCTAGCGACTAAGGGGAGAGGGGAGAGAAAACAGACAGTCCTGGGAAAGTGTGGGGGAAGCGGTGATAACAGGGAGAACCGGGTGGTCGGGTGGTCGTTAGAGCACACAGCTGAGAGGGCTGTTCAGAGAAGGGAAGGGTGTAGCGGATCATATTAGCGAGCCATAGGTCAGAAGTGGGATGCGCAGACCCCGGGGGCGGGGGGGGGGGGGAGGGGGGGAGGTCAGGTGACAGGGGAAGTGCAAGGCTGCTGGCCTTGATTGACATAACCGGGATAAAGGTCACGAAGAGGAAGGCGGTGCGGGCAGGCTCCGAGGGCAGGGCCTGTGCTGGGGAACTGGGCTTTGTCACCAGCAGCCTGAGGCTGGGTTCTACCTTCTGCGGACAGAGGGGTTGAGAGCAGGTGAGAGGAGGCCGCATGTGCTACAACTGCATTTTTTCCCCTTGGATTGCTGCTAGTTTTTTGACTTTATTAACTACTACACATTCATGTAATATGTTAGCAAATTTACAAACGTTTTTACTTTCATATTGGCAAACATACCAATTTTTTATTTACGGCTTTTAAGTGTATATGTATATTTTAAAGATTATTTACTTATTTATTTATTTGAGAGTGTTGGAGAGAGAGAGAGAGAGAGAGAGAGAGGGAGAAACAGGGAAAGGTCTTCCATCCGCCAATTCACTCCCCACATGGCCGCAATGGCGGGAGCTGGGCCCATCGGAGGCCAGGAGCCAGTGATGTGGAAAGCTTAGATCATTTTAAGTTAATGAACTGGAAGCCGCACCCGCTTCGCTCTTAGTTACCATGTTCACCTGCTGTCCATCAGGGGAGCCCTCCCCGGGAAGCGCCTCCTCTTACCCAGGAGGCGGTAGGAGTAAACACTTGCGTTTTTCTAAAGCCTATACAAATCTAGGCAGAGCAGAGGTGCCTTTTCCTCCTGTGGACTCAGGAAGAGCAGAGCAGGGTACGGTAATTCCCTTTCTTTGGCCCACTCTCCCTTAGTACAGCCCTAGTGAGCCTGCGTATTTTTCTCACTTGGTAAACAAATGGGCACCGCTTTGTCGCCCTGCATGCCGTGTTTGGGCCTGTACTTAGAATGCTCTGGGTAAAAGGTAAGAGTCTGGAAAATTGATTTAGTCCCAAACCCAACCTGTAACACCAGGAGCTTCTTCCTGGTCATCCACACGGGTGCAGGGGCCCAAACATGTGGGCCATCTTCCACTGATTTCCCAGCCATAAGCAGTGAGCTGAATCAGAAGAGGAGCAGGGGCTGGCGCTGTGGCATAGCGGTGCTGGCATCCCATATGGATGCTGGTTCTAGTCCCGGCTGCTCCACTTCCCATCCAGCTCTCTGCTGTGGCCTGGGAAAGCAGTAGAAGGTAGCCCAAGTCCTTGGGCCCCCCTGCACCTGCGTGGCAGACCGGAAGAAGCTCCTGGTTTCAGATTGGCGCAGCTCCAGCCGTTGCGGCCAATTGGGGAGTGAACCTGCGGATGGAAGACCTCTCTCTCTGCCTCTACTCCTCTACTTTTCTCTCTAACTCTTTCAAATAAATAAAATAAATCTTTCAAAAAAAAAAAAAAAAAAGAGAAGAGGAGCAGCTGGGACATGAACTGATGCCCATTTGGGATGTCAGCACCACAGGCGGATGCTTAGCCTACCATGCCACAGTGCCGGCCCCTTAAGTATAGTGTATATTTAGGAATGTCTTCCATATGCTCAAATCATAATTCCTTCTTTTAATAAAAAGATTTATTGGTTTATTTGAAAGTCAGAGTTAGATAGAGAGGGAGATCTTTCATGTGCTGGCTCACTCCCCAAATGGCTGCAATGGCGAGGGCTGGACCAGACCAAAGCTGGGAGCAGGAGTTTCTTCTGGGTCTCCCATGTGGATGCAGGGGCCCAAAGACTTGGGCCATCTAACACTGCTTTCCCAGGTGTATTAGCAGGGAGATGGATCGGAAGTGGAGCAGCTCAAACTCCAACCGGTGCTCTTATGGGATGCTGGTGTTATAGGCAGCGTCTTAGCCCGCCGTGCCACAGTGGGCCCCATCATTATTCCTTTTTCAGAAGAGTAGCATTTTCAAGTGCTTTGCTTTAGTATTTCTATGTCCATCCTGCGTCCAATTTGCACTACTGTGCACGTAGGAATCTGTATTTTCAGTTTTTCTCTATGTGGGCACCTGAATGCCCCAGCGACATGTCTTGGAAAACCCCCAGGTTGCCTCTGAATGTTTACCGGCTACATACTCACATCTTTCCCTCTTGTTCCTGGCTAGTCTCGCAGTCACATTTGTCTGCCGAACCCTAGGGAGTTTAGGAGGACCAGTCCATTACTGAATAGTGGCTCCAATACTTGTTGCTATTTCAGAGTCTTACAGGAGATATTTTTAGAGTAAACCAAGAGGTTATTAGTTCAAGTAGCATTACGTTGTTGCCAAAACCACAAGCTACCCTTAGTTTTTGTTTGTCTCTTGTATTTAGAGCTTTTACATTGGTAAGTACTGCCTTGAACTCACGAGGCAAAAGGGGGGATATGATAGAGGCTGGGCCTAGAGAAACGAGCCACAGGCTTGGCTGTCGACACCTGCAATCCATCTCAGCAGACAGGAGCTGCTCTCCATGGTCTTCCTCTCTTCCCACCCTCTCAGTCACCCCTCCTGTTTAGAATGTCTCTAGGCTCTTCCTGTCTCCTGCCCCCTCCCTCCTCAGCCATGGTCCAGATGGCCTTTCTCATTCTTTTCCCAGCATGCATCTTTGAGATGAGAACATGTGGCTCCCCAGCCCGCAGGTTCTCCAGGCCTCCCTCCGCCTGCAGAATGAAGCCCAGAGCCTGGGGTCTGGGATGCTAGCTTCGTCACCCTGTGCCTCTGACTTCCGGTCTAGCTGTGTCTCCTGCTGTCTGTCTCTACACACCTGCAGTGCGTCCTACCTGCCTACATCCTGTCACCTCCCAAGCCAAGTTCCCTAGGCACCCTAGGCCTGCAGTACAATCACCGTGTTGCCCCCGTGCCCAAATCAGGGAACCCTGACCCTGAAAGGGAGCGGTCTCTCCTCGCTCAGGTGAATCCCTGACTTCCTTGTGAGTACTCCCACAACACTTGGTTTGCACCGCCGTTACACAGAGCTCACTGTCTCAGATGGAGGCTGGCTGCACGGGCACCGTGGCTGCTCGAAATCGCATGGTGGTATAAACAGAGTTAAACCTTCGGTGCCCAGCGTAGTTAGACCATGTGGAACATTTTGCATGCATCATCTCACTTTATCTGCCAAACAGTCCTCTGAGGCCCGTGTCTTCGTAATCTGCATTTTCAGAAAAAGGAAATTGAGCCTTCAAAGTTTAAGTAAATAACTGGTGCCCGGACCGTAAATTTACTCATATATTCTGTGGCCGATTCTTTACCCCTTTGACTCCAAAACCCATGAATGAATGAAAGAACCCGTCCGTGTGATGCACACAAGCTGGTGACTTCTCTTGAAGGAGATGTCCTTGTCGGGGAGGCCCAGGTGGCACCGAAAGCCTCTTGCTGCCACTGGCAAGTTACCAGATCTCTCTGAGTCTCTGGGCACACATCTGTGAAGCGAAGATAATGAGCTGCACAAATCCCTCGCAGGGCTTCAGAGAGGATTAAATGAAGTAATGTATGCAAAATACAGAAGGGCTGGCAGAGGAGGTGAGCAACAGACCCCTTCTCTCCCATTTTCCCACATCGCCTATCCACAAAGACAACACATGGACCATTCTGCCCTGAACAGCCAGGAACCACGCAAGGGCTGCAGAGAGAGAAAGCTCAATGGACTGACAGGTTTAGGGAGAATTATTCATAGCCCATGCCACTTGTGTGAGCATCTGAAATGAATAATGATCTTACATGTAGCATCCCTTGGGTTTTATCTCCTGCACTCATTTTGAGACAGGTATGTCTTCCAGAGTGCTACAAGCAGGGAAAAATAACTGGAAATTATCTCTTGCTTGTCCTAAAGGGACAATCACTTCCTGCCAGGGTTTGGACTCCAGCTTTCAAAATCAAGAGAAAAACAACCCCTTAGAGGTTCTTTTGATTTGCATTTTGGCAGCGCTCCAACAGCCAGTAATTTCGAAGTCCTCTGTTTCAAGATAGGAGTCCAGCTTCCCATGGCTGGTGAGAGTGGGAGGGGAAAATTGCTACAATGCTTTGGAGGTGTGGCATTCTGGAACTCTGGCTTCTTTCCATTTGTCTTTCAGATGTCAAGTGTGTGGAAGCACTGACTGTGAGTGAGGAGCCAGAGCAGAAGGATGACGGCCAGTCCCTTCTGCAATGGTCTAGCAGCTGATGCAAAGAGACTATAGATGACAACTGATTTGCAGCGCTGGCAATTTGAGACAGGTGAACACAGAGATGCAGGGGAGTACGGGAAGGGAAGCCCAGCCCACCTGGGAGTCAGGCAGCAGGTGGCTTGGTGATGGTCAGAAGTTGACCAGAGACAGTGTCTTTATTAGCCTTCTGTGACTACAGCAAACTACCTGAGGCAACAAACCTAAAGAGGGAATGTTCGTTTGGCTTACAGTTTTGGAAGTTCAAGTCCAAGATGAGGTGTCCTCTGTGGTTTGATCTCTGCTGAGGGTGGTGGGTGGTATCAGGGGTAGCTCCTGCAGATGAAGGACCACGAGCTGAGCCGGGATGCAGAGGGAGTGGCTGGACCCAAACTCAGGCTTACATAACCACTCTGTGGCAAGAGCTGCCTTCTGAGAGTGCACCCCAAGGCCCGAGGACCTCACACTAGCCTGCCTCCAACAAACAAAACGTGTTCAGTTTCTACCATGTCGGTACCATTAACTTGGGATTTTGGGTCTAAAGTCCTGCAAATCATATTCGAACTGCAGCAGTATTCCAGGGTCCTAGCCTGGAAAGAACAGCAGGAATTCAAGAATTAAAAGAATGGTCTTAGTCTACAAGTCACGCCTGCTTTGGAAGTGGGAACAGACCTTTGCTGAACACTTAAAGCTATTGTGTGTTTCATAGACAGTACGAGTATTTAATCTACTCACTCACCTTATGAGGTAAGTGTTTTATGTCATTTTATTTTTTAAAAGATTTATTTATTTATTTGAAAGGCAGAGATACAGAGAGAGAGAGAGAGAGAGAGAGAGATCTTCCATCCGCTGGTTCACTCCCCAAATGGCCGCAATGGCCGGGGCTGAGCCAGGCTGAAGCCAGGAGCCAGGAGCTGCTTTCAAGCACTTCTACTTCCTTCTACTGCTTTCTCGGGCACATTAGCAAGAAGCTGGATTGAAAGTAGGGCAGCCAGGACTTGAACTGGTCCTCATATGGGATGCCGACACTGCAGGAGGAGGCTTAACCTTCTATGCCACGGCGCCAGCCCCCAAGGTAAGCATTTTAGAAATGAGAAAATATAGATGTTGCACAATGTTTCTAAGGTACCATGGCTGGCCAATGGAGAGGTTGAGAGTTGAATCCAAGACAGATCCTAACATTGTTGTCATCTCTGTTGTACCAAATTAATTTTACAAAGTGCCCAGTAATATTTGCCATTCACCAGGACAATTGTATTGGTCACAGTGACACTGGATTGAGGTATGTGGGTGCTTGTCTCAGGGCTTCTGTTAAAAGGATAAGAAAGGAAACTTCCCGTGTGTCTTCAAAGGTTGCAGCACTGAAATGGGCATTAATGAAAATAGGAGTACTTTAGCAAGAGGTATGTGAGGATTAGTTCTTTAAAAAGAATGTAAGGCAAATGCCCTTTTCAGAACTGAGTTTAGGTACTCAATGCTGTGAATTTAAAACAAACTTAGCATATTAGTGGGTCCACCTAAATTAACATTTCAATTAAGTCTAAAAAGTTGCATTGAGATCCCTTTGACTCTCCTCTCTTTCTGTCAAGTTCAAGTTCCCGGAACCCTACCATACCCTTGACAGCTGTTCACAAGGCCTGGGTCCTCTTCACTTTACAGATGTGGAAACCATGGAGCTCAGGGAAGCAGCAAAGGTATCACTGGGGCACAGGATTTATGGAAGCAAAAGGAAATAGGATATTCACATTTGTGTGCCAGGCACTGTCCTTGGGATTTTCATATTATATATTTATTTCTTATAGTAACCCTAAGAGGTAGATATTTGCTCTGTTTGACAAATGAGAACACTGAAGCTCCGAGACAGAGCGTGCCCACGTTGAAGAGTGGGGGTTGAGCCTCATTTTCAAAGGCCACATGTCTGTTCTTCTGTGTACTTGAGCAAATTTCCTGTGTCCCCACAGCTACATTCCAAGAGTTTTGTGAGGTGACCAAGTGACAAATAGAATGTGTGCATTCATGACTAGGGAGGGGGGCAGAAAGAGGAATGCGTGGTGCATTCGAATCTCATATCAAAGAAATGTGCATCGCGTTTAGAGGTGAGTTAGAGACCTTCCCTTCTGCCTTCCTTCCCTATTTATCGAAAGACTGTTGCAACAATGAAGGCAGAAGGCCAGGCATGGGGGTGGAATGCTAGCAAATCAAAGCTTACTTGGCAAGAGGAAGTAGGGGCAACATCACTGAAGATCTTTCTGTCCTTTCTCGGTCTTTGTAAGTGTGGCCCGGAACACAGAGCTTCTCTGGGGCCCCGGCTGCCTTGTTTATGGATCACCCTGACTGTGCCCCTCCCCCAAGCATCCTTACCCAAAACACCCTTGCCCTTTGGCCGGGAAGGCAAAGCAAAGCCCCACCAGTAAATAGCTCAGACTAGCGCCCCAGTCCAAAAGACCTTTTCTTATTTATTTATGAAGGATGGTATGAGTCACGGGTGATTACTTGCTAATGTGTCACGTGGGCTTTAATAGAATTAGACGCTCAATTATTCAGGAAATATTGATTGAATAGGTTACTATGCACAAGTGGAGACATGAATAACTTTCTGTTAGATGGCACGTAGAGAGAACCCACTGTGCTGTGAAAGCTCCCAGGTTCAGCGCTTTAGTCCTGGGTTCTGTTTCTGCCTTCACCATCAATGACTGTATGATCCGGCCTGATGCACACCTTACTTTAGACACTGTACATTGAAGCTACTCGCTAGATTTTGGCCCATGGCCTAACTGTGCCTTAGGGGATATTTGAGAATGCATAGGATTATTAAAGTGATTGAGAGTTACACTGGTACTTAGTGCCCAGGGACCAGGAGTATAGAATGCCATGCAAAGTAGAGGTCAGTCCCTCACCCCAAGAACGAATTCTGGCCAAAACTGTAACCACAACTCCATTGAGAAACACTGAAATCACCCCCAGTTTAATGCCCCTCCCCCCATTCCAAGGTAGACCCTGAGAGGTAAATTACAATTCTGGTACCTTTGATGAGGTCAACAATAATGATGAAAAATGTAGGCAGGCCCCTGAAGGGCAGAGACACACTCCCCAGACGGGGGTGTTAAACACTAGTGGTCTTTGCAATGCATGTTCACAAAGAAGGTACTACAACACCACTCGTGGCTGCAGCGCGCTGTCTGAATGGTCTCGGATCATTGGTAAGGCGGTAGTTTGCATGCCACGTGGAACATTAATTCTGCTAATGAATTCAGTGGCTGGATTTTCCCTGACTTCTCATCATAAGCTTGTCTCCATATCACTTTAGTTCATCCCGAAGGGCCTAGACTTGACAAATTTGCCTGTGTGCTGCCGAGGTTTTTTTTTTTTTTTTATTTATTTATTTTTTTTTATTACAGAAGAGCTGTGTGCTCCACACTGACTGTTGCCTAATTATTTCACTTTGCCGTGAAAGCGAATTGTCAATAAGGCTAATGAAAATTCTCCCAGGCATTTCAGTCACTTGAGTCATCATAGCCTCTGCGTAGCGTGATGTGCTTGGCAGGACCGTCCCAGGCTGGGTCTCTGCTGCTGTTTGGCGTGCATTCCCTCTGGAACAGGCTCTTTCATCATCCCCTGTGCCTCGTGAGATGAGAGAGCTCCAAGGCTCTTCTCAGACAATACAATCTAGTTCTAAAACATGGGCCTACACAAAACTGTTGCTATTGACCAACGTTTCGAAATCTTTCTCCCATTTTGCTTAGTCCGGGCGTAGGTAGAGCAAACTGCTCATGCTGCATCTGAGGCCGTGAGTGTCCCTTTAAGACCATCTGGCCTCAAGTCCCCACTTCCTCTGGACTGGAGTGTCCATTAACATGACTGCAGAACATCTGGTCCATGCGTGGCAGACTCTGTCACCACAGGCGAACTTGGATTTTCTCTGGAGTGGCCACAAGTCCAGCTTCCGGTGATGGATTGCGACAGATCTTGATTGTCGTGGGAAGCCTGTCTGCCACTTCCCACCCTCTCTGGCTGAGAACAGGGGCCAGATTCACTGGTCCTGGGGAATGAGACCGTGAGATCTAAGGGGCTCAATTCTTCTCTAGAGGTTTCTGGGAAAGCTTCCTCTTCATCTGAAAAACAAAAAGGAAAAGGAAGGGACAGATGAAGCCTTGCTTTTTTTTTTTTTCATAGGCATAGATATGATGTCTGGAGATGCAGCAGCCATTTTGTGATCAGTAGGTGGAGCAGAATGGTATACACAGCTGGATTCCTTGATGGCATCCGTTAGCACCTGTCTAGACCCATCTGCTCAGCTCATGACTTCCTGGAACACGAAAAAAACTGACCTCTATCGGCCCAGACAAGGCCATCAATTTTTCTGTTATTCACAAATGTATACTTTATTGATATACCGTATTTTTATGTGTGGTTGAAATACAACTCTGAGGACCTTAGAAACTTTGGCATCAGGATACTGCTGGCAGCAATATGGTGTAGAACGAGCTTAACTTCCAGATTTTAAACCTGTTGTGTATAAAACATTCCTTCGTTCTCCAGCCGGTGAAGGCTGGGTGGGCCAGGGATGTTCGCTAGAATACCTGCTGCTGTTGCCCAGATGTGCTTCGGGCAGTCGAGTGTCAGAGGATGAGCGTGTCACGTGTCAGGACTGGACACCCCCCAGGCGTCCCTTCCAGGAGAAAACAGTAACACGGGGCAGGGAGGAAAAGCAATGGAACTTCCTGGAGTCAGCATGTGGAGATACAGATGGAAGTCTCATTGTGGATATCGTATTACCCAAGTACTGAAGGCAGTCAAGTACAGTAATGCTTCCACATGGAAAAATTCATTCCTGCGTTTTATAGTACATTGGAACAAATAATAAACCAAAAGTCTGTGTCCTATTGCTACCTCTATTTTACGTTGTCCCTCTGAATGCCAGTTTCTTAACCATAAAACGTGGATAATACCCCACGTCTTGTCTAAATTGACCACGTCTCTATCCCTGGTGCATGTAGGAAACAAGGGAGGGGATATGCATGAAATTCCATTTCATGGTGTGTTTGTTATGCAAATGTGAAAGCAACATCATCAGAATCATGTCATTCCAAGTTTCACAAAACAGATGTGATCATTGTTGTCGTTTTATTAAATGACAAACTTTTGGTTTATTTCCACTTTGGTAGTGCCTTCTAGAGTGTGTAATCTACCACAAAATGCATATTAATGCTTTGGGTTTTAAACACACTGGCTTTGCGTACACATGGAAAATGGAGATAACCACTGGTGTGTCTCCACTCTGTTGTGTCAGAGAAAAACAGTCCCTTAGTATCTCCGGTTTCAAGTTTACTAAACAAGTTGTTATGCCAGAGAAACCCTCTTAAATAGAGTGCACAATTTAAGATAAGGTTTAAACAAATGTAAACAGCATGATATATTTAGCCGTGGCGATTTTGCATTACAATTTTAGAAGAGAGAAAGTGTTCTCTTTATTCTTATTACGGAAGAGGGACACAACAGAAGGAAAAGACAGTTCAGACCCCACTCACTCACAAGAACCACTCGCAATGCCTCCTGGGGCTCCCAGCGTCTTCCACGTGCCTTGGCTCGTGTGGCATCCACGGATACAGGCAGCTTTCACGCAAGAGGCGGCACGCTGTGGCTCATGTGGTTCTGCAGCCATGGCCATTGCTCAGGGCGTCAGGTGTCTGTGACTGTCCCCAGGCAGAGACAACTCAGAGATTGAACGCGGAAGCCGGAGGTCTCTGAGATGACTGGGGGTTGGGAACACTTTGACCAAAAGGAGTGCTCTGTACCGAATATCGAAAAAGAAAATGGTTCCCATGATTTTTTTGGGAGGGCGGGGGGAGGAGAGGTGAGCAGAAGCCAGGAGGATAACAGTGGTAATGAGTAGACAGCAATTATGAATCCGAGCGGGACCACAGACGTCACTGCATAGTTGGCAGTGGCAGAAGAAAAGGACTGAAGGGAGCCCCATCCTCTGACTGCCGGAATGTCTCAGGCCGGATGAGGGGGCACAGGGCCATCTGCGGCAGGCTTGCGCCACTGGGGCGCAGAGCTCCTGCTGTGTCCGACCAGTGATGAGGTTGCCATGGTTTGCCACCTTCCAAGTGTCCCCTTTCATTCTTCCTCTCGTATTCTTCTAGGTTTTCTGATGTAACCTGTGCCCCCTCCGTTCCTATTAGCCACAGACACCCAAACACCATCTCTGTTTATGCTATGTGGATGTGCACATCGTTTGGTTTATTTTATACAGGAGCATCCATTCTTCCTGCTTGGTAATTTCTTTTATCCCTTACATGCATGGTAAGTGCTTTACCATGTGAATAAATACACTTGGGTCATTTGAAATGGTGGATTGAATGTTTGTAGAGGATACACCCTGTGACCTAATATATTGAGAAATTATAGATGAAAAAATAAAAGGGCAAAGAAAAAATTAAAGAAAGAAATGCCCGTGTGTATCAGTATTGCTGCAAATATGGTTCTGTCAATTTTTGTTTTATGCTTTTGTCAACCATTGGTTAAGAGTGTTCTAGTATGATGGTTTTAATGACCCGTGATTACTTTAAAGTTGGCTGTACACGGGTGAAATGGTCATTTTTTTCCATTTGACTATTGTTTATAGCCCTTGCCTGTATTCTTGCTAAACCTCTTGAATAAATAAAAATTGAAAAAGAGATTTTATTTTTATTTGAGAGGTAGAGTTACAGACAGGGAGAGGGAGAGACAGAAAGAAAGGTCTTCTAGCCACTTGTTCACTCCCTGAATGTCTGCAGTGACCAGAGCTGGGCCGATGGGTGCAGGGGCACAAGCACTTGGGCCATCTTCTACTGTTTTCCCAGGCCATAGCAGAGAGCTGGGTTGGAAGAGGAGCAGCTGGGACACAAACTGGTGGCCATATGGGATGCCAGCACTGCAGGCGGGAGCTTTGCCTGCTGTGCCACAGTGCTAGCCCCCAGGAAGCCCCTAAAGTAAGCCATATTTAAATTTGTCTATGTTAATATTTAAAAAAAAATTTTTTTTTGCATTAAAGGCACCATAGCAAGGAGAAAAGGCAAGACAGAAATTGGGAGAAGAGGTTTGTAGATAGATAAAATATTGGTATCTACAGAAACACTGTCCAAGAGAAATTTAATGCAAGACTCAGATTTATTTTTTATTGTGTTAAAAAAAACCACAAGACCCACCCTCTTAAAACATTTTGAAGCGTACAGAGTTCTGAAGAAAAGAGAACTGCTGTTTGTCTCCCCACACCCAGGCTTATGTTTGTGGGGGCTTTACCAGCAGACATCAACCAGATGTCCAATAGTTTTACTGAATTCTGACGGGGTCCACCTGCGGTTAGCAGCTCATCTCACAGGCTGAGTGCTTAGCTCTCTCCTGCGTGATGGAAGCCCTACACACACTGAGTAACAACTCTCCTCTCCTCTCTCTCCCCAGCCCTGGCAACCACCATTGTATTTCCTGTCTCTCTGCAGGTGACAAGTCCAGGTGTGCCACACAAGCAGAGGTGCACAGTGTGGGTCCCTGTGTGAGGGAGAGCCAGGGTCCAGCCATGTTGTACCATGCGTCGGCATCTCCTTCCTCTTTAGTGCTGGAGAGTGTTCTGTTATGTAGAGAACACACTTTGCTTATCCACTCATGCATGACGGACATGGGTTGTTCTGGCTACGAGGTAGCACTGCTATGAACATTGGTGTACAGATACTTATTTGAGTCCCTGATTTCTGTTCTTTTGGGTATGTACCTAGAAGTGGGATAGGCAGATCATCTAGTTTTTCCAGCAACTGCCAGACTTTTTTCTTGAGTGATCACACCATTTTACATTACCAACATCAGTGCACAAAGGGTCCCAGCTTCTCCACATGCTTGTTTTCTGTTTTATTTTTTTAAAGATTATTTATTTATTTGAAAGGCAGAGTTACAGAGGCAGAGGTTGAGAGAGAGAAAGAGAAAGAGAGAGAGAGATCTTTCACACGCTGATTCATTCCCCAAATGGTTGCAGTGGCCAAAGTTGGGCCCGTCCGAAGCTAGGAGCCAGGAGTTTCTTCCAGGTCTCCCATGTGAGTGCAGGGGCCCAAGCACTCGGGCCACCCTCCACTGTCCTCCCAGGCACATTAGCAGGTAGCTGGATGGGACATGGAACAGCCAGGATTCAAACTGGAGCCCATATGGGACGCCGGCCCTGCAGGTGGTGGCTTTACCTGCTATGCCACAGTGCCTGCCAGCACCTCTGTTTTGTTTTTTAATAATGGCCATCTTAACATATATAAGGAGATATTGTTTTGATTTGCATTCTGCTGATGATTAATGATGTTGAACATCTTCCATACACCTGTTGGCTATATGTGATACGGTCATGTATACGTCTTCCATGGAGGAATGTCAAATTAGGTTCTTAGCCCACTTTTAATTGTGTTATTTGTGTATTTGTATTTTTTTTTCTCTTTCTTTCTTTCCTGTTTCTTCCTTCCTGTGTTTCTTCTTTCTTCCTTTCTGCTATTGACTTATAGGAGGTCTTTATATATTTGGATAAAAATTCCTTATCAGATATACAATTTGCAAATATTTAATTCCATACACTGCTTTTAATGTTAACTGTTTGCTTTTCAGTACATAGCTTTCCAGCTTAAAATATGGTCCCACTTGGCTATTTTTACCTTTGTTTCTTGTGCTTTTGTTTTCATGTCCAAGAAATCATTGCCAAGGTCACTGTGATATAAAAATTTCTCCCCTATGTTTTCTTCTAGGAGTGTTATAGTTTCAGGCCTAATGTTTAAGGATTTAAATGGTTTGGAAGTAATCTTTGTATATGGTATAAGATAGGGTACTTCATTCTTTTGGATGTGGCTATGCAGTTTACCCAACATCATTTATTTGAAAGACTATCTTGACACTATTTTATGAGGATCGTTTGACTACATATGTATGCTATCTTGTTCCGTTGGTCTATATATCAGCCTATAAGCCAGTGCCCTACTATTTTGATTGCTATGACTTTAGAGATATGTTTTGAAGTCAGGGATGCGATGCGTCTAGCTTTGCTCTTTTTGAAGGTTGCTTTGGCTATTTGCGGTCCTTTGTAGTTCCTTGTGAATTTTAGGATTTTTTTTTCTATTTCTGCAAAAAAAAAAAAAGTGTCATTGGGGTTTTGAGAAGGTTTTCGATTTTTGCATTGACTCCATAGATTACTTTGGGTAATATGGGCATTTTTAACAATTTTAAGTATATAGAAATGCAACAATTTTATGTATGTTGCTTTTGCATACTGTGATTTTGCTGAATTCATTCATAGTTCTTGTGTGTGTGTGTGTGTGTGTTTCAGGCTTTCTACATATAAGACAATGCCATATGTAAGTAGATGACTATTTCTTCTTTTCCAATTTGGTGGCTCTTATTTATTTTTCTTGTTTAATTCACCTATGTAGGCCCTCCAATATTATGTTGAATAGACGTGGCAAAAGCAGATATTCTTAATGTGTAATTATTACATGCTAATTAAAAAGTAAAAGATTGGGCATCCTTGCTATGATCTGATCTTAGACAAAAAACTGTAAGTTTTTACCATGGTATTAGCTGTGCGCTTTTCATATATATTTGTAGTGTTGAGATAATTACCTTCTATTCTTAGTTTGTTGGTTGTTTTTATGATGCAAGGGTGTTGAATTGTGTCTAATGCCTTTTCTGCATCTATTGCAATGATTATAGGATATTTATCCTTTGTTCTGTTGTTAATGTGGTGTATCACATTGATTGACTTTCATAGGCTGGATCATTCTTGCATTTCAAGGATAACCCCCAGTTCACCACGATGTTTTATCTTTTCAGTGTGCTGTTGCTTTTAATTTGCTGGTATTTTGTTAAGGATTTTTGTGTCTATATTCACTCGGGAATATGGGCCTGTTTTGTTTCTCCATAGTGTTGCTTTCTACCAGGAAAATTCTGGCTTCATAAGGTGAGTTTAGAAGTGTTTCTCGAATTATTTTGGAATTTTTAAAAAAAGATTTATTTGTTTATCTGACAGTCATAGAGTTATAAAGAGAGAGAGAGAGAAAGAGATCTTCCATCTGCTGGTTCCTTCCCCAAACAGCCTCAACAGCTGGGGCATGGCCAGGCCAAAGCCAAGAGCCTGGAACTCCATCTGGGTCTCCCACTGGGGTGCAAGGGCCCTAGCACTTGAGCCATTTCCCATCGCCTTCCCAGGTGCATTAGCATGGAGCTGGATCAGAACTGGAGCAGCTGGAATTCGTGACTGAAATGTGCTCATATGGGATGCCAGGGTCACAGGCAGCGGCTTAACCCACTGCAATACAACGCAGGCCCCTAGAAATGTTTTAAGAAGTGTTAAGTATTAAGAAAGTATGGCTTTTCTTTAAATGCTTGGTAGAATGCTCTAGTGAGGCCATCTGGTTCTGGGCTTTTTCTTGTGGAAAGTTTTGATTACTAATTAAATCTTCCTACTAGACAGATCTGTTCAGATTTGATTCCGTCTTGGTGATGATTAGTATGCTTCTAGGAACTTAGCATTTCTTCTATGTTATCTACCTTGTTGGTGTAATTATTCATAACTGTCTTTGATATTCCTTTTAATTTCTTTGGCTTAGGTATAATGTTTTCTCTTTCATTTCTGATTTTATTTGAATTGTCGAAGTTTTTTCTTGGTTAGTCCAGCTGAAGATGTGTGGATTTTGCTACTTTTCTTGATTTTTGTTTTCTGTTGTCTGAATTCATTCATTTGTATTCTTGTCTTATTGTATCATGTTTCTGCTAATTTTGGGACTCTTTTATTCATGTTTGTCTAGGTACTTGAGGTAGAAAATTAAATTGTTTATTTGTGACCTTTTTTTTTTAATGTCAGTATGTATGTCTATGTGCGTTCCTCTTACTAAGGATTTTGCTGAAGGCCATAGTTTCAGTTGCTGTGTTCTTGCTTTCATTTGTCTCAAGATACTTTCTAACTTTCTTCTTCATCTCATTGGTTGCTCAGGAGTGTGATGTTCAATTTCTACATATTTGTGACTTTTCCAATTTTTCCTTTAGCTATTCATTTCTAGTGTCACTTCTTTGAGGTCAGAAAAGATATTTGTTAATTTCAGTGTTTTTAACTGTGTTAAGACATGTGTTGTGATCCGGCATGTGGTCTATTCTGGACAATATCCTGTGTGTGCTGGAGTAGCACGCGCATTCTGCTGCTTCTGGTAGAATATTCTGTATGTACCTGTTAGGGCCATTTGGTCAGTGGTATTGTTTGTGTCTTCTGTTTCTTTGCTGCTCTTCTGTCTTGAGATTTTATCCATTGGTGAAATTGGACCTTTAACATCTTGTATCATTGTGCTGTTGTCTCTTTCCCCTTCAGTTATGTTAATGTTTGCTTCAAATATTTGAGTGCACTGATTTTATTATATCTTCTTGGTGAATTGTTTTCTCACTGAGTAATACCTGTCTTTGTTTCTTGTGACAGTTTTCAATTTGAAATTTGTCTGATTTGTCAAATTTCAATTTGTCTGAAGCAAGTATAGCTAGCTACCCTTCTCTCTTTGGTCATCATTTGTGTGGAACATCTTCCCCATTATTTCAGCCTTTGTTTGCCCTTACATCTAAAGTGAGTCTTTTGAAGACAGCATCTTGTTGGATGTTATTCTTTCTGTATTTTAATTCAGTCAGTCCCTCTGTATCCTTTTTTTTTTTTTTTTAATTTATTTGATAGGTAGAGATACAGACAGTGAGAGAGAGAGACAGAGAAAGGTCTTGCTTCTGTTGGTTCACCCCCTAAATGGCTGCCATGGCCGGCGCTGCGCTGATCCGAAGCCAGGAGCCAGGTGCTTCTTCCAGGTCTTCCCTGCGGGTGCAGGGGTCCAAGCACTTGGGCCATCCTCCACTGCCCTCCCGGGCCATGGCAGAGAGCTGGACTGGAAGAGGAGTAGCTGGGACTAGAACCTGGCACCCATATGAGATGCCGGCGCCGCAGGCAGAGGATTAACCAAGTGAGCTACGGTGCCAGCCCTCTTATGTATCTTTTGAGGGGTTTAATTCATTTACCTTTAAAGTAACCACTAATAGAGGACTTACCATTTCCTCTTAATTGTTTTCAGTCTGTCTTGCAATTTTTTTGTCTCTCTTTTCATCTCTTATAGTCTCCTTTTGTATTTTGTCAACTTTTTATAGTGCTCTGCCTTGATTCATTTGTCATTTTCTTTTGTATATCTTTTATAGCTATTTTATTGGTGGTTGCCATCAACTTACATACAACCGTTTATAATTATAACATCTATTTTAAGCTGATATGAACTTAAATTGAATATAAAAGATTCTTTAACTTCTTTGGACCTCCATACTTTATGTTATCAGTGTCACAAATGACATCTTTTATTTTTATTTTTTTAAAAAGTATAGCCAGCTAAGTATATAAGGTAAGGTTTTAAAAAAATTATTTGGGGCCGGCGCCGCGGCTCAATAGGCTAATCCTCCACCTTGCGGCGCCGGCACACCGGGTTCTAGTCCCGGTCGGGGCACCGGATTCTGTCCCGGTTGCCCCTCTTCCAGTCCAGCTCTCTGCTGTGGCCAGGGAGTGCAGTGGAGGATGGCCCAAGTACTTGGGTCCTGCACCCCATGGGAGACCAGGAGAAGCACCTGGCTCCTGCCATCGGATCAGCGTGGTGCGCCGGCCGCAGCGCGCCTACCGCGGCGGCCATTGGAGGGTGAACCAAAGGCAAAAAGGAAGGCCTCTCTCTGTCTCTCTCTCTCACTGTCCACTCTATCAAAAATAAAAAAAAATTTAAAAAAATTATTTGAGAGGTAGAGTGACAGAGAGAGGGAGAGTCAGAGAGAGAGGACTTCCATCCACTGGTTCACTCCCCACATGGCCACAACGGCCAGGGCTGGGCCAGCCAAAGTCAGGAGCCAGGAGCCTTTTCTAGGTCTCCCACTTTGCAGTGGCCCATCTTCTACTGTTTTCCCAGGCGCATTGGCAGGGAGCTGGGTTGGAAAATGGAGCAGCTGAGACTTGAACTGGCAGCCATATGGGATGCCGACACTGCAGGCAGAGGTTTAACCTTCCTCGGCGTGGTGTCAGCCCCAGACATTTTAAATATTAACATGTTTTGTGGTTAGAGCTATTTTAGGCTCTTGTCTTTTAACTTACATATACCAGAACTAAGGGTGATTTACATGCCACAGTTACACTATTACTGAATTCTCTGCATGTTAACCTTTGCCAGCAAGCTTTATACGTTACACTCGTGTTGCTGTCTAGTATCCTTCCATTACAACTTGAACAATTCCCTTAGTGTTTCTTGCAAGGCAATCCTCCGGCAGTAATGAACTCCCTTGGTATTTGTTTATCTGGGAAAGTCTGTTTCTCCTTCAACTTGAAAGGGTGGTATTCTTGGTTGGCATTTTTTTTTCTTTCAGAACATTGTATGTATGAGGCAGTAGAAAATGGAATTGAAGAATAAGTTTACTTTGGTGCAAATTTGAACTCTATGTACAGTTTTTTTTTTTTTAACCATATTCACTTTCCATGAACTTTTGAAGACCCCTTATATCATCCAACTTCCTTAGGCACAGCAAGATTTCTGCTGAGAAATTTTGTTTCTCAGTGAGTCCTTTTTATCTTGCTACTTTCAGATTTTTGTCTTTTTCTTAGATTCTTGACAACTTGACCATATCTGATGTGTGGATGTCTGTAGGGCTTATTCTAGTTAGATCCCTCTGCACTCTGGTTTCTGGGTGCCTATTTCCTTCTCAGATTTAGGATCTCTCATCCACTATTCCTTGATATAAATTTCCTGCCTTCTCCTTTCTCTCTTCATCTTTCTGGGATGCCTGTCATGCCTGCATTGGCTCTTCTGATGGTGTCCCACAAACTCTGCAGGCTTTCTTCACTCTTTTTTCTTTTTGGGTAATTTCAAATGACTTGTTTTTGGGTTCCTGATTCTTTCTTCTACTTGATCAAGTGTGCTATTGAACCTCCCTATTTAATTTTTTTTTAAAAGACTTATTTATTTATTCGAAAGAATTACACAGAGAGAGAAGGAGAGGCAGAGAGAGAAAGAAGAGAGGTCTTCCATTTGCTGGTTCACTCCCCAGAGAGCCTCAACGGCTGGAGCTGCACCTATCTGAAGCCAGGAGCCAGGAGCTTCTTCTGGGTCTCCCATGCAGGTGCAGGGGACTTGGGCTACCTTCTACTGCTTTCCCAGGCCATAGCAGGGACTTGACTGGTGCCCATAGGGGATGCCAGCACTGCATGTGGAGGCTTTCCCTGTTACGCCACAGCACTGGCCGTGTGCAGTTAATTTTAATAATTGATTTTATTAATCCAATATATTTTAAATATCATTTCAATGTATAATCCACATAAAATTATTAATAAGATATTTTACATTCTTTGCTTTGTATTTTTAATGCAATTTTTGAAATCCACTGTCTATTTAACAGAGCACATTCAATTTGGACCAATCACATTCAAGTGCTCATGTGGCTATTAGCTGCTGTATTGGATAGCATAGATCTGTGATACAAATATCTACTAGATAGATTTGCTCCTATTGAACAAATAAAAGTCACCATAATAATATCTGGGGCCTTTTACAGAGGAGGAGAATCTGAGTGACTAAAATATGAAAAGGTGTTTTTCCTTGAAGGTAGAAGTGCAAGTTAGAAACATAAGTTACTGCTTTTCACCTATTGAAGTAACAAGGGATCCAGAAGAGAAAGAAAACTATTATGAAAGTTTTGCTTAATTCCTCCTCCCTCCACCTGATAAGGAGCTAATTTGCATTTTTTGTTTTTTTGACAGGCAGGGTGGACAGTGAGAGAGAGAGGTAGAGAGAAAGGTCTTCGTTTGCCGTTGGTTCATCCTCCAATGGCCGCCGCGGTATGTGCGCTGCTGCCGGCGCACCGCGCTGATCCGAAGCCAGGAGCCAGGTGCTTCTCCTGGTCTCCCATGGGGTGCAGGGCCCAAGCACTTGGGCCATCCTCCACTGCACTCCCTGGCCACAGCAGAGAGCTGGCCTGGAAGAGGGGCAACCGGGATAGAATCCGGTGACCCGCAACCGGGATAGAATCCGGTGACCCGACTGGGACTAGAACCTGGTGTGCCGGCACCACAAGGTGGAGGATTAGACTATTGAGCCGTGGCGTCAGCCCTAATTTGCATTTATGTCTTCATTGAAAAGTAATAAGATGATCACCTTAGTTTGTTTCTTATTCTTACTATGAGCCTCTGCTTTAATTATTTTCATTCAATTTTGTTGGATTCAGCTTTATTTATTTACTTTTAAATTAAATCATATTGATTAATTTATTAATTTGAAAGGCAGAGTTTATAGAAAAACAGAGGGAGAGACAGAGAGAAAGAGATTTTACATCTGCTGGTTCACTCCCCAAATGGCTGCAATGACCAGAGCTGAGCTGATCTGATCTGAAGCCAGGATCCAGGAGCTTCTTCTGGGTCTTCCACATGGGTGCAGGAGCCCAAGCACTTGGGCTACCCTCCACTGCTTTCCCAGGCCATAGCAGAGAGCTGGACTGGAAGTGAAGCAGCCAGGCCTTGAGCCGGTGCTCATGTTGGATGCCAGTATCACAGGCATAAGCTTTACCCACTACAGGACAACACCAGCCCCAAGGTAATTTAGTTTAAAAAACAAAAAACAAAAAAATATGTTTGTAGTGCTACTTAAGCACAGATCCTCATAATCACAGTTTTGTTTACATTTCCAAGAGATTTTAATTTTGGGTAATCTGACAGGTCCACTCTAAATCTTTCTCCAAAGTGTTCTTTTCCAATGAGTTTTCCACCAGTCTTTCAATGACAGTGAATGATCTGTAAGCACGTACGTGCAGGAATCAATCCTGGGAGGAACTGCCTTCTGAAAGGGATTCTTTTCAGTGCTATCAGAATCTGTTTGAAAGTTCAGGTTTCTGAAGAGTGAGCATTTTTAGACAGAGGCTCACCCACAATGGCTAAAATGTTTCCAGGCCACAGCTTTAAGATCTGTCCATCCGTCCGCCTGTGGTTAGCCTTAGTCAAGCAGAGCCATTGATGAGAACAAGAATTCCTTTCTGTGGTCAAATGAAAGGACTAGGGAAATTGCTTTTAAAATAAAGACAGAAAAAAGAAGGGAAATGTTTTATTCCCTGGGCATTGTCATTTGAGAAGAGACCAGAACAATGGCCACGCTGAAGAATGGATATCATTGAAACAAGCAATCTGGGCCAGGCCAGCCTGGGGCCTAAGGAATTGTGGGCATCCAATGCTTCTGAGTGTGACATTAAAGGGCTCCACCAGGGGTGTGCACCTTAAAGGGATGCTCCTGATTATTCTTCATTCTCCTTTTTTTCTTTCACAAATCACAAGGAAAAAGGGGAAGAAAAGCTCTCAGTGTTAAGAGCCTGTCACAGGAAGAAAGTGTGGATGCAATGCTCACTTTGCTTGCTGCGCTCCCCTCTACAAGTGGACAGGTCTGCCCAGAGCCTGGGGAGTTGTGACGAGGATCGGCAGTCAGCCTGGCATGGCAGTATTGTCTAAAAATCCCACGGACGGGGTCGGAAAAGAATCCAAAGCCTATGTGATATCTATCTGTTCTCCGCAGGGAGAGCTTGCCAGTAGATTGAGGCGTGAGAGCAGGCTTAGCTGGAGCCGTTCCGTTTCCAGAACACAGCGTGTTGGAGGGAAGCTGAAATGTGTATTGTAATTACCTCGGGGGAAGAAAAAGAGCCTTTGGACTTGACTTACATCAGTACCTGTAGCAATGGAAGCCTTTGCACAAGCTCCTGAGCTTCTCTCTCTCTCTCTCTCACATACACACACACACACACACCAGCACCACAGATACCCAGAGGACAAAGTAACCCAGATCTGCCACTCATGAAATGCTGGAGTTGAAGGACCAGGAATGAGAGAGAGAGAGGCAGGGACAGCCATTTAGCCTGGCAGTTAAAGTGCCAGCAAAGACATTCATATGGCACCTTGGAGTGCTTGGGTTCAGTCTCCAGTTCTGCTTCCAAATCCAACTTCCTATTAATACAGACCCTAAAAGGCAGCAGGCTCAAGCTGTAGGGTCCCTGACACCCATATAGGACATTTGGATTGAGTTCCCAGGTCCTAGCTTTGTCCTGGCCCAGTTAAAGCCATTGGGAGAATTTGGAAAGTGATCTAATGGATGAGAGTTGTCTGGCTGGCTCTGCCTCTCCACTAAGTAAATAAAAACAAAGTAAGTTTAAAGAGAGAGGGAGGAATCTGTTTTTCTGAGCCCTGAATACCCCTAGGAAGACAGAAGAACCATCCTTGCTTTTCTGTGTTTTCCCGACGTGGCTGTTGGACCCACATATCTGGTCTAACCAAGTAGGCTTTGGGCTGGTTCTGTGATGGGCTAAATAGTCATGCAGCCATGCCAGTGTTTTCCGATTGTGTCTCGGACATGTGCTACCACTGCTTTTCAGCTCAGAGAATGACCTCATTTCCAAGGTCCGAGGGTCACATCAGAAGCCGAGTCACGTTGGCCCCGCACCTTCATGCTCAGACCTTCTAATTTCTTCTCACCAAGTCAATGCACTGGTCTGCCGAAAGGAGGAGGTGATCATAGCCCTGCCTCTGCCAGTTCCTGAGGTCATTCACTCTCAGGCCTGGTCCATGTACAAGTCCACCCTGATGCAAGCATAAGAGTTCATTGCCAGTGGGTGGACCGGTCGCGGGAGTGCAGAGTGAGGTGTTGTTAGCGCCTCTTTGCGGTGCGCGCTCTCCGGTGCCTGTTGGGTGGCAGACAGCCGGTGATCCTGAGATAGTGCTTACTCCTGCATCAGTGTCGTTTAGGCTTTTGCTAAAAATGCAAATCTGCAGATCTTACCCCACACGTATTAAGTAGCCGTGGCCTTCATGTCCACCCCACAGAGAGGAAGAAATGAGTAAATCACTGGAAATGCTCAAGACTTAATAAATGCTACTACTCTTACTACCGAACAAGCACCGCAGGAGTGGGCAGTTAGCCTAGCGGTTAGCACAGCCATGTGCCACATCAGAATGCCAGCATTGGATTCCCAGCTCCAGCTCTCGACCCGAGGTCCTGTCAGTGCAGGTCCTGGGAGGCAGTAGTGAAAGCTCAAGTAATTGCCTCCCCGGTGGGAGACCTGGACTGGGTTGCTGGCTCCTGGCTCTGGCCTTGGTTCAACCCCAGCCATGATGGGCATTTGGGGTGTGGAACTCTATCTTTTGCATAAATAAAAATTTTAAAAAATTTATTTGACAGAGTTACAGACAGTGAGAGAGAGAGAGAGACAGAGAGAAATGTCTTCCTTCCATTGGTTCACCCCCCAGATGGCCGCCACGGCCGGCGCGCTGCATCCATCCGAAGCCAGGAGCCAGGTGCTTCTCTTGGTCTCCCATGTGGGTGCAGGGCCCAAGCACTTGGGCCATCCTCCACTGCACTCCCAGGCCACAGCAGAGAGCTGGACTGGAAGAGGAGCAATAGGGACTAGAACCTGGCACCCATGTGGGATGCCGGCGCTGCAGGCAGAGAATTAACCAAGTGAGCCACCGCGCCGGCCCAATAAATAAAATTTTTAACAAGAACTCCAGATAATTCTTTAAAATCAAATTTAAGGGGTCAGCACTGTGGTGTAGTAGGCTAAGCCTCTGCCTGCAGTGCCAGCATCCCATATGGGTGCTGGTTCATGTTCTGGCTGTTCCTCTTCTGATCCAAGTCTCTGCCTATGCACTGGGAAAGCAGTAGAAGATGGCCCAAGTCCTTGGGCCCCTGCACCCACATGGGAGACCCAGAAGAAGCTCCTGGTTGCTGGCTTTGGATCAACCCAGCTCTGGCCTTTGCGGCCTTTTGGGGATTAAACCAGCAGATGGAAGACTTTCTTCTTTCTCTCTCCCTCTGTCTGTGACTCTACCTCTCAAATTAAAAAAAAAAATCAAGTTTAAGATACATAGGTACAGTGTGTTCATCTTGGATTCTTTTTTAAAAGATTTATTTACTTGAAATGGAAAGCAACAGAGGGAGAGAGAGAGAGACAGAGACAGAGAGAGACAGAGAGGGACAGAGATTGTCCATTAGCTGGTTCACTCACCAATTCCTACAACAGTCAGGGCTGGGCCAAGCTGAAGCCAGGAACCAGGAACTCCAACCAGATCTCTCCCGTGTGGCAGGGCCACGTGGTCCATCTCCCACTGCCTTCCCAGGTACATTATCAGGAAAGTTGAATAGAAGCAGGACATCAGTGACTCCAACTGGCACTCGTGTGGGATACCAGCATTGCAAGTGACTGTTTAACCCATTGAACCACAACGCTGGCCCCTATCTTGGATTCTAAATCTCCCTTTTACTCAGCTTTACTGGGTCCTTCTGGGTTTATGGCTCTGTGGTGTCCTCCCAACTTGCTTTCCTGAAGCTCAGAGCCCCTTGTAAATCTTTCCTGGAGTACAGGAAGTGGGTGTCTTACCCAGTTACTCCTGCCCATCAGTCAGCATGGGCTGGCCACTGAGAACACGGACACTTGTCCACCAGAGGCATGCCCATTCCCCAGATAGGGAGAAAACTATTTTGTGTATTTGGGTCCCAGCTACAGGTCTGTAACTCCCTAATCACTCAATGTAATTTGCTGTCAATGACTGCACAATGCTATCTCAAGCTACTAGGGTTCTTTGGACACAGTGAATTCAAAATGGCTTCCCTTAGGGACCTGTCGTCCTGGTAACCAACCAACTTCATTTTCCCTGGAGTCTCCTTATTCTAGCCCTGAAAGTGTCAAGGCCCTGGAACGACCGCCCTCCCAGGGGAAGCAGGAAGGTTGGTCACCTTGTACTCTGTAGTTACCGTGTCGGGTCTCAGCTAGACGGCAGTGATGGACATGGGACCTTGACTTAGTGATGAAAACCGTCAGAGCCATGAAGTTCAGACTAAGAATGAAACACTCTGGTTTAGGACACCCGGAAAACATAACGGCACTGTCTGCTCGCAAGGCTGACATGGCACAGAGTCACACCAAGCTCCTCGTGTTGTCTGTGAGTTGACAGCAGTCAGAGGAATTCCACAATATGGTGCTCTGTGCGAGGCACTCAGCACTTGTATTCTCCAGTCTGTCATGTTTTCTGATGTGAGTAATGGCAAGCGCTATCAATACCGATTCTTCCCTACTTCTATGTGGATTACATCTGTGCTGGAGAATGCCAGAAGGCCTTGCTTTCCTATTTTCCCAGAAGAGGAGATTTGGGAGAGAGCAAACCAGATTTCACTTTTATAGAGCTGTAGAAAATACAAATGTTGCCAAGGTAGTTAATCAACATCCAAAGACAACACAACATCTCATCCTGTGCCTGCATATCAATGCCTCTAGCCCCAGTAGACATGAGCAATAATATCAAAAGGAAGGAAATTACTTGAAGGAAATTGCCTGAATGGGACTATTATAAGAGGAGGGTAGGGCTTGCTTAATTAAAGTGCAGTTTAATTATTGCTATGACTTAAAGCAACGGTGTGCCAGCACTGAGAGGGGAGTATGGGAGGTTTGGGCCTTGTTGGATAACAATTAATTTCAAATAGTTTGGGGATGGGGGTGGTAAGGCATGATTAAACCCAGAAGCAAGCTGATAAATGAATCATTAGGGAAGTGCATTTTAAACTAAATGGAAATAAGTCTAGGAAGAATGGAAAAAAAAATCATAATTATCATTGCATGGCCTTGTTAGGGCTAATGGAGAGGATGCATTGCGCTGACTGACATCCAATGGGCGGATGTCCACCTCCGCCTCTTTGATGGGCTCCACGATGCTCCTGGGTACAGACCAGCAGATGGGAAGCACAGCACCGTCACAGCAGTGGCACTGTCCCGACCCCTGAGCCTCCTCTCTCCACTGCCAGCACACAAGTCTCTGCCACAGGGTCCAAGTGCAAACTCTGTACCGGGCCTCACTTCCGGCAAAGACGTTCTCGGCCCAGCACTTCCAGATTTTTGCTTCTGTTTCTCATTGGTCAACTGGGAAGACACATTCTCATTTCTGCCCCACCTCGAAGTAGAACTGCAAGATGAAACAACACGTGCCGGGATCAGTGAGGACAGAGACTGATCCAGTCAAAGGTGAGGATGAGAACAGGAGTCTAAAATACGGTCTTTCCTTTATGAGCATAGTCCAAAGTGCGTGGGAACAAGAGGGACGCCCTTGATCTACTTGGGGATGTGTGTGTGTGTGTGTGTGAAGCCCTTGATCTACTCGGGGATGTGTGTGTGTGTGTGTGAAACCCTTGATCTACTCAGGGATGTGTGTGTGTGTGTGTGTGAAGCCCTTGATCTACTCGGGGATGTGTGTGTGTGTGTGTGAAACCCTTGATCTACTCGGGGATGTGTGTGTGTGTGTGTGAAGTCTTTGATCTACTCGGGGATGTGTGTGTGTGTGTGTGTGAAGCCCTTGATCTACTTGGGGATGTGTGTGTGTGTGTGTGTGAAGCCCTTGATCTACTCGGGGATGTGTGTGTGTGTGTGTGTGAAGCCCTTGATCTACTCGGGGATGTGTGTGTGTGTGTGTGTGAAGTCTTTGATCTACTCGGGGATGTGTGTGTGTGTGTGAAGCCCTTGATCTACTCAGGGATGTGTGTGTGTGTGTGTGTGAAGCCCTTGATCTACTCGGGGATGTGTGTGTGTGTGTGTGTGAAGCCCTTGATCTACTCGGGGATGTGTGTGTGTGTGTGTGTGTGAAGCCCTTGATCTACTCGGGGATGTGTGTGTGTGTGTGTGTGAAGCCCTTGATCTACTCGGGGATGTGTGTGTGTGTGTGTGTGTGAAGCCCTTGATCTACTCGGGGATGTGTGTGTGTGTGTGTGTGTGTGAAGCCCTTGATCTACTCAGGGATGTGTGTGTGTGTGTGTGAAGCCCTTGATCTACTTGGGGATGTGTGTGTGTGTGTGTGTGTGTGTGTGAAGCCCTTGATCTACTCGGGGATGTGTGTGTGTGTGTGTGTGAAGCCCTTGATCTACTCGGGGATGTGTGTGTGTGTGTGTGTGTGTGAAACCCTTGATCTACTCGGGGATGTGTGTGTGAAGCCCTTGATCTACTCGGGGATGTGTGTGTATGTGTTTGTAGCTCTTGATCTACTTGGGGATGTGTGTGTGTGTGCGCGTGTGTGTGTGTGTGTGAAGCCTTTGATCTGCTCGGGGATTGTGTGTGTGTATGTATGTGTGTGTGTGTGTATTCAGAGAAATATTCAGAGTTCCCATATATGCTCTACCCAAATTCACCCGCTGTTTTAACTTGCTACTTCATTTGTTTCTTGTCTTTGTTACTTTCGCCCTCTGTGTGTGTGTATACACGCCTGTGTGCGCACACACACATTACTGTTTAACCATCTTGGCCATCATTGTTTAACCTTGACCATCACTGTGCTTAATATTTCAATGTGTATTACCTGAGGACAAAGATATTCTTTCATGTAACCGCAGTATAGTTATGAAATTTAACACAGACATAGTCAAATACATATTCCAGTTTTGCCAGTTGTTCCAACAATGAGCTTTATGCCATGGTTTTTGACTCTAATTTAGGATACAGTCTAGGATCAGATGGTATCATATCAATATGTTGTGTCTCCTTATTCACCTTTAATATACAATTGCTTCTCAGTCTTTCTTTATCTTTCATAATACCAGCATTTTTGAAGAAATAGTTATTTTATAGAATTTTTAAAAATTGGAGTTTGTCTGATATTCCTTCACAGTTAGATTCAAGTTACGCCTCGATGGTCAGAATACCACAAAGGGATACTGTGTCTTTCACAGGGTGTTGTATCTGGCGGGTCAGGAAGTCCAACTGTCCCTCATTAGAGATGTTCATTTGGATCACCTGGCTAAGGCGCTGCCTCGTCCCTACACTGTATCATCACTATTTTGCCCCTGTGACTAGTAAACACCTCTTGGGGAGACACACTGGGGCCAGCGAAATGGGCTGCTCCTCACCAGACAGCCCTTCTTTCTCTTATCTTTAGCATGTATTGATAATTCTTGCCCCCAGTCTTTGTTGTGCTGGCTGCAAAATAGTGGTTTTTATTACTCCTTGATATGTATCCGTTAAAACCACTGAGAACTCCTTCAAAGCAGCCTTGGTGTTTGGAAACCAGTTTGTAGCCACTAGGTGTGCTAATTGCTTTTAGTTCATTTCAGAAGACAATACTAGGAAATGTACATTTATTCTTATGGATTTAAAAGCTTGAGTTTGTATTGGTATGTCCGAGTCCAGTCTGATCCCAGGATTTCTTTCTAGCCTTTCACTACTCTCTATTTTCCCACCTTAATTTTTTCGTAGTGAGGAATCTGACTCCAACAACATCATCACATAAGCTCTTGCTCCATGCTATAATACACATGAAATAGTTTCAGCAATTCTCTTCTTACAGCGCTAAATCAGGAGCCCAGCCTCTAAGTAACGTTCCAAAATTTGTTTGCAGTTTCTCCCCGTAGACGCAGGGCATCATCAAAATGCTGTGCGTGCAAGTTCCCCGTGTTAGTTCACAGGTTTCTCCGTTAGTGCAGTTATGTTTTTCATCTGTAGCAGTCTTGATGTCATTTGTTGCTCTTTGCATTAGCTTTTAGGTTTGTTTTCTCCTCTCCTTGTTGATTGAACATTTTGATTTGTCAGCCTGCTTTCAAAAATCATACCCATAGAAACAACACACCTGACATTTCATGCCTGCCTTTAGCCTTTTCACTCAATTTCCTTTATCCTGTGCAGGGAGGTAACAAATGTCATTCTCTTATGGTTCATCAAGCAGCTTTATGTATGCTTTCTTTTTTTAAAAAAAAGATTTATTTTCATTTATTTGAAAGGCACAGTTAGACAGAGAGACAGAGAGAGAGAGGGCAAGACAGAGAAAGAGGTCTTCAATATGCTGGTTCACTCCCCAAATGGCTGCAACAGACCAAATCCAGGAGCCAGGAGCTTCATTCAGGTCTCCCATGCTGGTGCAGGGGCCCAGGTACATGGGCCATCTTTTGCTGCTTTCCCAGGCCGTAGCAGGGAGCTGGATTGCAAGTGGAGCAGCCAGGACTAGAATTGAGGCTGGCGTTGCAGGTGGCAACTTAACCTATTATGCCACAATGCCAGCCCCTTCCATATTTTTTTGTATTATTGTATGTGTATCTGCAGGGTAAATTTATAGATGTGAGGTTGTTGTGTTGGTTGAAAGAAAAATGTGCTTTTTGTTTTTCATATATATTGCCATATTCTTCTCTATTGGTTTATCATTTTGTATTTCCACCAGCACTGTATGTGAGAGTGGCCTGTTACTCTACAGTCTTTGTCAAAGAAAATATTTAAGCTTTGGAATTGTGCTTATCTGATAGGTGAAAATGGTACGCAGTGTGGCCTTCATTTTTACTTATCTTATTAAGAACATCTCTTGGGCTGATGCTGTGGCTCAGTTGGTTAATCCTCTGCCTGCTGCGCCGGCATCCCTTATGGGCACTGGTTTCTAGTCCCGGTTGCTCCTCTTCCAGTCCAGCTCTCTGCTGTGGCCCAAGAGGGCAGTGGAGGATGGCCTAAGTGCTTGGGCCCTGCACTCGCCTGGGAGACCAGGAAGAACACCTGGCACCTGGCTTTGGATCGGCACAGTGCAGCCATTTGGGGAATGAACCAATGGAGGGAAGACCTTTCTCTCTGTCTCTCTCTCTGTCTAACTCTGCCTGTCAAATAAAAAAATCTCTTTATATGTCTAAGGGACATTTTTACGTACTTTTTCGGCATGTGTTGTCTGTTATGTCTTTGTCTCTTTTTAAAAATAAGATTTAATCTTTTTTCCTCCTCAATTTTAAGAAGTTCTTTAGAGATACTAACTTTCTGTTACAAATATTTACTATTTCTCATTTGTGGGTTTTTTTTTTTGAGGTTTATTTAAATTATTTGAAAGGCAGAGTTAGAGGGAGAGAGAGAGAAAGATCTTCCATCTTCTGGTTCACTCCCAAATGACTGCAACCGCCAGTGCTGGGCCAGGCCAAAACCAGGAGATGAGAACTTCACTCAGGTCTTCCACATGGGTGGCAGGAGCCCAAGTACTTGTGCCACCTTCTGCTGCTCTCTGAGATATATTAGCAGGGGCCTGGATCAGAAGTAGATCTGCCAGGACTCAAACCTGTGCCCCTAGGGGATGCAGGCAGCAGCTTAACCCATTGTGCTACAACGGGGCTCCATCATTTGTCTTTTGACTTTGCTTTTGTAGATTTGTTATTGGAAGCCTCTTTTAACGGTGCTCAGCTTTATCAGTCTTTTCTTTTAGTACACCTAGATTTTGAGTCATAGTGAGAAAGACTTTGCCTATACCCATATTATGGAGAAAATATTTTCTGCTTGCCTGTAATACTTACATAGTTTCATTTCTTATGTTTAGGTCTCTGATCCATGTGGTATGTATGTGCGTGTGTTATAAAGAATGTATCTGATTTATCTTCTTCCAAATGGCTATCCAGTTGTCATGATACTTTAAAAATAAATCCACCTTTGCTCGAATAATTTGAAGTGGCCCCTTTTATCATGCGCCCAACTTCCATACGTAGCTGAGCTCTCGATTTTCTACTGTGCTCCACTAGTGCATCTATTTACATTTCAACACCGCACTGTTTTAATTATAGAGGCTATGTATTTTGCTTTATTTTTTAAGAGATTTATTTTATTTAAAGAGTTACAGAGAGAGGTAGAAACAGAGAGAGAGAGAGAGGTCTTCCATCTATTGGTTCACTCCCCAGATGGCCACAACGGCCAGAGCTGCGCCAATCCAAAGCCAGGAGCCAAGAGTTTCCTCCGGGTTTCCCATGTGGGTGCAGGGGCCCAAGGACTTGGGTCATCTTCTACTGTGTTCCCAGGCCATAGCAGAGAGCGGAATGAGAAGAGGAACAACTAGGACTTGAACTGGTGCCCATATGGGGTGCTGGCACTGCAGGCGGCGGCTTTACCTACTACGCCACAGTGCCGGCCCCAAGGCTGATTATTTTCACAGGTCTTCCTTTCCAGGGTGATCCTAGCTATGCTTGCGTATTTATTTTCCTATACAAACTTTGGTATCATTTGCCTACCTCCAGAAAGAACCCTTAACTTTGGGAGAACTCATATCGATATTGTTGAGATGTTCTGTCTGAAAACAAGGAAGGTCTTTGGCTCTGGGATTTTTTTCAATTCATTGTTAAATATAAATCCAGTGAATTGGCATGTTGGGATGAAACCTGGAGGGAACATATTAGAAGAAATTATGGGCTGGCGCCATGGCTTAACAAACTAATCTTCCGCCTTGCAGCACTGGCACACCGGGTTCTAGTCCCGGTCGGGGCGCCGGATTCTATCCCAGTTGCCCCTCTTCCAGGCCAGCTCTCTGCTATGGCCCGGGAAGGTAGTGGATGATGGCCCAAGTGCTTGGGCCCTGCACCTGCACGGGAGACCAGGAGAAGCACCTGGCTCCTGGCTTTGGATCAGCGAGATGCGCCGGCTGCAGTGGCCATTGGAGGGTGAACCAACGGCAAAAAGGAAGACCTTTCTCTCTGTCTCTCTCACCATCCACTCTGCCTGTCAAAAAAAAAAAAAAAAAAAAAAAAAAAAAAGAAGAAGAAGAAGAAATAATGATCAGCACATGGGCATATGCACATAGTGTTTTCTTCCAAATACAAGTTTATACAACACAGATAGCTACACACACACACACACACACACTGCAATGTAATGTGTTTCATTTGAACAACAGAGAACTTTAGACTGACCATTGATACTGTGTTCCTAAATTTGTATATATGATTGCATGAAGTTTGTATATCTTAAATAAAAGTTTCCTACGTTAAATAAATAAATAAATATAAAAAAATAAGATAAAATAAAAAGTTTGGGCATTAAGATACCAAACTCTTTAATGTTCCTTCTAAAATGAACTAAAAATAACCCAGGAAGGCTGGCATTGCACAAGAGATGTCATTTGAAAAGCTGATTTAAAAAAGGGGTTGTTCTTCTGATCCTACAAATACTGACCCCAGATGATAAAAAGATTGTTCATAAAGAATGGAGAGAGATCTGAGATGAATTTTCGATGTCTGTGCAGAGTAGTTGCATGTCTACAGGTGAAGGTCATTGTCATATAGGAAGCTCATTATTTGGGTGTACAAGTACCTCCTTGCACACAGAACCTTTCTTCACACTTGTGGTATGACCCATCAGAGGAATGTTTCAAAGCACCTGTTTTTTCAACTTCCCTTTGAAATCGTTGGCACTTGGTCGAGCCTCACTATTTGGTAAATTGTCACACACCCATTGGACGAGTTAGGGAGACCAGGTGTGCCCCGGGGTTGCCGTGGGACAAAGGTCACAGGTCAGGAACTTCCAAGCTTCCTTTGTGCCCAGTGATCCACCGTGGGAGAAGACCATTGTTTGAAGTGGTATAGGCTTGACCACAGATGAGAGAACTCTACATGTTGGCAAAGCCCTTGGAACATCTAGGAGCTCTGGGACAACCAGAGGGTTGTGCATGCTTGGCTGTGCATTCATGACTGTGTTCATTTTATCTCTTGAACATGGTTTCCTGAGCACTTGTTCACCCATGTCTCCGCAGTGTTAGCTCCACTTCTTTCATTTACTCTTTAGCCCAATAGCTTACATGCTGGGCTCTTCAGCCAGACGTACATGAATTTCAGTGTTGTCTCCGCCATGTCCCAGCCGGGAACCTGGGTGAGCAGCTCTGTCAGTGGGGCTAATCACGGTAGCAACTTGGGAGGGTTGTTGTGAACACGAAGCCGGACAACATCTGCGAAGAGTCGCACGAAGTGTTCAGTGTATTGATAGTGGGGCCTGAGGTGAGAGCTGTTTGTACTTATTTAAACATCTGTGTTATTTTTTAATTTTTCAATTATAAAGCAATTAGATAGGAATCAGGAAAATTCAACACTAACCCCTTCAGCCAAACCAATCACTTCCGTCATTGCTATACTACTGCTTATTATTTTTAAAAAAGTGTTTTTGAGTACTGTCTTTGTGACTTTACATTTGTTACATGGCATTTTTTAATGCTACAAAATAGTGCCCATGATTAATGACTACAAAAACATTTCGTTGAGAAGATGGAGTACCAGAGTTACAGAGAGAGAGAGAGAGAGAGAGAGAGAGAGAGATCTTCCATCCCCTGTTTCACTCACCAGATGGCTGCAACAGCCAGGCCTGGGCCAGGTAAACCAGGAGTCAGGAGCTTCCCCCAGGACTCCCATGTGGGTGCAGGGGCCCAAGCACTACTGTCATCTTCCATTGCTCTCCCAGGCCCACCGGCAGGGAGCTGGATTGGAAGTGAAGCAGCCGGGACTCGAACAGGCACCCATATTGGATGCCAGCACTGCAGGCGGCGGCTTAACCTACTGTGTCACAGTGCCAGCCTCTACTTACTCGTTGACCTATTAATTAATATTCAGGTGATTTCAAAATTTTTGTTAGTAATAGTTCTACCATGTCCGGTACTTTGCACAATTTCATTTCTCTATATTTTGGGCTTTTCCCTTAGATATGCTTACTGAATTAAAGGATAGAAACTTTATGGCTCTTAATACATCTTAAAAACTGTTTTATTAATTGAATTATTGGTCTGCAGCATTACCAGCGACAGATAATTCGGAACAGTATTTTATAACGAAGGAATGTTTTGTTTGTTATGTGTTTGTAAGAATTGAACACAGGGTGCACTTGGCCTTCAGCTACCTGCTTGCATCAAGTCCTGGTTCTATTTCTCATTTTTCTCTTTGTTCTTTGTCCGGTTGGTCTGTTCATAGCAGAGACTACTGGTTGGGCCCCCAAAATCCCTTTTCTTCTTCCTCCATGGTAGTAGAATTCTAACTCCACACCTGATGTGCTCAGCCTGAATGAAGATGAACCTTTCAGGCATCTGCACGTAGGTGTGGCTGAGAGCGAGATTTGGCGAATGGAACACAGATGAGTCACCTTTGGCCGTGTGACCATCACAGCAGCTTAAACAACAGATTTCTCTCACAGTGCCTGTGCGCCAGGTGTCTAGATTCAGGCTGAGTTCTGTGTTTCAGTCTTTCTCATGAAGCTGCAGGTGAGGGGACAGACAGGCTGGGTCTCCTCTCAGTGTGCACGGGCAGGGTCCACCTTCAGGCTCTCGCGGCCAGGGGACAGATCCGCTGCTGTGGACTGTCAGACCCTGGGCCTCACATCTTTGGTGGCTGTTGGCCAGAGGCCATCCTTGTCCCTCCGATCTCTTCATATGCAAATTTTCTTCTGAAAGCCAGCAGAGAAGAGTGACACTAGAGAGAATAGGCTCCCAAGACAGTTACAGTGTCATACCACAGAACCACAGGAGGGGCCGGCAATGTGGCACAGTGGCTTAACACCCTGGCCTGAAGTGCTGGCATCCCATATGGGCACTGGTTCGAGTCCCAGCTGCTCCATTTCTGATCCAGCTCACTGCTATGCCCTGGGAAAGCAGTAGAAGATGGCCCAAGTTCTTGGGGCCCCTGAAGCTCCTGGCTCCTGGCTTCGGATTGGCACAGCTTCAGCTGTTGCAGCCATTTGGGGAATGAACCAGTGGATGGAAGACCTCTTCTCTCTCTCTCTCTCTCTCTCTCTCTCTCTCTGCCTCTCCTCTCTCTGTGTAACTCTGACATTTGAATAAATAAATAAATCTTTTTAAAAAAACCACAGGAATCACGTCCCACCATCTTCAGCATGCTTTACTGGTTAAAAAGAACACATCACAGGTCCTGCACACATTCAAGGCGACAGGATGCGAATGTGGATTCCAAGGGGTTGAGAATATTTGGGTACCAGCTTAGAGTCTGCTCATGACGGAGTACAAGCCAAAGCAATATCTTCAACTTCTAGAAATTGTCATGTTTTCTCTTAATGGCTAGAATATGAACTTGCTGGCTGGAGCCTCAGTAGCCATTTTGTTTCATGAGATGGTGACCTTATGTTGAGGACAGCAGAGCAACAAAATAGAGTTTGGGGATCCCTCAATTCTTGGACTACATATATCACTTGAAACCAAACTTAATCCTAATAGATTACTGTGCCAACTTTTATCATTTTATATTATATATTCACAGATATTATTATTTTTTATTTTTTTTTATTTATGTGACAGAGTTATAGAGAGTGAGAGAGACAGAGAGAAAGGTCTTCGTTCCGTTGGTTCACCCCCCAAATGGCCGCTACGGCTGGAACTACGCTGATCCAAAGCCAGGAACCAGGTGCTTCCTCTGGGTATCCCATGTGGGTGCAGGGGCCCAAGCACTTGGGCCATCCTCCACTGCCTTCCTGGGCCATAGCAGAGAGCTGGACTGGAAGAGGAGCAACAGGGACTAGAACCCGGTGCCCATATGAGATGCCGGTGCTGCAGGCAGAGGATTAACCAAGTGAGCCACGGTGCCAGCCCCTCACAGATATTATGTCTTTATAGAATTCTAGTTTATAGTTTAAAATCTCTGCATTAGATATAATATTATGTTTACTGATTTTTCCTATTCATTGCATTTTTATAGTGGTTTGTCCATTAATTTTTTTCCAGTGACTTAGCATTTTTTTTTAAATATGTGTCTGTATGACTCAGTATAGAGGAAAGAGCTCATGGAGTGGAGTGACGTGGACAGTGTTTTGAGTCATACACATCTGAGTTCAAATTCCTTTCACAACTTAAGAACTATGCTGCCTTAGACAAGCTCCTCTTCCTCTCTCATACTCAGTATCCTCACCTAAAAAATTGAATAATACCCAATTTGAAATCAGGAAGGCATTAGAGTATGTATATAAAAAACCCTGATACATACCAAGCACTCTTAAAAGAATATGCTAAGATTTCTGGTCTTTCTCCTTGGAAAGTTTCCTCTTTTTTTTTTTTTTTAAAGATTTATTTATTTATTTAATTGAAAAGCAGAGCAACAGAGAGAAATGTAGAGATGTAGAGAAAGAGATCTTCAGCTCCAGTTCACTTCCCAAGTGACTACATCAGTCCAGTCTGGACCAGGCTGGAGCCAAGAGCCAGGAACTCCATCCTGGTCTCCCACATGAGCAGCAGGGATCCAACTACTTGAGTCATCTTCTCCTGCTTCTCAGGTGTGTAAGCAGGGAGCTAGCTTGGAAGATGAACAACCAGGATGAGAACTGGCACTCTGATATGGGATGCTGGTGCTGCAAACAGTGGATTAACCCATTGTACCACAGTGCCGGCTCTTCTGTTCTTAATTTTGCTATTTCCTTTCCTGGGGACTAATTTTTTCCCTAACATTCTAAACATTACAGCTTAATATGCTTTTTTCTTTTTTAATTAAACAATTAAAGTTTATGAAATTACATTTAAATCCTGCTTGGCCTCATTTCATGCTTTGATACATAGTCATTATTTTCTAAATGATATATTATTGTATTACTGATCTCTTCCTTGGTCCAATAGTTATTAGAAGATTTTTCTTTTTGGACTGTAAATGATTGGTGTGGGTTTTTTTTTTGGGGGGGGGAGGGGTTATAATTTAGATAAACTGCTTTTAGTTTTATTGAATTGTGATTGGGGAATGTGGCCTACCCAGGTTCTGTCTCTGTGGATTTATGGAGGTTTTCCTCATTCCTCACTCTATGATTAATATTTGGTACATGTCCTATGGGTCTCTCAGAAACAGGAGATTTATTTTCTGTAGCAGTAGTCTCCAGGATCTTAGCTCAATTAATATTCAGGTTCAGTGATGCCAGAGCTTTGAGGTGGATGGCACCCCCTGAAAATCAGCCGGTTGCCAGATGTGGCTAGAAGCCCTGTGGATGACAGTTTGGAATCTGTCTGCACTGGGACTTAGGCGTGCACAGGCACATGTCAAGGGCTGGGAGGCTGGGGAGTCCGTTCATACTGCTGGGTGGAATTACACTGGTAAGAAATAAAAGTACCAAGAGAGTATTAGGTGTCTGGATTGGGCTCAGCATCAGCTTCTGATGAGGGGAATGGTTTCTAGAGCAAGGGTCAGCTGCCATGTGCAGGCACCCAGGGCATGGATGGGCCCTGGGATTTTTTTTTTTTATTATTACAGGCAGAGTTAGACAGTGAGAGAGAGAGAGAGAGAGAGAGAGAGAAAGAAAGGTCTTCGTTCCATTGGTTCACTCCCCAAATGACTTCTATGGCCAGCATGCTGCGCTGATCCGAAGCCAGGAGCCAGGTGCTTCTCCTGGTCTCCCACACGGGTGCAGGGCCCAAGAGCTTGGGCCATCCTCCACCATCCTCCACTGCCTTCTGGGCCCTGGGATTTAAACAGTGTTCCTGGGGTCTCTGACTCTCATTCCAAGGTCTCCATGGTGGAAGCAGTGATATTGTCACCAGAGCCTAGGAAATGTTGCTGTTTGCTTTTCCTCTTCCCTCTCCACAGAAAGAGTTGCTTAAGAGGGGGGCAGTGCTACCAGAGGCAGGTCTACAGGAAATAGAAGTCGGTGGAGTTAGCCAAGAATACAGACATGAACGGCAGGCGAGGCAGCTCCTCTTCTCTGTGGGGAGAGCCTGAGCGGTGGCCATTGGCAGTGCCAGGCAATGACAGGTGACAGGATGATCAGATCTGGAGTGCACATTGGAACAGATCTGTGTCTTTATGTGCATTGTTGTCCGTGTGCTATCAGACAGTTGTGCTATTATCCCATTAGACAGATGCGGAGCCAGGCTCACAGCGATGGAGTCATTCTTCTTAAGTAAACATAAGGACTGAGATGTGAACCCAAGTCTGTTTGATCCCAGAACTATATCCCTTATGCTATACTGTTTTTCTCCTGCAGACACAAGGACCAACTATTAAAGGGCCCACTCCAGAATCCCAGCCTTGGGAAGGTTATAAACATACACATTTAAATACATATTAAGTTTTAAATTATATGGTTCAAACACATAATTAAATCTGGGGCATCTGTTCTGTCTGCCATGGACGTGGCTCATAAAAATTGTATTTCTGTATCATCTGTTTTCATCTTAATGGTTTTGGCTCTAGATCCTCTGTTGCAGCTTTTTTTGGCTATTGGGTGGTTTGCTGTTATTATGTCTAGTTTTTTTCTTATATTATTTATAGAACTCATTTTATACACAGATTATATGATGCATATTGAAAGTATGCATGCACACACAGAGTTTTTTGACATCCATCACCCTTCTACTGGATAGTCTTTCACCATTGTGTAGACTCTTGAGTAGATATGAGCCACACACATACCATCTTGTACTCTATCCAAAGCAGCTATGTCCATGTTTTCTCTTTCCTGAACCACAAGACCGCAAGTGAGAGAATTAGTATTTGTTTAGGTAAACCCTGCTTTTTTTTTTTTTTTTTTTTTAAGATGAGTGCACTTATTCAATCTTTAAAATCTGACTTGGTGGTCCATAGATATTTACGTTAATGCTTTTAAACATACTTTTCAATAGTTCCTGATTAAATGAATTATTGCCTTTTTGCAATAAAGAGACCACTGGTTGCTTTTAGGGGTGGTACTATCTTCTGATGTAATTTTAGATTATCCCAGAGCATTTGTATGAAAACATAGTGACCACTTGCAGACGTTATGAATGGCAAGGAATCTCTAAGTAGTTGTTGTAATGATCAGAGGAGCTGGTGCTGAGGCTCACTTGGCTAATCTTCCGCCTGTGGCACAGGCACCCTGGGTTCTAGTCCCGGTTGGGGCACCAGTTCTGTCCTGGTTGCTTCTCTTCCAGTCCAGCTCTCTGCTGTGGCCCAGGAGGGCAGTGGAAGATGGCCCAAGTGTTTGGGCCCTGCACCTGCATGGGAGACCAGGAGGAAGCACCTGGCTCCTGGCTTTGGATCAGCGCGATGTGCCGGCCGTAGCGACCATTGGGGGGTGAACCAACGGAAGGAAGACCTTTCTCTCTGTCTCTCTCTCTCACTGTCTAACTCTGCCTGTCAAAAAAATCAATCCAAGTAAGTCACTGGGCAAGTCAAGATGTCTAAAATACTGCTCCAGGTCCTCTCCTCCCTCTCCTGCCAAATTGAATATTCACAAAGTCTGCTGCTAAGAGTGCATGACTGCCTGCGTTTCCCAATGAGCTTTCAAGTTGTTTCTATAGGAAGACTAAGATACAGCACTATGATGGGATCTGGATTTAGGGGGATGCCATTCCTAATATTAAAGAATCATAGCTCTTTGTAAAGTGGCTAGTTCTCTGCTTGTTAGGAATTAATTTTTCTTGTCCACTGGCTTCCTAATCCAAGGAGTTGTAAGTGCTGATGTTTCTGACCATCGGAAATATTGGACATTTTCATATAGCTTTGTTGATCTAGCAGCACGGATATGAATAGTCCAGGCACATTAATTTTACAGATGTTTAGATCTGCTGTTCAGACTGAAATTCCCCTGAACAGAGATAACAAATGTGTCAAAACGGGTGTGAGGGCTGAGGTGCAAGACTGCTTAGTCTGACTTGAAAAGGCAGATGGAAATGTAATATTTTCTGTAGAAGTGTTTGACTGTAAGAAAAGTGCGTCCCAGGTGGTCGTAAACCTAAATTTCCATATTCAGAAAATGGAGGAAAAGATTGCCACAGATTCAGGTAGTACTGAGATGTGAGTTTTCTGCTGCCCAGCCCCCCGTGGGTGTCTCATCAAGGACAAGACAGCCACATGTTCAACATCAAGAGCAACTCGAGATGAGAACTTCTGTCATGGAGGTTATTTGCATTTACTCGTGTCGCAGGAACATGCCACTGCTGCTTTCCCACGTAAGACCAACTTTAGTAGGTTTCCTTCTGCTGAGGGAAAACTTGCCATGCTTATTCAGCTGAGATCAGTTCCCTTGGTCCTTGACATGGTGATGATCTCTTGGGAGGGTGCGGCTCCTTAGACATATTCATCTGTTAAGGAAGTGGATTCAGAATCCTGGCTCCCACTTGGACACTACGGTGTACATGGTAATCTAGCAGACCATCTGCTTGCTTTCTCTGTAGCTCCTGTCTCAGTAGAGAACACATTATTCCTTAGGACATCCAAGTTAAATATTTGTGGGATCTCCAAATTAACTAAGTGGTCCATTTATTCTGAGATTCTTCCCTGAATGAACAAAATGGGAGGGCTGGCCAAAATCAGAACCTCTCGCTTGGTGTGTCCTCACTTTTTGTATAGCTTTGAGGTTTGGTAAGTGTCATGGTAAAGGACAATTCAGAGTCAGGCAAAATCTTTTACATGCATTACCAATATCCGGCTCTCCTATTGTCACATGTCCAATGTAAGTCAATGCTTGGTAAAAAATTGTCAGAGAATCACTCATTTTATTTGTAATGATCACAGTTTATTCAGAAAAGTAACTAGGTATCTGGTGTCGAATTTCATCTGCTGTCATCTTCAGCCTCCTCCTCTTGTTCAGTATCAGCAACCAGAAGAGAGCGGAGATCAAATCCTGTTGCAACATCACTTTTTTCAAAAGCCTTTATTGATTCCTCTTGAGATTTTACTGTATAATATCTCATTTATAGAATCATCCAATTTGTAGAATTACCAAATTCTACAAATGTACTCCTTTAGCACTTTGCTCAAACTTTCCCACCCTGCCTGGAATGTCTGTGGTCATTTACCTGGTAAACTCATGCTTTAAAGACCACTTAACTGTCATCACCTAGGAAGCTTTTTATTTAAATTAAAAAAAAAATTTTAACCTTTATCCTTTTAATTTAAAGTATACAAAATTCATGCATTTCATAAATGCAACTTTAGGAACTTAGTGATTCTTCCCACTCCCACTCTCACCCTTCCTCCTCCCTCTCCTATTCCCATTCTTATTTTTTACTAAGGTCTATTTGGTCTATTTTCAATTAACTTTATACACATAAGATCAACTCTATACTAAGTAAAGAACTCAACAAATAGTACAAAAAAAATCTGTTCCTCAATAGTTGAGACAAGGACTGTGCAGTCATCGCATCTCAAAGTGTTAATTTCACTTTTTTTTTTTTTTTTTGACAGGCAGAGTGGATAGTGAGAAAAAGAGAGAGAAAGGTCTTCCTTTGCCATTGGTTCACCCTCCAATGGCCGCTGCGGCTGGCGTGCTGCGTACCACACTGATCCGAAGACAGGAGCCAGGTGCTTCTCCTGGTCTCCCATGGGGTGCAGGGCCCAAGCACTTGGGCCATCCTCCACTGCACTCCTGGGGCACAGCAGAGAGCTGGCCTGGAAGAGGGGCAACCAGGACAGAATCCGGCGCCCCGACCGGGACTAGAATCTGGTGTGCCGGCACCGCAAGACGGAGGATTAGCCAAGTGAGCCACGGTGACGGCCTCAATTTCACTTCTATAGATTACCTTTTAGGTGCTCTATTCGTTATCACAGATCAGAGAGAACATATGATATTTGTTCTTTTGGGACTGGCTTATTTCACTAAGTATAATGTTTTCCAATTGAATCCATTTTGTTGCAAATGATAGGATTTCATTTTTTTTTTTACCACTGTGTAGTATTCCATGGTGTACACATCCCATAATTTCTTTATCCAGTCTTCAGTTGATGGACGTTTGGGTTGATTCCATAGCTTAGCTATTGTGAATTGAGTGGCAATGAATATAGGGGTACAGAGGACTCATATGTTGATTTCTTTTTTTCTTTCTTTCTTTTTTTTTTTTTTTTGGACAGGCAGAGTGGATAGTGAGAGAGAGAGAGAAACAGAGAGAAAGGTCTTCCTTTTTGCCGTTGGTTCACCCTCCAATGGCCGCTGTGGCCGGCGCATCACGCTGATCCGAAGACAGGAGCCAGGTGCTTCTCCTGGTCTCCCATGGGGTGCAGGGCCCAAGCACTTGGGCCATCCTCCGCTGCACTCCCGGGCCACAGCAGAGAGCTGGCCTGGAAGAGGGGCAACCGGAACAGGACCGGTGCCCCGACCGGGACTAGAACCCGGTGTACCAGTGCCACAAGGCGGAGAATTAGCCTGTTAAGCCACGGTACCGGCCCATATGTTGATTTCATTTCCCTTGAGTGAATTCCCAGGAGTGGCATGGCTGGGTCATATGGTAGGTCTATATTCAGATTTCTAGGTATCTCCATACTGTCCTCCACAGCTGCTGTACCAGTTTGCATTCTCACCAACAGTGGATTAGGGTACCTTTACCCTCACATTCTCATCAGCGTTTGCTGTTCATTGATTTCTATATGAAAGCTATTCTAATGGGGGTGAGTGGAAGCTTCATTGTGGTTTTGATTTGCATTTCCCTGATGGCTAATGATCCTGAGCATTGTTCCTTGTGTCTGTTGGCCATATGGGTTTCCTCTTTTGAAAAATGCCTGTTTAGGCCCTTTGCCAATTTCTTAACTGTGTTGTTTTGTTGTTGTTGAGTTTCTTGAGCTCCTTATATATTCTTGATATTAATCTTTTATCAGCTGCATAGTTTGTAAATAGTTTCTCCATTCTGTTGGTTGCATCTTCACTTTGCTGAGTATTTCTTTCATAGTGCAGAAACTTCTCAATTTGATGTAATCCCATTTACCAACTTTGGCTTTATTGCCTGTGCTTCTGGGGTCTTTTCCAATAACTCTTTGCCTATGCCAATGTCTTGCAGGATTTCTCCAAAGTTCTGTAATAATTTGATGGTATTGGGTCATAGATTTAGGTCTTTGATCCATGTTGAGCGGATTTTTGTGTACGGTGTAAGGTAGGGGTCTTGCTTCATACTTCTGCATGTGGAGATCCAATTTTCCCAGCACCATTTGTTGAAGAGACTGCCCTTGCTCCAGGGATTGATTTTAGCTCCTTTGGCGAAGATAAGTTGGTTGTAGATGCATGGATTGATTTCTGGAGTTTCTGTCTGTTCCATTTGTCTATTGATATGTTTTTGTGCCAGTACCAGGCTGTTTTGATTATAACTGCCCTATAGTATGTCTTGAAATCTGGTATTGTGATGTCTCCAGCTTTGTTTTTATTGTGTAAGATTGCTTTAGCTATTCAGGATTCATTGTGATTCCATATGAATTTCAGCATAATTTTTTCTATACCTGAGAAGAATATCCTTGGTATTTTGATTGGGATTGCATTGAATCTACAAATTGCTTTTGGTAGTATGGACATTTTGATGATACTGATTCTTCCAATTCATGAACACGGAGGATTTTCCCATTTTTTGTGTCTTATTTTATTTCTTCTTTTAATGTTTTATAATTCTCATCATAGAGATCTTAGATGTCCTTGATTAAATTTATTCCAAGGTATTTGATTTTTTTTTTTTTGTACCTATTGTGAATGGGATTGATTATAGAAGTTCTTTCTCAACCATGGCATTGTCTTTGTATTCAAAGGCTATTGATTTTTCATGTTGATTTTATATCCTGCTACTTTACCAAACTCATATTTTATGAGTTCCAATAGTCTCTTAGTGAAGTCTTTTGATTCCCCTATATATAGAATCATGTCATCTGCAAATAGGGATAGTTTGACTTCCTCTTTCCCAATTTGTGTCCCTTTGATTTATTTTTCTTACCTAATGGCTCTGGCTAAGACTTCTAGTACTGTATTCAACAGCAATTTGAGTGATAGTGGGCATCCTTGTCTGGTTTTGGATCTTAGTGGCAAAGCTTTCAACTTTCCCCCATTTAACAGGATGCTGGTCATGGGTTTATTACAAATTGCCTTGATTGTGTTGTGGAATGTTCCTTCTATGCTCAATTTGTTTAAAGTTTTCATTGTGAAAGGGTGTTCTATTTTATCAAATGCTTGCTCTGCATCATTTGAAATAATCATATGGTTTTTGTCCTTTAATTTGCTAATGTGGTTGATTTGCGAATGTTGAATCACCCCTGCATACCAGGGATAAATCCTACCTGGTCCAAGTGAATGATCTTTCTGATGTATAGTTCAATTGGCTAATTTTTTTTTTTTAGGATTTTTACACCTGTGTTCATCAGGGAAATTAGTCTGTAGTTCTCTTTCTCTGTTGTATCTTTTTCAGGTTTAGGAATTAAAGTGATGCTGACTTCATAGAAGGAGTTTGGGAGGATTCCCTCCCTTTCAGTAGTTTTGTATAGCTTGAGAAGGAGTGGAGTTAGTTCTTTATATGTCTGATAGAATTCATCAGTGAAACCATCTGGTCCTGGGCTTTTTTTTTTTTTTTTTTTTTTGCTGGGAAGGTCTTTATTACTGATTCTGTTCCTGTCTTGGTTATTGGTCTGTTTAGGTTTTCTATGTCTTCATGGCTTAATTTAGATGGGATGTATGTGTCTAGGAATCTATCCATTTTTTCTAGGTTTCCTGATTTGTTGGTATACCACTCTGTAGTAATTTCTGATGATTCTTTTTATTTCTGTGGTATCTGTAGTTATATTTCATTTTTCATCTCTAATTTTATTGAGTTGAGTCTTCTTCCTCATTTTTTTGTCTAGTTGGGCCAATGGTGTGTCAATTTTGTTTATTTTTTTAATAAACCATATTCTCATTTTGCTAATCTTTTATATTTTTGTTTCAATTTTGTTTATTTTCTCTCTAATTTTAATTATTTCTTTTTTCCTACTAGTTTTGGAAATGGTTTGCTGTTGTTTTTCTAGGTTCTTGAGATACATTGATAGCTCATTTATTTAGTGCCTTTCCAATTTCTTGATGTAGGCACAAATTGCTAAAAACTTTCCTCTTAACACTGCTTTTACTGTATCCCATAAGTTTTGATATGTTGTATTGTCACCTTCATTCATTCCCAGAAATTTTTTGATTTCTCTTTTGACTTCTTCTATGACCAACTGTTCATTTAGGAGCAGGTTGTTCAGTCTCCATGTGTTTGCATAGATTCTAGAGATTCCTGAGGTGTTGATTTCCAGCTTCATTCCATTGTGATTAGAGAAGATGCATGGTGTGATTTCAATTTTTTTTTTAATTTGCTGAGACTTGCTTATGGTCTAACATGTTGTCTATCCTAAAGAAAGTTCTATGCATTGGTAAGAAGAATGTGTATTCTGCAACTGTAGAATGAAAAGTTCTGAAGATATCTGTTAGGTCCACTTGATCTGTAGTATCAAATAAATCTGTTGTTTCCTTGCTGATTTTCTGTCTGATTGATCTCTCCTTGGGTGAAAATGGGTATTGAAGTCCCCCATTACTATTGTATGGGAGTCTATGTCTCCCTTTAAATCCATTAACATTTCTTTTAATGTGCCCTGTAATTGGGTGCATATATATTTATTATAGTCACATCTTCCTATTGAACTGATCCCTTGATCATTACATAGCGCCCTTCTTTGTCTCTTTTAGCAGTTTTTTTTTTGTAAAAGTCTGTTTTATCTGATAATAAGATGGCTACACCAGCTCTTTTTTAGTTTCTGCTAGCAAGAAATATCTTTTTCTATTCTTTTACTTTCAGTCTGTGAGTGTCTTTGTTGATGAGATGTGTTTCTTGTAGGTTGCAAATAGATGAGTCTTATTTCTTAATTCATTTGGCCAGTCTGTATCTTTTAACTGGAGAGTTAAGGCCATTTGCAGTCAAGGTGACTACTGATAAGTGACAACTTGGCCCTGCCATTTTTCCATAAATATTCCGATTGTTTACTTTGGATTTCCTCTGTACTTTTACTGGCAGATTTTTTGCCTTCACCTTCTTTCATAATAATGACCATGTTTCTGTTTCCTGTGTGTAGCACATCCCTAAGCATCTTTTATAAACTAGATGAGTGGTGACAAATTCTGTCCATTTCTGTTTGTTATGGAAGATCTTTATTTCACCTTCATTCATAAATGAGAGTTTTGCAGGGCACAGTATTCTGGGTTGACAGTCTTTTTCTCTTAAGACTTGGAATATATCTTGCCATTTTCTTCTATCCTATAGGGTTTATGATGAGAAGTCAGCTGTGAGTGTAACTGGAGATCCTCTGAAAGTAATCTGGCATATTTTAGAATCTTTATGTTTAACTGTGGAAAATTTGACCTCAATGTATCATGGTGATGATCTTTTCTGGTCATGTCTATTAGAAGTTCTATGTGCTTCCTGTACTTGGATGTCCCTTTCTTGCTCCACACTGGGGAAGTTTTCTGCAATTATTTCACTAGAAAGGCCTTCTAATTGATTCTCTCTTTCCACTCCTTCAGGAACTCCTAAGACCCATATGTTGGGTCATTTGATAGTATCACATAAATTTTCAATATTCTTTTTAAGTTTTCTAATTTCTTCTTCTTTTTTTTTTTGGTCTGACTGTAAAATTTCCAGAGATTTGTCTTCTAAATCGGATATTTTTTCTCTGCCTCACCAAACCTGTTCTTAAGGCTTTCTACCACATTTTTCACTTGATCTATTGAATTCTTTGTTTAATATTTAATTTTGGTTTCTCTTTAAAATCTCAATTTCATGGGAAAAAATTTCATTCATGTCATGTATGGATTTCTTTAATTCATGGATGTGCTTCTGATTACTTCTAAGTAATCTTACAATTAATTTTTGGAATTCCATTTCTGGCATTTCTTCAATCTCTTAATCTTTACATTCTAGTATGGAAGTATTGCATTACTTTGGGAGTGTGATGTTGTCTTCCTTATATTCGTTTCTTAAATTTCAGCATTTATTTTTAGACATTTGTGGGATATTTATTGGTTGTTCCCCCCTCCCCTGATGGTTTTTGTATTCAGACTATGCCTCTGTGCCTTAGTGGAGTGTCTGCTCTTTCAGTGAATACCCAGAGGTGTGTGTGCTGGGTGTGGCCAGAGAGCTCTGTTCAGTGCTCCAGGGTGAGGGGAGTGTCCAAGGTGACACCGAAGTTGGGCATGGTAAATCTACTCTTATTATTATTATTTTTTAATCAGAGGTGAGGGTTTGATCAGCTCTGTTGGTGTAGTCTCAAGCTTATCTCCTCTCCTCCAAGGCGACCAATGCCTGGGTGCTAGCCTCAGTGGGTACAATGTTCATCCACACTGCCACAAGAACCACACAAAGGGTCTGTGTAGTCCTCTGTGTGAGCATGGATCCTGTAGCAATGACCCTCACCAGGGAATCAGGGAATCCCGAACATGTGGAGCCACCCACAGTGACTGCCCATAGACCCAGCCATACCCTGCACCCTCCCATGCAGCCACAGTGTTTTCACAGTCCCAGCACATAACGCTGCCACAGTTGTGAGCACCTAACTCCCCACCAACTCTCCCAGCCAGCCTCAGGCATTTCCTCTTGGCTGGTTGCTGGGTGCACAGACACAAGCTGGTGTAGCTGTTGCATATGTCCAAAATGGTGCCTGCCCTCCCTCAGCTACTTAAGGGATGCTGGTGCTGGGTGGTTGGGGAGAGAAAAACTTGCTCTCCCTTTTTTCCCCTCTAGGTTGACAGGTACAGCATCCCCTCCAGGGCTCCAAGGCAGATTCACGGCAGGCTCTCGCTGCAGCTTTATTGCCAGTGTTTTCGGCTGTTGCAGTCTGGTCTCACCTCACTCTCCAAAGCTGGTGCTGGGGTCCTGTGTTGTGCCCGTGTTCATGCTGCATGTCCACACCTTCCATAGCATCCCTCTAACTTGCATGGAGTTTCCTCTGTAGTTTTCTTCCTAACTCTTCCCTGAGATTGCACTCTCCACTTTTTTAAACTATCTTCCTCTGGGCTAGAGCAGTAAGCCTCCTCCCTATTCCTCCCTCTTGGAATCTCTCTAGGAAGCTTTGTAAAGAAAGTCCCATTCCTCTGCTCAGCTCTTGCCTAAGACTAAGTTCTGCTTAAGGAGGCCTTGGTTCATTTTATGAAGCACATTTTGTGAACATTATTATTATGGTACATAGAGTATTCTGTCGTAGTTGGCTTATGAATGGATTCTGTCATTGTTAATGGCTCTGATCTTCTAGGGACTGTGTCTTATTCTTCTCTCTGTCCTCAGAGTCTTATATAGTTAGTGTTTGCCTACAGATATGTGTTGGATGGATGTGTGACTGTGTAGTACGGGGGTTCCACCCTGAGCCTGAACTTGAAATTTCTAGCCTCTGACTGTCTCTGGGTATCCACTTCCTTGAATGAATGATGTGATCTCAGAAAAAGGTGGTTTTTGAGCATACACCAAACCACAGGCAGGCATGGGAGAGATCAAGTCTGGTCTTGATCCTATTTTTGGAGAGGATGAGTCCTTGAGGACTTTGTGGGACTGGGCACATGTAGTGCCACCAAGAGACGCAGAGAGCGCCGCAGTGTGGGCTTAGGAGGTGTCACTCAGTCCTGCACTACAAGTGTGCAGAGATGACTTGAGAGAACCTCGTGCTGTTTGTCACCTTAAGGCACGAAAGGACAGCTTTGCAAACTCCCAGAGACAGTGCTGATAGAAGAGGAAATTCATGCATTGGTACAACACCAAAAGCAGAGGCGGTGCCAAAGGCCAGGCTTCCTTTAAAGTGAGCTGCAGACGAGGTCAGGGGAGAGGACTGTGGGCACAGATGAGACCCCCTCAGAAAGCACGAAGGACAGAACCGGGGAGCTGAGCAGCTGCCCCCCTGTGCCATTCTGCCAACACCATTGCACTTCATGACAGCTTAACCTAGTTTGTACTGTCTGCTGGGCTTAGGGAAGTCTGGGGTAGAGCTGAACCATAGCATTGTAGTTTTGAATAGACAACATGGAGAAATGCTACAAGTCACTGTGCTCATTAGAATCATTCTCTCATTAGTTGTCTTTATAGATGTCTAAACATCAAGGAGGTCAACTCAATGTAGGAGCAAATTTCCCATTTGCTAAGGTTACCACTGTGGAATCAATCATTTGCGTGAGCATTGAATATGGAATGTTCACCTTGAAAGATTAAAGTCCACGAGAGAAATGATTTTGATAGGAAGCAGAGGAGAAGCTTGGCTGTCTGTCTGCCAAGCACTTCAAAAGTGAATTTACCTTGGTGATTTAACTACAGGCCAAGGTCTGGCCCTTAGTTTTTCAGGTTCAAAAACTGAGAAAATTGGTTTTGTCAGCACACCGAGGTAAGATCAGTTTATCAGGCCCTCATTCATACCAACCAAGTTCACAGGAGATGGATGTGCATATCAGAACGCCATTTTATTAATTTACTATGACAGGTCAGATCAGCCAGGAGATCAGACACGCATGGTATTTCAAGCACATTCTCCCCCTGTGGTGAAACCTAGGTGGGAAGTCAAACTATCATCGGAAGATGGCCGAGCGAGTCTGCCGCCAGAGCCCCAGGAGGCACCAGCTGTCTGATCGGGATGGTAAATGAAACTGACTGCCTTACTCTCCATCAGCGCCCTGGACTCGGCGGGGAGCACATGGGAAGAATTCTCTGGACAGGCTCCCGCTCCAGCGCAGACCCGGCCGTGCGTGGCTCCTGCTCTCTCTGCTTTGTCCTGTGCCGACCTCTCCTCTTTGTGCTGGACATGTCCTTTCTCTGTCTGGGTCAATTGCATCGATGAGTTACAGCCCCGTTCTTGCTCTTGTTTGACTTTGCTTTCACCCGCCTAGCAAGTGAAGCTGGGAAATGGACAAGTGTCTAGACTGACCCTAACTTAGCTTCAAGGTCATGTCCTTGCTGTGACCACCTGTCATCTGACTGTGTAAGCCAAACATGTCCCCTGCCCAGGCTTTGTCTGTTAACCTTCAGGCCAGGTCAGCAGGGCAAGGAGGCTAATGAACTGGTAATGACAGGTGATCAATACCTTAAACCATTCACCTCCTGAATTGAACTGGAAGTGCGCTGAGCTGATACATGGGCAAAGTGAGCTTCCTAGAGTCCCTGGCTTATCCTCTGTGTCATCTCTCAGACACAGTTGAAATGTCAGGATGCTGGCTGACACCTTTGTGTGAAGGAAGAAATATCCTACAGACGGCAGCTCTGGCTTCCCTCACTGTGACTGTGTTCACTGCTTTGGGTGCTGCCCCTCTGATCTGCTGTGTCCTGTCTTCCTCCACTCGTGTCCTCCTGAGACCCCTCACTTACACACAGGAGGAATCATGTTAGCCTTCACTCTGATCGGATTAGATGAGTAGCTAATGAGACTGGGAGCTTAGATGTTAGATTTGGTTCTACGCACTTTGCATAGTAATTCCTTTAACCTTTACAATAATCCTGTGGAATCTGGCACTGTTACTGCCTTCATGTTACAGATGGAGACATAGAGAAGTTAAGTAACTGGCCCAAAGTCACTAACTGGCATTAAATTTGAAGTGTGGCCTAAATCTACTTCAGTGCTTGGGTGACAAAATTCGACCGAAGGCAGTTTGGTGTGGAGTGAACTGAAATCTACCCTAGCACATAAACAAGCTGCAAACTACCTTGAGAGGGTGTTGTCATCATAGAGAGGTGAGTGTCAGCCAGTCACAGCAGTCAAGCTTCAGCCAGTCATAGGCCCATGTGAGGGGAGCGTTTCATCAGAGCGTGCACACGCAAAGCAAATGCAGATTGCAGCCAATCAGGTTTCTGCATGGTGCTTGCTTTCCTGTGGCTGCGGTAACACCTGCAGGAGTGAGGGGCGGGGCCTCCTGAACCAGCTTCAGTCTAGAATGCTGTCCAGTTCTAGAAGCGACTTTTCCTTCAATAAGCTCTGCTAAGTTCAGCTCATCTCAGATTTTTCCTTTGACACTACTAAGTGGCAGAGCCATAATCTAAACCATCAGATTCCCCTGGTATGCAGAATGTTAAGCAGAGCTAAAACGTTTCCCTAAATGTATTCAGCTCTCCCAGAATTAAATTTTAGCTGAACATACTAGCTCTTACTATCTGAGATTCCAGAAATCTGCTTAAAAATTCAGGTATGTTGACAATATTTGATTCCACCAGTTGTACCATCTTGGGTAAGTCATTTATCTCTCTGGAACTCTGTTTAAGTTGAAAGGGTTAGACTACAGAGTCTCTAGGTCCCCTTCCACACTTGACTTTAGAAACAGACAGACAGAAGCCTTTCATAACCCCAGGAGCTCAGTTTGTTTAGACTGAGAGTTAAATTATGGAATCTATAAATCACCTTCCAAGTTTGATTTGCATTTTAAAAAAAATTTTTTTTTTTGACAGGCAGAGTGGACAGTGAGAGAGAGACAGAGAGAAAGGTCTTCCTTTTTGCCATTGGTTCACCCGCCAATGGCCGCCGCGGTAGGTGCGCTGCGGCCGGCGTACCGCGCTGATCCGATGGCAGGAGCCAGGTGCTTCTCCTGGTCTCCCATGGGGTGCAGGGCCCAAGCACTTGGGCCATCCTCCACTGCACTCCCAGGCCACAGCAGAGAGCTGGCCTGGAAGAGGGGCAACCGGGACAGGATCGGTGCCCCGACCGGGACTAGAACCCAGTGTGCCGGCGCCGCAAGGCGGAGGATTAGCCTAGTGAGCCACGGCGCCGGCTAAAAAAAATATTTTTTAAGATTCATTTACTTATTTGAAAGGCAGAATGACACCCCCCCCCCCCACACACACACACACACACTGATATCCTCCATCTACTTGTTCCCTCCCAAATAGCAGCAATAGCCACGGCTGTTGCAGGCTGAAGCCAGGAGCCAGGAACTCCATCTGGTCTCCCACATGGGTTGCAGGGGCCCATTCTTGGGCCATCGTCTGCTGCCCTCCCAAGAGCATTAGCAGGAAGCTGATTAAGAAGTGGAGCAGCCAGGACTCGAATCAGCACACCCATGTGGGATGGCAGCATCACAAGTAACGGCTTAACCCACCGCACCACCACGCTGCCTATTTCCTTCAGAGGCAGAGAGAGCAAGAGAGAAAAAGATCCCATCCACTAGTCTACCCTCCAAATGTATCCAGGTTGGGGCCAAACCTGGGATCCAGGATCTCAATCCAGTTCACCCACATGAGTGACAGGAACCCAGTCACCACTGTCTCCCAGAAGCTCCACTGGTAGAAAGCTGAAGTTTGGAGCTAGAGCCAGGCTTTGAGCCTGGGCACTCTGGTCTGGGACACAGCAGTCCTGTTGGGCAGCACGCCCACTCTCCAAGTTTGACTTTCTGAGGTTATTACCAGTGATCTAGTAGTGCTATTTTGTATTTACAGGGAGTTTACCGCTTTATCTAAGATATTGACCATTAGGTCGAGAAGTGATTTTAGCTACCTTTATATTTTCAGGAATAGCCGTTGTGGTGCTAGACATAGTTGGCACTACTCTAAGTTTGCTAACTTGAACTAATTCTCGTGATCATGTTATAGTCTAGGGAGGCAACATCATTACCTTCAAGAAACTAAGGCTTTAGAGAAGCTTAATAAGTGACTTGAAATCACCGTGTTCACTTCTCTGCCCTCCTTTGTTTCCATCCATCCATCCCTCAGTGGTGCTGGAAATGTACCTGTCCTCCCACAGTAGCAAATTTTCATGCAATAAACAATGGTACAGAGTGCGTTTCTAGGCAGCCGTATGCCAGAGAAGCAGTAAGATTGTGCCTGGTGTAATGTAACTCTTCCAGCTACTCATTTACGAGAACAAGTTGTTCTAAGGTGGTTTAGTAGAGCTGTGTGGCAACTAAAAACTGTGTGCATGTGCTGTCCTCAGACAGAGTAATTGGTAGCTAAAGATGAACTTTTGATTATGTTTTGTTTACTGAATCAGAAATTCCCAGGGTTAAACAGTGACTCCTGTAGGATCACCCAGGAGCTTGGGGCAGTGACCAAGGTGACCCTTTGCTGGTTATGGGGTAAAATAGTTCAAGTTGCTGTAAGTCACAAACCCAACAGAGATGAAAACAGCAAGTCGAGTTGAATTCATACTCTGATTTGTTTGGTTTTTATATCGGGTTGTCAATGAATTTTGCCTCCAAGACTTTTCAGAGGTACTCTTTGCACAGACAGGGAGGAGCACTAAATGAACTTCAGATCATCCTGAAGTTTCTCCCCTGAGACTCTTCCCTGGGAACCATTCAGCTCCTCCAAGCTTCCTGACTTCCAAGGGATGTTGGCTTCGGGTAGAATGACCCTCCGGGAAAACAGAACCCCACGAAGTCAGCTCTGATGGTTAGCATGGACGGTCCCTCTTGGAGATGCCTGGGTACAGTCAGGCCTGGGAAACTGGTGAAAGGAAGGGTTGAGGAAAGTCAGAGTCAGGTTAGCTGGGCGCTCGGTGTGGCCCCTGCAGCGGAGCCGCTTAGCCACTTCGGCCTGGCTGTGAACTACGCATGTGTGGTTCTTCTTCCTTGTGAACTGGCTAGACTTCTGAAACTGTGTTCTTTTTCAAAACTGCCCTTGAGGCAAGGAGTGTCTAGAAGTGGCTGTAGTAGCATATTCATTCTCCCATTCACCCTCATGAGTTCTTACACTTGAGCAGATCGATTGGGAGCGACTTGAGGGCAGGAAGGAGCACTTTGTTTTACTTCTTAAGCTCCCCTCTCCCTTTTCCTCCTAATTCTTTTTTTTTCTACCTACAGAAGGTCACACTGTTTCTTGAAAGAATCTCCAGTGGGATACTAAATAATTTTTAAAATTTATTTTCATTGGAAGGGAAGGGAGGGGGAGGAAGGTAGAGAGGGAAGGGAGAGAGAGGGGGTGGGGGAGGTCTTCATTTGCTCCCCCCAATGCCCATAACAGCTGGGGAGGGGCCGGGTGGAGCCTGCACTGAAGAACTCAATGCAGGTCTCTCACATGAGTGGCAGGGACCCAGGTATGTGAGCCATCACCTGCTGCATCTCTGGGTGTGCATTAGCAAGAAGCTGGGGTAGGAAGCACAGCCAGAACTTGAAGCAACTACTCCAATACAGAAAGTGGGCATCCCAAGAAGCGTCTTAACTGCTGTGCCAGTCCCTATAAATAATTTCTAAATTATTAAATGGTCTGCCTACTTAACGTAAAATTCAGTTCTCATGATCAAGATCTACTGAAAGGTAATGGAACTCGGTATTTTTTGGTCTTTGTTGCTGTTGTTATAGGTTTATTCCTTCCATTGCATCCTTTATTATTTCTAACGTGTAGGAGGTTTATTGAGATGATCAGGTAATATCAGAAAATAGCATGTAAGAAACATAGTGGGTTACAACCAACAGATCTGCTCTGGACCTGCGGGTCAAATGGCCAGAAAGGCTGGGCCAAGGCTAATGGCTGTTCTCCATGCTGCAGGCCCATCTCACTGGGAGAGCTCCTGCTCCATGGATGATGCTTTGCTTTGTCCTGGGATGAAGTGCCACAGTTCCCTGCAGGTGGCTCTGTTTCTGTGGCTGCCACAAGTACAAGGGGCAAGCAGAAAACTCAACCACCTTTTAAGACCTGTGGTGGTTGAACTGTGTCCCTCCGGATGATATGCTGAAGTCCCGATTCCTGCCCGTGGCCTACCTGGGAATATGATCTCATTTGGAAACAGGGTCTTTGCGGATGTAGTCAAGTTAAGATGAGGCCAAACTTGATGAGAATGGGCCCTAATGAAATCACTGGTGTGCATAGAAGACGAGAGCTAGTTAGATGCAGACGCCCAAGGAGAATGTCACATGGCAATGAAACTGGAAATCGTAGATAGGCTGACACATCCAAGAAACCTCCAGAATTGGCCCAACCAGCAGGAGCTAGAGAGAAAAGTAGAGCCCACAAAAAGGAACCAACTCTGCCCCAGCTCTGAAGTTGGAATCCTGGCCCCCAGAACTGTGAGAAGTTTCTGTGTTTTAAGCTACTGACATGATAGTAATATGTTATGGCAGCTCAAGGAAAGTGATACAAGGCCTGAGTCTGTCACTTCAGCCAAACCAAGTCTCGTGTCCCTGCCAAAGTCAGGGACTTTGGCTACTGTGAGGCCAGGGGGCGGGCATGGATGTGGGGAGGGGAATGAAGTTCCAGGTAGACATTGAATCTACCGTGCAAAACATTCAGATTATTTTTTTTAAAAAGATTTATTTATTTATTTCAAAGTCAGAGTTACACAGAGAGAAGGAGAGGCAGAGAGAGAGAGGGAGAGGGAGAGGGAGAGGGAGAGAGGGAGAGGTCTTCCATCCGCTGGTTCACTCCTGAATTGGCCACAATGGCCGGAGCTGCACCAAGCAGCTTGTTTTGTGCTGAGTACTTATCTACAAATGTTTCATACTGCATCACATGTAATCCTTGCAACGACCTTGTGGGATTTGTGTCTGAGACTTGTCATCTTTATCTTACAAGTGAAGGTAATGAGGCAAACGCGCCTAAGTCGGCAGCTGAAGGTCGACATCGGAAGTGGTGGAGCTGACTCCGGAGGGCTTGCTCTGCCCAGACCAGTTACCCTGCTCCTACTCCTGAGTGGAAAATCACCCGTCTTTCCAAAGCAGGCGACCCCGGGAGATCTGTGGATGCAGATCAGAGCCGGCTGCCGGGTGCTGAAGGCTCAGGGAGCCAGGGCTCAAAGGTCTCAGATACAGGACCAGGGAAGGAGCCAGAAGGGACATCGGCGTTCCGTGCTTTCCCCCGTCTACCACCAAGTGATACCTTGTTCAGGAGCGGCAGCTGTTCTCGCCTATGCGCCGACTTCCTCATTTCTTGGAGCTGTCATGACGTTTTGCACCTTGGACTCTTGGAAGAGGCTCTTCCACCACTTGGGAAAGCATTTATTCTCCCTACAAGGCTTGGCCCACTTGGCATCTCCTCTTCTGAAGCCTCTTCTGTTACCTTTTCATTTTTTTAAGGCTTAGTTATTTGAAAGGCAGAGTGATAGGGCGAGGGAGAGGGGGAGATACACAGAGATATATCTTTCATCCACTGGTTCATTCCCCAGTGACCGTGGTTGGGCCAGGCCAAAGCCAGGAGCCTGGGACTCCATCCACATCTCCCATGTGAATGGCAGGGGCCTGAGCACTTGGACCATCTTCTGTGGCTTCACCAGGTTCATAAGCGGGGAGCAGGATTGGAAGTGGAACAGATGGAACTAGAACCAGCGCTCATACGGGATGCCAGTATAGCAGGTGGAAGCCCAGCCCACTACACTGTAATGCCAGCCCCTCTCCCATCTCCTGTACTAACCCTGAGCTCTGTAAGGCAAGGACAATGTCTTCCTGACTTTCACTGAGTGCTCTTACTCCAGCGCAGGACTGGGCACAAGGCAGTTAGCACTGCACGTTGAATGGATATACATGCAAATGCAACTCCATACCTCCGTCACTAAAACATGATCGAAATGAAACAAGAAATACACTGGATTATTTGTCTAGGATTTTGGAAGAATGCTTTTGCTTATGCTAATTGAAAAGCAGAAGTTAAAGATGCATGCAACCTATTTTCTTTTGAAGGAAAATTTGTCTTCTTGTTTTATGCAAGTGGGTAAAATATGCTCATAAAGCAATCTGTTCTGAGGATGGCAAACGTTTCAGGGAAATTTCAGTGGAATAAATTCTTTGTGATTTTATTACCTAAACTTCTGTAAAGAGGACTGGCAAGACGAAAGATGTAGATGCAAGAAATCAAATATTAGAAAGAGAAGCAGAATAGCTGAGCAGGAATGTATCATTAAGGAAGAGTTATGGAATTTCAAGGGTACCTTAGAAATTATGTTTAGGCTGGCGCCGCGGCTCAATAGGCTAATCCTCCACCTTGCGGTGCCGGCACACCGGGTTCTAGTCCCGGTCGGGGCACTGGTCCTGTCCCGGTTGCCCCTCTTCCAGGCCAGCTCTCTGCAGTGGCCTGGGAGTGCAGTGGAGGATGGCCCAAGTGCTTGGGCCCTGCACCCCATGGGAGACCAGGACAAGCACCTGGCTCCTGCTATCGGATCAGCATGGTGCGCCGGTCGCAGTGTGCTGGCTGCGGTGGCCATTGGAGGGTGAACCAATGGCAAAAGGAAGACCTTTCTCTCTGTCTCTCTTTCTCACTGTCCACTCTGCCTGTCAAAAATAAAAAAAAAAAAAAGAAATTATGTTTAAAAATCCCTTTAGTATGAGCAAAGGATGCTCAAGAAAATCTTTCTGGGTAAGTCCATGAAAATATTAATTAATCTTATTTTATAATTTAAAGGAAAATATATGCTTACAATAGTGATTTAGGATTAACTATTTTAGATCAAGTCCTGCCAAAAAGTGTTTCACATTGATATACCTGTCTCTGTTTTTTAGGTTATATGTGAAAGTTCTTATATCAACCTTGAGTAGCTACAATGAATCATTTAAAATAGGTTTGCAGGGAAAATACTATTTTCTTAGGGAAAAAAAACTGTTCTCTTTGACAGATGAGCCAATTAACTATTGGATTGTCAGTCTGAGTTCATATACCAGGAAATGATGAGACCCGACTATCCAATTACTCAGGTAGGGATAGAACAGAAGCAATTACAACAAATAAATCTCATTACTTTGGATTCATATTCTCACTCTAATCAACTAAGAAAATGAGCCACAAACGTCTGGAAATGTGAATTTTGCATAATTTTTTAATCTCATGGTTCCTGCACAGGGTTGAAAAGAATGAATAATAGTTGTCAGGGCCACATCAGACACGGTGGGGGCAAATGTGCCCCCGGGAAGCACGTGTAGCTCTGTGCTGGTGTCTCTTCCCTGTAGAAGGCCTTCTACTTAGACTTCAGAGCACGGGAGAGCTGCGGTGGAATTTCAGGATGGCAAGGAGGCTTCAGTGTTACAAACGCCGCCGCTCACTGGCTTCTAGTCCCTGTGGAAAATGGTTCCCGTGCTCAGAACATCTCTCTGAAGTGAGTGTTATTAGCTCCAGGCTTACAAATAAGGAAACCAAGGCTTAGGAAGGCACTGCTGCCATGTCTCAGAGCTGTTAAGTGGTGGAACTTGAGCTAGCACCCAAGAGAGGCTCTGGAGTTCCCCTTGAACATGAACATTGCATTATTATATGCTATGAGGATACTTCAAAACATTGTGCAACATACATATGATGACAAAAGCCTTGCATGAATTTCAAAGTTTTTTGTGTCAAAATAAACTTGTCTTTTAAATCCATCTTCCATAAACACCCTCATGTTCATCTTTATACCATTGTTTCCTTAGGCTGCCTGAATTTGACCATTTCCAGGGTGTCATTTAATTTTACGACCATTTGCCATCTGGAGGTGCCAGGAATTTTCAAATGATTGAGTCCCATCGCCTTTTGTTTACCAGTCTTTCCTGTTCCTCTACTCTCAGACTGAATACAGGCACCGAACAGGAGTTACGTGCCACCTGCAACATTTATCCATGAAATCCCCAAAACCGCATGACCCACTCTGTTAGGTACATTTTCTGTTTTCCATATTACAGCAGATCATTATGTTGCTATTTTCTTTTTGCTATTTCATAACAAGAATCTTTACTCTTCCAAGTTTGGACACTATTTTCCCCATTTTCTTTTTGGGTTCCCTAGAAGGGCCCTCAATATCCTTTAGGCACTCATTCATACTCTCCCCAGAGTTCTTCCAGTTACTGCCCACTTTTGTGTTTTTGGTAGAGTTGTTCCCCACTTTCAGGTATCAAAATGTTCATGATCCAAATTCACCCCAATATTTAGTGACTTCAATCAACAGCAAATGTGTATGTCATTAGTTTCTATGGGTGGTTCTGGTCTGGAGTCCTCCATGAACTTGTCAAGATGTTGGCAGGGGACGGAAGTCATCTCAGAGCTCCCCTGGGGTTAGAGGCTCCCTTTCCCAGGAGGCTCACCCCCATGACTGTCAAACTGCATGGCTGCTGCTGGCTCCTGGTCCCAAGGCTGCTTGAGTGTCAGCATATTGTGGAAGTTGCCTTCCTCTAGAACAACCGGCCCGAAAGGACAAACCCCAATGTCTTATCAGCTATCCTTAAATCCCACACACCATTATTTCTGCAAAGCCTTAGTTTTCCATGGCCAGCTCTCCTGAATATGGGAGGAAATTAACAAGGGTATGAAAGCCAGGAAAGAGGCACTCACTGGGGAGCCATCTCAGAAGCTGGCTATCGGGATTTTTTCTCATTAATAATTTTCCTGTAATTAATAGTCACCTGGTTTCTATTTATTTAGATTTTTGGGTGTATTACAATCTATGTTTCCCTTCATGCTTCAACATCTTTCTAACACTTAGGAATTATTTTTCCAGGCACTGACACATCTCAGATTATTGTTACTGGTACTGTTTTTCGTGAGGACGTCGCCCCTCCATATCCCTCCACTGTTCTACTCCATCAAGCTAGTTCCTTCCCAGGCTTGAAGCACAGTTGTCACCTAGGACTTCCTTTCAGCATAACTTTGCTTTGTAACTCTTGTTTCTGGATCCCACGTCTTTGTTGGATTTCTCCTTTGTTTTGACAGAGCATGAGGCTCCAGGAGTTTGCAAAAACAATGCCTGGAATGTAGTTTTTGAGTTTTGATTGTTGGATAAGGCCTTCATTCTACCCGCCCTGTGTCAGCCTTGACTGTCCATTCATACTGAAGTTGAAAGAACTGGAAAGAGGCCAATAAGCTTGGTGCATGTGGGTGGAGACTGTCAGATATGAAGTTTTCTTTGTAGGATGTCAGGGATCCTCCAGGCTTTATTTAATTTGTTTCCCATTGGTAAATTGTCCATGCTCACTGTGTGGGGATCATTCACGTAGGGCCATTTAGATCCCCCAGAGTAGAACCCTCCACTCTCCTCCCTGCACTTGGGGAGCCAGTGGACTGAGGGACTCACTGAATCACCCTGCTCCCAGTACCCAGCCTCCTGTGCCCTCCACTGTGCCTTGTGTCCCTATGCTGCAGTTCTGTCTCTCCACCAAGAAACCAACCACAAAAAAACCCCCAAATTCTGCACTGAGGGAGGGTGAGTGAGCAGAGGGGTGGTTGGCTGGCTCTTCAAAGTGCAGTGGGCCTTGTTGATTCTTTCAGAGAGCTCACTGTGTATCATCTTCCACCCCCCACAGGAATTCCTTTGCAATCTGCTTTCCTCTGCTGAGCTCAATCAACCTCCACCTGCTTTCTGTTCTCCCCTTGTGTAGAGAGAGTTGAGCTTCTGTTTTTATCTTTTCCCTTTCTGTTCTCTTGGCTCAAGGGTCAATATGCTTGTTTCTTTCTTTCTTTAACATTTTTATACTGAGGTTTTGGAAGGGAAAGAAAGATCATCATGCTTAGTCATTTCTCTATGCGTAGCTGTAAGTCCATGGTAGAGGATTTCAACTTGTGAAAAAAAATCTATAATACAAAAACTCAAAACAAGAGGCAGTCAATCTATATGCAGTCCAGATAGAAGGCAGAAGCCTACTCACGCAGCCCAAAGTGAGTGTGCGCTTTCAAAGCTTTGTCTTCCAGAAGATGAGTCGTGACACATTCACTGAACAGGAAAACCCAGCCCTTCTGCACCCAGACCACTTTCACACACTTGTGGGTAGCGCTGCTGGCCCGGACTCGGCAGCCAGGGAAACCAGATGGCTTTTGAGCACTGAAAAATCACTGCTCTTCCTGCACTCGGGTTTCCAGCCATGGTCCCTCTCTCCTTCCTGGCATAGCGTCCTTTCTTGAGGTCAGAAGCATTTCTATCTGTTACTAATCTCTTCTGGCTATGGGCTCTGCGTTACTGGTGGTCAGCACTGTTTTTTGGCTTGTCTCTTCTGTTATGGAATGAAGGTCTTGGCCTCTGATTGCCTGGGATGGTAAACAGGAAGCAGAAAGTCAAGCTAAAGGAAGCTCCAGGGGTCAGAGATGTCTTTCCATGTGAACCCTAGAGTTGGGTCCACGAGAGAAGTCAGCTCTGGGATGTCCAGCTCTCTGTTTAGCCTTAAGTCACATGACAACGAAGAACAATACAGTATGCTCTGTGATGACCCATTAGAGTCTGGTAGATGGTTGAGTGAACTTCGTAGCACCAAAGTAGTATGTCTCGCTATGTAGTCTGGGGAGAGTCAGCATGCATGACCACTCTTCTCTAAGCAGGGGCTCTGACTCAGATGGACATCAGGATTTCCCCGGTCTCTGTTGTAGACACACGTCCAGACTTTACCTTGGGAGATAGTCAACGTCAAAGCACCTGTGTTTTGAAACTATTCTCCAGGAAGTGTGGCTCTAAAGAAATATCTCTAAAGTGAAAAAGGCAGCACAGTATAACAATTTCAAAAAAAAATAAAAACTCATGACACTTGGGTGTAGGTCCTGGGCCCAGTTAACTTGCTTCTCTCATTAATAGGGAGACCATATAATTTATCATTCACATTATGAGAACAAGAGAGGGAGCTATTAATAAGTACATCAGGACAAGAGGCATAAATTGAGACTATCCGGACAAACGGGTCACCCTACTCATTAGTCAAATGAGAGATTGGAGTAGACAACTCTGAGTTCCCTTTCAGATTTATGATTCTATAATTTATGACACTGGGGACAGGTGCAAAATTGTTCTCATTCCAAGCACGTGCAGCACAGAATCACTGAGGCACCTTCGCCACTCAAGGAAACTGAAATGGGAAATCACACAGCTTGGAGGTTGAGACCTGACAACTCGTAAGGCAGAAGGGCCAGGCGTGTGACGCAAACAGGACTGGCCGGTCCTTTGGGGGGACGAACGTGCCAGAAGGCATGCGTCGGGCTGGGCAGATTTACAGTTAGGGTGATTGGGAGGCAGCTGTGTTGCCATCAGAGTGGCCCAAGGCTACACACGAGCGCTATTTGAGATCTGACATTTACACGCATTGCTGCATCATATTCCGATATGAGACCCTGAGACATTTACACACATTTCCGAATGATCCTCCAGTATGTTACACAAATACTTTGTACAGCCATTTCCTTGGTGCCTCTCTGCTATTGGAGCACAATTAAGGAAAAGAGTATTTAGGTTAATCTAATGATCTGGTTAATTAGAAATTGGTATATAATTCATGCAAATAACCACATTTCTAAGAATCAAAATATAATAAAATACCAAAAACATCCCTCACAAGCCACCCAAACTCTGATCATCACTCTGTATTGTGATACTGAAGATCGTGTCCCATTGTAGCTATGAAAGTTCGGCCTAACAGCATCTGAGCATCAACAGTTTTGATGAACACAGGAGACTTAAGTTTGGTTTTTATGACCTTTTTTTCTATTGTATTTATGTTGTTGTTTATGAGGAATGTGTTGGTGAAAATATTTAGGGAGAGACATTGGGACATTGCGTAGTGGACAAGGGCATCCCGCTATAATTTTAAGGAAGGGGCTGAACTTGCTTGTTGGTGCACTGTTAGGTATCAGAGAAATTGGCAGAGATGTGGGGAGAGAGGCACACAGAAAGAAGGAGAAGAGAAACAGAAGGAAGGAGGGGAGGGAAGAAGGAAGAAAGAGGGAGAGGAAGAAGGAAGGGGAAAGGTGAGAGGGTTAAATATACCAACAGAGAAGCAGATAGAAAAACAGAAGAGACAGAGGGAAGAGGAGATAGTGTATGTGAAAGAAGTTAGACACAGGCATATATAAGTGCATACACACACAAATACACACACATACACACACACGTGCATCTTTGGGGAAAAGAAAGGAACTCCTAGAGTAGAATTTTTAGTCAAAACTTAAAGTCTACTGGGATACAGTTGCTGAAGCTATTTTGATGAACACAAGCCAGTGAATTTCACATAGATTTCAGCTCCTGCTGTTTGGAAGGAAATTGCTCACTGGGGCTGAGCTTTAGGGGTCTCATCAGAGGGACTGGCATTGATGGAAAACTCCTTGCCAGCGCCCCAGGTCGAGGCCAGCTGATTGTGAACAGCACTGTTCCCACAACTGTGGCACTGTCATCTCTTTGTTAGAACCCATGCCCTGCATGCATCTGGGATGTGCACAGGCTTAGCCCAGGATTAGAATTCTGTTGGCTGCAAAATGGTTTCATTTTTACTAATTCTTACCTTTGGCCATGAAGAGCAGCACAGCTAGGAGAAATTGCTATTGTCTGGCTAGAAGTCATTATCAGAGCGCCTTGGAGAGGGGTCTGTTCCTGAGGGAAGGCAGATGGGGAAAGCAGCCAAGACATTGTCATTTGGCTCATCAGGTGACACAGAGTAGCGTGGCCAGAGAGCCAGCATGAGGCTGGAGGCTCTGGGAAAAGCTTTGGAAATAAACGGCAGAGTTGCTTTCACCTGAGGAATACTGGGCACGTGTCCTTGGCTTCCCTGCCCTGGAAGGTGGACAAAACAGGCAGAAGGAGGTCTGGAGTGGGCCCATGGTATGAAAAAGAGAACAGAGGACTGGGCCAATGGGTTAGGCTGGGATCTTCTGTGCAAAGCAGCAGCTGAGAAGTATGGGATGGGTCTCAGCAACAAAGGAAGGGTAGGAGCCTGTGCTAGTTGGTAAAAAGCTGCCACCTGCAGTGCCGGCATCCCATGTGGAGTCCCGGCTGCTCCATTTCCGATCCAGCTCTCTGCCGTGGCCTGGGAAAGCAGTAGAAGATGGCCCAAGCCCTTGGGCCCCTGCACCCACATGGGAGATCCAGCAGAAGCTCCTGGCTCCTGGCTTCGGATTGAGCTTAGCTCCAGCCGTTGCGGCCATCTGGGGAGTGAACCTGTGGATGGAAGACCTCTCTCTCTCTCTCTCTCTCTCTCTGCCTCTGCCTCTCTGTAATTCTGCCTTTCAAATTAATTAATTAATTAATTAAAAAAAGAAGGGTAAGGAGGGAGCACCTGGGCTTAGTCATGAGATCCTTGGGTAATAATGAGAAAAAGATATAAAGTAGGGATTTCCATAGTGAACACTCAGTTCAGAAAACTTGTGGATGAATGGATTGAAAACTCTCAGGGGCAATGTATGATGAGAATATAAAGTAAAAAGAGACTTTCAGCTCTAATGTATGATGAGAATATAAAGTAAAAAGAGACTTTCAGCTCTAATGTTTTATGACTTCTACAGCTCTGTGGCAGCTTAGAATCTCATTGTGACTGCTCATTTGTTGAAGACAGGGACCCAACCTTGTATGTCTTTACATGCCCAACAATATATAGTGATCAATAATCTGGTAAGTAATTACTGATGTACTGATTGGCTGATGGATGCTGAACACCCCTAACTCACCCGTGACTCGATAGATTCTCATGGCTTTGAGCAAGAACTGTGCCTTTAGATTCAAGCTAATGGAGGGTAATTTATCTCCAGCACTTTGGCTTTATCCTAAAGTGCAAAGCAGCAGCTGAGGATTATGGGATGGGTCTCAGCAACAAAGGAAGGGTAGGGGCCTGTGCTAGTTGGTAAAAAGCCACCACCTGCAGTGCCAGCAGAATATGAGTAATTTACTCAATAACATTTGGAGACTACGGAGCAAGAAAAAAGTGTCCTGGAGAGTGACTTCAATACATTTCTGAAACAGCCAGCATAGTCCATGAGAGAGGATTTTTGGATGGTTTCACTGGAAGAGCTGCTTAGGTGGTCCATGAATCATTGAGGAAGATGCTGTGGGTCTACCACGAACGGCTCTGAACCAGAGGCTTATGCGTTCTTGTTACGCTTCACGCCATTGTAATGCTTCTAAAAACAGAAGATCACCTGGGTCCAAATCTGCTTGGTTGGTGATGTTCAGGACCTGGAGTGAGAAGGGGTCCGGGGAGTATGAGATTGAAATATTGGGCAGCAGCAGTCTGGTGTGGATGGCTGTCTGCTGTCTCCTCCGGCCCCTAGCACTCCTCTGCCCCCACATGTGCCAGGCCTCCTAGTAAGGTTTGTTTGGCTTTGCCATTCGATTATGAGTTCCATGATGGCAGAGTTGTTGGATGAATAAACCAGCTACCAGCTGAGCTCTGGACAGGCTATGCGGTTGTCAGTGCGTCCTCTGTAGGTTTTCTTTGCCCTTCCTAGAGCACATAGCACCCTCCTGAAGCTCCTCCAGTTCTCTGTCCTCGGGTACAGAAGCAAACCCAGAGAGGACTCAACAAATCCTTAGAGAAGGAAGCCCCCACTTCACAGATGAGAAAACCGAAGTTCAGGCCAGGAAGTAAAGCTAAGCTGAAGGTAAGCAGTGAACTCACCGCACATCTCAAGCCAGAACTCCACCTATTGCTGCATCGCACTCTGTTGCTAGGCAGCACTGCTTTGGATTTTTGGAGTTCGCTGAAATTCTAAAGCAGGTCATTTAAATTGATTGGCGCATTTGCAGCTTTCACAGAGGCGGGAGCAGAAATGGGGTGGTTAAACACTGGTTCACACGCGTCTAGATATTCTCCACTACTGCCTGTCCCCCAAGCGTATTTGTAAGAAGGCTGGGGCAGGGAGAGGAAGTATAGGAGGAGAGGAAGGAGGGGGCCACACAGTGGGAAAGTGGAGCACAGGGGGCCTCCCAAGGGCTTCCTTTCCACTCCGTGTTAATTCTCAGCAGACACTTAGTGTACTCTCGGACTCTCAGCAGACACATAGTGTACTGTCGGATTCCCTGGCCAACCTTCTTTGCTGATTATTTTGCCTGAGAAACAACGATAACAACGCATTGTGTCTCTGTGGCAAATCACTTCTACACCCACTGCTAACATGATCGTTACAAGGACTGTGTGAAGGAGTAAGGCTTGCCCAGAACCAAAGTTCCAGGCTGTAGCAGCTGTCGGCTTCCCCAGCGTCAGTGCAGAGCCCACTGGAGGCCACCTCCTTCTGCCCTTGTCTGTGCTCTTCCCATAGTCCTGGTCTCCCTGCACTCGTGTCTCTGCACTGCCTGGTTGATCCCTCTGTGTCATCGCCAGCCCTCAGCACTCCCACCCGTCTCCGCACAGCTGAGTGAGGAGTCCCTTGACTCCCAGTTCAAGTGCTACTTCCTCTCTGAAATCCCCTCTGAGCACTCTGGCCCTCCCTTGGTCCTGGTCCCAGTCTGCTCAGGTGGCCCAGGTCTTAGATGGACTGCATTGGATTTCTAGATAGCTTCTATGTGTTCATGGCTGTCTCTCTTGAGCAGGTGAATCCAACATACATTGATTTATCCAAAGAGCCTCATGTGGGACCCACCCCGTTGTCAAAACTAGTTGGTGGCCAACACTCCCCTAAGGCTATGACAATGATCAGGAGCCAAGCTGGTAAGAATCAAATGTGAAAATTGAGTCTGTGTGTCGAAAACTAACTAGCCTCAAAAGACCAGTCCCAACTGCCTACTTTGTAGGCAAACCACACCTGACAGGGAGACCCCAAATTTCATTAATATTTTCTGCAAAATCTCCATTTCCCACTACTATTTGGAAGGTAATTGATTTCTAGAAGTGCAACTCGGGAGAGGGCTGCAGGGACTAGAGGGCTGGAGAGGGGAAAGTGACTTCATAAGACTCCCCTTGATCTGTCACAAAGGCAGGTGGAAGACTCTCCAGCCACCTGGAGACGCGACGGGCTGCAGATGGACGCTCAGGTGAGTCACTCAGTCTTCAGAGGAGAGGTCATGCCTGTACTGGCATCGGATTGCCAAAGGTAAAACAGAATTTAAAACGCAGATAATCTGAACGGCTCCAAATCAAAGGTTGTGCTAGTTTATGAACTTTGAACCACGCCCGCAGAAATGGCCTGGAGTGTATTAAATTTGGAGAGGATGCCTGCAAAGAGGGAAGAGCATCATGAGTTTTCCAGGTTGTCTTCCTGTCAGTCCACTGATGGAATCAGTTACCTACTCACGCACTCAGCGATGGCACCCATCAGCGTTTCCTCTGTGCTGGACACAGAGACTGGGGACCAAACTTCCGGGACGCTACCCTTGGGCGCAAGCAGCTCCTGTTCTGGTGGATTGTTGAGGCACGGTAAGCAGAAAATAGCATTTCCATCTTCTGAAAGAAGAAATAAAATGGCACAGAGACTTGTTGATTTTCCCATGCAGTCTTTCCAATCCATGATGAAGCCTGTAAGCCGTTCTGAGAAACCTCCCCTCTGCCCTTAAACCTTGATTGTGGTCCCCGAGGAGCTGTAATTCATCCAGTAAAGGCATCGTTCTGAGCTTGGCACCTCCATCCTGAATCACAGAGCTCTTGAAGCCCAGAAAATATTGAGGGCTTGAGTTTAACTCTGCACGTCTTCACAGTTCAAGATCATGTGACCCATGGTGGCATGGAGGACAAGGCTGTGAGTTTAAGAACCAGGCATAAACAAGACAAGGTACACATCCCTGGCACCAAGAGAACTAATTGTGAGGGTCAGGAATATTCTCAAGAACCTGGCACAGTGTCAACCCTGGGTGCTGGGTAGCTCGTTCTGAAGCTTCCTGAGACTAAATGTCTCCGTCCTTCAAGCTTAATGCATGCACTCATTTCACAGACACACCCCTTCTAGCACCCTGCTCTGAAAGAAACATCTATTACTTGACATAGAGGGAAAAAAGGATGTCTCCTCCTATGTGATAATTCTGTTCTGTTCTATGAGTGACAATAGGAGAGTTAACCCTTGAAAGCCCCTCAGCCCTGACCCTTCTGTGTAGAGTGCTGCTTCTGCATTTGGAAGAGAAGGAGGTCTCTCTCTTTAAAGAATGACTATGGCAGTTTGTGCGTGGCCTTGTCCATTTCCTTTCCTGCACTGATTCTAAGGGGCACCCATGCAGCCGCCCGGATCTGACTGGTTCCGAGCTGCATTCTTATGCCTGGAGGAGGAAGGTGAGGAATCCAAGTGGGGGTGGGGGGAGCGAGCAGCTGCACTTGCTGCCGATGGCTTATTACAGAGCTGTATAATGTGATAGTTTCAAAGGCTGGTGCCTGATGGATTTGTCCTTTTCAAGTCTTCTGGAATTCATGTATAAATGTTTGGGAGGATTGCGAAGGTCGTGCTGATGAATCTCAAGTGTTCTTGTTTTGGGGGAATAAATAAGATCGTCTCTTCTTGCCTTGGTGAGCTCATCTTGTCTGTTGGCATTGTGTGGAATAAATGGGCAACACTTCCCTTCAAATTCCCTTGTGCATACCCAAATCTCTCTCTCTCTCTCTCTCTCTCTCTCTCTCTCTCTCTCTCTCTCCCTCTCTCCCTCCTTCTCTCTGCCCTACAGCCTATGTTTTAAGGAACCTCACCTAAGGACGAATTTTTAATTTTTTAAAACTTCATCTATCTGGTAACTCTCCTCAGATATATTATTTTTTTTTCATGTGACCTGAAATTATTTTATTTATTACAAGAGATATATTCTTTTTTAAAGAAAACAACAAGGCTAGAAGTGCAAAAGCTTTTCGTCCTGGTGCTAGGCGTAAAACAGGCACTCAAACTCTCAGCTAACTGAGGTCGCATCTTTGGGTGAAACCGTCCCTGCGCCATGTACAATTGGATGTCTTATTCCCCAGGGAGTGGGAGACGCCACAGGAATCTGGGGCAGGCAGTGAAGGATGGGAGATCACTTAATCAACAGACAGAAAGTGGTTCTATCCTATCTTCTGCTGTTTTAACAACATCGTAAACTTGAACGAGTTGCTTAAGTTTTTCAAGCCTCCATGACTTCGTCTGTGACATGGGGACAATACTACGGCTTTCTTTGGAGAAGTGTTGTGAGAACCAAATGGCCCAAGCACAAAAAGTGCTTAGCACAGTATCTAGGTTGTAGAACATACTCAGTAACTAACTGAGCTCTCGTTGTTACTTTTGAAAAACAATAATTAATTTGTTTGAAAGGCAGTTAACAGAGGCTGAGGCAGAGAGAGAGAGGTCTTACATCTGCTGGTTCACTCCCCCGATGGCTGCAGTGGCTGGGGCTGCGCCAATCTGAAGCCAGGAGCCAGGAGCTTCTTCTGGGTCTCCAACGCAGGTGCAGGGGCCCAAGGAGTTGGGCCATCTCCCACTGCTTTCCCAGACCATAGCAGAGAGCCGGATTGAAAGTGGAGCAGCCAGGACTCGAATCGGCGCCCGTATGAGATGCCAGCACTGCAGGTGGCAGCTTTACCCACTACACCACAGTGCCAGCCCCCCGTGATTACTCTTGTTAGACTGTCAGAGATGTCTTCTGGTGGAGTAGAAAGATCATTGGCTTAGGGAACTGCATTTAAAATATCCTTAAGAAGGTACAGGCAGTCTTTAAAAAATTCACAGCCAAGTGTGTATTGTGAAAAATTTGCACGTGGGTTTCAGAAAATTTTTCACCAAATTTTTCATTCCATATTCCACCAACTCTTGGAAGCCCTGTAGGGCTGTGCCCATCACTAATTACACATATGGTTTCTCCAGTGCTGTTTAAATGGCCCTGGAGTTAGATCCTCTTGCTCCATGAAGATTGAAGAAATAGAAAGCCAAAGTCAAAGTTGGATGAGGAGCGTGTCCTTTTAAAGCAGGCGCAGGTGGCCTTGATGGGCTTTTTCTGGAAATGCTTGAGGCTGAGTTGGGGAAAGTGAATAGGAGCGTTTTCCGAGGACAGATGTGCAGCAAGCGTCACCAGAAGAGATTGGATCATCTTTCTCTCGGGAGGCGCTTTTCTGTGAGGCATTACAGATGAGCCACAAGCAACCAGATCCATCACCTTGGCAGGATGGTTTCCCAAGGGCCCTCGAGCACGAACTGGAAGCCTAAATGGCAATCTCTACTTATCTGGGACAAATTCACAGAGAAGAAGCAAAACCAGTCCTCATAGAGTTTCAGCTTCTCATTAGGTCTGTACTGACCTCACAAACGACTTTGGAGATAGGGGAAGAGAACGTTTCTACAGACTGGATGTTGATTTCTTTCTAATGTTTCTCAATATACCTTTTTTTTAAAAAAAAAAAAACTAGAATGTTCAAGGAGTTCAAAGAGTTTCTGCAAAATGGAGTTAAAACATAATTATTTTGATGCAAAATTTTAAAAAATCCGTGCATACTTGTTTCGTAATAGACATTTCTCATGAACTTTTTGAAGATTTCTCATATGCATGGATTTAAAAATTGTTTGCATCCAAATAAACACCTTTTAATTCCGTTTTTCATGAACTTTTGGAGGTAGTCTCACACAGAGCAACCGAGTTCTTCTACATAACATTACGGTGCATACGATTTTGTGAGTTGGTACGGACTACCATACTCATTCATCAAAGGCAGTCTTTATTATTATTATTATTATTATGAGAGTGACAGAAAAAAAAAAACACAGGGGAGGAGAGAGGAAGAGAGAGAGAGAGCTCTTTTATCTGCTGGTTCACTCCTCAGGCACCTGCAGCAGCCAGGGGAGGGCCAGGCACCAAGAATTCCATTGGGGATCTCCCATGTGGGTGGCAGAAGTCCACGTCCTTGAGCCATTGTGTGCTGCCCCCCAGGGTGTACATTAGCGGGAACACTTGATTGGAAGCAGATGTGGGCCTCAATTTCAGGCACTCCAGTATGGGATGCGGGCATCTCCAGCAGCTGCTTAACCTACCTATAGTTACTTTTTATTTGTGGGGTTTTCTATCTTTGTCATCCAACTAGAATTATATGATGATATAGCTGGACAGCTATTAGAGTTCTATCTAATGAGAACCAACTTTTATTACACCTTTCCTAGGTGTCAGGTACTGTGCTGAGTGCTTTATAAATATCTTCCGTTTCATCGTTCCCGTAACCATCTGGGGTTGCTTCTACTGATCGCTCCATTTTACGGATGAGGAAATGGAGAATAAAGAGGTTAAATGACTTGCTCAGAGTCAGGCAGCCTGGCTGAAACTCAGGCACGGGGCAGCAGAAGCCAGGCCCACACTTGGCTGTGAGCTGGGTTCCGTGTGGTCCTTGCTTTTCAGATGAGAACCCTGGACTCCCAGAGGAGGATGTGAGTGAGCTCAGGGCCCTCCGGACTAGAACCCAGTTCTCTGGACTTCCAGACCCCTGCCCTTTCCACCGTATACCTGCTGTTGCAGAGCTCCTGTATCCTTCCGGGACTTTCCTTCCTTACTCCTTACATCACAGTGCATACTTGTTCTTAATTGAAAATTAAATTTTTATGTAAACTGCTTTTTAAATGGCACAATGAGTGTTTTTCCATTCCTGTTCTTCTAGCCACATTCTCTTGGGGAGATCTAAACTGTCCAAGTTGTTAGATTCATAAAGTTCACTTTGAATCCATGGGAACTTTTCTGGAGTCCTCAAATCATGGCTTCGACGCATCAGCTTCCCCTGGGACTAAAGAACCATACACTCCAATCGCACGGGCTTTAGACTCTTGTCCCCTCAGAAAGCAGGACTGTGGGGCTGGCATTGTGGTGCAGGGGGTTAAACCACTGCTTGCGGTGCTAGCATCCCATACCAGAGTGCTGGTTTGAGTCCTGGATTCTCCACTTCGGATCCAACTTCTTGCTAATACCCCCTGGGAAAGCAGCAGAAGATGGCCCGAGGACTTGGGCCCCTGCCACCCACGTGGGAGACCCGGGCGGAGTTCCTGCCCAGCCAGGAAGTTGCAGTCATTTGGGGAGTGAACCAGAAGATAAAAGGTGTTCCTCTCTCTGAAGCTCTGTCATTCAAATAATGTTGAGATATATATATATATATGTGTGTGTGTGTGTGTGTGTATACATAGTTTTATATATGAATATATAAAATATATTATATTTAAGAAATAAAAAAATATATTTTTAAAAAGCAGTACTTCATTCCTTGCCCATATTGGAGCCTAAATGAAGACCATGATTAGATAAAAATTGCACCAGATTTTAATTAAATATTTAATTTTATTAAGGCTTATTTTCAGCTCGTTTCTTCTAGATCTATCCCTGGTAGATCCTCAAATACAGCAAATATCTCCTGTTTGGTTGTTTTCAGATCTAGCTAGCTCTTTGGATCCCAAGAGGAGAGTAATGGATGAAGCCTGCTCTGTGAGTATGGCACTCTTTATTTGCTTTCTGGATGAACTCACATTACAAGAAGATTCTGGAATGGTTGTTAATTACCCCTGTGATCTAAATTTATTGCTCTGGGGAATTGATATGTTCTATCCTTTAGATAATGTTAATTTTATTCTTTCGTGAGCTGAACCTCGTGTTCTCAAAAAGCTGTAAGATGTAATTTATTTCCCCAACTTGCCTTCTCAATATTAATTCTATTGAAAAATGATTAAATAGATTATGTAAATCATGGCCATTGCATCCACTTTTAAAGGTTAATCCTGCCATCATGTAGCCAGATCATTAATTTAAATTCGTTTCCAAGCACGAAGCCAAGGTGGAATGGGTGGAAGTGCCCGATTATGGAGGTCACCCTGTGCCTGCCTGTGATAAAAATAAAGCTTGGAGAACAAAACTTCCTTCGGGCCATTGAAGGGCCCAGTGCATCACTGGAGTAGAGCAACACCTGATCCAGAATTTTAAGAGCTAGAATACTGACAGATCCTCTTCATGTTGGAGTTTTCTGGGCATGGTTGGTTCTAAAGACTCTGGAACAGCCCCGCTGCTTCAAACAGAAAACTGTCCACACTTTCCCCAAATCGTGATGAGGAGAGGCCACATCAGATTTTGCACTGCTTCATCTGTTGCTTGCACTACACTTGGGCATACCCCCTGCTTCTTCACCCCGACCCCAACCCTCATCCTGGGTTGGTACAGGGCTCCTGGGCCCTAGCTGGCCCTTAGAATGCTTCAAGGTTTCATCTCTTCACTGATGGATCCTCCTTACTCAAGGGCGGGGCTGGGTGATGTCAAGCCTGAAGCTTGTTCAATTTTGTGAGCCTCCTTTAAGAGGTGGGGTAAGATGGGAGAGGAGGGTAGAGGGAGGTTAGATAGCTGGTACCACAGCACGAGTAGGCAGGAGGAATACGTTCTACTGTTCTACAACACAGTGGGCTGACTGTGCTTCACAATAACCTATTATATATTGGGTGAATGGACAGAGGAGAGGGCGCCAAGCATAGAGTCAGGACGGGGACCGAGAAATGTTGATCCCTTGATTTGATGGATACACAATGTGTACTGTTGTTGAAATGCCACATCGTACTCCTTAGACACATGAATTATTGAATGATACCCAACGTTTAAAAAGTAAAGGAGTATAAAAAGGTAAATTTAAAATTGGATTCAAAATCAGCATGTATTTGGAATGCCAAATACATATAGGCTGACAAGTCCTATAAACATCACAAAAGCCATCCAGGTAACAATATTTTTAGTTTTTCATTTCCCAACACAGCTTTATTATATAATTTTCCTAATTTTGGGGCTGCCTACTCTTCGGTTACTTCTTCCTGTGACAATGATTTTGTAATATCTTCTGTAATGAGAATGGGAAGATAATCAGTCTTTAGCATAGATCATCAGAATTTGTTTCTTATTACTGCTAGTCTGATTGAATGAAAGATATCAACTTCCGATGCAGACATACTTGCTGTCCTTATTATTGTTTCGGATTTGGGCCCTACAGACATAAGGATTCTGATAAATTCTATCCCCTGCAATTCCCATCTAAAAAGGATATATTTTCAAGGGAGTTTATAACTGTTTAGATTGCATCATGAAATATATGTGAGATCTTCAAAAAGTTCGTGGAAAACTTGTATTATGAGAAAGCTATGTATGGATTTCCCAAAACTCTTTTGCACCACAATAAACTCGCCTTTCAATGTCACTTTGCCACCAGCTGTTTGATGGACCCTCAGCTTCCTGACCACACAGAGCTTCAGTTTTGATGAGAACCAAATCTGCGACTTCAGCTTCGCTCATCTGATGATTGGAATTTTCCTGGAGTAGCTTGGCTCCAGAGCTTTCAAATCTAATCTGTGCTCTGCTGTCCAGAGGCTTTCTTGCCTGTCCCTGGAGAATCCGTTCATATCTTGATGTGACCTGTGGCCCTGGATCTTCCTCTTGTGACTCTGGGTGCGTCAGCACAGTCAACAGTGGGCAAATCCCAGGAAGCCATTCTTGCATTGGAATGACATGTGGAAATAATTAAAACTGTGCAAATATATCCCATGAAACCCAAGCTAGCTCTATTTCCAACTCAAAGTCTCCTTGGCTGGACTCCCATGATGTCCATAGACATCCCAGAGAGGGGAAGTTGGAGTGAAAAGTCATCAACTTCAAGAATTATAGTTCAGACATATTTTTTCAAGACACACAATCCCAGTTAAACAGGAGGACTAAGTGGTGCAATCTATGGCCCAACATGTTGACTAGAGTTAGTCATCATGGTTGTATTCTAGAAAATTCCTAGGAGAATAGATTTTTAGATATTCTTACCACAAATGGATGACAACTATATGAAATAATGCATATGCTAATTAGCTTGATGTCACCATCTGCAATGTATACATGTTTCAAAACTAATTTTGCCAATCATATGAGTACACTGTCAGTGCCCTCCGGATGCCCTTGGGAAAGGACATTTGGGAATGAGGGGGCCTCAGACTTTGTCTTCACAGTTTGCTTCTGTTTCTCAGAGGTGTCCAGGATTTCCTGTCTTCTTCCAACTGCTGGCACCTAAGTCTACTCAACAACTTTATTTTTTTTAAGATTTATTTATTCACTTGAGAGGTAGAATTACTGACACAGAGAGGGAGAGACAGAAAGGTCTTCCATCCGCTGGTTCACTTCCCAAATGGCCAATATGGAGCCAGGAACTTCTTCTGGGTCTCCCACGTGAGTACAGAAGCCCAAACACTTGGGCCATCTTCTGCTACTTTCCCAGGCCATAAGCAGAGAGCTGGATCAGAAGAGGAGCAACTGGGACACAAACTGGCACTCATATGGGATTCCGGCACCACAGGTCGGAGGCTTAGCTTATAGTGCCACAGCCCTGGCCCCAACTCAGTAACTTCAGCCCAGTTGTTTCTACCTGCTTGAACTCATTTCTTTCTGACTTCTCTCTTGAATCAGTTTTCCAGTTTTCACTTCCTGCCTGGGAACCTTCCATCCTCCCTAACCATCTAGAACATTCCAAAGCATCCTCCAATCTTCCACCTCCCCCAGAAGCAGACAACCATTGCCTACATGCACAGCATCTGTGGCTTGGGACTATTGCAGGCATGGTGACCACCATCACGGGCCCTGCAAGGCGGTCACTGGAATATTCATCTGTGGGAGATAAAGATCTCTGGGCCTAGCTGGGTGCCTCTAGCTGGGACCCAGGAGACTGCTATGCACCTGCTGTTTGGGCTTCTGACTATGTGGGGCTCCCGGGAGGGAAGGGCTGCTATAAGCCTGTGCCCTTGTCGACTGTAACCCATCCACAACATTGTTCAGCCACGAACATTGTGTTTCCCCTCAGCTTGTGCAGCCTCCTTCATACTAGAGCAGGGAGATCTCTGGGTAGAAAAACTGTACTACTATAGCTCCTTGTTGTCTCAAAAGATCATTTCTTTCCCCCGGCTTTCCCTGTTTCTAGACTCGTGATCTTCCTCTCTTCCAAATTTCTTTTTTTTTTTTTTAATTTATTTGACAGGTAGAGTTATAGACAGTGAGAGAGACAGAGAGGACAGAGAGAAAGGTCTTCCTTCCGTTGGTTCACTCCCCAGATGGCGTTATGGCTAGCGCTGTGCCGATCCAAAGCCAGGAGCCAGGTGCTTCCTCCTGGTCTCCCATGTGGGTGCAGGGCCCAAGCACTTGGGCAATCCTCTGCTGCCTTCCCGGGCCACAGCAGAGAGCTGGACTGGAAGAGGAGCAGCCAGGACCAGAACCCGGTGTCCATATGGGATGCCGGTGCCACAGGCTGAGGATTAACCAAGTGAGCCACGGCACCGGCCCCCCTCTCTTCCAAATTTCAATCATTTTAGGAGTCAGGTCACAGAATACAAAGAACATAACTTAGAAGTCAAATGGGGCAGGTGTTTGGCACAGTGGTTAAGTTGCTGATTGGGATGCTCAGATCCTTTATCAGCAGAGTCCCTGGGTTCAAGCCCTGGCTCCACTTCCAGTCCAGCTTCCTGTCCATGCACATCCTGGGAGGCAGCAGTGAGGGCTCCAGCGGTTGGGTCCCTGGTATCCCCGTGGGAGACCCAGATGGAGCTCCTGGCTCCTGGCTTCTACTTGACCCAGCCCTGGCTATTGAGGGCATTTGGGGAGTGAACCAGTGGATGGAAGATACTCTTGCTCTCTCCCTCCCGCTTTTGTTCTCTGTCACTCTGCCTTTCAAATATATACATCTATATATATAAAACCTTTCCAAAAGAAGTCAAATAGACCCATTCTCTCATGGGCTATGTGTCCTTAGGTAAGTTATTTAGCATCTCCCAAGCTCCAACTTCCTGGTCTATCTCACTGAAATAGTAATAGTATGAGAATGGCATGTGATGAATGTAAGTTTCACATGACAGTGTCTGGTAGTGGGTGGTTGGTCATAAAAGAAGAGAGTGGTGATGAAGCTAAAATCCCAGGGTGCTTTGGGGGAATGCTCTCCCCAGGGTGCCTCCTTCTGTAACTTTCAGAGGTCGGCTCCCACACTCCCACACTGCCACCTCCTCTTCCTGTGTGCATCTGTGAAGGGTCTAAAGTCCTTCTATGGCCTTGCGAGTCCAAAATGGATTGCAACTGTAGCTTGGAACTCTGAACAGTTTTGGGGTCTAGGCAGCAGGCAGAATTCTGCCAGCCCAGGACTGCAGGCTCTGATTCCATGGCATAGATATTCGCTTCTTTTAGCCTTAGAAGTTGATATTATTGTTAACAGGCCTGCTGGTGACAGCACAAACATCAGCATTGTCTGCTGGATGAGACAGCACAGAATATTCAGCACGTCTTGTCTCCCAGGAAATGTTCCAAGGATTCAAATGCAAATGAGCACAGAGTCAGCCTGTACTTATTTGCATTTGCTCTGGGTGAACTTGTTTTTTTCCTCCCAAATTCACATTATGTGCAAATATGATACTAAAATGAATTTGCCAAAGTGATTTCTCTCCTTTTCCACTCTGTCCCCATTGACTGCTGTTGCAAAGCCTCCTTCCCAAACTCACTCTCGCACTGTGTTATTTAATTTTGTGCTTATAGCCCAAGTTTCCCTCAGTGTGCTGCCTCCAGCTCATCCCCACCTGTCCCAGCTCCCACGGGCGGGCTCCTTCTCGCCTGGGCATTCTCGCAGCTCTTGTTTCGGGTTCTTCCTCCACCCTGACCCCCCTCACCCAGGACAGACAAAAAGCACATGGGATGCAGCTGACTTCAGACCACGTGGAGATCCAGAAGAGCTGCAAACCCCGAGAAGCAGAGGCCTACCTTGTGCAGTGTGGATACTTAGCTAAAAACCCAGCAGACATCAAAGCAGAGCTTGGTGTCTGCTCACAGCTGAGGCACACTGTGTCAACAGCACCCAGACCAAGCAATAGAATGTTAGAACATTACTACAACCTCAGTGTCTCCTCCCCTCTCCCCCTTTTAGTCATTATCCTCTTCCCAGGGGAACCACTATCCTACTTCTAGACCATAATATTGCCTAATAGCTAACTCAGCATTAATAGGGGTCACAAAAAGTTCCTGGGAAATGTGTACTATGTAAAAACTGTGAGTTTCAACATGTTTTGCATCAAGATAAGCTTGCATTTAAAAATGTTTTTATTTATTGGAGAGGCAGAGAGAGACAGAGAGCATGAGCTCCTACCCACTGGTTCACCCCTCAAATGTCCGTAACAGCTGAGATTGGTCTAGAGTGAGAACCAGGAACCAGGAAATCAATCCAGCTCTTCCACATGGGTGGCAGGGATCCAACTAATTGAGCCATCACCTCCTGCCTCCTAGAGGGTGCATTTAGCAGGAAGCTGGAATCAGGACACGGAGCTGGGAATCAAACCCAGGTACTCTTATGTGGGTGGGACAGAGGCATCTTAACCACTAGGCCAAGTGCCTGCTCCCCAAGCTCATCTTTTAATTTCATTTTTCCGTGAACCCCTTGAGGCAGTGCCTGATAGCTATTTCTTCTTTGTCGCTTGCCCTTCGTGGTAGTAATGGCTTCTAACATTGCTAGTCTCTAGATATCTTCCATTTCTGGTTTGTTCCTTTAAATCCTGCCACATGCCTGTGAATAGTTTTTCATAAAATCTTTCCATTTGAACCCTCTGAATGATACACAGCCTCAAACCAAAAAAACAACAATCCTGAACAAGGTATCCCAATTCCGAGCTTCAGCCAAAAAAAATATATATTCATTTAGTCCCAGCTTTGGGGCTGGGGATATAGTGGATCCTGTTAGAATTTTTGTTCACTGTTGTAGTCTGATATTGCAGAGAACAAGAGTACTGCCCAGTGTGTTCTCTGCAGTAAGACGTGTGCCCTTTTCTGCCTGCCCTACGTCTTGGGACTCTCCTTCCCACACTCCCTGTGATTGTAGGTTCTGCAAATTGAGGGTTCTCATTGTCTCTGCATGGAGGCAGGCACACATCAGTCTGACTGATAAGATGACTCAGGAACTGTGAGTGGTCCAGGGTCAGACTCAAGGCTAATCAGAATCCTCCACTGATGGACATGTTGGCAGACCGACCCTAAGGGCTGAGCAAGCTGGAAGCTGCCTGCATCCATCACAAAGAGCAAAGACTTCCAGGCCAAGGTGAATGAGGAATGGGGAGAGATGAGCGCCCTTGCCTCTGTTTTCTTGAATCCCAGACTCCGGCATTAATCTACCCTTGGATTCTCATTCATGTGAATCAATACTTTCCCTGTTTTAAGAAACAGCTGGGGAAGGTGTTTGTCCTACTTGTTAAGTTGCCGGTTAAGATACCTGTGTCCCACACTGGAGCGCCTGGGTTTGACTCCCAGTTCCGGCTTCCCACTAATGCAGGCTCTACGAGGCCGTGGTGATAGCTCAAGTAGTTGAGTTCCAGCCGCCCATGTGGGAGACCAGGACTGAGTTCCCAGCTGAAGCTTTGGACAGGTGCAGCCCCAGCAGGCATTTGGGGACTGTACCAGTGGACAAGCCCTCTGTCTGTCCCTCTCGTCTTTGTGACTGTCAAATAAGTATATGTGTAAAATAAAGAGCTGGTTGTGTTTCAATCACTGCGAAGAGAAAAGGTCTCAGCTAATTCTCCTACCTTCAAGAATAACTAATGCCAGTCAATACAAGGAGGAATGTTGTCTTTCTCCTTAAGGCTTCAGGAGAGAGTGCACACACTGATGTGTCCTTTGAATAGAGAAAGTCTTGCTTATATAGATCTCCAAATCCCTCCTGGGGCGATTTCAGTAAGCTTCTTTTGTTCTTTTTCCCAATGAATGTGCAAAGTAGCTGGTTACCATCTTCCAAGGAGTAATCTTTGCTACTCTGTGGAACACAATTGTACACAATTAATGGGTTACCCAAGGCCAATTTCCTCAGGCTAAGAATTCGTCCAACTTAAGTCTTTCTCAAAAACAATTCTTTTATCAGTATGCTTGCCTGTGAATTTTCATTTTTGAATCTTCTCATTTGATCGGGAAATGTGGAGGGAGACTCTGGAAATTTGTGCAGGTTGTCATTTAAAAAAAAACACTTTGACTGTAAAAAATACTATTACTGACTAAATACATGTGGTTTAAGTACATAAGGCATGAGAATCATGCAGAAAAAACACAAAGATGTATATTTGCAAACCCCTTGTGGTTCAGTTTGAAGTAGTTCAATGGCAGATGGCCATTTCCTGGGATGCAGTGAATGGTTGGACTGGACCATCCCCATCAATGCATTGTCAAGTTGAAGAGGGAGGTAGGGGACCCACCATGCCGAGTATTCTTGCTTGGGGATCAGACTTGTTTGCTTCCAGACTAGAATACTTCAACAAGTTCATGGAGTGTAGAATTAGAAGATAAGTTAACTCTGGGGCAAAATATTTTTGAAATGCATGCATATGAGGGAGTATCCAAAAAGTTCATGAAAATGCATATTATTGTCAGTTTGGAAGGTGGACTTGAGCCTACGTGTATGAAAGGGACCCACGAGAAAAGACAAGAGTGGGAAGGAAGGGAGCAGCCTTGGAAGCAACGCAGCATTGATTCCCGGATGACTTTGTAGGTGGCCCCAGCCTTCCCCTCTGCAGGCATCCCAGCAGAACCTACCCAGTCTGATAATGCTAGGTCATACGACCTTGGAAGGAATTTCATCCAGAAAGTCTTTTGTCCGGAAGAAGGGGGATGGAGAAGGAGAATAGCAGGAAGAAGTGGATCCTGTTCCCATAGAAACCCCAGTCTGAATGTAGACTGGGCACTCTGTCGGACTCTTCTGTCAGAAATACTACCTCAGGAAACCTTGCTACCTTGCCTACTGCTACTCTTTGGAATTCTATGGGACCATGAGGACTTCTAGTCCAGCACCTCCATTAATTGTACGATAAATGTGTGCATTATGGAGGGTGGCCTTAGGGCATTTGGTAAAGTTTCCTAGGAAAGGGGATATAAGCACCCCAGCTTCACCCAGAGATGTAAATCATCTACCTGGGAAATCATCTCGGACCATAGAAAACTCACCCAGACTGGGGAAATACCGCAGTTACAATATGCTTCTTGGATGATAGAGCGTACTGCAATGGGTAACCTCTGGCTGGCCTGCCTGCCGCTCCCTTGCAAGCATAGAGTAGCATCACTGTAACTGAGAAGGGACTGCTACAGGTGTGTCCTTCAGCAGACAGCCGGATCGCTGCGGCCATCAGCCCCTACCTGTCGGCTGTTCACTGCACCTAGCTCTGCTCTCTCTCTCTCTTCTGCTGAATTCTTTCACTACCTGCAATGTCAGCCTCTGGTCTCTTCCCCTCAGCCTGCATTTTTGTGCATGAAAATAAACATCTTCTCATTCCCTTTTCCATGGATTTTATGAAGTCTCGTTGTAAGCATTTAGAGAATCAGACCAAAGGGGCTGACATTTCTGGGAACAAGTCTCATACCAGGGAGCCTTCATTAAAGAGGCGGAGCTATCGATTTCCTTAAAGAAAGAGCTCTGTTAAAGGGCTATTTTTGACCTTAATGAATATGTTATTATTAAAAAAAAAATCTTTTGGATTAGACCCAAGGACTTACCAAGAGATTGTCATCCTCTTTGTTTAACCTAGGAACATGAGACACAAATGCTTTAAGTAGAAAACCTGAGAAGTTTAAAAAGAAGTCTTCTCTTGATATAATAACGTTGGGAATAATTACCTTTCAATTTGCTTTAATGACTTTTAAACATCCGCACATTTTCAGAAACTCCAAGATAACGTGGCTCGGGGGGACTGTGAGGAGGAGGGTGGGTTGGGGGGCTGGCTCCTGAAATGAGCTGTTACTTCTGATAGCCAGCAACAGGCTTGCATGGATGTCCACAAACCACTTAGCAAAAGCTCAATTCTCCCATGGCCTTCTCCCCATGTCCCTCTTATCTAACATCAACATATAATTCAATCAAAGGTTGGACTCATTTAGTTGATTAAACTCCCGGCACTAGCTTAAAGAACACTATCTATTTTTGGTTAGCTAAGCTATTTCGAGGCAAATGGAACATTCGGAAAAGTGGTTCATGAACATTACCTGGGAGTTTTAAGAGAATACCAACATCCTGATCCCACTCCCGGAAGTTCTGTTTGAATGGGCATGGGTGGGAAGGCAGCAGCTTTTATTTCTTAAAGATCTGTGTAACTTCAACCTGCAGCTAAGGTTCAGAGTCAGTAATTTAGAAACTGAACGAAATCACAGCTGTCCGTAAGCAGGTCGCCAGGAAGCAGTGTGTTCCCGTGGGAAGGACCCAGCATCCAGAGTAGCCCTGTCGCTACTCCTTGTCCACTGTTTGGACTTGATCACTGCACCTGGACTTTCTGTGTGTGTCACTTCTTTACCGGTAAAACTGGTAAAATGTTCTGGTACAGGAGACACCCTTCAGCGGAAAATCCGCTACTAATGTGGCTTTGACTCTGCCTGAAAAAAAACTTATTTTCTCCCGTCCTCTTATTTTTCCTCCTCCTCCCTCTTCCCTGTGCCAAATAGGCAACCAATTCGACACTGATCCTGGAGATGCTGAATTTCCTGAGTGTACACGAAGGCTCTGAAAGCCATGCTGAGTTTGCAGTGCAGGGATCAGGAGCCCAGGCACCTGTTACTTCCAGGCTTGGCTGCAAACACCGGAAGCATTGTAAGTATTGTAAGTATTGTCTGGGGTCTGAGTCTCGCTTTTCTACCAAGGAACTGTGTTACTGTCTCTGTGACTATGGGAAAAATGATGAATTAGCTCGGGGCCCCTCCCTTCCTTCATTTGTAAATGGGTTCAGGCTAGAAGATCTCTCCCCTCTCTGCTAACAGCATGAGTCTGTGATCTTTGAAAAGCCCACAGGGTCCACACCAGACATGCTTGCAATTTCCCTGTTTATAGGAGAAAGCATTTCCCAAGCAGCTTCTGCAACTGATGTGGGCATGGGGAATGCTAATTTCACTCCAGGCTCTTGCATTCTAAGTGTAGACACCTATAAGATGCAAAGGTGATAAAGTGAAGAGACATACATGCGTGAGCGTGTGTTGCCCTACATGGAGAAATACCTATTCAGTGGGCAATGGGCCAGAGGATTGCTCAAAGGAAGGAGGGCTGGGGGAGGGAAGAGAGACAGGGCACTGGGGCAGCACCTCCAGCAGGGGTCAGCCCCCCTACCATGTGTTGGTCTCTTTTATTATGAGGTAGGGGGTGGTACCTCTGCAGGCATAAAGTACTACGTGGCACCTCCACAAGTTCCATGTGGAACCTAAGATCCACATTTTCATGGTGCCCCCCCTTAGGTCCTGGGTGAGGCCGATGCCTCCAGGAAAGGGGTCATTTTGATTGATAAATGGGAGGATAGGATTACACACGGGGGTTGCAACATCCAGCTCAGTGGACCCACACTATCTTCCTGCCTATGCATCCCACATCACAAAGAGGAGGAACAGAGTGGGTATTTTCCCTCGGGGCAAGCCAGCTATTCTGCAATTAAGAGGAACAGGGGTTTGCCTGTGCTGGTTTTTGGCTTAGGTACCTGAGTCTCCCAGCCACTCTCGGTGGACTGTATGGACTTGGTGATATAGGATTGCTAGGGTAGCATCACGGAGCTGAAGGTGCCAGCAAGCCACGAGCCCCCGCCCCGTGTGTAATATTACCTACCTGCTTGTTAATCAGAGCGGTCCCATTCCCAGTAGAGTACGTCTCCTTTACCTGGGACCTGGGCGGGGAGGCAGCAGGCAAATTGCCACTCCCCTTTTGACCCCATAAAAGAGAGTGGCAACTGGAGAGGCCCCTCCTCTCTCTGCAGACCCGGTGAGAGGAGGTGCTGAAGGCGCCCACTCGCTCTTGTCCTCCCCCACCTCTTTGCTCCTTCTGGCCCATTCCATCCCTCACCTAAGCCCAGGTGTGTGTGTGCTTTCTCACCTCTTGAATAAAGTGTATCATTTTGTGCACCCTATATGGTCCTGTACTTAGAATGCTTCTGCAGGTTGAAGGCAAGGGCCTGGAATGAAAAGGAGATACCACCTCACCCTCTTCATTGGGATCGGCCGCAGCGTCAGCCTCAGACCACATCAGAACCTCCAGGGACTGAGCTGTGTGGTTGCCAGCGAAGGCTGTTTTCTAGAATCCACAGGGCGCATGGAATAAAATTACCCACACGTGATGCAGCCTGAAATTGCTGGTTGGACTGTTAAAGGCTTTGCCGGGTCCTAGTTTTCAAAGGAGCACGCATCAGAACCAGAGGGAGCGCTGGTTCAGTCCCGGATGCCTGGGCCCCAGCCTCAGGGTCTCTGATCGAGGAGGTCTGGGATGGAGCTTGAGACTTTGCTCTGCTAGCAAGTTCCCAGGTGGTGCAGGTGATGCTGGGGTTCTCAGGGTCACCTCATTCGAACTACTACACTGTATCTGACTCCGTAGACCTCTGTGATGCTAAGAGGCACCGGAAGTACTGCTAAAATATCAATTCACACTTCTCCCTGGTGGAGAGCCTGAAACCCAGGCTGCTCTGGTCATCCAGGGCTGTGTGGACAGCTCTGACTCGGTCAACTACCTGTCAGTTGCATCAGCATCCCTGGGGAGACGTTCACAATCTAGTGATACCAGGGACCTGTTCCCAGAGACTCTGATTCTAAAGACAGGCTGGGCGGGTTGCAGTCACAGAGCTTCTTGGGTGATTCTGATGTGTAGACACATTTTTCTCATTTTGTAGGAGAGGACCCCAGAGAGGGCAAGGCTGACGTGGTGCTAATGTTAGGTAGGAAAGTGGACATTAGCCTGTGTGGATGAAAGTGATGTGGGCAATGAATATATCCAGGTTCTTGCCTCCCATGGAGATGGAACTACTAAGTGGAGACTGGTGTTGTGTACAAATGGGAATAGAATGTATTTGACAGTGAGGGAGTGAAGACTCATGCATGAGTGTGGGCTGCCCGCACAGCGAAACACCCAAGGTGAGTGGGCCAGAGTTGCCTGTAAAGGAAAGAAAGAAAAAAACGAAAACCGGCTGAGACTGGTTCGCGGTGCAAAAAGAGAGAAAATGAGAGCAGTGCTTTTAAGCGAGGTCCACGGTGCGTAGGGAGCTCCCTCCTGCCTTCCGCCTCTTTTTATAAAGAAGGGAGTTGTATAGCAATTGGATACAAGGATGACTTGGGTCTGAGCGTGCGCTCTGGTTCCAGATGCGACAGGAGCACCCTGGCTAGGTGGGTGTATCAAATGACAGTTAAAGAGATAGGACTAATTTCAGCGGTAGGAGAGTTCCAACTCACCTAAGCTTTAATTAGTCGCATGGTATCAAAAGAGGCTGAAGGAGAAGACAAGAAAATCCTGAGGGAAGACAGGTAGCAGCCTTGCCAGCAGCCCAGCATTTGCACATCAAAGTCCTGCCCAGGTCCCAGTAACTGTGCAGGTGGTCCCAGCCTGGCTCCAGGGAGAATCTTCCTGGCCTGACCCCCAGGGGGCTGCCCCCTGCTGATAACACGGAGTGATACGGCCAGCGGAGGAGAAGCCCTCCATCCAGAAGAGGGAGGGGAAAAGAGGAATGGTGGGAAGGAGTGGCCCCATACCCCTATAGAGCCCAGGGTGCGAGCAGACTGCACACTCTCTCAGCTCCTTCTGAGGAGGGGTCCTGGCTGCACGACCTCACTGAATTTTACTCTCTTGCTTCCTGCTGCTCTCTATCTCACTTCTGACATTCTTTTCTTTTTTAAAGATTTATTTTATTTATTTGAAAGGCAGAGTTACAGAGAGAGGTAGAGACAGAGAGAGAGGTCTTCCATCCGCTGGGTCACTCCCCAGATGGCCGCAACAGCCGGAGCTGTGCCGATCAAAAGCCAGGAGCTTCCTCCGGGTCTCCCGCATGGGTGCAGGGGCCCAAGGACCTGGGCCATCTTCTACTGCTTTCCCAGGCCATAGCGGAGAGCTGGATTGGAAGAGGAGCAGCCGGGACTAGAACCAGTGCCCATATGGGATGCTGGTGCTTCAGGCCAGGGCTTTAACCCACCGCGCCATAGCGCTGGCCCTGAAATTCTTTTCTTCCAAGAAGACACTGACCTCCATTCCAGCCATCTCCGCTAACACTGCTGCCTTCATGGCCTGACTCCGTGCTCAGTCCACACTGACATATTCTATCTTGTCTGGCTGGTCAGAAGCAATGGATTTCTCTGTCATTGACTTTCTGATGGAGATGCCCAAGGAACTGGAACTGTAATAAATTCCAACCCCAATTCTCTGACACCGGCTGGCTGTCCCACAATTCAGTTCTGCCACCAACCACACAGAGTTTAAGGTCAAAGTCTCCCACAAGACCATCCTTACTTCAGATGCCAACTGCAAGTGGGGTCCTGAGAACACCCACACTTCCATCTAGTGTAGCTGCAGGTCCTGGGCTTCCTGTAACCCTTTCAAGTTCACACTTCGTGAGACCAACACAAAGAACTCAGGAACGTGCTGTGCTTCCAGTGACTTGCTTTCTTATAAGGGACACACAACTGACCAGCCAGGAGAAAGAAACACAGGGCCAAGTCTGGAAGGGTCTGCAGTGTCCGTGGAGCTGGGGTGTACCACCCTCCTGGTCCATCAATGTGCTCGACAGCCAGGAAGTCCCTCTGAGCGTCACTGTCCAGAGTTGCATGTGGGGGTCACTATGCAGGCATGATCAATCCAGTCATGGATCACGTTTTTGTGAGTCTGTATTTGAATCTTTACTGCAGGTTCTTGCCCCCACAGAGGTAAGAATTCTAAGCAGAGACACGAAGACAGAGCCCAAGCAAGAGCAGGATTTATTTGAAAGACAGAGAGTGAGCATACACATTCACATGTACGTCTGTGCAGCCCCACATGCAGAGATGCCCATTAGGAGTGGGCCAGAGAGCTGCCTGTGAAGAAGAAAGATGGGGGGAGGCCAGAGGAGGATCCGGAAATACCAGCCAGAGGCCAAGAGCAAACGAAGGGCCCCTCCCACCATCTCAGGCTCTTTTATGACCCAGGCATTGGTGTCCTAATGAATATGCAAACGGGGTGCAGTTTAGCATATATAAGGCTCTCCAGAGGTTTCAAGGCGCCTCCACATGGAGTTTAACTTCCACATGGCCATCATGGTGTCTTCTCCTTCCTGGTCCCAGATGAGACACAGGTGCTTCATGGGAAAGTAGGCATACTAGATTGACAGGGAATGGGCTAGAGAGAGAGAGAGAGAGAGAGAGAGAGAGAAAGATCTTCCATCCACTGGTTTATTCCCCAATGACCACAACAGCCAGGGCAGGACCAGTCCAGGCCAAAGCCAGGAGCTTCATCTTGGTCTCCCATGTGGGTAGCAGGGGCCCACGTGCTTGGGCCATCTTCCACTGCTTTCCCCAGGCCATTAGCAGGGAGCTGGATCAGAAGAGGAGCAGTCAGGACACAAACTGGCACTCATTTGGGATGCTGGTGTTGCAGTTGGCAGCTTTACTGCTACGCCACAACCCTGGCCCCACAATCCAGCAGATTCTAATGCAGACTGCACACTGCTCCTCTCGTTATAGACATGTGCCTTTTGTTTTCATAGAAACAGCTGTGGGTTTCCAATTCTGCTTAGCCCCCACCCCCCCACCTCATCCTGAGCAATGTGTTTCTGAGTGCACACAGGAGAGTCGGCTTCTGGCCAGCCAGATCCCAGCTGTATCCTGCTCTTTCCAAGCAACGCAGTTCAGAGAGACATACATCTTGCTTAATAACACCTAATTGTATTTATTGCATTACAACTTTCAAGCTACTTGTACATTTCTCATAGGCAGGGAAGCGTAATAGTAACTCCCAGATTCTTCATTCAGCAAATGATGTGCTCAGCACTCTTCTAGCTGCCAAGAGACAAAGGGGACTGACACTTGGTGGCTGTGCCCATCAGGTCGGGGAACCCCTGTTCAGGAAAAAGGGAGTGATGTGCTCAAAGCCGTGCAAGTCTTCTGGATCTTTCGTCTGCAGTTTTCTCCTGCGGGGAGTTAGGAGCAGGAGTCTTTTGCTAGAAGGTCTCTAGGCCAGGCTGACAACACGCAGGTGCGCCAAGGGCACTGGTCAAGGACATGGTGAGTGTTTCTTTAGCATGCTCTGGTTCAAGGTGGCCCTGCTCCTCGCCTTAGCGTCCTGTGGCTGTTGTAAAAAAAAAAAAAAAAAAAAAAAAAAAAAACTACCATAAACTCAGCAATTTGAAACAGCAGAAATTTGGGATCCAGCATTGTGGCAAAGTGGGAAAACCTGCTGCTTGCAACACCAGCATCCCATGTGGGCATTGGTTTATCTTGGCTGCTCCACTTCGGACTGCACCTGGGAAAACAGCAGAGGATGGCCCAAATGCTTGGGCCCCTGCACCCACGTTTGAGACCTAGAAGAGGCTGCTGGCTCCTGGATCTGGACCAGTCCAGTTCCAACCAGTGAGGCTCTTTGGGGAGTGAACCAATGCCTGGCAGATCCCTCTCTCTTTCTCTTTCTCTCACTCTGTCTTTCAAATCAATCAATCAACCTTAAAAAAATAAGTAACAGAAATTTGGTTTCTCACAGCTCTGGAGACCAGAAGTTTGAAATGAGTAGCATTGGGCTGAAGTCAAGGTTCCCACAGTGATGTAGGTGGCAGGTGCATTAATTTGATTCCAGGTTCTTTCCTCACAGAGACAAACATTCTGCATGAAGACATTTGCACAGGCTCACAAATACAAACAAGGTTTACCTAACAGAGAAAGCCCACATCAGTGTGGGCTGCCACACACCAAGAGATACCCAGTATCAGTGGGCCAGAGGATCACCTGGAGGGAGGGAGGGGAGACTTGGCTGCCTTGCAAACAAGTGAGCGAGAACCCACTCCCCCTAAGGTTGGCCTCTTATGAGGTAGGGGGTAGTCCCTTTACTGGCATGAAGCCACCTGGGAATTTGGTGTCACCTCCACCAGTTCCATATGGGGGTTAGGAGCCAGATTTTCATGGTGTCCCCCGCTGAGGTCCCAGAGGAAGCAAGAGTGCCCTGGGAAAGGGGACATTTTGATTGACAAATAGGACAGTGGTATTATTTTTGGGGGCTTGTGGAGACTTCCAGCTCACACTGACCTAAAGTAGCTACCTAGTTCTGCCTCGACAGAGGGCTGTGTTTCCTGCAGGGGCCTCTGGGAGTGGCTTCCCTCTGTCTTGCAGCGTGGGGCAGGCGGCAGCTGCCGCACGCCTTGGCTTATGGCCGCATCGCCACAGTCAGCAGTGCCAGCATCCTAGATTTTTGCCCTTCTCTTCTCCCCACCACCTTCTGAGTGTGTACATGTGACTTTCCCTCTGCTCTTTCACAAGGGCACGCACCATGGCCTTCAGAGCCCATGGATAACCCAGGATAATGTCCCCCTCTGCCAGGGCCTCTTCTCCTGGAAAGAGACATCCACAAGATTGAAGGAAGAAACATTTCTCGGTCCACTCGACCCCTGCCAACCACAGCACAGAAGAGGTTGTGGGTGTTGATCTCTGGATCTTGAAAGGAGCTCCGGTCAGAGGCCAGAACACTGGACTTGGAAGGGGAAGTGGAAAATGTAGCCCCAGAGGCTCAGAGCACCAAGGGCAGCGGCTCACAGCTTTCTTGTACAGTTAGGAGCCCCGGGAGGATCCGGACCCCTGATCCCCACTTCTCCAGTCTTGCACTCTCTGCATATTCCACTGAGATCAGGAACGGGCACACACAGGCCCCCCAGTCTCTGCTCTCCCTCCCCTCTGGGCCAGTCTGGCCTCCTTCCCTGAGGTGCAGATGTGAGGGCTGGGGTAGGGAGGGTGGGCAGGAGGACCCGCCCTGGCCTGGGGCGAGCAGACCCCGCCCATCTGGCAGCAGAGCAGAACCTCTGTCTGGTCCCAGGGGGATGAAGGTCAGTGCCAAGCCCCCCCCCCCCCCCCCCCCGCCCTGTGGTCCTGGGCAGAGCTGCCACGGGACTTCTCTGGGAGAGGATTCACAGTCTCCGGGAAGCCCGCCCGCACTGCCAGGGCTGATGAGAGGCCCGAGCACGGGCACTGCGGCCTCTCATTAGAGCCCCTGCAAGGTGAGGGCTCTGAGGCTGCAGGAACACAGGAGCCTTTGAAGTGGAAATTCTCGGCTGCTGCAGAGTCCTGTGTGTGTGTGTGTGTGTGTGCGTGAGGGAGAGAGAGAGAGAGAGAGAGAGAGAGAGAGAGAGAGAGAGAGAGAGAGAGAGAGAAAGGAAATTTCCTCCCAGGGACCAGTTAGCTGGAAACTCTGCAAGTTGCAGGTTATACAGCGTAACCAGCACCGGGCTTGCCTGAAAAGACCCAGACAGCTGAAATAACCCCCAGTGGGCTTCCCCAAACTAGCGCCCCCTGCTGCTGCGGGCTGCTGACAGACCAGCCTTTCCCTGGGGCACCCGTGCCCCAGGAAGCCTGGGCGTGGACCTGAATTTGCCCGTGTGCCAGCTCTCCAACCAGGTGGCAAATCTTAGCGGTCTGATCTCGAATGCATCTCTCATCAGTGCCTCCCGTTTCATCGTCACTGCTCTGTCCCCATCTCTCACGTACAGCTCAGGTCGGCATTTTAATTGCAAAGCGTAGATGGTGACTTCAGGAGCTAAGAGCCACGGGATGTAGGGTTGCAGCTCTGGAAGCTGGAAAAGACGAGGAAGCAGTCTCGCCTAGGGCCACTCAGATGTTAGCCTGGTGAAATGGATTCGGGTCTCTTCGCTCCAGATTGGAAAGAGAGTCAGTATGTGTTGATCTAAGCCTCGAGCTTGGGGTGATTAATGATGGCAGCCACAGGACACTAATGCATGTTGTTTCCAACCTTGGAGAATTACAAATGTTTTCTATCTCTTACCTCTCAACGGGCAACCTACCCCAACCTCTCCTGTAGGTCCCACAGAGCCACTCCATGCTCCAGAGCTTTTGATGACTACCCTCGTGTGAAAAAGGAAATCCAAATTCTCTTTTAAAGGATATTTATTTATTTATTTATTTGAAAGTAAGAGTTACAAAGAGAGGGAGAGATCTTCCACCTGCTGGTTCAATGGCCAGGACTGGGCCAGGCCAAAGTGAGGAGCCAGGAGCCTCCTCCGGGTCTCCCACATGGGTGCAGGGGCCCACACACTCGGGCCATTTTCTACTGCTTTCCCAGGCACAGGAGCTGCTTAGAGGGACTAATGCTTCCCAAGGTTTCCTGCATGTGAAACGCCAGTCTTGATCCCTCTAAGCAGAGGGTGCCTCCAGCTCCAGTTCAGATGGGGTCTCTGCCAATAAAGCCCCTCTTGGCCCGCAGCCCCTGCCCTGCATGAAGCCACGAAGTCACCTCTGAACATGCGCTCTGTTGAGGTGGATTCGTTCTGAGAGGAGGAGCGTGGTGGGGGCAAGAGGCGTGGAGTCACCACACAGACCCCTGGAGTCGGGTGAAAGTGGGCCAGAGGCGAGCAGCCCGCAGACTCGTTTATTTCAGTTGGTACAGCAGCTTACATAGCCAAGGCAGCCAATCCGGTCAAAGGGCGGTCTATGCCCTAACCAATCACAGCCTGTTGCCAGGCAGATTCCACTGTCATGTGGTTTCCAAAGCCATCCAATCACAGCCTGTTGCCAGGCAGACTCCATTGCCAGGTGGGTTTAGAAGCCATTCCTGAGTAACTGATGCTGGCTTGCCAGCGGCCATCTTGGCATGGCCTTCTCATTCCACCCCAGTGCTCTTTGTATCCCTCTCATTCCAAGTGTCAACTCCACCTTGCGTTTGAGTTGTACATTGAGATGAGGGTACTTCAGAAAGTCCCTGTGAGATAGAATGAGAAAATATTAGGGAGGAAGTTAGAAATTAGTTTCGGTGTGTGGGAGGGGCCTAAGGGAAACAAAGCACCTGCCGAGAGGACCACAGCTACCTTGGAAGTAACCCAGTATTTTATACCACGAAATGCTGCCCGTACTCCAATACAGACTGGGCGGCCCCAGCCTTCTAGGGAGGAAGGCACCCTAGGAGAATCCCCTCTGCTGTGCTCCAGGTGGGCTACCCAGTCTGATAGCATTGACAATAAAACCTTGTGAGGAATTTTACCTGTTTCACACCTGGCAAACCCTGTCTCCAGGAGAAAGGAGCAGGGAGGAGAAATGGCGCGGGAAGAACTGGACTCCATTCCCTTATAAGCCCCAGTTAGTCCTGTCCTGGTATGCCTGGCTGGCCTGTCAGGTGTATTTCAGCTCTCAGCCCTCAGTTCTTCGCTGAGCTGCCTGTCTGGCCTGCTGGGTATATTCTCTCCATTAAAAGATGTAACCTTGCTTATCCCGGTCTGCACGGCTGGGCACTCTCTCAGATCTGTCTGGAGAGGTGCCCATTTGTTCTGATGGATGCCCTGCCCCGCCAAACCTTGCTTCCTTTGCTTACCACTCCTCTCTGTCTCACGCCTGAATTATTTCTTGTGTAAAGACAAGAACCTCTATTCCAGCCATCTCTGCTAACAAAAAGATGAGCTTATTTTTTTGGTGCAAAAAGTTTTTGAAATTCATGTGCAATTTTTTTTTACAATGTACATTTTCCATGAGCTTTTTTCAGACTCTTCATATTGTGGTGGGGAAGACCCTCGGCTAGGCGTGGTCCAAGTTCTTGTCTCCACGCCTGGAAGAATCCAAGTAGGCGACATAGATGGAGGTGAGCAGGAAAGCCAGCCTTATTTAAAGGCAAAGGGAAAGCACACACTCAGATGGGAGTGTGGGCAAGCTCAGGACAGAGAGTGAGCTGCAATTTACCAGATTCGGGGTGGTACCTGGGGCAGGGCTCAATTGACTGATCGAAGGAGCTGGCGTTTAGGGCAGGGCTTGAGGCTCACCCACTTCCACTCCTCCATTTTGGAACTCTGAGCAGTGTCACGGCATGTGGCCCACACGGGGCTGTGATGCAAGTGTTGGATTCTAGGGAGTGTCACGGCGTCAGATGCATGATGGGAAGTGAGGTTCAAGTGCATGATGGGAGCAGGTATGCTGAACTTGCTGCAGCTCAGGCGCTGGCAGTCCTCAGCTCCTCTCTGCTCGCTGGCTACCTGCTCATATCAATAGGAGGTGCCTGGCTCTTACGTAACTTGTTGACTGTTTTGTTCATTAAATATTTGTTCAGTTGAGTTGAAATGGGAACTACGCTATAGAACAAGGTCTCCTTCATGCTGGTGTTATACCCATGATAAGTTGGAGACATCAAAGGTTTTAACAACCCAACATGGACTTGGAGAAGGAAGTCAGATAAACTAGCTGGGCTTCAGTTAGCCTTCCAGTGTTTCGGACCTTGCCCTAATGCACTGTGTTGGACCATTAGAGATTCAGGAATAAATATGATGGTGATTCGTGAGAAAAAAAAACCACTCAGCTATTATTAGCTGACCTCAAACTCACTAGAGATCCCGTTGCTGAAAATACTAAGGCTTCTTCCCAGGGAGCATTTTAGGAAGTTGGTTTGGAAGTGGGGCAGGAACTCAAACCCAGGCACTTCGAAAGGGGATGCTGGCGTCCCAAGTGGCATCTCAGCTGCTACGCCAAGTACCTGCTCCGGATTCCTGTCCTTTAGAAGACCCGGATGGGTCAAAGTCTCTGCTCATAAGCATTTCCCCATCGCTGAGGCGGAAGCAGTGATGGCCAGTCCCACTGGCTGGGGGGAGGAGCTGACGTTGTAGAGAGTAGCCCAGGGTAGGGATAACGACCTTCTGTTCTCCTGGGCTGCCATTTCCAGTTTCAGAGATTTACTGCTGCTTCCTCAATTAACAAAGCCATCGAAAGGCCGGGCTCAGGCAGATGACCTGGAGGAAAGCCTCATTTTTCAGCCTTAAGGCTCTTTGTTTGTCTTGTGCCTGCTCTCATTAACCCCTGAGAGTGAAAGCAGACTGGTCAATTTCATTTTCTGATGATCTGGTTTATGGCATCGTTAAAATTAATAGAGCGCTCTTGTCAGCACGTAACAAGCGGGCCACATGGAGGCAGTCATGCCCCTGGAAAAGCACTGGTGACAGGGTGCGTTCTCCCTGGAGCCTCAGCCTGGAGCCTCAGCTGGGATGGCTGTGCAGGTACTATGGTCCTACCTGTGTTCAGTCCCATCGTCCTAGGTAGAAGGCACTGCAGGGCTGCAGCAGTGCCAGGAGACAGGAGACAGAGGGAGAGAGTAGAACAATTTGCATATTTATTTTTTTTGGATTAAAAAGGAAGCAGAGACTTTTTTGTTTGGGCTAATGAAAATGTTCTGGAAACGGACGGTGGTGATGGTTGCATAACGTTGTTTTTTTGTTTGTTTGTTTTTTTTTTTTTCAGATAGAGTGAGACAGTGAGAGAGAGAGAGACAGAGAGAAAGGTCTTCCTTCCGTTGGTTCACCCCCCAAATGGCTGCCAGGAGCCAGGTACTTCTTCCTGGTCTCCGACGCGGGTGCAGGTGCCCAAGCACTTGGGCCATCCTCCACTGCCTTCCTGGGGCAACAGTAGAGAGCTGGAGTGGAAGGGGAGCAGCTGGGACTAGAACCCGGTGCCCATATGGGATGCCAGCGCTGCAGGCGGAGGATTAACCAAGTGAGCCACGGCGCCTGCCCCTGCATAACATTGTTGAATGTACTTAATGTCACTGAAGTGAGCTCTTAAATATGGCTAAAATATGGCATAGTGGGTTAAGCTGCTGCCTGCAACACTAACATTGCATATGGGCGCCAGTTTGTGTCCCAGTTGTTCCACTTCTGATCCAGTTCCCTGGTGATACACCTGGGAAAATGGAGGATGGCCCAACTGTGTGAGCCCCTGCATTCATGTGGGGCCCAAGGACCTGGGCCATCTTCTACTGCTTTCCCAGGCCATAGCAGAGAGCTGGATTGGAAGAGGAGCAGCCGGGACTCAAACCAGTGCCCATATGGGATGCCAGCACTTCAGGCCAGGGCTTTAACCCACTGCACCACAGTGCCAGCCCCAAGGTCCATATACTTTGAGACAAAGCTGGACTAGGTATAGGTTTTGGATTTCAGGGCAGAATCACGGCACTCTGCTATATTTGGGCCTGTGAATGCCTTTGCCACCCAGAGATCAGTGGAATCTCAGACGAGGCCAGCGTGGTCTCCTTGTCTGATTGTTACCAAATGCCTTGTCCCTGTCCCTGACTCCCAATCATAATGACCGGGACCAGGTTTGAAGGTAAAGGAAAGAGAAAGTTGAATCTGTCAGCTGATGAGGGGGTAGCAGACTTCTCTCTCAAGAGCTACTGCCCTACCAAATGAGGCTGCTTTGAGGCTCTTAAGGAGGCTACAAGGAAGGGGAGCCAAGAACAAGAGGACAAAGGAGAGAGGCAGCTGCATGGTGGCCTCTGGTCAAGTGATGGGGGCTGGCTGGAGTCACAGCGGTTCTCCGGTCTGGTTACGCGTTCAGCTCAGGTCCAGATTCCTAGCTGGTCAACATGCCGGACTCTTCAGGGAGTTTTTATGATGGTCAAGTGGCCTTCAGTCTGGGGGCTACCTGCAGGTGGTAGCTACATTGTGACCTGGACCTGGACTCTCCCTGCCCAGACCTGGAATTCCTCTAAGTGAAATCCCTGGAGAAAATACTGGCCACCACGGTGTCATCCTTTGGAGAAGCAAATGGCCTGCTGAGTCTGGTGCTTAGAATCATGTAGGGCCAGCTGTGCCACTGCTTCAGTCCAGAGAGTTCAAGTGTGGGAGGGTGGGTAGGGGGCTGGGGCCCGATGGGATCCAACATCTGGATTCAAGGTCACCCGTGCAGAGCCTGTCACGTGCAGCCTTTGGTCAGACACCTCTGCCATCCTGGCTCCTAGCTTAGAAAAGCTAGAAGCCTTTGTGGCTTCTTCTCACGCATCTCCTCAGAGGGACCCTCAGACATGGACAGGAACGCTACTCTACATGAGGTTTCACACACACACACACACACACATATCTTCAAAGCATCCTCCACCAATCTCCAGCTCTACATTGGATTTCTTTTCTTTTCTTTTCTTTTTTTTTTTTTTTTTTTTTTGCCAGGCAGAGTTAGACAGTGAGAGAGAGAGAGAGACAGAGAGAAAGGTCTTCCTTCCATTAGTTCACTCCCCCAATGGCTGCTATGCCAGGAGCCAGGTGCTTCCTCCTGGTCTCCCATGCGGGTGCAGGGCCCAAGGACCTGGGCCATCCTCCACTGCCTTCCCGGGCCACAGCAGAGAGCTGGACTGGAAGAGGAGCAACCGGGACTACTACCCGGCACCCCAAACGGGACTAGAACCCAGGGAGCCGGTGCCGCAGGCGGAGGATTAGCCTAGTGAGCCATGGCACGTGGCACATGGCCTCCACATTGGATTTCGATTAGGTCCTTTTAATCTCCCAGGAAGACTTCTGTAGGTTCAGACATTTCAGATCAATTCACATTTTCTGCTTGCATGAAATTACATATGGAAGTGCAGTCACCGGCCCGGCTCCCAGAGTCTCCCCCGACGGCTGGGGGAGAGCCCCACCCTCACAGGTCGTGAGGTGCAGGTGGAGTTTTGTTGATCACCTGCGCCGAGGATTTATGACTGCTGTGTTACATTTCCAGTCACTGTATTCTCAGTGACAGCCTCCAGCCCTGAGCTAAGGACAACTTCTTTATTCACACTGTGAAAATGATAGCAAGTAAAGGGCAGGAATTTTTTTTTTTTAATCTCACTTTTAGTGTGTTCAAAATGAAAATTTATGAAAATAAGACCTTTAAAGTGCTTCCTTTCGCTGTTCATTTGGGAAGCTATTTCACAGATGGTCTATCGACACCCTGAAAGTCTGAAATCTTTCATCTGTAGCTTTAGAAGAAAGAGGTGAGCGCAGGCAACCAGAGAAAGCAGCGCTCTGAAGGCAAAGCTGAGGGTGGGCCCAGGAATGCAAACTGTACGACTCGCTCTTGCCTTAAATATGCCTGGTCAGTTCCTACCTGGTGGGGGGACCATGTTTGGGTTCAGAATGGAGATTGCATGGGGTGGCCTTCTATTAGGGCAGAGGCGATTCCTTGGGAGCCGCACAGAACTGCGAGATTGGGAAGTCCCAGCCCTTCGTTAAAAACCACACCTACACAAGAAAAGAGAAAGGTGGACTTTTCGCTTTTACAAAGTCCTGGCTGGTGTGGGTTGATCCGGGTGTTTCCGGTGTCTTGGAATATGACCTTACTGGGACACAGGGTCATTGCCAATGTAATGAGTTAAAATGAGGTCATGCCAGAATAGGGTGAGCCTCTAATCCAACATCAGTGGTGTCCTTACAGAAAAGGGGAAAACTGGATACTGAGACAGACACAGAGAGAGGGCAGACAAGGTGAATACATGGGGGTGGGGGACATCATTGAGATGCAACACCAAATGTCACCCCAAACCCTCAGAAGCTGGAGGAGCGGGGAGCCGTCCTGCTCTCATGGCCCCCAGAAGGAACCTACTCTGTGGGCACCTCGATTTTGGACTTGCAGCCTCCAGAGCTGCGAGACGCTAGGTTTCAGCTCCTTGTTTGTGGTGCTTTGTAGTGCCAGCAAACACCGGGTCACAATGGAAACATTCAGGGCAGTGCATCCTTCCTGCAAAAGCATGGCAAGTGTCATATGTAAAGGTGCACTTTTATTTTCAAATAATTTAGGAGAAGAAATGGTTCTTTTATTTATTTATTTTTTAAAGATTTATTTATTATTTGAAAGGCAGAGTAACAGAGAGGCAGAGGTAGAGACAGAGATATTCTATCCACTGGTTCACTTCCCAGTTGGCTGCCAATGGCCGGAACTGAGCTGATCTGAAGCCAGGAGCTTCTTCCAGGTCTCCCACGTGGGTGCAGGGGTCCAAAGACTTGGGCCATCTTCTATTGCTTTCCCAGGCCATAGCAGAGAACTGGATTGGAAGTGGAGCAGCCAGGACTCAAACTGACACCCATATGGGATGCCGGCACTGCAGGCGGCGGCTTTACCCACTACACCACAGTGCCGGACCCAGGAAAGTTTCTTAATACCTGACTTCTATCCTATTGCTCATATACGCTCCTCATGTAACTTCTTATGTCATTCACAGTCTTTGGCTTTTCTCCTGGCTTCTTTGCTTGGGATTCCTTGAAAACTTTCAAGATTTGAGAACCATGGCATCTGTCTTATCACCTTAAAGAATCACATCCAAGGTTCCTTGTGACCTACATCACCTTGGGCCTCCATATCTTCCCCCTCTCTCCCTGCCTTGACGGTCTCCTTGTGTATCTCTTGGCAAGGCAGAAAGTTCCTGATTACTTCCACGGGCAGCCGATGAGGTCCCAGGTGTCCTACACGGGCTGATGCAGTTCTTTGGACTGCACCAGGGGTGGGGAGGTGTCGGGCAGCAGGCACCTGCGCTTTCCTAGCTGTGCATCATCACATCGCGCCTTCTGGGCAGACACGGCGGATTCCCCTGCCTGCCCCATTTCCAGATCTCAGACTCTCACTCTGTCCTAAGACTGGCTGCTCTTGCATTTAACCCTCACAATCTGATCCCAGGTGCCTTCAGTGTCTCATTTCTCTTTCTCTCCCAAATTATGTTGATGGTGAGCAAAGTCAAAATTTTATATTCATGACTTTGCATTTCTATATTTATACCTGCTCACTGAATATTCACTAAATGTACATAGATATGGAAATGAAAAGTAATGAAGACAACAACTTTAAATTTTAAATGGGCACCTGTTTAGGCTAGTGGGTTTGTTCCAGTGCTCGGTCTGGTGAGCCCCACTCCAGGATTGCTAGGGCCGGAATCTCCTGTGTTAAAGACATGGATGATGCTCCAGAGTCTGTGGGCACCTAGGCTGTGATGGTCCCAACTCAGTTCTCCGGCAAACAGAGTCACAAGTCAGTTCTAAAAGCATGGAATAGTTATTCAGATGTCTGTTTAAGTCTGTTGATGAGACATCAAAGTGGAAGGGCAAGGCACTGAGCCACACAGCCACGCACTATCCAGCTCTCCTGGAGACAGGCCTTTTCCTTCTTTTCTCCCTCTGTCTTGCAGAGCACAACAAGTGCACAGCGTTTCAAAGAGCAAGCAGCCTGCCCCACCGCTCCTAGTTATTCACATCTGTGGATGTTTCCGACCTCTCAATCTCCGGCTGACATTATGATCATGGAGGCTAACTTAGCCTCTCCTGGACTGTTTCATATGTTGTTCACTCTGGTTTAGATCAGCGGTCTTCAAACATGTTACAGATTCATTCATTTATTTATTTGCACTTGATCTTAGCCAAAAGGCCGAGAAGCGATCATCATTTATTTGTTTGCAAAACAGAGAGCCAGATAGCAGATGGACAGAGCTAGAGCTTCTGTCCACCTATTCACTCTCCAAATGCCCAAAGTGGTCCTGGGCCAGCGCCTGAAGCTGGGAGCCAGGAACTCAATCCAAGTCTCCCGTGTAGGTGGCAGGGGTCTTCACTACTTGAGATGTAACTCTTGCAGGGAGTTGGAGTCAGGAGCTAGAGCCAGGAATTAAACCCAGATACTCTTAACTGGTATTTTTTTTTTAAAGATTTTATTTATTTGAAAGATGGAGTTGCAGAGGGGGATAGATACAGAGAGAGAGACGGAGAGATGGAGAAAAGTCTTCCAACTGCTGGTTCACTCCTCAAATGGTCACAACGGCCAGAACTGAGCCAATCTGAAATCAAGAGCCAGGAGCTTTTTCTGGGTTTCCCACATGGGTGCCGGAGCCCAAGCACTTGAGCCATCTTCCACTGCTTTCCCAGGCCATCAACAAGGAGCTGATCGGAAGTAGAGCAGCTGGGACTTGAACCAGCGCCCATATAGATGCTGATGCTGTAGGCCGGGGCTTTAACCCATTGAGCCATAGCACCGACATCTTAACTGGTATCTTAACCACTTAGCAAAACCCCTGCCCCCCTCAATATTTCTGATTGTATACAGTTGTCTTTGTGAATTTTGTGCCGCTCTAATGGAATACCTGAGAATGGGTAGTTAATAATGGTTATAAATGTGAGAAATTTTTTTCTCAGAGTTTAGAGACTGAGAAGTTCAAGACCAAGAAGCCAGCTCTTGGCAAGGACCTTCTTGTTGCTTCATTCCAGGGCAGAGGAGAAGGGCATGATGGGAGCAAGGCAAACGCACCCCTTAATAACAAACCTCTAATCATTACATAGTGCCCTTCTTCATCTCTCTTCACAGGGGTTATGCAACATACCAAAAACAGTAGCAGCTTTATATACCAGCAGTGGTCTCATTGAAAGCAAACAAGAAACCCCATTTACATCAGCTACCGAGAAATCAAATATTTAGGAGTAAATTTAATCAAAGGAATGAAAGATCTCTACAGTGAAAATTATACAATATTGATGAAAGAAATCATCAAGGACTCAAAAAAATGGAAAGATATTCCTTGCTCATGGATTGGAAAAATTAATATCTTTATCTATACTGCTTAAAGAAATCTATAGATTGCTATTAAAATACCAATGACGTTCTTTACAGAATTAGAAAAAAGCAGTGCTAAAATTCATCCTGATTCATAAAAGACCCATAGTAACCAAAGCGATCCTGAGAGAAAAAAAAATCAAGCTGTGGGCATCACAATATCTAATTTTAAAGCACACCACAAAGCCTGTAGTCACAAGAAAACTGGCACCTAGGTAACAGAATAGAGAGCCAGGAAATTCATCCACGTACATAAAGCCAACTGATTTTTGACAAAGGTGCCAGGAACAAACAGTGGGGAGAGGACACTCCTTTCAATAAATGGTGCTGGCAAAACTGGATGGATATATGTGGAAGAATGAATTCAGATCCCTACCACTCAACATACACAGAAATCAACTACAGATGGTAAAAGACCTACATGTAAGACTGGCAACTACGAAAGTGCTAAAAGAAAACATAGGGGAAACACTTCGTGATACTGGTGCAGGTGATAATATCTCGGGTAAGACACCCAAAGTACAGGAACCAAAAGCAAAACTAGACAAATGGGATTCTATCCAACTCACACACTCCTCTGCACAACAGAGGAATCTATAAGAGTGAAGAGAATTCAGACGGAATGGGAGAAAACGTTTTCAAGCTACTGATTCAACAAAGGGTTAGCAAAGGGGGCTGAGGGGACAACACTGGGCCAGCACTGTGATGTAGCTGGTTCAGCTGCTGCCTGGGATGCTGGCATCCCATGTGGGCCCCAGTTTGAGTCCTGGCTGCTCCACTTCTGATCCAGCTCCCCGCTAATGTAACTGGGAAGGCAGCAAAGATGGCCCAAGTTCTTTGGATCCCTGCGTTCATGTGAGAGACCTGGATAAAGATCTTGGCTCTTGGCCATACCCTAGCTGTTGCAGCCATCCGGGAAGTGAACGAGTGGATGGAAGATCTCTCTCTCTCTTTCTCACTCTCTCTCTCTATCTTTCTCTAACTCTGCCTTTCAAATCAGTTAAACAAATCTTTAAAACAAGCAGATGGGCAAAGGACCTGAATAGACAGTTTTCAAAAGAAGAAATACAAATGGCCAACAAATATATGAAAAAGTGTTCAATATCACTGGTCACCAGGGAAATACAAATCAAAACCACAATGAGATGTCATCACTCACCCCTGTTAGAATGGCTATTGTCAAAAAGATAATAACAAATGCTGGTGAGGATGTGGAGAAAGGCGGGTTCTTATATATGTTAATAGGAAGGTAAATTAGTACAGTTACTGTGGAAAACAGTGTGAAGATTTCTCAAAAACCTAGGAAAAGAGCTGTCATATGATCCAGCAATCCCATTGGGCATATACCCAAAAGACATGAATTCATTGTGTTAGCATTGTTCACAATTCCACAATATGGGATCAACCAAGGGTTGGTTTTGACAAGTGCATAAAGAAAATGTGGAAGACGCTATGGAATGCTATTCAGCCATGAGAAGAATAAAATCTCATCCTATACAGCAAAATGGATGCAACTGGGGGACATCATGTTGAATGAAATAAGAGAAACAGAAAGGCAGATACCGCATGCTCGCCCTCATAGATGGGGACTAAAATTAAGTTAAATAACAACTCAATTTGAACACAAAATGTTGATATCCAGAGGCTGGGAGGGTTGAGAAGGTTGAAAGTAATTTGCATAAAAAAGTGGGAGAAGCTGAGTGTGGCTTATTAATTGGGATAAACTTACTAATTTGAGATATTAATAATGGGGTAAGTAGGGTGATGGGCATATGAGAACTCTTTGTATTACTATCTCACAATTTTTGCTTTGTAAACTGAAAACTATTGTAAAATAAAATGTTAAAAATTGATGGCTTTCACAGAGCAAAAGCTTTTAACTTAAATAAAGCCCAATTTATTTTTATAAAAAGTAACAAACCCATTGCCATGATGATGGCATTGCTCTATTGATGAAGGCAGGGCCCTTGTGGCCTAATTGCCTTTTAAGTTCCCACCTCTCAGCACTGTTACCATGGCAATTACACTGCAACTTGAATCTTGGAGGGGACAAACATTGAAACTCTAAAACTTGGCAGGTGCTGTGGCTCAACAGGCTAATCCTCTGCCTTGCCCAGCCGGCACACCGGGTTCTAGTCCCAGTCGGGGCGCCGGATTCTGTCCCAGCTGCCCCTCTTCCAGGCCAGCTCTCTGCTATGGCCCGGGAAGGCAGTGGAGAATGGCCCAAGTGCTTGGGCCCTGCACCCGCATGGGAGACCAGGAGAAGCACCTGGCTCCTGCCATTGGATCAGCGTGGTGCGCTGGCCGCAGTGCGCCAGCCGCGGCGGCCATTGGAGGGTGAACCAACGGCAAAAGGAAGACCTTTCTCTCTGTCTCTCTCTCTCACTGTCCACTCTGCCTGTCAAAAAAAAAAAAAAAAAAAAAGAAGAAAGAAACTCTAAAACTTGAAAACCAGAGAGAGAGAGATATTGGAAGTTTCAAAATATTTATGCGCTATTGATATACATATTTTATCTATTATAAGATGTACATAGAAGAAATTTTTAAAATATGACAGGGGTCATATAGCTGTGCACATATTTTAAAATCCTTTAACAAAACTTTGCTCTCATTATCAAACTTACTACTAATAGGAGTGGTATGATAAAATATGCTTTATTATTTTAGAATATATTGGTTTAATACTTGAGATCCAGCAACCCACATTCGAGTTTTTTTTTAAAGATATATTTATTTTTACTTGAAAGTCAGAGTTACACAGAGAGAGAGAGGAGAAAGAGAGAGAGAGAGAGAGAGAGAGAGGTCTTCCATCCAATGGTTCACTCCCCAATTGGCCACAATGGCTGGAGCTGTGCCCATCCGAAGCCAGGTCTCCCATGTGGGTGCAAGTCCTTGGGCCATCTTCTGCTGCTTTCCCAGGCCACAGCAGAGAGATGGACAGGAAGTGGAGCAACAGGGACTAGAATCCAGTGCCCATATGGGACGCCGGCGCTTACAGGCCAGGGCGTTAACCCGCTGAGCCACAGCACCGGCTCCACATTCAGGACTTACATTCAGTTTGTCCCCCCCCCACCCACCTCCTTCCTTCCAGGCTGTCGTCTTTGGCTTTTTTGCTTACTGCAGCTGAAAAGTCCCCTCAAGAACGATGTGCAGGTCCTGGTGGCACAAGTGTCCCCTCAGGGGCTCCTCTTCATCTCCCCACCCCCGCCCCGGTCATGGAGAGGCTTTTGTTTAAACTTGGCTGTGACTGTCGTCTCCTCTGCTGCTCTTCCTGATGGGCCACAAGATATTTCATTTTTATACTTCTAACACATAGGTTCAAAACTCACTGAAACTCGAAGAATTTTCATGGATTTTTGATAGTTTATTTAGGTGTACTGATATTAGAGTTTTTATAGATGACAGATTTTTTTTCAGGTTAAAACCAAGTCACATATTTAAAATGAAATCACATATTGGACATATTTCCAAAAATCTACTTTCCAAATTGTTCTTTTCAGAGTCTGCATTTCTTCTGACGGTACCTTTTCACAGGTTGGTCAGGTTCTTTTAGATTCTGATAGATCATTTCTTTTTTTAAATATTTTAAAATTTTTTTTAAATATTTTTTAAAAAATTTAAAAAAAATTTTTTTAAATAAATTAAAAAATTTTTTTTTAACACAGAGTTCATTCAGTGAACAGGAGAAATGAAAAAGCTTCCATTTTTTTCTAGAATTCTCTGTGTTTGCATTATTATTATCTTCAATTGGCTGTTGGGTCTATTGGGACATTTTCTAGGCCAGAGTTTCCTTTTAAAGACATGGGTAGCTCCTTGAAGGAATTGTTTTAAACACTTAATCATTTTTGTGAAGATTAGTTAAATCTGGATGACGTGACCTGCAAGTCTTCTTATTCATCTTAACCAGGAGCAGTTCTACTGCAACATTTTCCTTCCTTTTCCTTTTAGTGTTACTGTATTTATCTGAAGGAGAGAGGGAGAGAGGGAGAAAGAGAGAGAGAGAGAGAGAGAGAGAGATCTTCCATCCATTTGTTCATTCCCCAAATGGCTGTAATGGCTGGGGCTGAGCCAGGCCAAAGCCAGGAGTCTGGAACTCCATCTGGGTCTCTCACGTGGGTAGCAGGGGACCAAGCACGTAGGCCATCTTCTGCTTTCCTAGGCACATTAGCAGGGAGCTGGATAAAGAAGTGGAGCAGCTAAGAATCGAACCAGAGCTTATATGGGATGCTGGCGTCACAGGTGGCAGCTTAACCCACTGTACCACAGTGCAGCCCCTGCAATATTTTCTAATAGATTGACAGCTCACCAACTTCCTTGAATAAAGAATCTTCACTCTTAAGATCCTGGGAACTTCACGGGGATCCCATGACTGTGTTTGGAACAGCTAGACTAAATGAGACTGCCAATTTCAATCTTTCAACTAATATCATTTAAGTTAAACTTTTAGGCAAAATATAAATGGAAGTTTAACATTTTCTTTTGCATACCAGTGGAGCAGTGCTAGCCATTTTCCTTTGGAGATTATTGAGCAAAGTCAAGGTTGATTGGAAAAGCTAGGGAATCTTTTAATACTTAAAGATTATTTTTTAAAAATTGGAAAAAGTTGTATATTTATGGTATGCAGCACAACATATGTGTTACCTCACATAAATATTTAACGCTTTTATTAGGCTCTGCTGTATTGTTTGTGATAGCTTTGGGACACACAAAGGCAATGCAGACCAGCACTGCATTGCCAAGGCAATACATCCAGGTCCCCTCTGGGATTGTGCAGTGCTGGGGCCAACTCTGTAACAGTACTCGAATCCCTGAGTCCTTGCTTCATTTTTGTGAAGCTGTGCTATCCCTTTGTGTGGCTTCAGTAGAGCGTCTCTGGACAAGCAGAATACCCAATAGCAAACAAGTTACCAAGTCTATCGAAGGCGTTGCTTAGGATTTCTTTTTAGTCAATTCAAAAATAGCTGTTGGAAGCACCATTTTTGCAGGGTACATGAAAGTAATGTTCAAATTATCTCTGATGATTCCTCAACCATGATTCAGCAAAGCAAAGCAAAACACACAAATGTCCCTATTTCCCATAGTCCTGGAAATATCATAGCTATTGTTGAGGTTGCAACAAGTTTTGTTCTTCAAAAAAACAAAAATCACATTCAGAAAGGATAATTCACTTCCTTTTTTCAGCACACGTATATCTATTTTTAAAAGTTATTATTAGTAGTATTTGGGGAACAGAGGGAGAGAGGGAAAACAAGAGAGAAAGACACACACACACACACACACAGTAATCCCATCCAGTTGTTCACTCTCCAAATGCCCTCAACAGCTAGGGTTGGGCCATACCAAAACTGGGAGCTGGGGACTCGATCCAAGTCTTTTATGTGGTTGGCAGGGGTTCAATTACTTGAGCCATCACTGCTGCATCCCAGGGTTTGCATTGGCAGGAAACCGGAATGAGGAGCCAGAGCCGGGAATTGAACCAAAGCACTCCAATGTAGGCTGCTGGTGTCTTAACCAGCATCCTTACTGCTGGGCCTTTGCTTTTGACTCATATGCCAAGGAATACAAAAAGTTCTTTGGTCTTGTTGGGGTCTTAAACCTGAGACTGGCCCCTGACCAGCAGTGAACAGTACAAGCACTCCCCGACAAGGCGAATGGGAAAGGTAAGGTCGACGGGTCAAGAACATTGCAAGCACCCGTGAGTTCTGTCGAAGTAGGAACTACTTTATTGAGGAAGTGTACAAGCTTATAAGGCTTACAAAAGACATGCGCAGTAGGGGAGCCAATCAGCAAAAATGTCATGCAGGCATGGGTGGACCACACACAGGGGCATCTTAAACAAGGTATAGGGATCACACACTGTCCACGTGTCCGGAACCAAAGCGAACCAATCCCTGCTGGTGGTCTGATCTTATGTAGCTTAACCGCAGCAGCTGCAGACACGCCCCTCGAACATCCACTAGGCACCATATTGTAATGGAGGTTTTAGGCAACACCCAATAGTTCTTTGGTCAATTTCCTTTGCCAGAGTGAGTTGATCGATATCAGTAGCTTTTAGCACTTTGTATGATATGAATTGTGAGCAAAAATGCACACACATAAGATGATTTTTTTAAAAAAAGTGATACCATAAAAGAGAGTGTGGTTCCAGAATCCCCTGCACCAGAATTGTCTGCTGAAGTTGTTCTAATGCTATTCTTGGGCCACCATCTCAGGGTTCAGGGCAACGATGGGGCTTCCTGGGGTGATTGATATGTACACCGAAGTTCAAGAACCGTTGGTTTGGGCTGTGTGTCAACTGAGATAAAGGTGTTCACACTACAGGTCAGAAACCATTGCTCCCCTTAGATCAATGCACAGCTCTGCTCATGTCATACCTTCTCAAGGCAGGCAACTATCACACCAGTGAACCTGTTTCCTCCATCTTTACAGTGTTGGCAGGTTGTCCCTGTCCTGACCTGTCTCCTGTGTCACTTCCCATTGGGTTCTGAGGATGAGGTATGGCACTTGTCACAGAGTTTGATAGGACAGGCTGAGTCAAAGCCAGCCCTATCGTGGACCAAGATTTTCTAAGAATCTGTTGAACAAAATCCATTCTGTGGAAGGTTTTTTCGGCTACGAAATGAGACAAGACTCCAGGCAGGCTTGGTCACTGCAGTTGAAGCTGGACAGGTCTGGGGTGGAGATGACGGGACCCTGGAGACAAAGGTAGTTGGCTCAGATTCAGTCTCTGCGGAATGCATTTCCCAGGATGTGTGCTGCAGGACACTGATCCTACCTGATGCTCCAGCAACAGTGGGTCTCAGGGTTAAAGACATTCCTTGGATAGTCCCAATTTTTTCCCTAAGCTTTCCATTTTAATTAGTTATAGACTCACAGGAAGTTGCAAAGTAGTAGATAGTTCCATGTACCCTTCACCCAACAACCCCCGTGGAGATGTTTCTTGTAGCTGTAGTGCAACAACAACCAGCAAATTGACATTAGCACAACATTGCTGACTTGAGTACTGGCCTCATTCAGTTGTCATGATTTTGTACACGCATTCATGTGTGTTTGTGTCTGTGTAGTTCTAGGTGCTTTTATTCCGTATGTAGATTTGTGTGGCCACATTACAATCAAGGCACAAAACTGTCCCATTACCACAAAGGGACTCCTTCTGTAGCACCTCTTTGTATTTGCACTGCCTGCTCTGCTGTTGCCTGGCAACCACTAATCTCTTCCTCTTTACAGTGTTGGCATTTCGAGAATGTTCCATAAGAGCAGGCATCTGGTGCAGTGGCTGTCACCCCTTGCAACACCTGCTTCCCATTTCAGGGTGCCTGGGTTCAAGACCCAGCTACTCTACTTGCAATCCTGCTTCCTGCTCAGCCAGCTTCTAGCTGAGTCCCTACCACCCTTGTGGAAGATCCAGATTGAGTTCTGGGCTACTGGCTATGGTGGGCATTTGGGGAATGAACCAGCAGATGGAAGATCTCTCTCCATCTATCTGCCCATCTGTCTGTCTCTGCTTTTCAAATAAGATGAAAATTTTTAAAAAGATATATATGGGAGTGTGCATTTTCCCTATATGGTTAAGACTCTGGTTAGGGTGCCCACATGCCATATCAGAGTGCCGTGGTTTCCCTTCTGGCTCTGCTCCCCTTCCACTCCTGCTAATGCACACCCTGGGAGACACCGGTGATGACTCAAGTAGCTGTGTCCCTGCCATCCATGTAGGAGACTCGGATTGGGTTCCTGGCCCTAGTCACTGTGGACATTTGGGATGTGAACCAGTGGATGGGATCTGTCTCTATCTCTCTGCCTTTCAAATTAATTAATTAATTAAAAAGAATGTTATATAAATAGAATCATATAATATATAACCTTTTGAGATTGACTTTTTTATTTATTTTATTTTATTTATTTATTTTTGACAGGCAGAGTGGACAGTGAGAAAGAGAGACAGAGAGAAAGGTCTTCCTTTGCCGTTGGTTCACCCTCCAATGGCCACCGCGGCCGGTGCATCGCGCTGATCCGAAGGCAGGAGCCAGGTGCTTCTCCTGGTCTCCCATGGGGTGCAGGGCCCAAGCACTTGGGCCATCCTCCACTGCACTCCCGGGCCATAGCAGAGAGCTGGCCTGGAAGAGGGGCAACTGGGACAGAATCCGGTGCCTTGACTGGGACTAGAATCCGGTGAGCCGGTGCCGCAAGGTGGAGGATTAGCGTGTTGAGCCACGGCGCCGGCCGAGATTAACTTTTTAAAATTAAGTATAATAGCCCTAAGGTGTAGGCTGTTGGTGCAGATTGGTCAACACTGTGTTCCTTTGTATTGCTGAGTAGTAGTCCATGGCATAGATGTACCACAGTTACTTTAACCTCGTTCCCACTAAAGGACATTTGGGTAGTTCCCAGTTTGGGGCTATTATAAATAAAGATTTGAAGAACATTTGTGTACAGGTTTTTGTATGAACCTAAGCTGCCATTTCTCCAGGGAAAATGCCCGAGAGTATAATCTGGATTGTATGGTGGCAGCACCATCAGTTGTGTGAAATATTACCCGTGTATCACTTCACATCCCTGCTGGGCAAGGGTGAGAACCCCAGGCTGTCTGCAGCTTTCTCACTGCTCTTTTAGTTATTCCAACAGATGTGCCATGCTAGCTTACTGTCATTTTTAAAAAAGATTTAGTTATTTATTTATTTGAAAGGCAGAGTTACAGAGAAGCAGAGGCAGAGAGAGAGAGAGAGAGAGAGAGAGAGAGAGAGAGAGGTATTTCCATTTGCCAGTTTACTCCCCAAATGGGCCAATCCAGAGCCAGGAGCCAGGAGCTTCTTCATGGTCTCTCATGCTGGTACAGGGGCCCAAGGACTTGGGCCATCTTCTACTGTTCTCCCAGTCATAGCAGAGAGCTGGATTGGAAGTGGAACAGCCGGGACTTGAACCAGTGGCCATATGGGATGCCGGCACTACAGGGGGAGCCTTACCTGTTACATGCTATGCCACAGCACTGGCCCCTCACTGTCATTTTAATTTGCATTTCTCTAATAGGTAATGATGTTGAATATCTATTAATGTTCTTCTTTTTTCCTCTGTATCTCCTCTTTGGTGAAGTGTCTGCTCATGTCTTTCCCCATTTTATAACTGGAGGTTTTTTTTTTTTTTTTTTAATGTTGAATTTTGACAGTTTCTCATGTGGTCTAGATTCTAGACCTTTCTCAGATGTGTGCTTTGAAAATAAAAAAAAAAAAATCATGTGGGTTCTCTGTCTTTAATGTGCTGTACATTGCTATTTGATGCTATAATTAGTAATCCAATGGTAGTTTTTTTCACTTTGTATTGCTATATGGGCAAAATGTTGAAAACTTTACCTAATATATACTAAGCTGATCTTCTGTATACAAAGAGAATTGAAAATGAATCCTTACATGAATGGAAGGGGAGAGGGAGCGGGAGAGGGGAGGGTTGCGGGCGGGAGGGAAGTTACGGGAGGGGGGAAGCCATCGTAACCCATAAGCTGTACTTTGGAAATTTATATTCATTAAATAAAAGTTAAAAAAAAAATAAAAATAAAAATAAAAAAAAAAAAAGAAAATATTTCCTTCCGGGCTTTAGGGTGTCTTTTCATTTGCTTGATGGAGTCTTTTACAGCACAAAAGTTTTCCATTTTGATGAAGTCTAATTTATTTTTTTGTCTTACAGATAAGATTTTGGTGTCAGGTTTAAAGACCTTTTACCTAGCTCTCAGTTCCAAAGATTTACTTGTCAAAGTTTTGTAGGTTTACTTTTAAGTCTGTTTAAATACAATGCATATAGTTTCATATATAAGTCCATAACCCATTTTGAATTAAATTTCTGCACGAGGCACAAGAGGTTGATGTTCATTCCCAATGCTTTTTCACATATTAATGGCAAATTAAAGTTCCATAATTACAGAAATGTATTTTTAACTTTAGGCAGAGTTTCCAGATCCTTGTTCTCTATTCATTCAGCCAACACGTGCACTTTCTGTGCAATGAGGCCCAGGGCTGGCCCTGAGCATATGAGCAGAACCGTTGTTCTCGATGAAGAATTTTATTATTGTTTGCATGCACCTGTTACAGGTTTGCAGAAAACCCTCAGAACCGCACTTTGTCAAAGTCCTTTAACAAATGTTGCTTGGGGCAGACTTTTGGCACAGCACTCACTCGGGGCTCCTGCCTCCCATGTCCGGGTGCCTGGGTTCCGGGCCCAGCTCTGATTCAGATTCCAGGTCATGAAAACCCTGAGGCATGAGGTGCTGACTCTAGTACTGGGGTCCCTGCCGCCCACGTGGGAGACCGGTGTTGCTTCTGGGCTCCTGACTTTGGCCTGACCCAGCCCTAGCTGTGAGAACATCTGGGGAGAGAACCAGCAGATGGGAGATCTCCCTCTCCCTCTGCCTCCCTCCCTCTGTGTGTGTGTGTGTGTCCACCTTAAAAACAAATAAAAACTTAAGAAATAAAGGAAACTCTGCTTGAGACAGCAGGCAGGTGGCGAGGCAGAGTCAGATGTGAAGTGGAGATGTATGAGAAACCAGAACAATACACGTGCGGGAGCCAGCATCTGTCCGAAACCTGGAGGCCAAAGCCAGAGGGTAGAAAAAGGAGCTGGGGAGCAAATGCCAGGGACAAGAACCTGATGGTTTTTCTGAGGGCCTGTGGCTGGCAGTGCCCAGCTGGCTGTTTAAAGACCTTCACCATCTTTTTCTTTTCTTATTTGCTGTGCAACTCCGTGTTGGTGTTCACAGTAGCCAGCTAGTTTATACCCCTGCACATGTACACTCCCATGCACATACATGGACATGCACTCCCACATGCACACACATACAGATATACACACCCATGTGCACACACCCACACATGCACAAAGACATGCACACACGTATGGACATGCACACCCACATGCACACACATACAGATATGCACACCCATGTGCACACACCCACACATGCACAAAGACATGCACACCCACACATATACACACACACGCACAGACATGCGCACACATATGGACATGCACACACACGTGCACATGCGTGCACACATTGGTTTCAGGGTAAAAGTGTTTCCTTTTTGCAACAGGTTGGGAGAAAAACATGGTCACAGCAGCACCGCCAGGCCACTCATCTGTCATTTCTAGGCGCCTCACATCCCTTCCAGTTGCGGCCACCACCCTCCTGGATTGCCCTCTGCTCCAGGGTCTCTCCCAGTGACCTTGCCACTCTCCCCTCTTCCAGCTGACCATGACCAACACGGGGACTCCATCCCGATGTTCCTGACCAGGATGCTGCTAATGTTGCTGCTTCTCACTCTGCCCACACCAAGGGGACTGATGGCCCTGCCTCCACCCTGCCTGCGAGGCAGACAGCACGCCAGTGCCCCGCAGCTTCTGTTGGGTTCCCACTGCTGCTGGCCTCTGCTTTTCTGAGGCCGGGGGTGTTTATCTGTTGAGCTGGCATGAAGGGCAGCGCTCATTCCTCAGAGCCACCTGACTCAGGTGAGAACCAGTGTGCCCTGTTTGCCTCCCTGATGTTTCTCAGCTCCTCTTGCAAACAGATTCCTATTGGACTGTCACTTAGAAGCACCTTACTGGGAGAGCGTTGAGACGCAGCAGGTTAAGCCTCTTGGGACGCCTACAGCCCGCACTGGAGTGCATGCCCTGCAGGCCTGCCTCTGTTTCCCACCGGTTTCCTGCTGATGTTCAACCTGGGAGGCAGCAGATGATGGCTTCAGTCCTTGGGTCCCTACCACACCCACGAACGACCCAGATCACGTTTCTGGTTCCTGGCTTTGGCCTGGCCTCGCCCTGGCTACTGTGGGCTTTGGGGAATGAACCAGTCGATGGAAGATATCTAGCACTTTGCTTTTCAAATAAATAAAAACAAATACATAAACATTTTAAAAATGCCTTTACTTACCTAAATTGTAGTTCTGGTTCAGATCATCTACAAAAGAGCATGTTGTTCCCAATGTGCAACTTGAAGAACTCAGGTAAGTTCTGGAAGTTGGGGGCTGGCGCTGTGGCACAGTAGATCAATCCTCCACCTGCAGTGCCGGCATCCCATATGGGCACTGGTTTGAGTCCCAGCAGCTCCTCTTCTGATCCAGCTCTCTGCTATGGCCTGGGAAAACAGTAGAGGATGGCCCAAGTCCTTGGGCTCCTGCACCCAAGAAGCTCCTAACTCCTGGCTTCGGTTCGAAACAGCTCCAGCCATTTCGGCCATTTGGAGAGTGAACCTGGGGATGGAAGATCTTTCTCTCTCTTCTCCTCTGTGTCTATAACTCTATCTCTCAAGTAAATCAATTTTAAAAATCTTTTAAAAAAAAGTTCTGGAAGTTGGTAAGCCTGTCTTTTAGAATTTGGGCGCCACATTCCATACCTACAAAATTATCCATAATAGCAAACCTCCCAGGTCTGAGCACAAGAGCACGGTTATCTGAAACATAGCCGAACGGAGGGGACTGCGGCAGCTCTACGGCCTAACCACGACCACCAGGGTCTTCCCACTGGGACGCGTGTCTTGCATCAATTGGGAAGCCACGAAGGCCGAGGGAAATCCATCCTGAACCGAAACCCACCTTGTGGTTAGGATTCTGCAGGGAACAGGTCCCAGGGAGTGGAGAAGTCTTGCTTGGGATGTTCACCAAGTCACTGAGTCACTCTTGGGCATTTCCAAAGGAATGTGTAGGATCACAGCTGAGTTCTGAGATAGGAGACCTGCACTGAATGCCTTTCCCCAAAGCACTGCACTGTCTGTCTCCCTGGGACCTTCCGGCTGAAGGTCAAGTGACCGTGAAGGCCCCCTGGGGGCCAGCACCCGGGCCAGCCGTGGACCGGTGTTCAGGAAGAGCCTCGGCTGGGGTTCTGGCACAGACAGCTGACTTCATAGTAGGGAAACACTTTTCACCCATGTTGATTATAACTTGACCTTGGCTTTCTGCTTTCTATTTGTGCAGCTCCCCCGTTCTGAGCAGCAGGGCTTCAGATCAAGGGAACAGGCCATTAAATAATACAAGGAAAAATTAGAGAGAGGTTGTTTTTAAAAGTGACCAGATGGTGCAGAGCTTTCCCGGGCACAGGCAAAGGGCGCCCGACTGAGCACCTGCCAGATGCCAGTCACCGCGCTTATGTCTTTCATCTCCATGCCTCTGTTCTCATCAATGGGATCGGAAGCCTGATGGGCTGGGGTGGCCAGCAGGCAAGGGGCATCGTGGGGGTCAGAGACAGGTGCTGAAGCAGAGCCCTGCCCTGCCTGGCCCTGCAGAGCCTCCCCCGTCACTGCCCTGGAGACACACACACACACACACACACCACTCACTGTTTTCAACCAGAAAACACGCTATGGAGAAAGCGAGGATGACCCCGTTTCTCCATAACCATACTTGAGAAAGGGACAGTGACACCTCGCAGAGATCTGGCTCAGGTCACTGGCGCTGACCAGGGTGACTTGGAAGGCACGCTGTGTAGACGTCCCTGTAGACAGCACGTCCTTGTGAAAGGGGCAAGGAGGAAGCCCACCTACCAGTGTGTGTGCGAGTCCAGCCCAGTGCCACAAAGACGGCACATCTTTATGTTTAATTAGGAGAAAGGGCACAAAACTAAATCAAATAAAAAGCAAACAAAAACAAAAACCCCTGTGCTGTAGGGAAAGTGTGCAAAATTTTTAGATTATCAAAATGAGCGCAATAACATCTACTCTGATCGCCCCCAAATTCCATCTAACCACAGAAGCACGTCAGAGCCAAGGTAGAGAAAAGCAGGGTGTTTTCCGTTAGAAGGCACACCGCACCCACGCAGGCCGGCTCCGCCCCTCTCCCGGGCGGTTGCCAAGTCGAAATCTCCCTCTAGTGGAAGGCGGGGGGATTGCAGCCTCCGTACTCAGCAGGTTCAGAACACCACAACTCAGTATCTTGGGGTTTCCACTCTTAAAACGGTTCTTTAGTTGGGGCTGAGCCAAAAGCACATTTTTATGGAATGCAGGCAGGAGTTGAAATCTCAATCCTTCCCTCCCGTTCACGCTCAGGAAATCCTAACACAACTCTCTCCTCGAAAGGGCAGACGTGTCTGAACAATCCGTTCTTGCCCACGCCCATATTAGTCTCTGTCAATTCCTCACTCCACTGGAACCCAACAGAATGCATGCCGAGTTAGGAAGACACAACCCACCATGCAGAATAATCAGAAGGGACCCTATAAAATGTTTATTTATGTATTTTCATCTACTTGAAAGGCAGAGCAAGGGAAAGAGGAGATACACAGAGCTTTCTCATCTGCTGGTTCAATCCCCAAATGCCTGAGACAGCCAGGACTGGGTCACGTAGAAGCCAGGAGCCCGGAACTCCGTCTTGGTCTCCCCCATGGGTAGCAGGTGCCCATGTACTCGACTCAAGGGTGCATTGGCCGGAAGCTGGATTGGATGCAGATGTCCCAAGTAGCAGCTTCATCTGCTGTGCCACAGTTTCCCCCTGGAGAGAAGGACCTTCTGTAAAACTGGATAACTGGGTGGAATTCCAGGTTTTGGTTTTTTAATTTGTCAGGTAGAGTTAGACAGTGAGAGAGACAGAGAGAAAGGTCTTCCTCCCATTGGTTCACTCCCCAAATGGCCGCTACGGCTGGTGCCTATGCCAATCTGAAGCCAGGAGTCAGGTGCTTCCTTCTGGTCTCCCAAGCACTTGGGCCATCCTCCACTGCCTTCCAGGGCCACAGCAGAGAGCTGGACTGGAAGAGGAGCAACCGGGACAGAATCCGGTGCCCCAACCAGGACTAGATCCCAGGGTGCTGGCGCCGCAGGCAGAGGATTAGCCTAGTGAGCCACGGCGCCGGCCTAGAATTCCAGTTTAACATCTGCACTTGCTTTTTGCTCTGAGGTTGCCCTTTGCTTGCACTGGGAGGGCTGCCAGCAAGTAGCATCAAGGAGCTGCCTGAATCAAACAGGAAGAAGCCACTTGCTCCAAATCACCTTAGGAGGCTTGAACCTGGACTGCCTAGGAATAGGGTGCACTTCCAGGGTGCCAAGGAGCAGCCCTCCGGGGGAAGCAGCTGCCACTGCTCTGGTATATTGGAAAGAACCAGGGGTACAGGCCTAGCTTCACAGGTCAAACACCCAACCTCCTCCTGGAGCTTCCCGTTCTGACACCAATGTGGAGCCTTCCAGGAGGCCAAACACTCAGTGCTGGGGTCATCCTCAAGCAGAGGTGGTGAAAGCATGGAGCACACTTTCCAGGCCAAAGATTTCTCCTATTACAGCGTCTAGTATGGGTATGCTCTTCGAATTCAAAAGCAGTGGAGCTTTTGAGATTAGAGAGGAATTTGAGTGATAGTTGAGAATCTTCTGGGGAGCACTTGCCTTCCTTGACCTACTGGTATCAGGACGAGGGGCATAAGTTGCAAAGAAAGTCATACAATGATTGGATCGGGGAGTATCTAGTAGTTCTAACACTCTCAGCAAGATGTATTCTTGTGTTGCATGGGTTTGTGCAAGAGCTAGTTTTTAACAAGAATGATTTATTTATTTGAAAAGCAGAGTCATACAGACAGAGACAGAGACCAGAGAGAGAGAGAGAGAGAGAAAGAGAGCACACTTCCTTCCACTGCTTGGTTCACTCAACTTGGCCACTCTGCAATGGCTAGAGCTGGGCCAAGCCAAAGCCAGGAGCCTAGAACTCTGTTCGGGTCTCCCATGTGCATGGCAGGGGCCCAAGTCCTTGGATCATCTTCTGCTGCCTTCTCAGGCTCAGTAGCAGGGAGCTGGGCCAGAAGCAGAGCAGCCGGTACGGGATGTCAGGGTTGCAAGCAGTGGTTTAACCTGTGGCACCATGACACAGCCTCTCTAGCAGTATCTATTAAAAAAAAAATGAAAATTGCCATCCATGCTTTTCAGGTGATGAATTTTGAGAATCTGCAGGCTTGGAAGTCGAGTATCCTGAGCCTGGCACGCTAGCTTGTCTATGGAAGGGAGCAGCCAGCGTGGGGAGACAGGACAAGAGGCCTCGGGGAACTGGACATAGACCAGGAGGGACGCAAGAGCAGAGGCTCAGCTGAGGGCCTGGGCGGTGAGACCCACACGAGGCCCTTCCAGCAATGGCTTCCCAGGGCCTGGGGGACGGGATTAGCCTCAGTCTTCACTGTACCCAAGTGGATCCAACTGCTGGGGAGAGCGGAGGGGAGGGTAGGGGAGGGACTGGCTGGCGAGGCTCCCAGGGTCTCCAGCAGAGAGGCACTGGCACCTGCACTAGCAACCCTGCGGAATCAGGCCAGTGTACAGCGCAAGCAGGAGCCAGTGGACTACATATGAGTGTCCGGAGGGAGCCGGACTGGATCAGAACAGCAGCGGTGCTGAGCCGGAGACCAGAGCCTGGGTAAGCAGTAGTAGAGGACGGGGAGACGCTGGTGCTGGCCACAGCCCGGTGGTGGCAGAGGGCACCAGCTGCAGCTGGTTACGGGCAGACTGCATGCAGAGGGCTGAGGTGCGTTACTACGTCACACCCGAAGCCCTAGAGACGGTGGCCGAACCTCCCCGCGGGAGCGGCAGGTGCAGAGTGAGTGAAACGCTTTGGAACCGGCCCAGGCCTGAGTACGTTGTACTCTTCCACTTATTGATTTGTCCTTTCATATTCTCTCATTGTTCAAATTTTTAAAAGTATTTTTAAAACTCCTGATTAACATGTACTATATTTCTACAGAGTCAATGCACTATCTCAACCCATGTATACAGTGTAAAAATGACTCAAATCGAGCAATTAGCATTCCCAGTGCCTTATCTTTTCTCTGAAGTGAAACAAATCCAGAGACATCCTCCAGCTGGCGTCTTCTTTCTTGCCTTCCCTGCAGCTGGCCCCTCAAGCCGTGCAGCCTGGCCACTGTAAGGGGAGGGATGAGAATTTGAGCCCGCCCAGCGGTCCTGTGATTTCTGGCTGTTGAACTGGGAGGGATTAGGTCTGACTGGGTTGGCTGGCTTGCAACATTGCTGGTTGACTGGAACCTGAGACGCGCTAGAGCCAAACCTCAGGCTCCCAGCTCCCAGCAGCAGAGTCTGCCATCTGCCTCTTTACCCCCAGCTCCACTCCACTTCATTCGACACAGGAGAAGCGTGCAAAAAAGCTCGCGGAGGGCCAGGACCATGGGGATGCGATCCTTTCTGGCCAGCGTGGCATTGTCCAGTGTGGCAGCCAATGGCCATGTGGTTTCTGAGTGTTTCCCGTGTGGCTGCTGTGCAGGGTGCTGTGCTGATCTTTGAAGACTTCACATGAAGAAAAAGAATAAAACACCTCATGCGTATGCGTTTAAAAATATTTTGGTGGGGATTTGATTTTATTTGAGAGGCAGAGAGACAAAGAGACTGCTCCCCTGTGCTGGCTCACTCCCCAGATGCCAGAAATGTTCAGGTCAGAGTTAGGAGTTAGGAACTCAATTTGAGTCCCCCACATGGATGAGAGGGACCCAACTATCTGAGGTGTCACCGCGGCCTCCCGGGGTCCACATTAGCAGAACATTGGAGTCAGAGCCAAGATGGGACTTGAAACCAGGCACTATGCTGTGGAGTAGGGGTGTTCCAACCAGTGGTTTAACCACCAGACCAAATGCCTGCCCTACTCATTAGTATGTTTTTGTATCAATTACACATGGGAATTATAATATTTTGGTTAAGTAAAAATATTATGAAGATTGGGGCTGGTGCTGTGGTAAAGTGTGCAGGTAAAGCCACTGCCTGTGCGCTGGCATCCCATATGGACTCCGGTTCGAGTCTTGGCCACACCACTTCTGATCCAGCTCTCTGCTATGGCCTGCGAAAGCAGTAGAAGATGGCCCAGGTCCTTGGGCCCCTGCACCCACTTGGGAGACCCGGAAGAAGCTCCTGGCTCCTGGATTCAGATCGGCCCAGCTTCGGCCATTGCAGCCAATTGGGGAGTGAGCCATCGGATGAAGACCCCTCTCTTTCTCTCTGTCTCTGCCTCTCCATAACTCTGCCTTTCAAATAAATAAATCTTAAAAAAAAAATAAAGTGACCTAGAACTATTAAAAATATTATGAAGATTAATTTCTACCATTTCCTTGAACATTGTGGCTACTCAAAAGTTTAAAACTCCCTAAGAGACAATGCAATTCTGTTGTGTAGCGCTGGTGTTGTGTACCTTCTCTGGTGGCAAATCCAAAGCAGAGACCTTACATCATTTAGATAATAAAATCCCTTCAATCACAAGTGAGCTTGCGCTGATAAAATAAATAAACCGATCTAGAGCCTGAGATCCCGACCTAATTAAGAGCTTACTTTTCACAGCCAGTTAGGAAAGAAATTGCTCCAAGGAGGAAGACCTCCATGCGTTCCACCAGGGCAAAGTCTTGTGTCAATCCTGGACCGACCTCCAACCTCCAGCTGCGACGTGGAGACCCCACAGCACCTCACCGCAGCTCACCACGTGGAGCCAGGGGTCCTCACTGTCCGCTGGCAAGGTCATGTGCTGGGGCCTCCTTCCCCACGTGCGCCCCGGGGGGAGAGCTGCAGGTGTTAGACTCACTCACTGCTCGGCCTGCAGATGGCTCACTGGACATCACTGGCTGCTCAGCTGGGTGACAATGGAAGCCTGAGGCCATCAGCAAGATTGGCTTGCCACACCCCACAGCTCGGGCTCTTACTCCCAGTCCCCGGGAATACCAAGTCTAACGCCCGCAGCGGGGCTGGCATGGGCAGACGTGCGCGTCTCCGAGGCCTGGTGAGAGGGGGCTGTTTGCCTAAGAGGATTAAACGGACAGAGTCAGCTAAGCCTAATGACTTCAGCGCTAATCTCTCGCTGATGGGGGCCTTGTCAGTGCCGCCAGCCACCGTGGGCTTTCCTGGTGACTGATGTTCCCCACCTGCTCCGGCCGACGACATCACAGCCCTCTCTTCGCGGCCACCACCAGGGCTCTGATTTTCTCCTTCGGAAGAAGACGCACCTGCCCTCCTCGCCTCTGGCTCCTGTCACCTCCCCTGGCTGGCCGGCCCGGGGGCTCTCTTCGGAGCCTACAGGAGTGAGGCAGGCAGTGGGGCCCCATGCCCAGGCCCACGTCGCCACTGTGGAATGGCTGGGCCGCCCACGATGCTCACTTCCAGAGGAAGAAGCTATGAGAAGGCGGAATCTTTCCGTGAGCATTTGTGGATCCTGTGTTTGCCTGTAGCCCACCGCTTGATTTGAACTGAACGCACGTCTGCTGGTTCTACGGGTTCTTCTAACACCAGCTGGCCCCAAGACTGTGATGGGAACACAGGCTCCCCTGATGGCCTTCTGTCTTGGCCGACTATTTTAAGTGTCTTTTTATTACACAGTTATCTTTTCTTCCCTGGTCAAGGAGCTCTAAGAGTGTGCATCAGCTGAAACAAAAGTCCTGGGGCTGGCGCTGTGGTGCAGTGGGTTAAAGCCTTGGCCTTGAGGTGCCAGCATCCCATATGGGCTCCGGTTCTAGTCCCGGCTGCTCCTTTTCCCATCCAGCTCTCTGCTGTGGCCTGGGAAAGCAGTAGAAGATGGCCCAAGTCCTTGGGCCCCTGCACCCTACACCTGCTGCTTTCCTGGGTGCAGTAGCAGGAAGCTAGATCAGAAGTAGAGCTGGCAGCACTCTGATACCTGATGCCCGGGCTGCAAACAGTGGCTTAACCGCTGCACCACAATCCTGGCCCCAGTTTAAGATTTTGCATCAGGCCTATTAAAAAGTGTGGTCTTTTTTTTTTTTCCGCGAGTTCTGTCTGTTTATGATATATCATCACTGTCAAGCCTTGCTATTGATGTTACAATGACTTTATTAAAAAATGGAAATATTGGGCTGGTGCTGTGGCGCAGTGGGTTAATGCCCTGGCCTGGGGCACTGGCATCCCATATGGGTGCCGGTTTGAGACCTGGCTGCTCCGTTTCTGATTCAGCTCTCTGCTATGGCCTGGGAAAGCAGTAAAAGATGGCCCAAGTCCTTGGGCCCCTGCACCTGCATGGGAGACCAGGAAGAAGCTCCTGGCTCCAGACTTCGGATCAGAGCAGCTCCTGCTGTTGCGGCCAATTGGGGAGTGAACCAGAGGGTGGAAGACTCTCTTTCTCTCTCTCTCTCTCTCTTTCTCTCTCTCTCTCTGCCTCTCTTCTCTCTGTGTAACTCTGACTTTCAAATAAATAAATAAATCTTTTTAAAAAAGGAAATATGTTTCTCCTAAAATGTTTAAGACTATTATTAGAGTGATGTTTCTTTAAATTTGTAATTTCAAGGTTTTATTTGTGAAGTCACTGACCTTTAGGCAACTTGTCAACTTCATTAATGATAATTCCTCAGGACTTCCCATAGGGAGGGGCCTCCAAAAGCACAACAAAAACGCTCATTTTCTTGTGAACTTTGTAAGCCCTCATCATATTTGCATGGTTTTTAGAAATAAATTTTCCCTGTCTTGATTTTATTTCCCATTTTCCTTTCTAATTTTATGTATTTTTGGTCCTTCATTTTTTGTTCAAGGTGTTGATGTTTTATCTATTTTTATTTAAAAGTGTCAGATCTCGGGAGTTCATTTATTTGTCTGCTGAATGTCTGATTTTTAAGTTTATTCATTTCAATTTTCGTCATTATTTATTTCTTCCATTTGCTTTTGGTAATTACCTTGAGGTCTTTTTCGAATCACTTTAGCTGCATAATTAATGCACTATTTTGATTAGTTTTTTATTTATTAATGCTAAGGGCTTACGCCTAGTAATTTTCCTCTAAGCACTGCTTTAATCATGTCCTCAGGTTAGGGGAGTAGCTTTCAAATTTGTTCATCATTATTCCTGCTAAGGCTTCGGCAGAAAGGTGCTGAGCTCTCTGTTTTGAAGAGCTACCAACCGAGTTTCCAGCTTTCCTCCCCGGGCAGTGACTGGGGCTGGGAATGTGTGCAGACCACACAAGTGAGCCGTCCTACGGTTGCGCCCTAGAACGCCGTCGGGCCCCTGCTCTGACACCACATGTCCTCTGCCCTTCTGGGTCCATCCCTATGACATCCATCTGTCCCCTTCCCTTGTGAAATAACAAACTTTGGAATATCTCTCCAGAAATGGGCCTTGTTTTCCTATGTCCTCTCCAGGAATTTTTTTTTTTTTTTTTTGACAGGTAGAGTTAGACAGTGAGAGAAAGAGAGACAGAGAAAGGTCTTCCTTCCATTGGTTCACTCCCCTAATGGCCGTTACGGCCAGCGCTGTGCTGATCCAAAGCCAGGAGCCAGGTGCTTCCTCCTGGTCTCTCATGCAGGTGCAGGGCCCAAGCACTTGGGCCATCCTCCACTGCCTTCCCGGGCCACAGCAGAGCTGGACTGGAAGAGGAGCAACCGGGACTAGAACCCCGCACCCATATGGGATACCGGCGCCGCAGGTGGAGGATTAGCCAAGCACGCTACAGCACCGGCCTCTCTCCAGGAATTTCACCTTAACTGCTCCAGGTCTAGCACTCTCGGCTGGAGTTCATGGATTCTTTCCCTTGCTTTAGATCTGAGAGCTCACGCCACTTCCATTCATTTAGTCAAGGGTTGTCACGTATCAAGCACTGGCCCAACTGTTGGTGCTACTTGTTGTTGCTACTCTTGCTCTGTCAGGGCCACACGTTCTTCAAAAGGGTTTGAAGGTTGTAGGTGTTATTGCTGTGTGTCTCAGTAAGGAAGAGACAGCAGTTTCTAACATCATCCGTTACCAGATATGTCAGTTTCAAAGCCAGGAGCAGGAGCTTCTTCTGAGTCTCCCATGCAGGTGCAGGGGCCCAAGCACTTGGCTCATCTGCTGCTGCTTTCCCAGCACAATAGCAGGGAGCTGGATCAGAAGCGGAGCAGCTGCCCATATGGCACGCGGGCACTGCAAGCAGCGGTTACCCACTGCACCACAGCGCCAGCCCCAGAGGCAGCCTTTGGCCCTTGTTTAAGGCAAATGCTCGGACTCCTGGCCTTTCAAAGATCTTCCTTTGAGTTTGAAAAACTGCTTGTTATTGCCTGGGGCTGTCTAAGGAGAGCTCTGAACAATAACTGGTGTGGAAGGGCAGGAGCTGAGTGAGTGAGCCCCATCTGGCCGCTCTCGTCCCTGGAACCTGCACAATGGCTTTGATCAGTGGAGATCCTGACCGAGAGGAGCCCTCAGTCTTTGGATCATGCAGCTTCTGGGGTGTCCATGCGCATGGCTAACTTCAAAGAAAGATTCAAATCCACTCATACGTCAGACTGAAGGCTTTACCTGAAACAAGAGTAGGAAGCTTCTCGGGCAGATTTCTGTTTGGGGCCCCCCAACCATCGTCGCTCTGGGCCTCTTTCACCCTGGGCGGGAGCTTGTCCAGGCGGCAGCTTGGAGACAGAGGCCAATTCTGCATTCAGAGAAGCCATAGGCAGGGCCTGGGGAGTGCATCCACACAGTGCAGCCACCTGCCTCGGGCCATGCTGTTTCAAAATGCCTCCAGCCCAGAGATGCACTTCGCTGGCTGGCTCAGGCTTCTGAAACAAAACTCACTCCCAGAATAAGGGTTCCCCTTCTTTAGGGAGGTGGCAGAGGCTGGAGCCCTGGCACTGCCCCCACGCAGCTTTAGGTCATGTAGGGACTTCGGAGTTTGCTCTACTTCCAGCCCTTTCAGGACGACCTACGTGAAATGGCACTGGGTATCTTAATTTTGACTCCAGGCCTTTGTTCCCCAGTACGAACTCAAAGTGGTGGCACACATGAAGTGCACAGATGAGAACAAGACTGATTTGAAGATGAGCGTGTGAACATACACGGATGCATGAGTGTGGGCCACTCTGCCTGGAGAAACAGCTATTGAGTGGGCCAGAGTGTTGATTATGGAGGGAGAGGAGAGAAAGAGAAAGAGAGAGAGAGAGAGGTGCCTGAACAGCACCCCCAAGCATGATCAGGGACAAAAAGAGGCCTCTCCCCAACTCTCAGTCTCTTTTATAAGGTAGGGGGTGGTGCCTTCATGGGATAAATGAATGGAGTGGGCTCTTAGCATGAGCAAAGCTATCTGGAATTTTTATGGTACCTTCTTGTGGAATTTAACTTCCAGGCAGTCAACACAGCATCACCTCTTCCCTAAGGTGGATGAGACGCTGGTGCATCCTGGGAAGGTGGCATGTCAAGCTGACAGGTGGAGGGATAAGGTTCCATGGCAGGCCTCACGAGAATTCCAGCTCCCTTGGACCTAAGCAACACCCTGCCTGGCTCCCCCACATCATAACCAGAATACCTTGCACGGCAGACGCCCTTCCGCCTATGTTGTTAAAGGAATGTATTGGCTGTGCAGCTAGAGCAAGGAGGGAAGATGGTGGGAACGCACGGCCCTAAAGTGCTCTATGCCCGTGTGGGAGTGAGAGCAAAGCCCGGGACAGTCCCTGTACAGACCAGGGCTTTCCTCTGCATACAGGACTGGGGATCTGGAACTGACTTCTGGAAAGTGCTTCCCTCTGACAAGTGGTCCCTAGCCCCGTGAAGAGGCGGGACTCCTATGCTGGCCCGAAAGGTAGCAGACAGAGACAAAGGGAGCACTGAGGGCTTCCCGGGGCCACCCTGACTCCTCCAGAGACTCCACCGAGGCTCTGCATTAAAAATTACCCCTCCTTGTCGACCTGTGTGGCAAACACTGCAATCGACTTTCCTTTCGGAGGGCATCAAACGCCAACGGCCAGGCTAAGGAGAAGCAGCCCAGGGACTTCCTCTAGGACAACGTCACGTAGAAAACTGGGCCCGCCAGCAGCCCGTCTAGTGTAGGCAGGGACTGGTAGCTTGTCCGCCCCCACAGCTGCTTCTCTGCTGAGACAGCGAGCAAAATCGCCTTTCTCCGCCTTCGTCCTTGGGTAAGGGCACGGAAGGTCTGCCTCCAGTTTTCACAAACAGAAGGCCATTGTACAACAACTTCCCATCTCCAATTCTCACCACCTGGGTAGTCCCGGAGGCCTGAGGCTGAGAAGTAGTGTAGAAGCTGCTGGGTGGCTAGTGGCCCTAGGCTCTCGGCACTAAGGAAAACAAATCCTACTGGAGTTGTTTAAAGAACTCCCGCTGACAGCATATTCAAGACCTATGAGCTCACCAGCCCAGGTCACAAAACGCACAAGTTTACTTGGCTCCATAAGCCTTGCACAGCTGCAAAAACAAGCAGGAGCTTGAGCTTCCAAAAGGTTTCAGATATTGGATCGTCAGTGGAAGGATAGGCAGGAAACAAGTGTTTTAAAATTATGTACAAAAGGCAAAAACAATAGAAGAGTCTATATTAGTTTGCAAGGGTTTCCATATTGAAGTACCAGAGACTGCGTGATTTAAACAATAGAAATGTGTTCTTTTAAGGTTCCTGTGGCTAGAAGTCCAAGATCATGGTGTAGCAGGGTTGGTTTCTTCTGAGACTTCTCTTCTTGGAGGTGGTTGTCTTCTTTCTCTGTCTTCATGTGGTCCTTTCTCTTTGTGTTTGTGTCTTTGTAAGCATATATTGATTTGTATTTATTTATTTGAGAATGAAACAACACACAGAGCCAGACTTGGGCTGGAATCCAGGTTACAAGAGAGAAACTCGATCCAGGTCTCCCACATTGAGTGGGGGACCGATGCTATTACTTAGGCCACCCCTTCTGCCTCCCGGGATCTGTGTTGTTGGGAATCTAGAGTCAGAAGCCAGAGCCGGGGATCAAACACAAGTCCTGCAATGTGGCAAGTGTGCATCTTAACCACACATCTAGACACTCACTCTCCAGGTGCTTGCATCTGAATCTCCTTTTCTAATAGTAAACAACTCATCTTGGGTTAAAGGTCACCGCATGACCTCAGGTAACCTTAATTACCTCTTGAAATGTCCTGTCTCCAAATACAGTCACATTCTGAGGTTCTGGGGGTTAGGAGTTCAACATAGGAATTTCAGCTCATCATAACGTCTATCATGTAAGTAGAGGGCAAAAAATACGAAAATTATTAAGGAGGTTTTAGAAAAGATCCAACTAGAAGTTCTAGAAATAAAAGAATATTACAGAGGCCAGAGCTGTGGCACAGTGGGTAAAGCTGCCGCCTGCAGTGCCGACATCCCATATAGGCACTGGTTCAAGTCCAGGCTGCCCCACTTCCAATCCAGCTCTCTGCTATGGCCTGGGAAAGCAGAGGATGGCCCAAGTCCTTGGGCCCCTGCACCCGTGCGGGAGACCAGGGAGAATCTCCTGGCTCCTGGCTTCAGATTGGCACAGCTCCGGCCATTGTGGCCAACTGGGGAGTGAACTGGAAGATGGAAGACCTCTCTCTCTCTCTCTCTCTGCCTCTCCTTCTCTCTCTGTGTAACTCTGACTTTCAAATAAATAGATAAATCTTTAAAAAAAAAATCAAGGAATAGGGACCTACGTTGTGACACCAGCAGGTGAAGCCACTGATTACAACACAAGCATTCCGTATCAATGTTGTTCTGAGTTCTGGCTGCTCTGCTTCTGACCTAGCTTCCTACTAATGAGCCTGGGAAGGCAGCAGAAGATGGCCCAAGTATTTGTGCCCTTGTCCCCCATGTGGGACACCAGGATGGAGCTCCTGGCTCCTGGCTTCAGCCTGGCTCAGTCCAGGATGTTGTAGCCATTTGGGGAGTGAGTGAGCCAGCAGATGAAAGATCTTCCTCCCTTTCCCTCGCTCTCTGCCTGTCTGCCTTTCAAATGAATGAATAGATAAATAAAACTTTAAAAATAAAAAAGTAAACATCAAGGGATACGTACAAGTTTGGAACAATTTATTTGACAAGAGGAATCTATGCAGAGGAAGGTTCCAGAAAGGTTGTACCAGGGTCCTTGCAAGGCTGGCTGAGAGTTGTGTTGTCTACCCTATGGGCAACAACATCTGGGACTTGATAAATAGCAACCACCGTAAGGTTGAGGGAGAGGCAGTGACCTGACAGAGCAAGCAGTGCTGCAGACATCAGAGCTCTGACCTGGGCAGAGGAGAGCTTTTTTTTATATATTTATTTTATTTATTTGAAAGATAGAGTTACAGAGAGAGGCAGAGACAGAGAGAGAGGTCTTCTATCCGCTGGTTCACTACCCAGATGACCGCCAGGGCTGGAACTGTGCAGATTTGAAGCCAGGAGCTTCTTCCAGATCTCCCACGTGGGTGCAGGGACCCAAGGACTTGGGCCATCTTCTACTCCTTTCCCAGGCCACAGCAGAGAGCTGGATTGGAAGAGGAGCAGCCGGGACTAGAACTGGCTCCCATATGGGATGCTGGTGCTTCAGGCCAGGGCGTTAACCCACTGTGCCACAGTGCTGGCCCTCAGAGGGGAGCTCTTAACATCTCACTAATACCCCTCGGATCCAGTGAAAACACCAGTCAGCTTGCACCTTAAGAGTGAGGATGACGTTCCAGAGCAAACATGTTTAAAGTGTCAAAGCAAATATTTTAGACTTTGAATTTCATATGGTCTGTCCCAGCTACTCAGCCCTGCCCTGGAAGCAGGAAGCTGGGCAGATAAGGCATGCACAACGCAACTATGTTCCACTCAAACATAGTCTACAAAAGCGAGCGTGTCACAACTCTGAAAACGGTACTGAACACCATTGCGCTGTCTGAGTAAATTTTAGGATAGGTGAATTATGTCTCAATAAAGCTCTCTCTCTCTCTCTCTTTTTTTTTTTGTCAAAAACCACAAAAAGCAGACAGTGAGCCTCATTTGGTCTCCAATTCATAGTGTGTTGCAGCCTGCTCTAAAAATATGGCTGTTGACTGAATTCTTGCTGTTGCCTGTTTTGGTTGTAAAGTTTCATTGGAACTCAATCACGCTCATGTGTTTGCTTCATGCCACAGTGTCAGAGTTGAATGGATGTGACAGACCTATAGGGCCAGAAAGTCTAATATATTTATGTTTGGCCTTTTACTGAGGAAGTTATTGATTTCTACCATAGAGTAAGGCTGGCCAACAGAAGTTTATATGATAAAAAAATGTTCTATTGTTGTCTAACTTGTATTTGAAAACCTTCAGCCATGAGTAGCAACTGAACATTATCCTCTATTAAATATGACTATTACCAGTGAAGAACTAAATTTTATTTATTTTAATTCACTTCAATTTAATACCTATTTTAGTATAAACTACTCTAGGCCCATTTTTTTTTTTGACTGGCAGAGTTGGACAGTGAGAGAAAGAGATGGAGAGAAAGGCCTTCCTTCCACTGGTTCACCCCCCAAATGGCTGCCACAGCTGGCGTGCTACGCTGATCCAAAGCCAGGAGCCGGGTGCTTCCTCCTGGTCTCCCATGAGGGTGCAGGGCCCAAGCACTTGGGCCATCCTCCACTGCCTTCCCGGGCCACAGCAGAGAGCTGGCCTGGAAGAGGAGCAACCAGGACAGAATCCGGCGCCCTGACCGGGACTAGAACCTGGGGTGCCGGTGCTGCAAGGCAGAGGATTAGCCTAGTAAGCCGTGGTGCAGGCCTCTAGGCCTATTCTAAAGGAGCCCAAAAAGATTGTCATGGGCGGCAGCTTGGAGATTGAACCCTCTAAGTTAGAAGGACTTAGGAAACACTTTCGGCTTTTTACTTATCTGCGATAAGAAAACATAAAACAAAACATGCTCACTCTCAAGGTGATTGGACAGTAACTGAGCTGCTAATGAAAGCAAGAGTCAGCATTTTTCAGAGGGAGTTAGCAGAATCTAGAGTGTCTGCAACATATTCTACAATGTAAATGATTCGATTTAAAAAATCACTAGACTTTTAACGAATAGCGCAGGAATGGGAGAAAAGTGATTAAAGCCTCAGGGACCCTGGGACAGAATCAGCTGTGAATTTGTGTACAGCAGGGGCTCTAAACTGAGAGGAGGATGATGGTGGAGGACAAAGATACTGGAAAGAGGTTATCATACTAAATTCTCCAAAAGTCAATGAAAAACACCAACTTTCAGATTTAAGAAACTCAGTGAAGTTTATGAGGGCTAAGCAAGAAAAGAATCACGTTGGGACTCATTATAGTCAAATTACCGATAACCTGAAATGAACAGAAATAACGGAATCAGTCAAAGAAGAGAAGCCCCATTCCATGTGGAAACAAGGGTTAAAAAACGATTTTTTACTTCTTGTTGGAAATTGGAGGCCAAAATCCAGGAGAACAACACCTGAGAGAAAGCCAGCCCCATCAACCTAGAACTCTGCCATCAGTGAAAACAGGCTGTAAAGTAACGGTGCACTAAAGACACCTGCGGCGAACAGAGGCTGAGAGGATTTGTTTCAGGCGGAGCTGTGTTAGAGAACAGGTTAAAGGGAAGCGGCAGCAGGTGAACCCTGGAACCTGCTATAAGGAAGTGATGGTCAGCACAAACAGCTGCCGAGTGTGCGGTAGAGGACTGGTCGATGAGAAGAGAATTTAGCTCTTGCTCAGTTTCCTGTTAATTCTGCTCTGTTGAGTTATTCAATTGGATGTTTAGCTCATTCACTTTTACCCCTTCTTCTTTTTTAGTATAAGCATGTAAAACTAGAAATTTCTCTCTAAATAATACTTAGTCCTATCGAACACATTTGGTGGTGAGGAGAAGATAATTTTACTGTATAGCCTTTTGTTTTGAAAAATATCTAATGGTGGGACTGGCGCTGTGGCACAGTGGGTTAAAGCCCTGGTCTGAAGAGCCAGCATCCCATGTGGGTGCTGGTTCTAGTCCCGGCTGCTCCTCTTTTTTATTTTTATTTTTTGCAGGCAGAGTGGACAGTGAGAGAGAGAGACAGAGAGAAAGGTCTTCCTTTTGCCGTTGGTTCACCCTCCAGTGGCCGCCGCGGCTGGCGCACCGCGCTGATCCGAAGCCAGGAGCCAGGTGCTTCTCCTGGTCTCCCATGGGGTGCAGGGCCCAAGCACTTGGGCCATCCTCCACTGCACTCCCAGGCCACAGCAGAGAGCTGGCCTGGAAGAGGGGCAACCAGGACAGCATCCAGCACCCCAATTGGGACTAGAACCCAGTGTGCCGGCACCGCAAGGTGGAGGATTAGCCTGTTGAGCCACGGTACCAGCCAACCGGCTGCTCTTCTTCTAATCCAGCTCTCTGCTATGGCTTGGGAAGGCAGTGGAGGATGGCCTACATCCTTGGGCCCTTGCACCCAAGTGGGAAACCTGGGGGAAGCTCTTGGCTCCTGGCTTCGGATCGGCGCAGCTCCGGCAGTTGCAGCCATCTGGAGAGTGAACAAATGTATGGGAGACTTCTCTCTCTGTCTCTAGCTCTCTCTGTAACTCTGTCTTTCAAATAAGTAAAATAAATCTGTAAAAAAAGTATCTCATGGCATGGTCATATACTCTAAACAATACATTGTTAAATATAAATAAAAATAACACTAAAATATGTACAACATGTTTCTGATTATTCTGAAGTGGGTACAGTACATGTTTGCCTCATATATGCATAGAAAAGGACATATTCTGTAGGTGACCCAGGGCAGTAAGATTTTAGCATTTTCAGTTTTCTTTATGCATTTAAAATATTTCTATAATAAATATGGATTGTTTCTTTACAAGCAAAATCATTATAAGAAAGAAAAAAACAATCGACAGTCAGGTAATTGACCGCTCAATCTAAGGAAGTATGCCTTCTGTTTGTGCCGTCTCGAGTTCGTCTGATCGGATTCCCTGTAGTGGAGACGAGCATACAGGAGGAGAGGACGAAGATGGCCCTCACAGACCTGGAGCCACGTTGGCCGCACGGCTACGAGCGGGCCTGAGCTTGGTTTGGGGGTCCCAGGTGCCTCCTGGCCGTGTAGCTAGCACACAGAATCACTCTCTTCTCACTCACAGACAAGATCTGGTGTTAGGAGACTCCATCGTCCCTGACAAGAGTGGGTTCTTAAAAAAGAAACAAAAAAATTCTCTGGGAACCTGAATGTTGCCCCTAACACATACACGATTTTTTCGTAAAAATCTGTTGCTGCCATGTTTTCTGTTCGAGCGTGGTTTGTTCTTTCCCCAGCTGGGCTTTCTACCAGAGAGAAGCAAAGGGAATGGCTTTTCTGACAAAGCTCTCTGTGAACACTCTGTGGACCTCGGGAAGGCTTCCACTCATTCACCCACCCATTACTGACTTGGAAACTGTGTCTCCTCACCTCCAGGACAAAGAAGAATGCCCAGTTCCCCTGAAGTTCCGGCATGAGAAATAATGTATCGCTAGAAATATCACGAGGCGTGAGCTCTTCCGTGAGTGAGTCTCAATTCCTCCATCCTTCTGTCCATCCAGCCAGCCACCCGTCTGTCCACTCCTGCCATGCAATGGCTCTAGAAGCACTTCTGCATCACGCGTAGGGCCGGGCACTGCAGGGGAGCGCCTAGGAGATGATCGTTGTCTCAAGGACATCCTGAGCAGAGAGAGAGAGACCTGAGCAGAGACAATTATGGTGCAAGTTAGACCAAGTGCCAGTGTTGGTTCATCCCCTGCCTGGGAAACGTCGAGTGCCTTCTCTGGCCCAGAGACGTGCTTCTGCCCTGTGGCTATGCTGTAACAACGGTCTGTCTTTGAAAACGCACACCCCCTCCATGTGTGGGCCGGCCCAGTCTACTGGCAAATGCTTTACAAGCTGTTGGCATCCCCTCACCTGCTCAGCCGAAATTCCCAGGCCTCAAGAGATCCATTGCTTACCCAGAGCAGAGCCGTATTTCCATGTACCGCGGACAAGGCTGGCATTTGAAGCAATAACAGCAGCAGTGTGGATGCCCTAAGCATCCCGGGAGCCCATTTCCCAGCCTAGCTCTGTCCAATAGAAGCTTCCGCAGGGGTGGAAGAGCACCGGCTGACACGGCAGCCCTGAGCCGATGTGATTCCTGAGTACTTGGAATGTAGCTGCTGAGATGGGAGCAGGGAAATCTTTAATTTTCTTTCATTTTAATGCACTGACTTCAGACTCAGATGTCTTCATTTTAATGCATTCTGATTGAACTCATGGCCACCATGTGGGACAGCAGAGTTCTGGATCCTGAAACTAAAGGACTCGGCAGCCAAGTTTTCCTTGAACGAAAACTTGTGCCAGTGATGGGTCTCTCAGCTCCCCAGGTGGGTGAGAGAGGACCCCGGCTTTAGCAGCCTGAAGGGCCCATGCCCCAGAGTTTGTCTTCTCCTCTCCTCTCCTCTCCACCCTCGGCCTCGACTTCACTCCAGTGCTTTCCAAAATTGTTGTGGCATGGGACAAAGGACTCACAGTGAGGCCACGTAACACGAGTTCCTGGGTGCTGACCTCGCGTCCTCCCATACTCTTCGTCCGAGTGAATACAGAGGTCAGGGCGTTTTCAGTGGCACACCAAGACAGGCTGGGATGGGTCCCCAGAATCTGGATCTTTAAGCAGTGTCTAAATAGGGGCCGGCTCTGTGACATGGTGGGCTGAGCCTCTGCCTGTGGCGCCAGCATCCCATATGGGTGCTGGTTCGAGCCCTGGCTGCTCCACTTCTGACCCAGCTCTCTGCTGTGGCCTGGGAAAGCAGTAGAAGATGGCCTAAGTCCTTGGGCCCCTGCACCCACGTGGGAGACCTGGAGAAACTCCTGACTCCTGGCTTTAAATCAGCTCAGCTCCAGCCATTGTGGCCATTTGGGGAGTGAATCAGTGGTATAGACCTTTCTCTCTGTCTCGCCTTCTCTCTGCCTATAACTCTGCCTCTCAAATAAATAAATAAAATCTTAAAGAAAAAAAGAAGTGTCTAAGTAGTTCTTCTGAGTGGCTGGGTTTGGAAACTGGGTCACTTCATACTGGCAACAGAGTTAACAGTGCAGAACTTCTCACACTGGGAGCACCTACTCACACAAGTATTTACTGAGTATATAAGACGAAGCAGGCATTAGCGTAAGTTAGGTGAATGGCAGTGAGCAAGACAGACAAGACAACCGTGTTGTAGTCTGGAGTGAAAAGAAAAAAAAAAAAACCATAAATAAATGAGCGGCTATGTCCAAGGCAAGAGTGCTAATTGGCATGCAGCAAAACAAGGCAGGGTGAGGCCGTAGGGAATACGTGGTTTGGGGTCTTTAAGCTGTGTGGGCAGGGCAGTCCTCCCGGGAGGAGACAGTGAAGCTGAAAGCTGAGTGGCGCAGTGTGAATTAGGCTGAGGCCTTGGGGAAGCGCCTTCCCAGCAGAGGGGAGGGCAAGCACAGGAACTCTGCCACGGGAGTACGTGGGGCTGCCTGAGGGCCCGAGGCCGGTCAGCGTGACCGAGCACAGCGAGCGAGTGAGGCCAGAACAGGGGTCAGCCTGTGCAGAGGCCCGTGGGCATGGCCAGTGGCCTGCATTTCATACGGTAACGTGACTCCAAGCCATGAGCAGGATTTATCTAACAGATGCACTCTGAAGAGATTATTTTGCCTATTGTGTAGAGAACACATTACATCCATAAATGGGCAAGTGTGGAAAGCCAGAGCCAGGAATTTTTGCTATGGCCTTGGCAGGAGTTGATGGACCTGGAGTAGGCCTGTCTCCATGGACGTAATAGCATGTCATTAAATCCCAGATATATTTTGAAGTCAGAGGCAACAGGACCAGTTGATTGAGTGTGGGGTGTGATAGACAAAAGCAGAGCCAAAGATAAATGATCCTTAAATTTTGAGCTCTAGCAGCTGTGTGGTTGATGGAACCATTTGCCCCACCACGGAGAGCTGGGGGAGAGTGGACTCTGGGGGGACACTAGGAGTTTAGTCTTGAGGTTTGAGTGGTCTATGAGGCATTGAGGACAGGTGTCACTGGAGCAGGTGGCTGTGTGAGTCTGGACCTCAAGGGGAGCGATCAGGACTGGAATGAGAGATTTGAGAGCCGTGGATATATAGACGGTGTGAGACCGAAAGAGATCACCTGCAGAGTGGAGGGGAGAAGGAACGGGGAGGGAGAAAAAAGCAGCAAAAGGAAGAAAAGGGAGAGGGAGGGAAGGGGAAGAAGAAGCAAAGAGAAGAGAAAGAAAGGGAGGGGCCAGCGCTGTGGCCCAGCGGGTTAACACCCTGGCCTGACGTGCTGGCATCCCATATGGGCGCCGGTTCGAGTCCCGCTGCTTCACTTCCAGTCCAGTTCTCTACCATGGCCTGGGAAAGCAGTAGAAGATGGCCCAAGTCCTTCTTGCACTTGGGCCATCTTGCACCCATGTGGGAGACCTGGAAGAAGCTCCTGGCTCCTGGCTTCCGATTGGCTCAGTTCTAACCATTGCAGTCATCTGGGGAGTGAACCAGCGGATGGAAGACCTCTCTCTCTGTCTCTCTCTCTGTGCCTCTCCACTCTCTGTGTAACTCTGACTTTTAAAGAAAGAAAGAAAGAAAGAAAGAAAGAAAGAAAGAAGATTCCATCCTGGGGAACCTGATGTTCAGATGTCGGGAGGAAGAGAGGAGGAAGACCCAGAGAATGTAGTATCGCGAAATGCTAGGGAAGAATGCCTTTCAGGAAGGAGGCGGTGGGGGGGGGGGGGGGGTTGGGCAGCTACGACCACAGGTGCTGGGAGTAGTTTGCAACGGAGTGGAGCGAGCACCCACCTCTGGACTGAGCAGGTGGGGCTTGGCGATGGGCCTCCGCGGAACGGAGGGTGGGGAAGCTGGTGGGGTGGGAGAAGAAGGCAGACACAGATTCGGGGAAACCCATTACGTGTTTAGAGTTTGGCTACTAAAGGAAGCAGAGGGCTGGGCCGTGGTGGTGTGGGTCTAGGGTAAGCGTTGTATTTTGTGAGTAAGGTCAAGGGAAAATGTGGTATTTTTTTCTTTTTTGAAGATGAGCTCTTTCAACTGAAATGTCTTTGTCGGTGGGGGTGAGATAGCAGGAAGGGAAGTTCAGAAGGTGCAGATAGGTGAGCGGTTCCCACTGTCCTGGGGACATCCGAGGACACATCCACTCCAGGACATCTGACAGGGCTGCCTCTGAGTCACATTGTGAGAACAGCTCCCGGGGGCACCGCTGGGCTTCCAGGTGTGGGAACTGCCTGGAGCCAAGCCGGACAAAGGGGATGCGGCTGCTCACAGCTTGACATCATGGTCTCTCAGCGGCTCCTGGGGCCTGATAGCATCGCTTGGCACAGATCTTCCCACCCAGGCAGACATCCTACTCATGCTGCGGCCCCTGGACGAGTGGGAGGCGCTGGATGACTCACAGGCCTGCCGCTGGCCTCAGTGAGAGCCAACCAGCCAGTCTCATCGAACCTTCATTTTCTGTTCAACCCAGGGCCTGTCGCCCCACCTCCACCCCGGTGTAACTGGCCTAACCCAGCTAGCGCAAGCTTCCTGGGTTTTCTGATTTTGTCTTGTTTTTAGTTTTAACCAGTTCTTTTCTGGCAGTAAACAGACAAGCAATATCAAAAACCTGGTCCAGGAGGCCTGACTCCTTCCTCACTCTCTCCCTTGTTCCTGAATTTCTCCGTGGAAAGGAAACAGAGTTAGGCATACTCTAGACACCAATATGGATGTGTTGCTACAGGGCGTGGCTTCTGAATGATTTTCTGTAAGTGGTAGACTTTTTTTTTTTGCTCTCTCTTTAAGCCACACAAAACACAGGATTTTTTTTTCCAAGATTTATTTTATTTATTTGAAAGGCAGAATGACAGAGAGAGGGATGGAGATGGAGATGGAGATGGAGATGGAGATGGAGATGGAGATGGAGATGGAGATGGTGATGGAGATGGAGATGGAGATAGAGATAGAACTTGAGCTGCAGAGGGAGAGGGAGTGGGAGAGGGAGAGGGAGAGGGAGAGGGAGAGGGAGTGGGAGCAAGAGCGAAAGCGAGAGAGAGAGAGAGAGAGAGAGAGAGAGAGAGAATCTTCAATCCATTGATTCACTCCCTGAATGCCTAGAATGCCTGAGGCTGGGCCAGGCCAAAACCAGGAGCCTGCAACTCCGAGAGAGAGAGAGAGAGAGAGAGAGAGAGAGAGAGAATCTTCAATCCATTGATTCTCTTCCCAAATGCCAAGAATGTCTGGGGCTGGGCCAGGCTAAAACCAGGAGCCTGGAACTCCATTCGGGTCTCCTATGTGAGTGGCAGGGGCCCAAGTACTTGGGTCATCTTTCTTTTCCCAGGCATATTAGCAGGGAGCTGGCTTGGAAGTAGAGGAGTCAGGACTCAAACTGGCACCCATATGGGTTGCTGGTGTCTCGGGCGATGGCTTAACTCGCTACTCCACAATGCCAGCTCCCCAGCACAGGGTATTTTTTTAACAGGTGTCACCAAACCCCAGTAATGCCCGCAGGGGAACAAATGTCCTTCGGAACAAGGACAGGGTGGCTGCAGGCAAGAGGCCCAGACACACAAATTCCAGTTCGCACGGAAGCAACACATGGCTCTGGCTGGCTAGCGAGCCAGGGGCTGCTTTCCAAATGACGTCCCAGGCGGAGCTTTCACTCTGCTCTGGGAACGATCGCCTTGGCCTGCCCAACCGAACCAGGAATCCGAGCCAGCCAGCGCACGCTCTGTCCTTGGTCACCGGACGGAGAAGGAGCACTGGAGACCATTATGAAAGAGTTGCTAGGGCCACCACACCCAGAGTCATATGTGCTAAAGATGGAGTTTGCCTTCTCAAAACAGAGGGCGGAAGGGATCCCTGTGACCCTAGGAAGCCATTTGGGTAAACACTAGCAAGCACAGCTGGGTGTCGCCCTGCAAGGCTACTGGCTTCTCTTTGGTTTCACACCACTTATGTTTGAATGAGAGAGCTCTGGCGGCCACTGGGGGACAATAGCATTGAAGATCGCCTATCCCCATGTAAGCCTCCAGGAAATACATGCAGGCTGGAAGTCAGAAAACCAGCCCTGAGCTGACAGGTCCTGCATGGAAATTTTGCTGGGCTTTGTTTTCTTCTTTGATGATTATCCTTGAGGGACTTGGGGAACGCCCTGTCTGTGGAGTTGTAAAGCAGTCGATGTCGCCATTTAGAAGCAGCATCGGATGAAGGAGTGGTCTCTTCCTGGATGGTGACTAATAACAGAATGACCACAATGCGCTCAGCACACACATATTTATTTCACTTTATTTTTTACTTTTACTTTTATTTTTATTTTTTATTTTTTGCCAGGCAGAGTTAGACAGTGAGAGAGAGAGAAGCACACAAATATTTAAGAGTGGGAAAAAGCCTGACAATGGGGCATGATGCGGAGAGCAGAATTGGAGGTGCCGCAAGGGTGCGTGTGGCTGTGTCCTGCCCAGTCCACACCAAATACGGAATCTCGTCTACCCTAAGCTGAGTTACGATTGCCTGCAAGTCCCATAATCTTGGTTGGCCTGGACACCCAGGAGAAGCTCAGCAACGTGGAGCAGTGGAGGGTGAACCCTGGGAATCGCGTCTGGCTCCTAAGCCAAACATCCAAGGAGAGGTGGAGTGGGTTCTGCATGCGGGAATTGGGGCTAGCAGGTGCGTGGGGGGCATGCCTTGAGAATGCATTCAGCTACCACCAAGCTCTAAAGGAAACTTGTGCCTCCTGGCAGGGAGCAGATGGGAAAGAAACCATGGAGCTGCTCTTAGGCAGCACTGCTCCCCGCTCCCCTTCCTGTGACTAAGGCCCCTGGCATCACTCAGGCCTTCAGGACGTCAGAGGCCCTGTGGAAACACCGTCAGCCCGGGCTAGCAGCCTGGACTGTGGAGATGGGCCAATCAGGCTCGAGATCACCAGAGCAAGCCTTGTGTGACCCTGAACAGGTTATCTCACCCCTCTGGCTCCAACTTCCTCCCCTGTAAAACGGGAATTTAAATGCTCACTTCGTGCTTGATACAAATTACAAGAACTCGGTGATGTCATCCGTGTCTGGTCCAGAACACATAGAAGGGCCCTGGCATGGGGTATGCACTCAGTATCCGTTAGTTCTTCTTCTTTTTTTTAACTGGGAATCATTAACAGAATTTTTTTTTTATTTGACAGATAGTTAGACAGTGAGAGGGAGAGACAGGGAGAAAGGTCTTCCTTCCATTGGTTCACCCCCCAAGTGGCCGCTACAGCCGGCGCACCGCGCTGATCCGAAGCCAGGAGCCAGGTGCTTCCTCCAGGTCTCCCATGCGAGTGCAGGGCCCAAGCACTTGGGCCATCCTCCACTGTCTTCCCGGGCCACAGCAGAGAGCTGGACTGGAAGAGGAGCAACCGAGACTAGAACCCAGCGCCCATATGGGATGCTGGCACCACAGGTGGAGGATTAACCAAGTGAGCCATGGCTCTGGCCCCTCCATTAGTTCTCAGTATTATCTGATAAATCAGGACCTGCTAGAAAATCAGTGGGCTTCTGGGCAGACCTTCCAAGCTGCTTCTGCATGGAAAACAAGTGGAATGGGCAGCCAGTGCTTCACCCAAAGAAATGAACATTCATTTCGGATCTTCCAGCCTCTGTGCCCACTGGGGAGCGCTTTCAAGTAGGCACCCTTAAATTCCGAGGCAGCGTGTTATACCTGGACATAAGGCCACACGGGCTTCAAGACCTGCGTGTGCTTCACGTGGCATTGTCTGTTTGCCCTTCACTGGGCCAGCAGGGACCCAGAAACATCAGTTTGCCAGGGTGGCTCAGGGCCACAGAGAGTAGATCTGTATTCTTCTGAGGGTCCCTCTCACTGCGCAGGGGCTTCCTTCCAAGTTTGCATCAGCAGGACCACTGCTTAAGCCCAGATCCCATGGGTCTTGCATACAAAAGTCAGTGGCACAAATCAAGGAAAACAACTAATTCATATAATCTGACATTGCTTGGTGTTATTTTTTCCCAAGTGCTTCTTTAGCCGGATGGCTCAAAGTGAATGACTTGTAATGTAGCAGGCATAATATTCTCACAAATGCATATGAGCATGTTTGAGGGCAATACAAGGTAAATCAGACATTATACTCAAATACCTTAGTTTCCTAGGGCCATCATAACAAATAACCACTGATGGGTTGTTTTACAACAAAAAAAGCTCATCATCTCACAGTTTTGGAGGCCAGAAGTCTGAAATCAAGGCGTCAACAGGGCCAGAATCCCACTGATGGCCCTGGGGGAGGTGCCTACCCTGCTGTGGTTTCTGGGGGAGGTGCCTACCCTGCTGTGGCTACTGGGGTGGTGCCTACCCTGCTGTGGCTACTTCAGCTTTGATGGCACCTGATACATCTTGACTTGAGGCCTCTGCCATCCTGTGGCCTTCCTCTGTCTGTGTCCCCCGTCTCCAATTCCACCTCTCCTCTCTCTCCCCCACCTCTTTAAAAATATTCTATTTATTTATTTGAAAGACAGAGTTACAGGAAGAGAGGGAGAGTCATAGATAGAAAGAGGGGTCTTCTATCCACTGATTCATTCCCCAGATGGTCACAACAATCAGAGTTGGGCGAGGATGAAATCAGGAGCCAGGAGCTTCATCCGGGTCTCCCACATGGCTGGCAGGGCCCTAAGCACTTGGGCCATCTTCTTCTGCTTTCTCAGGATCATTAGCAGGGAGTTGGATCAGAAGTGGAGCAGCCAGGATTCAAACCAGCACTCCTGTGAGATGACGGTGTTATAGGCAGTGCCTTAACCCACTGTGCCGTAATGCCATCCCCTCTCCCCCCTTTCTGTTATGAATACATCAATCCTAGGGTTTAGGGTCCACTCTAAATCCAGGATTAAAACCTCATCTTGAGATGTTAAGACCCAGCTTCCATATATGATACTAGTTTGAGGTATCGAGTTGGTATGAGTTTGGTGGGATACTATTCCGCTCACTACATCAGGGGATACACAATTTAGCGAGGGGAAGAAGACAACTATTAACTAAAATGCTGGGGAGAACAGAAGCTCCTGGGAGATTTGCAGTGCATTATGGAATGTGGAGGGAAGGCTGTTTCCATTCCGCAGGTCTGGGGGACAGGAGGAGACTCAGCAATTTGAGAGACAGTTATTGAAGGACGAGACGCGTGGTGCAAGGCGGGACATTCCTGGATGAGGAGCGAGGCTGAGTACAGCAACAGAGAAAAGCGGCGGCTGTGCAGGGGTCCTGGAACTCAACAGCCTGCACCATTCTGAAGACTGATCCCTGGCCGCTGTACAGGTGGCCAGGCACCTGGATTCGAGTGTCCAGCACGTGCTTTGTACCTATTAGAAAACCCGCTGGATAGGCGAAAGCTGAACTCTGCTTCTCCAATCCAAACTCTGGAGTTGCGAAGCTCACCTCGTCGTCACACACACTGTCCCTCACCAAGAGGCACTGAATAATTTATACCATGTAATGATGACCCAGGGATGAATTCCAATAAACATCTAATTAACGTTGTATCTAAAAGTGTAGGGTGGCCCTGGTTACTAATTGGCTAAGTGTTCTCCTTATTCCTGGGACAAATTCCTGCTTCGATACCCTTTCATGCAACCATGAAAACTGAGTTGAAGGAAACAGGACCAGACAGCACGGCCCGGGCCCTGCTTTGCTAGGTACAGAGGTGGATGTGTAAGCCCAATGCCCCTCTGCCACCTGCCACATGAAATCACATCCCCCTGCATACCCAAAACACGACTCTGGGTCTGCCAACTTAGCAAGGGTTTCCTTGAACAAAAGCCCGTGAGTGGCCTCAAAGTTGCCGACCGGGGCTGTCTTTGGTCCTCCCTTCCTTTTGCTTGCTATCAACTGGAGAGGACAGAAGCAGAGGCCAGTCCTCTTGGGCCTGTGTCCTAACCCCTGACCATCCTCCCCTTCAGTGGGGCTGCCGTGGGGCTGGAGGAGGAGCCTGACTTCCCGCCAGCCCCGCCCAGGGCTTCGCTGCAGACACAGCCATGGTCCAAGCGTGGTCTGGGGTGAAGGCTCTGGTTTGAGCTGGTTGCTCTGTGTCCTCCCCATCTGGATGCCACTGCCGCTTCCCCACTGTCACTTTCCAGGTGTGGCCCACAAAACGACATCGGGGTGATCGACAAAGCAGAATTCCATAGAAGGACAGAACGCTCCACCTGCTCGGGGTTTCACTCACCACTGGACCCCTCACTTCACAGAAGCCTAAAGACTTTTCTTAAGGCCAGACATGCAAGGACTACAACTTGATACTTAATGTTTGCAGGGACCTTTCGCAGGGACCTCTGTAGTGGGCTGGGGAATGTGCCCGGGAAGGCAGTGGAGGATGGCCCAGGTGCTTGGGCCCCTGCACCCACATGGGAGACCACAAGGAAGCTCCTGGCACCTGGCTTCTGTCTGGCTTAGCCCTGCCATTGTGAACCAGAAGTGGGGGCACTCTGTCTCTCTAAAAAATGTTTAAAAAGCATACAAAGGCACCCTTAGCAGCATTGCTGCCGTCAGGAAATGCGGGCAGGCAGAGAGCAGCAGAGCGAGCACTGGGCCCCTTTAGGGGAGCGGCCCAGCAGTTCTCTGAGGCTGGGCACTCACATTCAGAGCCTCCCACAGAAGCCATTGACATTTATTTAGAAACTAATTGTGCTGCGGTTTGGGACACGAAATGGAAAAAGCTCAGCTCACATTGCAATCCATCTTGGAATGAAATGGCTGTCGGGGCACCAGAAGGAAAAAAATCGTTCCATTAACTCAAAGGCAAGCCTCAATTTGGAGGACAGAAAGGCCGGAGCCTTGAGTTGAGGGTCTCTGTATTGCACAACATCACTGCATTTTAACAGCGCGGCTGCCCCGGGAGCACTCAGTTCCTGCACCCTGCCTTTGCCTCCCTCCCTTTCCCGGAAAGCTAAATTCTCAATTATCCATGGGCATTTTCCCCGCAGGCTGGTTTGTCCTTGCTCTTCAACAAAAGCTGTGCCTCCCCCTCTGGCATGTGGGGCTACGTCCATCCTCTAGGCCACAACTGAATTCAAAATCTGGACCTCTCAAATCAACACCCCAGGGGGAACCTCCTACGACACCTGTTTTTCTCACTCACTTGGCTGGGAGTGTGTTAAGATGCAGAATCTTGGAGTCCACAGCAGACCCACTGAATCAGGGTCTGCATCTTAACAAGACATCCTGGGAGTGGAGTGCACACCAAATCAGCCTCTCTTGGAGGCTGGGCGGAACCCAGACCCTCAGGAGCAAATTGTCAAACCAGCGGACGGCCCCCTCTTCCCTCCCAGGCACTTGCTGTCCTCTCTGGCTGACCACCATTAGTCATCCTGGAGTCAAACTGCCATTAGCATGAAATATTAATATCTCCACATCCACTCAGTTCTGTGCAAAACAATCAATACGTAGTTAGAGCCCATCCGATGCTAATGTGGGTTTCTGAGTGGAACAGAAACACTTTCTTGATTGTCTGCCGTTGGGGATTCTGCGTGTGTCATGGTGCTAACAGTGCTAGCTGGATTTTCGGTATCATCAGTGAATTCAAGCTCTTTATAGCTTTTCGGTGGAGGATCACGGGATGTTAACCCTGACAGGGAGCTGACGGTGCACTGAGATGGAGCTCCCCACAAGGTGGATCTGTCATGCTCCAGTGATCGCCGTTGACAAGTTCACACATTCTGAGTTCCAGGTCTGGACGGCAGCTCCAAGAGGGGGCAACACACTTTCTACTCTGCGCTGGACTGATTTGTGCTATGCTGGGCTAGTTAGTGGATTGCGCTAGATGTCTGATCTGGTAACATCTTAACTTTAACCAAGCTAAGTGGACTGGAAATGGAGCAAAGCTTCTTGGGAGGGTAGAGCTGCTCCTGCTGGCTTCTCCCTTCCCAATTCTTCTCAGCACGCCTTGGTGCAGACCCGGGATGGCAATGAATGGATGAGAGCCTTCCTCACTATTTGCATTATCATAATACAGTTGCTACTTAAGGTGTCCGCGACCTATCCCAGGTCCAAGGAACCTGTGCACAGCGGAGACTTCCAGAAATGCAGGAGTGGGGGCCAGCCCCCACCACACACACTCCACTTTCACTCCATTCTTGGCAAAGTGACCAGACTCCAAATCATGCCTTTGCCTCTCCGTCTTCTGTGTGTTTTCACAAGACGGAAGAACCATCAACAGTGGCATCACCTTCACAGGTACTCATCAACCTGTTCATTCAACCATACAACTAATCGACTTCGGGGAGGTTACCTGGAGGGCAAGGACCCTGAGGTCTTCCTGAGTGTGACTGACCTTTGGCAAAATGCTCTCCCTGTGATCACAGCTCCACAAAGGTCAACACAGCCTGCCAGCCCCACCACTCCCGCCCACACCAAATGTAAAACATATACAGGTCGAAGCCTGGGCGAGGCCATCCTTGACTGTTACGAACACCTACCACGAGCCCTTTTTACTCACATGCCTCCTGAGCTTCAGGGGCTGTACTCTTTTGGAGCTGGGGAAGCTAAGTTGACATAGTCAGAGAAGAAGCCATAGTGTATAGTCGGAAAAGTATGTGAAAGGCAGAAAAGCTGCAGGTGATCCATCCAGATTTCCATCAACTGATGCCTGCATAAGAAAACGTGCTATACATACATGATGGAATACTGCTCAGCCAAGAAAGGAAAGAAATCCTGTCTTTTGCAACAAAATGGACACAACTGGAGAGCGTTATGCTTAGTGAAACAAACCAGACTCAGAAAGGACAAATGTCACATGTTTTCTCTGATTTGTGGTAGCTAATATACAGAGTACAGGAAAATGTAGTGTAATTGACATCTTGAGATTTGGTTGTTATTCATAGCCCTTGTCTATACCCCTATGAGCAGTCGATTTTCTACTTTCTACTTGTTGAACTCTTTATTTAGTGAAAGATTAAGCCTGTGATTGTGAAGTAAATCAAAATGTTATCACAAAAATTAAAGAAAGGAAGGAAGGAGGAGGGAGGGAAGTACCATTATATTCCTAGAAGTGTATCTGTAAAGTACAATAAATTTGTTCTTTTTATAGTAATTAAAAAAATAAAAAAGAAAGGGGCAGGTATTTAAAAGTTCACCTAGAGATAGCTTAAATAAATTATATTTAATGTATATCCTATGTATGTATATGTTTAAATAAATAAAATAGATATTTATATTAAACTATATAAGATATTTGCATATATTTAAATGAATCAAATATATGTAGAATGGAGATTAGCTGGAGCTCATTCACACATATAAACACATATATATACACATATGTGTGTGTGTGTATAAGTAGGCACTGCAAAAAGTCCCTAAAACACTTTATTTTGGTGTAAAAAATTGGAATCCATATGCATAGTTTTTTCATAATGTTTATTTTCCATAAATTCTTCAAAGGCTCCTCATATCATGTATTTCCCCTCTCCTGCTATTCCATATATATGTAAACAGCACACAAAGGTAAATAACCTGCTCTGTGTAGGGTACGTGTATTGCCTGTGACTCTGGGTCTGATCTGCTCACCCTCCCTGTGATGAGTTTTTCTTGCCCTTTGCTTGCCTCTGGGTTCCTGCAGGCACACAAGGTTGAGGTGGATGCCAGGGGGACCAGCTTTCTGGAGATGTAGGCTATCTGTAGTGAACACCTCTGTCCATGAGGTGGTGGTGTTAGTACAACCGAAGCAGGAGGGAGCAGGGTCAGAGCTTAGAGAGACTGCAGAGCGATACACCCTGGCACCCCCACCACCTCCCACCCCGTCCTGACCGTGGCCGGGCCACTGGCTCTGTGCAAACAGAGCTTGTCAGCAGCTCCCAGACCAGCCTGACTCGAGTCTTGCAAGCACCTGGGCAGGAGGACACATGGGAAGCCCTGGCAGTGCTGGCTGGGTCTCATGAGCTTGGGTAGAAGGCTCCCGGGGAACCTGGAGGCCACCACGTTCTCTGGACCATGGGTGCTGTCTTTGGGCCCCCTGATTGCCAAGGGAAGTACCCGAGCCAACTCACAAAGCTGGCACTGAATCTCCTGGGGCCCTCGGCTACCTTGGCAAAGCTCTTCAGCCTTCCAACACACACCCGGAGGCTCCTGCTGCTCCGATTCTGCAAAGACAGGGACCAGGTCTGCATATGCAGAGCACCCCCCACCCCAAGGCCACATTTTGCTAGTGACTGCTCCTGAAGTGGGGGGGGGTCCCCCGTGAGGATAGCTACTCCCTCTGCAGTCTTTGGAAAGAGCAAGGATGCTGTGAAAATCACTCACCAGTGAGTCGCTACTGCAGTCTTGATTTCTAGTTTTATGAAGCTACATGGCATAATTTCATAAAATTTTCCAGTTTTATGAGGTCAGATTTCATTCTTTATTTTTATGTATTTAAAAAAAAAGTGTACCCGAGAGAGAAAGCACCAGGAACCTCGGCCGGCTCTTTGTCTGCCACGAGCACCTTAACTTCCGGATCAGTGCATTTATAGAACCTGTGCTCCGGGGGCGTCTCAGGGGAGCCAGGCTCTGAGAGGGAAGTGGAACTTGCCTGAGCTCACCTGAGTGTAGGCCACAAAGGCAGCGGCAAACCCAGATCCACCTGACTTCCGTGGCTCTGTGCCAAGGGTGACATTAAACAACTGGCTAGCCAAGGAGAAGGAGTCACGATCATCTAACAACAGCCTTTGCCATCTGGACAGAATACAAAATGCTTTTCCATGTGCGCGCCGGCTCAGACAAGACCTGGAACTGGGGGCCACACCCTCCACTCCGGTTCTCTCCCCGGCCCCTCGCCCTAGCCCCAAGTGGTGGGTGTCCCAGGCGAGCTCTCAGGAGTGCTGCCTGGGTGGTGGTGAATACACGGGAAGCCTGTTGATTGATTGCGGGTGGGAGGCTGTGCTGACGCCCCCTATCATGGGGGTTTCTGGGGTCGTGGATCCTGGGTGGGCCTGGGAGGAAAGGCACCTTGTAAGCAAGCTTGCTTTTGCCTCGGTTTGGCCCAGACCAGACTTGACTGACGCTGAGCCAAACGCCAGTGATGAGAGGACTTCTCAGTGTGGCTTGGCTTCCTTCTGCGTTTGCCAACAAAGGTGATCTTTTGGCCAAGCTCTTCTAACTTGGGAACCGAGTCTTACATGTAACTCCCAGGTTAAACCAGATCCGAAAGTGAATTGGACCTGCGTTGAAGAAGGGCCAGAAATCTGACAAGGTCTGGGGCGTCTTGGGTTTGCTATGCGCTAGTGATGCTAATGACTGACATTTACTGAGTTCTCCCTGCAGACCAAGCTGTGTCCTGAGTGCTTCATTCTATCAGCTTCTTCCTTCACAATCATAGGGTTTGTACCCAGAGAAATGAGGCACGCACATCCCATCATTTGGCCAAATTTCCACAACCGGTAAGTAGAGGTGCTAGAAACTGGATTTGTAACCACTGTTCCGTGTTGGCAAGTTGGCTGGTGATCTGGCCCAGAGCCATGCTGGGCTTTGCTCTGAGTCCCGAGTCTCTGCTGAGTTCCAGGCATTTCAGAGGGGTAACCCTTGGGAGAAGACGCAGGAGAGACGCAACGCTCAGGATGGAGTGAGGGGAGAGGCACTGTGGGTGGCAGCCCCCCGTGAGTCTTGGAGCCCTTCCAATTTTCCCTCCTTCCTTTCTTTCCCAGCAAATCCTCCCTGCCTGGTCTATGATCCAGTGAATCAACTCTGGGGGGCTGATTGAGGGAAGGATATTTGAGTATCCTAATCACACTCCATATTGCATTGCAGGTTTGTTTATTTTACAATCAGCCGCTATGAGCACAGGACTGCCTCCATGCTGAAAAAAACCTGTTCATTAATCTCGACTTCAGCTCCCTGACTCGGACCCCATTCTACAGCCTACACCCGTAGATTATACCACGTCCACCTTGTCTTGGCCATGTGGTCGTGTGGTCTTTTGGATGTTTGCCTTTTTGGCCCCAGCTCGCAGGTGCTAGGCTGAACTGCAGCTATACAGTGAGTCTGCCAGGAGCGCAGAGAACATTCTAGTGCTTATGCTTACCCTGACAGGTACTGCCAACCTCACAGCAGGGCTTTAATTCACATAGAGCACCACGCACGTGTGCCTGAGTGACACGGGCTTAGGCAGCGTGGGCTCACAACCGGCCGCTTCTTGTGGACCATTTGATGACTCCTCCGTTGTGAAATCCCACCAGCTCCTGCCCAAGCCTGACCCTGCAGACAGAGCTCTGACCTGACTCAGGTGCCGAATTCTGGTCCTACCTCCGCGGTCGGCTTCTGGGGCTTTGTGCAATCCTTGTGCTTGTTGCTGCCTCCGTAGTCCCACCGGAACACGTGGCTACAAATATTTGCTTAGGATCATTTTAGTGGCTGTGAACTCTGAATGAAAGACGCTCTATTCAAGCGTATGGGCCGAGTTGATGACTCTGGCCCGTCTACACTGCAGGGCTCCTCGGGAAGACAGACTGGACTCATTCATCCTTCATACAGTCTCAATTTTATTCCAAAGCCGCCAGAGAATGGAGCCGTCTCAGCATTTTCAAAGTGCCTTCTATTTGGTAGGGTCGCTTTTTTCTTTTTCTTTCTTTCTTTTTTTTTTTTTTTGCCATTGCACATTAGCCAAGGTAAAACTACCGTGCAAGGAGAAGAACAATCATGAAAGGAGAAAGCCCTTCTCCAGGGAGACCTGCTTATTAGGTCATTAACAAGGTCAAGGAGGCCCTTTTGCCTGGGGCTGGAGTTTATAGTATTAGCGTATTGGGCACTTCTGGGGCCCACCCTGGGTAAAGCAGGGTGCCATTTTTATATTTATTTGTACAGACTCGTGAGTCTTGTTTCAGCGCGTCCTACTGTAGGAGAGCAGAGCTGAGGATGAACCGTAGGGGACGTTCGGGGCTTGCTAGGGACTCACATGTCCTGGTCCATGGCAGCTGCTCTGCCCCAGCATCGTAGACAGGAGACTTGCAGACAACAGAGATCTCTATCTCACAGTTCTGGAGACGGCATGGTTTGTCCTAGGGCTTCAAGCTCCAGCCTCCTTTAATCATGAGTGCAACTACAGACCTCTACTGACTTCTCCTCCATCTGTTTGAACTCCTCACTTACCCCAGGAACAGTGAGAAAGAGAGACAAAGGTCTTCTTTCCATTGGTTCACCCCTCAAATGGCTGCTATGGCCGGCGCTGCACTGATCCGGTGCCAGGAGCCAGGTGCTTCCTCCTGGTCTCCCATGCGGGTGCAGGGCCCAATCACCTGGGCCATCCTCCACTGCCTTCCCAGGCCACAGCAGAGCTGGACTGGAAGAGGAGTAACCGGGGCTAGAACCTGGCACCCATATGGAAAGCCGGCGCTGCAGGCGGAGGATTAACCAAGTGAGCCACGGCGCCAGCCCCCTGGCAAATGTCTTACACAAACTCAACCAGCATCTGATAGGATCTGGCCTGTGTTTCCCTGTTTGAACTCATTTTTTCTTTTTCACTTCTTTGCTCATCAAGCCCAGCCAGTCACACTGTTCTTTTTTTCTGTTCTTTAGACTTTCCCAAATTCATTCCCACCTTAAGGTTTTGCACGTTTGCTGAACTCTCTACTTAGTCCGTTCAGCTCATCTGTCTGAATTTGTTTGAGCTGCTCTACAGAACACTACAAACAAGGTAATTTACAAAGAGGAGAAATTCAATTCTCACAGTGCTGAGTTTGGGAAGTTCAGTGTCAAGGGCCTTCTTGCTGTATCAGCCCATGGCAGAAGGTGGGAGGGGTAGAGAGAGTGAGAGAGAGGAAGAGATTGAACTTGCAACCTCAAGCCCTTTCATAATCAGCCTTAATTCATGGATGAAGGTGGAGCACTCATGCCCTAACCACCTCTCATTAGACCCCACCTCCCAAAATTATCACATTGGGGATTAAGCTTCAAACACACTCTCTCAAGGGGATCCATTCAAACCATAGCATTCTACTTGTGGCCCATCAAATTCATGTAGTTCTCACATGAAAAATGTATTTATTCCACCCCAGTGGCCCTAAATCTTAATCCATTCCAGGACCAGCGTTAAGGTTCAAGGTCTTCAGTCTCATGTGGATGAGATATGGGTGAAACTCAGGGCATGATTCATCCTGAGGCAAATTCCCTCTACCTGTGATCTTATCAAAACACAACAGTGCGGCAGGCCCAGGATAGAAATTCTCATTCCAAGAGAAAGAAATAGGCAAGAAGAAAGGAGGAAATAATCCACAGTCAGTCAGAAAGCCAACAGGGAAAACATCACTGCCTTCTGAAAAAATTTATTTATTAATTCATTTTGTTCATTTGAAAGGGGGTGCGGGTAGAGACAGAGATTTCCCATCTACTAGTTCATTCCTCAAGTACCTCCAACAGCTGGGGCTGGACTGGGGCAAAGCTGGGAGCCAGGAACTCAATCCAGGTCTCCCCTGCGGGTGGCAGGGACCCAGCTCCCTGAACCATCACCTGCTGCCTCCCAGGGTGAGCAATCATGGGAGCAGGACTGACTTGAGTCCAGGCGCTCCAGTGTTGATGTGGGTGTCCCACCCAGCATCTCAACTACTGTGCTCAACACCTACCCCATATTTAGGCTTAAAGTGGAGAATCCTGTCTCGACTTCATTTCCCCCATCCTGGGGATGCTACGGAGGGAGCTGTGCCCTCACGGCCCAAGGCAGCCCCGTCTCTGGTTTTTCCAGGCTGCCTCCTCCCAGCAGCTCTCCCAACTTGGGGGCCTCAGCCCTCCAGCTCTCCCAGGTTTTTGTTGCTATGAACAGTACTACAGTTCCAGGGTCTTGTTTGATGGAGAAGTGTGGTTTAATTTTAATCCGGGCCCTTGCCTTTTACTTAGAAAGCGTTTTAAGCACAGGCACATATACAGTGCCCAACATGATAAAGCTTATTTTAAAACTAAGAAAGCAAACACACACCTAACATGGGCATAGTTCGGATGGGCCAGAGAGACCAGGGTGGGGGGAGGGAAGTGGAGAGAAGGGGACACCCTCAGCACTTTCTCTCACCCTTGTCTCTGATGGAAGAAGCGAGCCCCTCCCAGCACCTCCTCTTAGGAGGAGATGTGCTCACCTGGAAGCTTTATGACACCTCCATAACATTCCACATGGAGCTTATACGCATGTTTCCATGGCAACGCTTCCCCAGGTCCAGGATGACAATAAGGCATCCAGGGCTTGTGGTTTGTGACCTCCAGCTCAGCTAGCTACCTTATCCCATGCCAGCCTGACCCCAGCAGGAGTTACCCTAATGGGACTCTGATGGGGACACCCTGCGGGGGCCTTGTTCTCAAGCTCCCGTAGGCATCGCCTTGATGGAGACTCCGCAGGGCCCTCACTCCTGTGGCTGTGCTGGGCACTGCCCCTGCGTGAGCTCTGCCTGGGTCGCTGGGTGGTCTGTGCCATCCTCTGAGATCTAGGTGAAAGCTGCCATGCCCCACAATCCTTGCATTCTACATGCCTGAGGGCTCAGCACCACCCATGTCGCCTCATATGAAGCTGTGCCTTGTTGGGAAGTGAGTTGAGCTGCACCTGGAGCTCCTGGGCCATGGCTGGGGTGGTTGGGCGACCCCATTGCGGGATTCAAGGCAGGGCAAGGCAGTGAACGCTCTGCTGCAACCTTGCCTTCAAGGTCCTGCTCCGGGCCTGGGTGGGAGAGGCAGCCTCAGAATCTTTCCCCAGCACCTGGCTCCCTCCTGCCCACAGCAACCTCTTTAGCAAAAGGTGAGCATCCCTCGTTCACTCTGCCAAAGGCACGTGTTCGCTCTTCGCAGGGTCACATTGCAAATTTCCCAAATCTTTCCACCCTGCTTCCCCTTCTCTGAATAATTTCTCTCCTCTCACACTTCATTGCACCTTCAGTATTTTACTTGGTAGTTTCTTCTGTCAAATATCCTGTTTTTGACTCTCATATTGTGTCTTCCATAAAGGCCTAGGGATGGCCACAATTCATAGGTAGGAAGTTCTTAGCTACCTTGTAACAGGGATTTCCTTTACTGTGATTCCCAGTAAGAGATTCCTCCTTTCTGTCTGAGGCCGAGAGAGAGAGAGAGAGAGAGAGAGAGAGAGAGAGAGAGAGAGAGAGGAAGGGAGAGAAGGAGGGAGGAAGGGAGGAGAGACAGATATCTCTCATCCCCTATTATAGTCAGGAGCCAGGAACTCAATCCAAGTTTTCCACATGGATGACAGGGACCCAAGTTCTTGAACTATCACCTGCTACTGTCCAGGATATGATTGAACAGGAAGCTGAAGCCAGGACTTGAACCCAGGCACTCCAATATGGGGTCAGATATCCCAAATGGCCTCTTAGCCACTGTGCCAAGCACCCACCCTGCAGGCAATACATTTAAACAACATAGCACTGCCAAAATCGGCATGCTGACTGCTTTTTATCATTCAAATCTTTAGATAATTCCTTGAGCATTTTGTCTACAACAGTCCCTTCTCAGTCACTTACATATTGTGCAATAAACTGTCTTCAGACTTAAAACCATTGACAATAATTTGATGCTATGTATGATTTGACACGGATGTTGTCTCTTTCACTCTGACATGAGAATGCAGGTTCCATGAACAGGAGGGCCCTGGCCTGAAACCTTCTCTGCTGAGTCGCCAGCACTGGGGGATGAATCTGGGACTTGGCAGGCTCTCCACCAATATTTGCTGGGTGACTCAAGGAATGAGCAAAGTAGGAGGATTTGTCATGGACCCCAGGAGGTTTTCACCTCCCAGAGCTCACTCATGCTCTTTAGCATGGGCACCGAAAGTTCCAGAAGGAGCCGCTAGTGGAAGACTACGGTGTAGGAACTGGGCTGGCTTGTAGGGTCTTGGCCGCCTAGGATGTGTCAGGCTTGCCTGTGGCTCGTGTGAACTAAGAAGCGACCTTAAAGCTCAGCAGAGGATCCAACAGGGCCAGGACTCCTTGGAGGGCAGGCAGAGTGGGAGGTTGTTGGTAGGAAGCATAGGCGTAATGTGGGTAGCAAGCTACAGGGACAGGGTGGAGGAATTCTCAGGGCCACTGGGGACGTGGTGGTGAGTCTATTGTAGGAAGCCCCTGCGGTCTGGGAGGAAGAGGTGTAGGAGCCGTCGGAGGGACGTGGTTGAGGCACAGAATAGCCTGCCGTCCTCCTCGTGGTGGGGTGATCCGACTGCAGCCACAGTGTGTCCTGCCGGCGAGCTTCTGACGCCAGGCACCACCAGTGAGTTAGGGTCGGGGTAAGGCGGGGGGTGTTCATGGCTGATGAAGACTGTCTTCCTGCTGAGTAGGGGGGGGTTCGGAGCACAGGGAGGGATGCCCACCGGAAGACCACTACAGAGGTTATTCAACAGTCCAGACAAGAGCTGGTGATAGCAGGAGGGAGAGCCATTCATGCCAGGGGCATTACTGACATGGAACGGACACAGTTTGAATGAGTTCAGATGATGAGGGAAGAGGAAGACACCACGAAGACAGGGCGTCTGAGCTTGTTCAGCTACACGGAGGCAGCCACACTCCTGGACCAAGCTCAGAGCTGCTGTGGAAGAGGCAGGTTGGAGGAGGCACACTGCGCTCCTCCCCTGGGCAGAATGAATTTGACAAGTGCAGGGGGCCTCCACGGAGATTTTTTTTTTCCCCAAAGAAATTGGAAATACAGGTCCAGGGCTCGGCGGTCTCAGCAGCCAGGTGAATGGAATAACTGTGGTGTTGGTGTTGTTATTGTTTCATAAAATGAGGCTCCTAAAAGTAACCAGGAATTTCAGTGCTGGGAGAGGAACCCAAGAGGACATTTTTCACTTGAATAAGATGAATACTAATCGAGATAAAGCTTGAAGCTGGAGGTGCTTCTTCTTCAAATGTACAGTTTAGTTGAATTTTTTATAAAGTGTATCCTGTGACTTCAGAAGTTGGCTGTCTATTTTTACAAAGAGAACTCAGGAGTATCTTTTGTTTTAATTTTTTTTTTATTTGCTTGAGACAAAGAGAGAGCTTCCATCTGCTAGTTCACTGTCCAGGTGCCCACAGTTGCTGAGCCTGGACTGAAACCGGCCCAGGTCTCCCCTGTGGGGGACAGGAACTCCATTACTTGAGCCACCACCGCCGCCGCCTTCCAGGGTCTGCACTGACAAGAAGCTGGAATCGGAAGGGAGAAGCAGGTGTTGAATCCAGACCGCTCAACATGGGAGGCAGGCGTCCTCCTCACCAGGCTGCACAGCCAGCCTCCAGGAGAATCTTTACAAGAGTCAGAGGCCCAGGGACCAAAATCCCGAAGGCCAAGCCTGGGAAAGCACAGTTCTTCCTAACGGCGAGGGAAAAGACGCTCACTTAATGATTCTTCTCTTCCATGACCACCTACTGGGGGTGCGTTGTGCTGGTGATTCTGGGAACAGCACTGCCCTGCTCTGTTTCTGTTGCCATAAGAGAATACCCGAGGCTGGGTGACTCCTAGAAGAAAGTGGTTGTCGTGGCTGTGGCTCTGCAAGCCCAGCAGTATGCCGCTGGCATCTACTCGGTTTCCAGCGAGGGTGTCACGGTGGGAAGCAGAAGGCGAGCAGGCACTTGGGGGAGGTCAAGCCGCTGCTATAGTTGGCCCGGTCCAGTGAGAAAAGTATTAATACAGGAGGGCTCTGTCTCCTGACCCAAGCCCCTTCCACTCGGCCCATTGGAGCCTCCCCAGGAGCTCTGCTGGGGACAAACCACAGTCAAACCAAAGAAGTCACACTGCGGGGGGGGGGGAAAGAATTGCATGTCGTTAATGACAAACACAAAAGCGCAAACAAATTGAGTTTCTTCTTGCCTTCAAGTGAAGAAACCCAGAAGCATCAGAGCTGGAAACAAATGGAACAACACACAAGGACCCATACATGGAACCTCCGGAAGCTCACGTGAAATTGAAGAGGACAATGGCCAGCTGTGGCCAGTGGATCAGAGACCAAACGGAGTCACCAAGGAACCCCTCCTTCCGAAAGCAACACACTGCAAAGCACAATCAAGCAACACACTTGAAATGTGTTTCAGGGTTCCAGGGTTTTAGCCAGGTTCCAGCAGGGAGGGAAATGACAAGGAAGCCTTGGGCCCTTCTTGCTGAGTTCTCCTAGTGAGTTCTAGGCCAGGGTGAAGCAGACCAAGCAAAGGGAACCACTGCGAGTTAGGGGTGAGGCTCCCGGGCAGCGCTGGTAACAGAGACGGGCAGCAGGGTTGGCTGAGGCTACTGGGAAGCAAGGCAAGTCTTAGCCAAGAACCACAGCCAAGGACCCTTGGGTGGGACCCCAGGGCTACAGAACACAGCTGGCAAGGGAGGAGAGGGAGCTGATGGCCTCCCCTGGCTGGAGTCCAGGGCTGCCACTGCCACCAGCTCCTGCCATACTGGTGACTCCAGCCCCCTTGGAAGCTGATATTTTCCCCCTTGAAATGTAGGACAGGAAGTGTCCTATCTTTACTGGGGTCTCTAATATTTCCTGAGGGTCTTGCAGTGTCTCTGGGAAGTGTGGGCTAGGAGGTAGGATGGAACCTGGTGGTCAAAACAACTGGAGAGGGGCTGGCGCTGTGGCATAGCAGGTGAGGCCACTGCCTGCAGTGCTGGCATCCCATATGTGTGTTGGTTCGAGTCTCGGCTGCTCCACTTCTGATCCAGCTCTCTGCTATGGCCTGGGAAAGCAATAGAAGATGGCCCAAGTTCTTGGGCCCCTGCCCCTGCATGGGAGACCCCAAAGAAGCTCCTGGCTCCAGGCTTCGGATCAGCGCAGCTCCAGCTGCTGCGGCCACTTGGGGAGTGAACCAGAGGATGGAAGACCTCTATCTCTTTCTCTCTCTCCTCTCTCTCTGCCTTTCTATAACTCTGCCTTTCAAATACATAAATAAGTCTTAAAAACAAAAGCAACAACTGGAGAAATACTGTATAGAAGCACCCTGTTGGAATTCATAGTGGTGATTAAGTATATTACAGATTCTTTGATGGCCCACTGTTAAAGAAATCAGTTTAATGAAGCAAACATTTCCCCAAAAACATGTGAAAGAGCTAGAAAGCCACAAGCATGCACTTTGTCTTCTCTGCCTTGGGTTATTATTCTGAGCACTGGCTGTCATATCGGCCACCTCATCCGACTGCTGACCTGAGCGACTGTGCCCGCCCCCTCCCCCACACGCGTTTCTGCGTGAACATAAGGCGAAGGGAATGACTTTCTCTGAGGAGGCACCTGAGCAGGTCTGAATCCTGGCTGGGCCCTCTTGGGCACACCCAGGGAAAGCTCTAATCATCCACCTGTTTGTAGAGCATTCCCCGTGGGACAAAGCTCTTCTACAGAAACCCCAAGACTTAGCATCTCCCCTTGTCACGTCACAGGAAGCTAACTGATTGCCCTCTAGGAGTGCTGGAAAACAAGTTTGGTTCCTGGAGGGCTTATGGCCGTTGGTTCCAGTAATCTGAAGATTGCATATAATTATACTCCTATTTTTTTTAAAAAAGATTTATTTACTTATTTGAAAGAGTTACACACAGAGAGAAGGAGAGGCAGAGAGAGAGAAAGAAAGAGAAGTCTTCCATCTGCTGGTTCACTCCCAAATTGAACGCAACAGCTGGAGCTCAGCCCATGTGAAGCCAGGAGCTTCCTCTGGGTCTCCCACGCAGGTGCAGGGGCCCAGGGACTTGGGCCATCTTCCACTGTTTTCCCAGGCCATAGCAGAGAGCTGGATCAGAAGTGGAGCAGCTGGAATGCCAGGAGTTTCTCCTAGGCCTCCAAAATGGTACAGGGGCCCCAGGACTCAAACAGGTACCCATATGGGATGCCGGCGCTGCAGGCAGCGGCTTTACCCTCTATGTCACAGTGCCAGCCCCTACACCCCTACTTTCTACAGTAGTCTCCCCAGGTCAAGAGCACACCACTGCTTGCTTTAGGGGTCTTTCCCCCACTCATGTTTCTCAAGTTTAACCTCTGATTATGTGAATGGCCCTGGGATGCTGTGAGTCCCATCAGCTCTCCGTTGCTGAGTTATCTGATGATGATATCGTTGCCAACAGGATGGCATCCAAAGGCTCCTGCATCCCATTCACAGCGCCACCTCTGGTCACTTTCCAGCCAATCACACTGTGTTCCAGCTGCTGGGAGCCACCTGCCATTTCCTAACTGGCCCTGCTTCCACCAAGCCCTGCTCTACGACATATACGCTCTACATGCTGTTCCTGGCTCTTCTTTCCTTTCTCTACTGGCAAATCCTCCCCGGCTCCCCAAGGCAGGGCTGGTTGCTTCTTCCCCGGGAGACCCACGATGCTTTCTACACATGAGCCTCCCATAGAAGAAGCTGAAAAGTCGAGTGGATGATTCTTCAGGCCCTGCCTTGTACCGCACTCTCTCTGGATTGATGTTGAGATGGGAGAGCCTCTCTGTAACCAATCACCAGCAGTCAATCAAGAATGGGGGTACTGGGGAGCCAGAGCTGCCACTGGCCACTGAGAAGAGTGGGGCTGGCCTGGGCCTAGTGGGCACCTAGCACAACCTTCTAGGAGAAGAGGTAACAGTGAATTTCAGTAGAAATGCTTTCTAGAACACAGTAGGAGTTAAAATATGATGATAAACAATGGCTCAAGAGGAAGAATGGGCTCAAAGTGAGGGATACTGGGTGGGAAGGGAGGTAGATACAGGACAAAGGATGGTGCCTGGCCAACCTGCTGGGTGGGCGGGGCTCCTGCTCTCAGGACAGAGGAGCAGGTGGGACAGGCTCCCCACCTTCAGCCTCCATGGGTTGGGTGCTTGTGGGACTCACAGCAGATTCTCCTAGAGGGGCGGTAAATGTGGTTACTGTTTGGCTGTTGATTTTTCACCTACTATCGCAAGACATTTCCTGTTTGGATTTAATCTTCTATTATCTGGTCAAAATTTCTAAGAAGGGCTTAATGTATCTCGAGTTCAGTTCCTCTTTGTTTGCGTCCTCAGAATTCCTGAACTCAAAGTGAGGTCAACCAGATGTCCAGACAGTTAGTCCCATCACACAATCAACCCTTAGTCATTGCAGCAAAGTGGCAGAGACTGGTGGCCAAAAAGGTGAGCTCCAGACATGATGGTGATTCTTTATTTTATTTTATTTATTTTTTTTTTGACAGGCAGAGTGGATAGTGAGAGAGAGAGAGACAGAGAGAAAGGTCTTCCTTTTTGCCGTTGGTTCACCCTCCAATGGCCACCGCGGCCGGCGCACCGCGCTGATCCGAAGCCAGGAGCCAGGTGCCTATCCTGGTCTCCCGTGGGGTGCAGGGCCCAAGGACTTGGGCCATCCTCCACTGGCTTCCCGGGCCATAGCAGAGAGCTGGCCTGGAAGAGGAGCAACCGGGACAGAATCCAGCACCCCGACCGGGACTAGAACCCGGGGTGCTGGCGCCGCAGGGTGGAGGATTAGCCTGTTGAGCCACGGTGCCGGCCATGATGATGATTCTTATCAGACTCAGGGCTCCTGAGGTCCCTCTGCTTCCAATGGGGCTCTGTCCCAACAGACCCATCATAACTTCAAAATACCATAAGACTAAAATGTATTTCCTACATGAACCTACCAAACACCATAGCCAGGCAACACAGCACACTACACGCCAAGGGGTCAGTATTACACTCTCCTGATGGCAGGGCTGCCGGGGAGCTGTGGGCCACTGCTATCGCATGGTGTGGCGAGAGTGTTGTGTGGAATACCTTAGCCTGGGAAAAGGTCAAAACTCAAACTCTGAAGTCTGAGTTTACTAAATGCATATGGTTTCGGCACCATCACAAGGTTCAGAAATCATTAAGTTGAATCCATGTAAGTTGGAGAAGTTGGAGGCCATCTGTAGGCAGTCAAATTGAGTTTGTGTGCAAAAGTTGCTTTACCTTTCAGAGCTTCAAAGTCTAGCCGTGCACAAAGGAGTCATAAACCAGTGCAATTAACAGGGACTTCAGGGTTTATTGAATTCTTCCCAGCTCATTTCACAGGGGGAAATGGGCAAAGGGAGAAACTGAAATCAAACCTTTATAGCAGGCTTGATAGAATTCTGCACCTTTCTCCTCCAGAGAACACAGCTTGTGTACGGCCCTTTTAAACAGCCAACACTTTTTGAGTTGTTTGCTTTTTCAGAAGCAAATGTGTGGATGGAAACAGAAGTGAGAAAAGCACCCGGAGGTGTGGACACAAAAGAAGAGTGATTGAGAGGAGACTGCCTGGGCTTGTTTAGATAATTCCACTCTAAACAAACCCTGGCTGGGGGGAAATGCATAAAATATTGATGTATGAATGGGATACAGAATTGCACACTTCAGACGATGTTCTAATAGACAGATGCAGGGATACAATTACACACACTGTAGCTAATTCAATAAACGTTACTGAGCATCTACCCTACTGTATCCATGGGGATTGGAGGGAAAGTGAGGATACAAGTGTGTGTAATGAGAAGCGCAAGCACTGCGGGCCACAGTGTTTCAGGCATCAGCTCATTCAACCTTAACAGTAAATACAATTATAAGCCCATTTTATAGGTAAGCAAATGGAGCCTTAGGATGATGAAGTAACTGGCCCAGAATCATACGGGTAACAGGTAGCAGTGCTGAGTTTTGAACTCAGGCCCTTCAGAGTTCCAAACCATTATGCTCTGGGGATTCCCATGAGTCTAGGTTTTTGGGATTTGTAGTCAGATGGATAGGGTTCACATGAGCAAAGAATTTCAGCACCAGGGACCAGAGTTGTGGGGAAAGAGGTTAAGCTGCCATTTGCAACACTGGCATTCTATATTGGAGTGTTGATTTGAGTCCCAGCTGCTCTGCTTCTGATCCAGCTCCTTGCTAAGGCACCTGGGAAATAAAGCAGAAGATGGCCCAGACACTTGGGCCCCTGCTACTCACAGAGGAGGCCAGGATGGAGTTCCCAGCTCGTGGCTTTGGTGTGCCCCAGTCCTGGTCATCACAACAATCTGGGGAATAAACCAGCAGAAAGATCTCTCTCTCTCTCTCTCTCTCTCTCTCTCTCTCTCTTTCACCCTTTAAAAATGATGATTTCGGCCGGCGCCGTGGCTCAACAGGCTAATCCTCCGCCTTGCGGTGCCGGCACACCCAGTTCTAGTACCTGTTGGGACGCCAGATTCTATCCCGGTTGCCCCTCTTCCAGGCCAGCTCTCTACTATGGCCCAGGAAGGCAGTGGAGGATGGCCCAAGTGCTTGGGCCCTGCACCCGCATGGGAGACCAGGATAGGCACCTGGCTCCTGGCTTTGGATCAGTGCGGTGCACCGGCCGCAGCGGCCATTGAAGGGTGAACCAATGGCAAAGGAAGACCTTTCTCTCTGTTTCTCTCTCTTTCACTGTCCACTCCGCCTGTCAAAAAAAATTTTTTTTTTTAAAATGATGATTTCAGCATTCATCTGATAAGAACTCGGAATGGGAAAGGGAAAAGGAGGAATTCACAAGGAAGTGTACACTCGAGGAGCTGCTTGAAGAACTGTTAGGTAGGAAGTCAGATATGAGCTTCTGTGTGTGTGACATAAAGGCCTAAAGAGTTGACATCTATGCATCTCAACTTCATCCCGATAACGTTTCAGGGGCAGTCCCGTATCTGCATCCTGCCCTGCCCCCTTCTGCCCGATAACCTGCTCCACCCCTTCTGCCTGATAATCTTCCAGATGCAGCCCAGTATCTGCATTTCAAATATCCTGCTCGGATCCTGATCCTCCAGGGGGTCTTGCTCACCTTTCCTCCAACCCAGGGCCCCGCCAGCTAGGCTTCCTCCTGTCTGATAGCTTCAGGGGGAAAACTCAGATAGGAGCTTTTTAGTATTTACATCCATAAAGTCTTTTGTTTCAGGAGGAGATGTGTGAAGACAAAGACCCATCTCCTTAAAAACCCCTGGCCTCAACCGGACTGCGTGCTCAGCCCTCTGCCTCTCTGCTGAGCGGCCTGCCTGCCTGCCCAGGTGTAATCTCTCCACTCAACCATGTAACCCTGCTCTTCCCCCAGTCCGAGCGACTGTACTCTCTCTCAGGTTCTGTCTGGAGAGGTACCCATCCATCCTTACGGATGTCCCTGCCCTAATAAACCTTCCTATTGTACTTTCCACTACTCTCTGTCTCGCGCCTGAATCCTTTCTTGTGCGAAGACAAGAATCCTGCCATTCACTGGTAACAGAATGAGACAAGAGAGGTCCATTCAGAGAGGATCAGGGGAAAGCACACTTCCAGAATGTGCCGAGAGCCCCTGGAGCAGCCTACCTGACCCCGAAGAGGGACCACGAGGCACTGGAGTCAGACTCATGCTCCCAGGGGCTCAGATTGGGGCCTAAGTCCAGTTTAAGAGAAAGAACAACCTTGCGGCAATCAGGGTGGGGAGTTGGATGTGCAGCCCACAGAGTGGCAGTTGCTGTTGGCCATCAGAGCTCCACGGAAGTTGGGCAGTCAGCTGGATGCTGCTGTGCTGTCAACGGCTCAGCCTGGAGGGTTGTGCAGGGCAGGGGCCTGCCGCAGACAACATCAGGTGTGTGCATCTTCTCTACCGCCGTCTCCCTCTCTGGAAATAGCCTGTGGCGGCTTCCAGCCTGAGGAGAAGCCTGGCAGAAGCAACGTGCTGCAGTCGGGGTGTCTATAAGGGAAACAAGAGGCACAATAAAGACAAGACTGAGTTCCACGAGGACTGGTTATGCCCAAGGCTCTGGCAAATTCCATGTCTGCTTATTGCCCTTTGCTTGCCTAGGGAAGGCAGCAAGTTTACAGGATAAAGATTAAAAAGCGATGGCTAATGCCCAGACACCAGCCAGCTGAGCAGCCCCCAGCACCTCGCTCACATCCTGAGGGCTGCATTCCTGTCTTTTACATGCCTTGGCTTATCTTTTTCCATTTCCTGCCCCCATGCTCGCTAGTGCACTCTCTCTCTCTCTCTCTCTCTCTATGTGTGTGTGTGTGTGTGTGTGTCTCTCTCTCTCTTCCCCTGTCTTCCATCAGCCTCATGGCTGACTGGCCACTCTGGACTCTTGAGAGTCGCAGCCTCTGATTCTCCCACTGGGCTTGGAAGAGCAGTGCCCTCTTGTGGTCCTGGACCCCCTACATCTGAATCCTCCAGGGAGCCCTGGACACCACACAGAGGCCACTGATGCAGACTTGCTGAGCTGGAGGGCTGCATTTTAAGCACGCATCTTTGGGTCAAGTGTTGGTAATGAAAGTCTGAGACCCATTTTCCTGGGTCTGAGCTCTTGCTCTGTCTTTGGAAGGCAGCGAGACCAGCAAGAAGGCCCAGCAGTGGTGCTGGACGTATCCTTTCCCCGTTGTTTTATCTGAGCACGTCTGTCTCCTCCGCTAGGCTGTGCTTGTAAAGATGGGAATCCCATCCTACTCGACTCTGAAACCCTTGGCCTTGGGTGGTGCCTGGAACATTGCAGACGCTAAATAAGTGCTTGTGGAGTGAATAAACTGTTGATGTAGGGAACCCCTCTCTCCCTCCATCCCTTCATTTGGCCTGTTCCCCTTCTCTCCACCTCTCTCTCTTGGGGCCCCCTTGGCCTTGAGCACACAACCAAATGTTTTAAGAGATGATTAATGATTAAAAAGAGAGTTTCAGGCATAGGTAGGACAGGTTGCTCAACTGACAAACAAATCCACCTTCTCCCATGGTTTCCTAAGCCTGCAGGAAGCAGCCAGAAGACGGTCACTCACCCGACAATGGCTCAGGCCGGCCATCCTGTCCCAAGGCAGTTGCACAACACTATTGCAACAACCTGAGGCTATAAATAGTGTCTACAAAGAAACCTCTGGCTTGCATGGGTGGCCTTGGGTTGTTGCACCTTCAAACAAATGGGGAAAGCTTTTATAAAAAGGTCTCCCTTATATGGAATCTAAGCCTGGGGCGAAGCACTCTGCCTTCCCCGTGTGTTCTGCCTGCTTACCTGCTCAAGGACCACATTCTAGAGTTCCCTGGGGCTCTCCCTGCTTCTCCTTACTGCCAGCAGTGTGCCACCCAGTCCCGCTGTTGTAAGACAATGATGAACAAAGTGACAGCGGTTCTGCAGTAGGTCCTCCTGCCTCCATTTCTATCACTCCTATGCTTGTCTTATCTCTTGGCCATGGTCCTGGTAAGTTCTTTGCATATTGATTGATGACCCTACCTTCCTCTGTAAGACTGATTCTTATCCACTTTCTCGGGGCATGTTTTCTGAGTCTTCAGAATGGCTTCCCATTGCTTATAACAGTTGCCTGCAATTTATCCATGCACATCCTGTTCTTAAGGTGTATATTTACTTCCAAATTAGATACATATGCTATTATCCATTCACATAAAAATTAGAAGACATGACTTTTGTTGTCAGTTTTGGCAAGCATCAATTTAAGTCTGAGCTCTAATATTTTCTCCTGAGACTCCCTACCCTCATTTTGAATACCTGACCTGGGCTATCAAACTATTCTAAAATCTGGTTCCAGGCTGTTCCTCCCGTCACTCAGCACTGCTTAGAGATTACCCTGGCCAGGATGGGCTGGGTCAGAGGATAACAATGAGTAGTCACAGCCCCCGGTCAGGAGCTCACCAACTGATGGAGGAGATAAACACACACATCGATAACTCCTAGAGAATCGTATGTGTCATCCTACAAGCTTTCCCAGGGCCTGAAGGAAGAACAGAGAGAAGACAGAAATCTGCCAGTGAGAACCACGAACAGCTTCCCAGGGGACTGTTTGAACTGGGCCTTGTAGGATTAGTTCACCAAATCGCTACAAGGACAAAGGGTCTTGTCGCATAGGGGATAGCACAGGCAAATACAGAGAGAAAGACAAAAATATGGCACATCAGAGAAAGGACAAGCAGCTCACGGAGGCTGGTGGGCTATGTGGAGTGTTGGAAGGTGAGGATTGGGGAGGAAGGTTGAGGTTAAAGCATGGGCACTTCATCCTCCGGACCAAGGGGTCTGGACTGTATCCTGCAGTTAGCGGGAGTCACACGGTGTTTTGTCCAATGGTTCTCTCTCCCCAGAAGAGTGACAGGATCTGAAGTGGAAAGAATAAAATCAGGCCAGTCTGGCAGATCTCTCCTTCCCTGAGATGCCTCCCTTCTCAGGGCTGTTAGGAAGAGGGCGGCCTGGGCTTGCCCTACAGAAGGGGCCCAGCCTCAAGGTAGCTGGATTTGCACCTCCCCAGCATCGAAGGGCAAGGTCAGGCCTGTCCCGCACTGGGGGGTGCTAAGAAGGAGTCACCCGCCATGGCTGGGGCTAGCGGTCACTGGGAAGGCTCCCCAGGGGTAACTGGACAATGGCTTTGTGATGATGTCAAGACATAGCTCTCATCTATAACCAGGAATCAGTGAACCCAAACTCCAGTGAGAGAACAGTGTTCTGAAATATAACCCAGTGGCAGATGCTCATGGTTTAATGAAACAGAATTGAAGAGCACCACTTTCTCACTGCTCTATCTGGTGGTAGACATTGTCCTCTATTTTTTTATTATACTTTCATTGAGAAGCCAGGGTTTAAACAGTGTTCCCAAGTACCCATTGGTCTTTTAGGTTCATTTGCATGTGCAGTTCCTCTCCTAGCGCTGTGGCATAGTGGGCTAAGCCTCTGCCTGCATTGCCGGCATCCCCTATGGAAGCTGGTTCCTGCCCCCGCTGCTCCTCTTCCGATCCAGCTCTCTGCTATGGCCTGGGAAAGTAGTAGAAGATGGCCCAAGTCCTTGGGCCCCTGCACTCATATGGGAGACCTGGAAGAAACTTCTGGCTCTTGGCTTCGGATCAGGGCATCTCTGCCTGTTGCTGCCATTCTGGAGAGTGAACCATTGGATGGAGGACCTCTCTCTCTCTCTCTCTCTCTCTCTGTCTCTGCCTCTTTGTAATTCTGCCTTTCAAATAAATAAAATAAATGTTTTACAAAAGAGAAATAGGAGCTTGCTTTCTTACTGTGGACAGAAGGAACCAGAAACCGCTGCCCCATGGAGTCATGAACCATTTGACAGCAGAGTTTCAAGTCCTAGTTTTCCATATGAAGTCGCTTCCCAAAGTCTGTGGAAAATAGAAATAAGTTGTTGAGTCTGTGGTGGTGTAAACAAGCAAGCATTGTTTGTGAGCTAATTGTCACGGCTCACATTAATTGCTTCTTACCTGGGTGCTAGAACCCCCCAGATAGAGAGATCTTTCCCTTGTCTCTTGGAGAAGGAGCGGATACAGGGGCAGTGCCCAGGTGGCCTGGGACACTTGGGCAGGATGACCATCTCAGGGGCTGACTTACAGGAGGACCCCTGAACCTCTCAGGAGGGGCGACAAGCCAGGTCAAGGCTGCGGCCTGGTCTCCAGGTCCGGGACTCCCGGGTAATTCAGAGGGGAAGCTCTAGTCTCAGTCAAGAGCAGAGTACACGACCAGGCAGTCTTGCTGCACTTACACAAAATTACCCATGGGCTGGAGTTTAAATAATTCCACCCATAGAGGCCACAAGTCAGAGAAATACTATGAATCCATATATTTATTTGCATGTCTATATACTTTGCATATTATTATCTATGAACTTTATCTGTAATTAGAGTTTTCACAACCACTGACCCTACATCTGGTCCTTACCTGTCTGTCATACCCATTGGCAAATCACCACCTGTCACAGGCCTGTCTGGGGGCACTCCACAAGCTGGGCAGGATTTTTACATTTTTTCAAGAATCGTACCCAAAGCACAAAGTAGAATACAGGGTAGAGACCTCATGGGGTGCACGAGGCCTAAAATATCTACAACCTGGCCCTTTGCATAAATGTTGGCCAACCCCCAGCCTTGAGGAATTACTGGCTTCTCAGGCACAGCATGATTTATGGTGCTTTTCTCATCCCATCCTTTCAGCCACGCTGGGAGGGAGGTGGGACGGTTGTCATTATGGCCACTTTCAAGGTGAGGAACGAGAAGCCCAGGACAGTTACATAACCGCTGTGTGGTCACATCCATGGCCTCCTCACCCCCCAGGCAGGGGACTTATCAGTGGATCACAGAGGACCTGAGGGACCCAACTCTTCTGCACCCAGGGACAGAGAGGTTGGAGTGCCTCCAACATGACTGAGGGTATGCACTCTGTCCACCCTTTCTTAGCAAGCAGCTCATTGGGGGAAAGCCACGCAGAGTATTTGGAAAGGCTAGAAATGTTTAACCGGCCTTAATATAGACTTAGGCAAGCAGGCCGACAAAAGTTCACGTTGCCCTGAGGCAGTGGTATATCCCAGCCCTCCCAGCTGACCCAGGCCCTGGCTGCAGCGTGGCTGTCGGGCAGCCGTGCTACACTTGCATCCAACACTGCTTTTGCCCTTGGCCTTTCTGCACCTCCACTTCAAATTCACTCCTGTCCACACCAGGGAGCGCTGGGAATGAATGCTCGCATTATCTCCCCTGCCGCAGACCTGGGCAGGCAGCGTGGAGAGCGCTCTGTTCCTGCCACAAACAGCCATCCGGCCTTGAGTAGCGGCTTGTTCTCCTCACAGGGCCCCGGTGAGGTCTCACTGGCCCTGGAGTCCCCGCCCACCCCCACCCCCCAAGCTGCCTCAGGGCTGAAGAGGGGCTTTGTGTCCTTAACCAGACCAGCTCCTGCCTAATCCCCTTGAACTTGACCAAGCAGAGACGTGAAGTGAAGACGCACGTAGGGCGAGTCTGAGTCACCCCCAGGCCTCTTTGCTTGTCAGGATGATTTAGGAAGCTCTGGTACTGGCTGCAGGAAGCTGCGCTGGGTGACCAAAGAGGCTGTTCTAAGAACGTACAGTTCCAAGTCCCCGGATATCTTCCCATCGGCCCACTCTGGAGCGAGACGGCTTGCCGCTCTTAGAGACAGGCCTCTGGGAAGCAAAGAGGTACGATGGCTGCTGGCTGTGTTCTCTTAGTGACCACACAGAGACCCCAGGGAGATATGGCAAAGAGGGGAGGAGGAGGAGAAGTGAGAATGGTCCCCAGGGGGCCCTGGAGTGGAGTCTCAGCTGGAGGATGCCAAGATTTGGGGCAGCGGAGGCAAAGGACACAGCATAGAAGGGACAGCCCCTGTGAGGCCCTCCTTGTGCCCGGCCTTACAGTTCCTCCTCCTCCTCCAGCAGCCCCCACGCGAAGGTCGTTTTCTCCACGCTGTCTCGCTGTCCCCGCGCCACGAGACGTCCCCTGCACTCTGCTCCCCTGCTCCCAAGGCCCTTCTGCACACCCCCAAATCTGTACCTTCTCTGGAAGAATGCACTGAGCCCCAGCTCCTTCCCTGCATTTTTTTTTTCTGGTCCTTAATTCTTGCTACTTTGGATTCTGATTTTTGGAGACCTGTCCCGTTCCCGTCCCTAGGTTGGGAACAACTTGAAGCAAGGCTCCTGTCTGATTCAGTCATGGCGCCCAGCACCACCCCTTGCCCTTTAGACGTGCAATAAATACCAAACTACTTCGGTATTTCCTCTTCATTCTCCCAGCCAGACGCTAAGTAAAACCTAATAGCCATGGGTAAGGGCCAGTTAAGGAGTTTGGAGCTGCTGTGGATTGAAGACAGACCCTTTTCAGATTCTTTTTTTCAATTAAGATTATTTGGGACACCAGGTTGCATCAGACACTGGTGGAGATTTCCAAACTTCTTAGCACTCCGCCCATCCGACGCTTCTGCCAATGCAAACACTCCCAATGATGGCGAGAAGAAACAGTCCTCTTTTTCTTTCAAAGTCATCACATATAAAGATCTTTTAGGATTTACAGACGACAGCTCTCACAAAGGGGCTCGCCAGGCTTGAGCTCTGCAGTCACATTTTTCTTTCCCAGTTGTCTACTTCGTAGGTTTCTTCTTCCACCTGCCAAGAGAGGCAACCTGCTGTGTCTGCTTATTTGCTGGATCATTGCTGATTTAAACTCTGCAAATAGCAACAAAAAGCCGTTTTAATGAGATTTGAAAGTTCAGCTGTGAAAATTGAAAGTCACCCAACATCAGACCATTCAGCCACCTGAGAACATTGCACAGAAGTGTTCTTGTCACTCAGGGAGATTGCGTTTCTGACCAGCTGGTTTACCACAGTGGGAAGAAGGCACAGGGAGGCTAAGAAGTGAGTGTGTTGCCTTTGCTCGCCCAGGGACAACCTGGGAGTATTCAGTAGATCGTGTGTGCTGAGTGCTTGGCGTGATACCCAGCAAGGAGCAGATGCTCAATCCAGGTCAGCTGGCCTCCCACACTCCCCTTCTCTTAACAATTTATTTATTATTTGACAGGCAAAGTGTATGTGTGGGAGAGAGAGGGAGAGTGAGAGTGAGAGAGATCTTCCATCCACAGGTTCACTCCCCCAGGGGCTGCAACACTCAGGGCTGGGCCAGGGCAAAGCCAGGAGCCAGGAGGAACTCCATCTGGGTCTCCCATGTGGGTGGCAGGGGCCCAAGTACTTGGGTCATCATCCACTGCCTCCCAGGCGTATTGGCAGGGAGCTGGATCACAAGTGGAGCAGGCTGGTCTTCCAAAGGCAGCACTCCAACATGGGATGTCAGCTTGGCAATGGCCAGCTCAGCCCACTGAGCCACAACGTCAGCCCCTCCCCTGTTCTTACAGAGTGTGCAGGAGCAGGGTCGTTGCGATGCTCAGTGCTGTGCGGCATGGACCTTGGGTGATGAGTGCATTCATGTCTGAATAATTAAAGAAATGCACCCATCCACTCACCAAAAGAAGACCGTGACAAGAGCGTGCCACAGATCAGGAGTTTAATTAATCTGATTCTGTGTACTTGAGGCTAATTAAAAACAAAAGCATAAATCTTTTATTGTTTCATTCAACCCCACGGGCCCTTGCTTGTCCTATTGATACAAAGTCAAGTATCTCCTTCTTGATGGCCTCCATTTCTCATGCCCAAAATATTCTTGTATTTCAGGGCTGGCTGTGTGCCAAGACCCTGATGCTCAGGCCTGGTTGCAAGGGCAGGCATCCGGGGAAGTGAAAGCTCTGTGAGTCAGCTGCCTTGTCTGCAGGTCTGGGCCACACAGCATTGCAGATGAAGTTGCATGTGACACAGGCCACGGGTGCTTGCCCACTCCGTGGCAATGCCTCAGTTCCTGCCCAGGCCGCATGGTATTCCGCTCCCAGTCTCCAATGTACAGCTCAGCATCCAACACACTGTGTGCAGACACAAATCTGTCAAGTTCAAGGACTCTCAGCTAGGGACTCAAAGTCACTTGCCTGCCTACAAGTAGGTGAGTAACAGAATTGAATGAATTGCACAGGATTTAAGAAAAATCAGTACACGGGCCTTATTTTTTTCACTGAACTTTGATGTAAGCAGGTTATACCTAAATATGTATAATATTTATTTTATTTAATATTTATAAAATGCAAGTAGAGAACAAGAAATATTTAATAATAAATATTTTAAAATTTTAAGCATAATTTTTTCGCACGAATCTGGAATCACAATACTCTTTCTTCTGTATCAAAGTGTCAAGACCTCTTCTTCCATTGTGTGTCCTGAACTTGGATAGCAGAGTTGGATCCAATTCATTAGAATCCCTACGCTTCAATATTGCCACATTTGTAAGACTATTTTGCCCTTCAGCTCAATAATATCAATTTGTGGTGCTTCCTTTATGCTATCGAGATTGATTAAGGAAGGAAAACTCAACAGTGTCCTTTCATTTTCATTAGCTTGCAAATCGGCTCTTGGAGTCCAGAGTTCTAATTGATGACTTTGAGAAAGTGGTTCAGGCCATCACTTTCATTCCCGGAAAGTCCCTGCAATGCAGCTAAGTGCGCTGGATTATTCCCCACAAAATAGATTTCTTGGAGATACTTTCTTTAGAAATTAGTAAATCGAGAGGCTGACACTGTGGCGCAGCAGGTTAACACCCTGGCCTGAAATGCCGGCATTCCATATGGGTACTGGTTCGAGACCCGGCTGCTCCACTTCCAATCCAGCTCTCTGTTGTGGCCTGGGAAAGCAGTAGAGGATGGCCCAAGTCCTTGGGCCCCTGCACCTGCATGGGAGACCAGGAAGAAGCACCTGGCTCCTTGCTTTGGATCAGCACAGCTCTGGCTGTTGTGGCCAATTGGGGAGTGAACCAGCAGATGGAAGACCTCTCTCTCTGCCTCTCCTCTCTCTGTGCAACTCTGACTTGCAAATAAATAAATAAATCTTTCTTTAAAAAAGTAGTTGTAACAATTAAAAAAAGAAATGAGTGAATTGAAATTCCATTTCTTAACAGCGATGTAGAGGTGTGCTGTGGACTCTCAGATAGCCTTCAGATAAGATCCCAGAAGCTTACTGCACATGGCCGAGGTTTTGAACAGTTGACATGAAGATTTTATTTCAACAGTTTGGAAAACTCATTCCCATAACTGCAAACCGTCTCAAGTGGTCTACCCAAATTCCAGGAAATACGGCAGAATACAGCGCTGTGTTTTCCCAGGGTCATGCAAATCTTTGCACTCTCAGCAGTTCAGAGCACAGAAGCACACCCAGTACTCTGTGTTAACTACTACATCCCTGGCAATTTCCAGCCCTAACCTTTTAGCACCACGCAATTGCTGCAGAGGGGCGTAATGAAAAGGCTTACGTTCTATGTCCTCGCAAATGTCGTCTTGATAATTTCCTAATATGTCTGACATATCAACACCAACCAGGACATAGACCACAGACTGCAACCATCCAAACAGTGACCAGTGTCTGTGCAAACTCCCAGTGCTTTTAAAAAAATATTTATTTATTTGAGAGGCAGAGGCAGAGAGAGAGAGAGAGAGAGAGAGAGAGAGAGAGAGGTCTTCCATCTGCTGGGTCACTCCCCAGATTGCCGCAATGGCCAGAGCTGAGCTGATCCAAAGCCAGGAGCCAGGAGCTTCCTCCGGGTCTCCCATGCAGGTACAGGGGCCCAAGAACTTGGGCCAACTTCTACTGCTTTCCCAGGCCACAGCAGAGAGCAGGATCATAAGTGGAGCAGCTGGGTCTCGAACTGGTGCCCATGTGGGATTCCACACTGCAGGCGCAGCTCCACTGGCTATGCCACAGCGCTGACGCCAGCATCCTGGGTATCATGTCTGTCACGGTACATCCCAGTGATTTTCTAGCCCATGAATCAACTCTACGAAAAAATACACTAATTCATCAGCTACAACCACAATAATCACTTACCTTTCTTATATAACGTGTGCTGCTGGTTCTTAGCCACACCTTCAAGCCACTGAGCAATAGGATTTCCGGTGGCTTCTGATTGGGATACACCCTGTCTGTGGCATGGAACAGACTCTCGCATGATGCTTTGGTGATCAGGTAAAAATTTCTCTTAGCGTATGTATCATTTAATTGCAGCATTACGTCATGTATGCACCATAATGAACAACAAGACAATTTAATACCACTTTTCCTCTTTTACTTTGAGGCTTTTTGTCAGGCACCTTTTTCATACTGAGCATTGCAATGGCCATGTTTTGTTGCATGATTTATCTTCTTTTGACTTACACATAAACACAGCGACATTCTCGGGATGGCTTTCATTTCAAAAGAAGAGTGAGTCAGAAATCAGTAGAACAAACGAGGGACATTAAACTCGGAACTTTCTCCAAGTTGCCTGTTCTGGGCCTCCTCTGTAAATGATGGCTATGTACTGGGTAACTTCTAAGCTCCTACCCATTCTAATATTTCAACATTTATGACCCTACATCCTAACAGATCCTTGTAGCTCAGATATCTCTTCTATCCTAGAGGCAATCTGTCTGGCAGAGAGACTTCTCTCAAGAAACGGGAGTGTGTGTGCGCCAAGTCTTAATAGAGAATCACCACAGGTTGGCACTGTGGCTCACTAGGCTAATCCTCTGCCTGTGGTGCCAGCACCCCGGTTCTAGTCCCATTTGGGGCGCCAGATTCTGTCCTGGTTGCTCTTCTTCCAGTCCAGCTCTCTGCTGTGGCCCGGGAAGGCCGTGGAGGATGGCCCAGGTCTTTGGGCCCTGCACCCACATGGGAGACCAGGAGAAGCACCTGGCTCCTGGCTTCGGATTGGCACAGTGCACCGGCTGCAACACGCTGGCTGTAGCAGCCACTTTGGGGGGTGAACCAATGGCAAAGGAAGACCTTTCTCTCTGTCTCTCTGTCTAACTCTGCCTGTCCAAAAAAAAAAAAAAAAAAAATAGAGACTCACCATAAAGCTGCAGCATTGTCACCAGTTCCACCGCCACCCAGCCTCAGATGTGCTCCTGTGCAAAGCACTTCTCTCTGTACCCACGTTCATGCAAGATGGGTAACAGAAAGATAGGAAAAGAGAGACAAGGGGAGTCCTAACATTATGTACCCAAGTGTGAGTAGGCTAAGCCTTTAACAAAGTCGGCCTCATTTTCCCTTCCCAAGAAATCCTCCTGGAAGATAGATTCAGGCTCTCCTCGCTTTGTAGGCAAGAAGGAGAAGCTCAGAGAAATGAAACGTCCTGAGCATGGGGACACAGGTAGCAGCAGACCCAGGGTTTCCGCCGTGCGGTCTGGCACCAAGCGCTCATTGTGCCCATCTTGAACTGCGTGATTCTGGGTTCTGGCTCAGAGCCTCCATTGCCGGTGAGTTTTTCTGGGCTACACACCTCCTGGGCTGTGGTTGCTAAACAAGGTTGCTCCATTCTCCTTTTTTGTGTCCTGGGAGCTGGAGGCCACCGATCAACGTTGGGTTGCCCTGCCAAGATGAAGAGTCTGGGGTGGAGGTAAACAAAACTTCAAAGTTGAAATTCTTAATACACTAATCAAATCTGACCAAAAACACTGAGGCAGGCACCGAGCTAGGATTATCCAGTGTGCATATAAGGGGCTCTCTCCCTCTGTCTTCTCCCCTGACCTGGACTGCTAGGAGTTTATTACTGGGCTTGTTATTTTCTTGAGGTTTCTGAAACAAGGGATGAACCACAGTCATATTTCTATTTTATTTCCTTCCTGATTGCAACACAGTGCTGGCCCCAGAAAAATTCTCATTTCACAGTGGACTCAGGGCTACAGTTTAGCTATGCGTTGAGTCACTCCACAAAGGTTCAGGTGCTGGAAGCCTGGTTCGCAGTGTGGCTATGGTGAGAGGAAGTGGAACCTTGAAAGACAGGGCACTGGGGACTGCACTGTGGTGCAGTGGGTTAAGCTGCCTGCCGCAATGCCTGCATCCCGTATCGGCGCCGGTTCGAGAGCTGGCTGCTCTGCTTCGGATTCAGCTCCCTGCTAATGCGCCTGGGAAAACAATAGAGGATGACCCAAGTGCTTGGACCCCTGTATCCACGTGAGAGACCTAGAGGAAGCTCCTGGCTCCTGTCCAGTTCCTGCAGTCGAAGGGGGAGGGCAGAGGCCAGAGTTGGCCAGGACCCGCAGAGCTGAGACAGGGTTTCCAGGCAGGAGCTAGCCTATCACCTCCTTCCCTTTACAAACAAGTTTTTATTTTTCCTTCTGTTTTCTGCCATTGCATCTGCTGGCTTGTTTGGACATGAACTAGAGAAGTTTGGTCCAGCAGAGGTAGCAGGAACTAGCTTTGTCTTCTACCGCGTGGGGTGAGCCAGGGTCAGAGACAAGAGAACTCTCCAAGGGCATGCACCGGGCAGACCCAGGTCCTCTGTCCATGTGAGGCATGCGTGGGAAGGCATCGGATGACTCGGTGCTGGTCTGGGCCATCAGCCGACTCGCCAAGTCTGGGCTTTGCAAGAGGCTTGGCTCAAGCTCCTGGCACGGAAGGGGCTGGAGAGTGGGGCAGGCACCAGTGCCTGGGCCGCAGAGGAAGGGAGAGAAGCGCCAGCTTCCCTCGCACTGGGGCACTTGGGAACTTCCTCTCGAGCTCCTGGTCTTTGTCACCTTCACCCCCAGGGAAGGCATTTCCACCTCCAGCAAGGTGCTAAGACTTGGGGCTACGGAGGGAGGTGAGGGTGCAGAGAAAGGCAGAGGGCTTTGCCGGCCAGGTCAGTGCTGTCAGTCCTAGGCATCTGCTGGGGATCCGGGCACAGAAGTCTCTCACCTTTGACACACAGGCAATCCCAGCATTCTTGAAGACTTTAAGCAACTTTTCCTGCTGTTGCAGTGCATTGGGTAACTGAACTGAGAGATAAAATATGGAGCTAGGAACGCAAAAGCAAAGTTATCATGCCAAAGTCTCCATGGCCAAAGAAAAACGTAATAAAACAAGAGCCCCTGTAAACCACTGATCCTTCTAGAATGGGCTCCTTTCCCTTATCAGAAAAGCTAGGAAGGATTGAGCTCCCCTCCTCCCCTCCCCTCCCTTGCCCTCTCTCTTCTCCTCTCCTCTCCTCAACCCTCCCCTCCCCTCCCCTTCCTTCCTTCCTTATTTATTTATTTATTTATCTGAAAGACCAAGTCAGAGATAGAGAGAGAGAGAGAGAGAGAGAGAGAGAGAGAGAGAGAGAGAGACTGAGAGGGTTTTCCATCTGCTGGTTTATTCCTCCAGTGGCCACAACAGCCAAGAGCCAGAAACTCCATCTGGGTCTCCCACTGATTGGCAGGGGTCCAAGCACTTGGGCCATGCTTCTGCCGCTTTTTCAAGCTCATTAGCAGGGAGCTGAGTTGGAAGCAATGCAGCCAGGGCTCGAACCGGCACTCTGCCATGGGAGGCTGGTGTTGCAAGTGGTGGCTTACCCTGCTATTGCACAACACTGACCCCTGTGCTATGATTCTTATTATACCATTTTACAATTGTTTGCTTTTGTCTTTTTCCCCATGAGAATCGGAGCACCTGGAGGGTGGGAATCCTTGTCTACTTTGTACTCTATCCTTGTTTACAGGGCCTTACGCATATACATTTTTTCTTTAAAATAAAAGCATATTGAATGAATGAATGAATAGCAGGTGGACCATAGACTCTTCTTTCCAGTTCCTGTGTCCAGAAACAGTTTTGCTGTTGAAGGAAGCTGTACAGGCTCTGAGTCGCAGCACAAATGACAGCTCAGGTTTATTGAGCATTCGCCGTGTCAGGTACCAAGCTACACACTTTATGCATGGTGACTCTCTTAATCTTGATCCTGCTTGTAAATTGGCATGCATTTTTTGAAAGATTTATTTATTTATTTGCAAGGCAGAGTTACAGACAGGCGGGGGGGGGGTGCTGGCACTGCAGGTGGGCAGTTTCACCCACTAAGCCACAGTGCTGGCCCCTTTGCATGCATTTTTAAGGAATTAATGAATACATTAGATTCTAGGGTCACAGGAAGGCACAATAATTACTAGAACACAATTCTCATCAATTCTCATGTTAATGTGATATTAAAACAAAGAGAATAGGTTCAATGTAGTTATTGGTACAATTCTAAGAATATAAGACTTCCTTCTTCCCTCCATTTTTCTTTTTTATTTCTTTTTTCTCTCCTTATTTTTTAGTTTTTGAAATAGCATATTTTGAGACATCACAATACCTGAGTTTAAAGCTTACTACAAAGCTATAGTAACTAAAACAGCACAGTACTGACGTGCATTGCTATATGATCTGAGAGCATCTTGTATTTGTCCATTGTGACACTTTTCACACTTGTAAATAAGCGTTCACTTTCTGTGTTCCTTTGGACTTTAACCACATGAGGACGAAGCTTCATCATTTCTTACAAGGCGCCATTGTCCAGCATGTGACCCATGTGTGTGTCGTGCAGTAGACTGAACTTCCTAGCAGGCGCTAATCCAAGTACTCTCCAGTATAATTACTATGATCCTGAATGCCCCTTTTTGATTCTCAGAGAAAGTAGTCAATGTGCCTCGTTATGGCTGAACCCACGGGTGGCCTCTATTGATGCCATCAGCTAGCTCTGAACCTGATTCCGCACCAGCCATCACCTCGCTTGGAATTCTGGGCTTCCTGCTGGGATCAAGCACCAGGTGCCTGAGAGAAGCAGCGTGGTGACGCTAACTTTCCATGATAATAGCACGCTGAGGACAAGGGTCCACAGCACCCAGATGTCTGTCTCCAAAAGTGGGAGACACACTGGACTAGAAGCTGGGCGTCTCTGTCACTCCCTGCGTGATCTTGGAGTCGCTTGGCTGTCTTTGAGTCAGCTTCCTCATCTGTACAATGAGGCTGTACTTGTTCCTCAGCTTCCTTGAGAACCCTTTCCACCATCTTGCAGCCACAGCTCTGGAGAGGGCCAGTGCCCATGTCAGCGGTACACACCGTGTCCAGTCTCAGTCCCCGTCTGCAGCCATCAGAGGATGACAGACAAAGCAGGTGTTGGAGGAGAGACCATCTTTGCCACGTATGCAAGGTTTTCTGTACTCCTTTTTTTTTTAAAGTTTGCATTTGAATTATAAAAGGAACTCACTCACTTGGTAAGTTTAGAGAAGAGGGTAAAATTATTCATCACATAATAATGGAACTGTTTCCTACCATTTCCTTAGAGATTGTTAGCTTTTCCATAGATCCCTCACTTTTTATGTAGTTTTTACACTGTTGAGATCATGTCATTTAGATTAGTTCACCCTCTCCCCTCAATTAAAATTACATAGCAGGCATTTCTTCAAGTCATTGAAGTCATTATAAATAATACTTTAATGACTGCATAGTATTTTATTTTTATGAGCATTGTGTTGAGGTTGAGCAGTTAGGTTGCTTTTCTTCTTACTCTTCTTAAAAAATTTATAAGTAATGTGGAGATGAACATTGATATGTACATATCTCTGAATTTCAGATTATTTCCCTAAAGGGCATTCTTAGACGCGAGTTATTAAGTTAAAGAGTAGGAATAACTTTAAGACTCTTGATATCATATTATTCTTGTTTTTTTGAGAATATTTTATGATTTCATCTTTTCTATAAGGAATATCACTTTCATTTCAGTCAGGAGAAAACATCAAAGTTTCTATCATTTTTCCTGAAGGCCAGAAATCTCCTCCGGAAAATATCCGAACAGAAATCTTTGTCCTACACTGTCAATCAACTTGGTGAACACCTGCCCCGTGATGGCTTCTGCCAGGCCCCCGTGATCCTTATTTCCAACTTCATTGCAAAATGTGCAAGTACAAAGGAAGCAGAGAGAACAGCAGAGGAACAGAACATGGATATGTGCAGAAAAACCCCAAGCTGATTTCTCAGAGCCCTCCCTCAGTGCACCTGCACAGATGAAATATGATAGCAGCATCTCTTACTAGGAAGGACTGTGTACCTTGGAGTCAGCTCTACAGCCCTGCTCATCGCCTCCCCCTCTGTAGACCAAGCAGGGAGGACCCAGAGGTCCGTAAGGTCTTCTCAGGAGGAATGTGAGGGACCGTCCTGAAGGTCCTGGCAATCAATCAGTTGGGGATTTGAAGTTATCTTTTCCTTTTTTTAAGATTTATTTATTTGACTTGAAAGTCACAGCTACACAGGGAGAGGAGAGGCAGAGAGAGAGAGGGGGGTCCTCCATGCTCTGGTTCACTCCCCAGATGGCCACAATGGCAGGAGCTGCGCTGATCCGAAGCCAGGAGCCCGGAGCCTTCTCCGGGTCTCCCACGTGGGTGCAGGGTCCCAAGGACTTGGGCCATCTTCTTCTGCTTTCCCAGGCCATAGCAGAGAGCTGGATCAGAAGTGGAGCAGCCGGGTCTTGAACATGGGATGCCAGCACCACAGGCGGAAGCTTGTGCAAAGACTCTGCTGTTCTCCTAAGTGCACTCCAAAGCTGGCTGCCAGAACTAGGTGTGGCCAAGCAGAGTCTCCCCAAGCAGGAAGGGAAAGTCGTGAGGAGAGGTGGCTGTGTACAAGATAAAGAGTGGACCGGCGCCGCGGCTCACTAAGCTATTCCTCCACCTGCAGTGCCAGCACCCCGGGTTCTCGTCCCCATTGAGGTGCCAGGTTCTAGTCCCGGCTGCTCCTCTTCCAGTCCAGCTCTCTGCTGTGGCCCGGGAAGGCAGTGGAGGATGGCCCAAGTGCTTGAGTCCTGCACCCACAAGGAAGCACCTGGCTCCTGGCTTTGGATCAGCGCAGCGCACTGGCCAGAGTGGCCATTTTGGGGATGAACCAACGGAAAAGGTAGACCTTTCTCTCTCTCTCTCTCTCTCTCTCTCACTGTCTAACTCTGTCTGTCAAAAAAAAAAAAAAAAAAGATAAAGTGTGAACCTCCTGCCTGGTGTCCAGGATGTCTCACGGCCCAGCTTCCCTTTCCATCTTCACCTCTCCTCCCCTCCCTGGCCCTGTAAGTCCACAGGACGTCATTCTCCCAACACGCGTGTTCCCCAGGCTCTGCTGGAGCTGCCTCCTCTTCCCAGAAGAGTTTGCCCTGTGCCGCCTGGCAGCTTCCTTCCTGTCCACCAACACGCAGCCCAGGTGTCCGTCCTTACGGGTGAAGGATTCTTCCATTGTCCCAGGGCCTGGCTGAGTTACCAGGTGCCATTGAGTGAATGTGTCCCCCAGGGCTCACGTGTTGGAAACTTAACCCCTAATGCATGGATGTTGAGGGCTAGGACCCGGATGAGGTGGTGATTACGTTGTGAGTGCTCTGCCCTTATGAATGGATCCATGTTGTTATTGCTGGCGTGGGTTTGATGTAGAAAGTGAGTTTAGCCCCATCTTACGCTTGCTCTCTCTCTCACCCCCGTGATGCCCTGTGCCACACCAAGATGCAGCTAATAGCTCCTCACCCGATGTGGCACCTTCCTTTGGGACTGGGGATAAATTTCCATTCATTATAAATCTCCCAGTCTGTGGTAGCACAAAACTGAGCTAAGACATCGAGCCTCCAGGTCTGCCATGGTGTTTCACGTTACGGCCACTGTGACTTAGCTGTGGGACCTGGGATACAGGAAGTTCTTTCCTCCAGTAACTTCCAGCTGTAGTGGGTCAGATCTTCCCAGAGCTGGGCATGGATTGCTTCTTCACCACCTCCAAAACAGAGTCTGAACCTGAACCAAAAGGCATAGCCGTCCCTGTAAGGGGCAACTGACAAGGACAATGCTATCTGTTTTCCTTCCACTTAGCAACAAAAGCAAATAAGGAATGCATATCTGAAGTAGATCATTACACGGAGCCATTCGTTATATTTTTCTCCATTCTTATGGGGATGCATTTTTTTTTTCTTTGTCTTTGGAACTCCCATGCCCAAGTCAGGGTATGTTAGTTACCCTCCTCTGTGCCTCACGAACGCTTTGTGTCAGTTGCTCTGGGAGACACACTAGACTATTCTGTGTGGGAGACACACTTGACTTTTCCACTGAATTGAAAGCCAGTCACACCATGTAGCCCTTTCCACCCTGGGGACGGTCACTGTGTGGGATTGTGGGGTGGGGGTGGGTGAGGAGGGTCCCACAGAGGTCTCTGCAGTTCTTTGGTCCCGGCATCCCACCCTTCTCCTCTGGGCTCGGTTTCAGCTGCAGCCCCCCCACCCCACCCCTTTCTGCCTGTTTGAGCTCCAACTTGCTTAGCAGGCATGTCCCTCTCTGCTCCCCAAGCCCTCTAGCCACACGTAGGCTCCATAAAACACACTCTTGAGTTCTCCTCCAGTGGTTTTGTGTTTGCATTTCTTATCTCCTCTAACAGACGCTAGGTTTCCAGACTGGGGCTTCTCGGCAGCTTTTAAACTCTTCAGAGCACTTAGCAGACTGCTGGGAACACACCTGACAATTCATCGTTCATGGGCAGGGACATTCTTCACGTCTGGCTGCTCAGCGTGTGGTCTGGAGCAGCAGCAGCGCTGGCTGGCGTCTCCATCCACCGGAGCTCTGGAGAAATGCAACAATGCAGGCCTTGCCCCAGCCCTGCTGAACGGGAATCTGCATCCCATGACACCCCTTAGGTGACCCGCAGGCATATCAAAGCTCGAGGAGTACTGCACTAGTGGTACTAGTTGCTCAGTTCTTGATCTCTCTTCTCCCCTTGGTCCACTGTTTTTGCTGCGCCCGTATCTGGCTCTCACCTACACTTCCCTTCCTCCCCTCTCCCCAGTGCATCACTTTAACCAGCTTCTGCCCAAAGTCCTCCATCTCTCACTCCCCTAATTTTCTCTTTCTACCTGCAAAACCCCCACAATCCCCCTTGCCCACTTCTCTTCTTGCTGTTTTAGTTCCCAGCACCGACCACATGGGCCCATTGTTCTGTGAACGCATGCCTTGCTCCTCCTACTGCCTCCTGAGAAGATTGAGCCAGAAGTCTGAACTCCATTCTCTCCAGCACAGGTGCAGCTCTTGGTGTCTTCTCTGCTTATCCGCTTGCTTCTAGCTGAACAGAAGTAAGGAAGTCTTTGACCAACAAAAAATGTGGGATGAAGTGACTCTGCCCTCCACTTATAGGTTTATGAGCTGAAAAAGCCATTTGACAACCAGAGCGGTCTTCATTCATCCATCGTAAGCCTTCAACCCAAAGAAAAGTCTGCCTCACTCTCAGCCATTTAAACATAGAAAATCACACTCAGCAAAAGGAATGCCAGGCTTTGCTTTCAACCCTAATTCTTCCACTTAAACAAAAACCAACACAAGACTTCAAAGGGTCTTTAAACTGGAACTCTTTAAAGGACTTTAAAATTATATTTATTCACATCTCGATAAGAGCCCAAGTATCTTGAAATTCAAGGGGGACTGAAGTTTGGTTGGAGTCACTGTATTTTATGGGGAATCCAGGAGAAAGCAGCTTTGGATGTGGAATGACAGCAAATTGCCTGATTCCCCACGCCCCTCTCTGCAGCAGGAGCTAAGCAGTTAAGTGCAGCTGCTGGCGATCGGATTACTTCTTGGCTCCCTTGTCTACCTGAGGGTTGATTTACAGCGATAATTTTCTTTAGACATTTTAAAAAGAAGTTGTTCATAAAGGAAGAGAGAGAGATTGGACAGTGCCTTCCTGAATGTCACAGGCGGGTAATAATTAGGTCATTTGCTTTCTGTTCATTTTTCTAACTTCTCTGATGGCTGGTGCACTACCTTTCTTCCTGCTATCAATTAGTCGAACAATTCATATCAATATTTTATTTTTAATGGTTGACTACTCATTTCATTAAAAATGTAAGTGCATTAGCCCCATGTAGAATGACTCCTTTGGGATGAACCGATTTAAATATTCATAACATAAAAATTAATAAATCTGAGCAATGTTTGCATTTTAAAAAGTCAGGCTGCTGTCAGATGCATTTATTCCCAGATGAGAGCCACTAAATTAAAAACCTTGGGCATCATCTTTTTATGGATTCTTCTTTGCAACCAAACAATGCAATAGAAGTGCTGAGAGAATTGCATTGTGCTTCAAAAACCTCTTGGAAGATGCAATGAAAAGAAACATTTATCGGGGTCCAAAACATTCAGGAACCCATGCGTACAAGGAGTCTTAAAAAAAGCTCATGGGAAATGGATACTATGGATTTCACATTTTTTTCTATGTCATTTTTCCATGAACTTTTGAAGTTGCCTCCTATTACTATTAAGTGACCTATTGCTTCTGTCATCTATTGCTTCTGTCTGGGGCCGGCACTGTGGCGCAGCAGGTTAATGCCCTGGCCTTAAGCGCCGGGGATCCCATATGGGCACCAGTTCAAGACCTGGCTGTTCCACTTCCGATCCAGCTCTCTGCTAGGGCCTGGGATAGTAGTAGAAGATGGCCCAAGTCCTTGGGCCCCTATACCTGCGTAGGAGACCTGGAAGAAGCTCCGGGCTCCTGGCTTTGGATCGGCCAGCTCTGGCCATTGCGGCCATCTGGGGAGTAAACCAGCGGATGGAAGACCTCTCTCTCTCTCTCTCTCTGCCTCTCCTCTCTTTGTGTAACTCTGACTTTCAAATAAATAAAATAAATCTTTTTTTTTTAAATCATGATTTGCTTCCTCTACCTCCCATTTTCCATGCTGCCCTCCACCCCGTCACATGGCTCCTGACCACCACATTGGACCGCCTGATGTCAAAGAAGGTGAAGGCTGAATGTGCGGATTAGTTCTATTTTATTCAATTTCTCTGCCTCCATTCTCAACAAACTCCATTGGTGGCTTCAGAGTGGTGGTCGGCAACAGCTCCAGGGGAAAAACGTTCCCAGTGGGAGGGAGGGGCAGCCGCGTCCTGCTGGGTAAAAGCTGCGTGGGAATTCCTGAGCCTTCGAAGCAGCGATTTTGACAGATCTGCAGATTGGGTTACAAGGTGGAGGAGGACAGCCCATGCAGGACATCTAAGAGTGCTGTTTAGAAACAGGGACATTGACGTAGGCAAGGCCTTCCCTTCCCTGAGAGGCCCCAACAACCTGGCACGGGACTCCCATTTGCTCGAATGCAGCCCTTCTGTTAGCAACACCCGTGGGGATGCACTCAAGATTAGGTCATTGGGAAGAACGGGACCGAGAGAGGACTTTGCAGCTTCCAAAAGTCCCACCCCGTGAGAGTGGGTGACTTATCATGAGCTAAGGTATTAGGAAGAGCACAGAATTTGAAGGCAGGACAGAAGCTTTAACGCTCGGCCAACGAATCTCCAAGTTTTAAAATCATGATACAAAGAGTGTGTGTGTGCAAGAGAAAGTTCAGGCTGGACATGTAATGAGAGACACGAAAGCAACCCCGTCCTGCCCCTCTAGGGACCCCCGAGGATACTGTCTCCTTTGGAGCCCACACAGAGCCTCAGAACCCCTCCTTACCCTCTCCTCAATCCTTACTCCCCATCACCCTCCCCTGCAGAATGACCAGGCGCTGACTCCTCTGTGCCCTCCCTAAATGTGAATGATTGACAGAGGAGGAAGAAGGCTCCTTTTCACTTGGTCAAGGCAGGGCAGAGAAAATTCCGTAATTTCCTGGTGCTGGGGGCCCTCTAAGGGGCATCAGACTTCGGGGCCCCGGCTCCAGATTGCAGACAGAAAGGAGCGTCAGGACAGCAAAGGCCAAGTCCCAAGTGTGTTTGCATTGGTCCCCAAAGTCAAGCACATAGACCCCTCAGTGCCTCATTCACAGAGATGGGTGGAGCCATGTCTGAGAGTCTATTCCTCCCTTATAAATTACATTCTTCCTCGGGGCCAAGAGGAAAGACAACACTCAGATCGATGGACGGGATTTATTTGATTTTGCTGAAAACATAAAATTCAGTTGTTCTATTATAAACGAGGCCTGTGGTGTCCTCCAATACCCAGTAGAGACAAGTGGCATATAGTCTCCTTTCTCACATATACACAAGGCTATGAATGTAGAAAATGCACAAAGAATCGACTGTGCGGGGGTTGTAGGTCTGTTTGAGGCAACTGAAAATCATGGAGTCGTCTCCTCCAGTGTTTCTCAAAGGGTGGGCCACAAGCCGTCTGCACGGGAGCCCCCAGGCATCTGTTAGAATTCAGATGTACCATGCGGGTGCGCTGGAGCCCTCCCAGCTCTGTCCCCGTGCTCCCCTCCAACCACAGCTCTGGGTGAATAGCCTATGTGTTTTACTGGCTGACCCCTTGAAGCAGCAATGTCACGTGCGGCTGGGCGTGACTGCATCCCATTGGCAAGTGTAAAGGCACTGTGGGGTTGGCAGTGGCTTTAGTCTCACCTTTGTGCCTCTCCTCCCCAGCCCCCATCAGCTAATCACAGCTTTAGGTAAATTTTTGCCGCCGGGTTTTTTCGTTCTTCCTCCCATGTTCACTAACAGTGAAGCTTCTTGGAACCGTCCCTTGTTATATCTACACCTGCTACTTCTCCCCTTGTCAATCACAACCTGGTGGCCATTTCCCACCTGCGCCCTTGCAATGAAGCAATCTTGATTGTCTGCCAGGCGATAGTCCGGTGGGCAAGGATGGTCTACAGCAAAGTGACCAAAGGTAACATCGCCTGTTCATCCGCTTCTCTCCTCCTGAGGCAGCACACATCTAAGCTGCTATGACTAATCTGGAATACAGCGAATCCTTTATCATGACAGAAAATCAGGCACCTTGGAGGAGTAAATTACTGCACCTGTTTAGTGGCATTAAAATCATGATTTTAAGCAAGTTGAGGCAGTAATTAAGTAACAGACCCAGAGTGACAGAAACTGAAGGGAGAATTTCAGAAGTTAAATGTATTGAAGGGGGGGCCAGCGCTGAGGCATAGCAGGTAAAACCTCTACCTGCAGTGCTGGCATCCCGTATAGGTGCCGGTTCTAGTCCCGACTGCTCTACTTCCCATCCAGCTCTCTGCTATGGCCTGGGAAAGCAATGGAAGATGGCCCAAGTGCTTGGGCCCCTGCACCTGTGTGGGAGACCTGGAAGAAGCTCGTGGCTCCTGGCTTTGGATTGGCCCAGCTCTGGCTGTTGCAGCCATCTGGGGGGTGAACTAGTGAATGGAAGACCTCTCTCTCTCTGTCTCTCTCTTTCTCTCTCTCCCTCTCTGCCTCTGTGTAACTATGCCTTTCAAATGAATAAATAAATCTTTAAAAAATAAATATATTGGGCCGGCGCTGCGGCTCACTAGGCTAATCCTCCGCCTTGCGGCGCCGGCACACCGGGTTCTAGTCCCGGTCAGGGCACCGATCCTATCCCAGTTGCCCCTCTTCCAGGCCAGCTCTCTGCCGTGGCCAGGGAGTGCAGTGGAGGATGGCCCAAGTGCTTGGGCCCTGCACCCCATGGGAGACCAGGAGAAGCACCTGGCTCCTGCCATCGGAACAACGCGGTGCGCCGGCCGCAGCGCGCCTACCGCGGCGGCCATTGGAGGGTGAACCAACGGCAAAAGGAAGACCTTTCTCTCTGTCTCTCTCTCTCACTGTCCACTCTGCCTGTCAAAAAAAAATAAATAAATATATTGAAGGGCTCAGCTCGTACCCTCCAGCGCTGGCTGTACACAAAGAAGGACTGAGAAGTCACAGAACCTAGCATCCGTGCAGCACCAAGAATGGAAGATTGTTCTCCCAAGAAACTCCCCGGATCATCCTCCACTTATGGGGCCGGCTGACAGCACACGTGCCGGGCAGCAGCCACAAGATGCAAAACGCTAAGCCAGGCCCTGACATGGGCTGTGGAGTTTAGAGCAAGTTTTTCCAGGAGAGTTCAGTTTTCCCTTAGCATAGGCATCCTCTGGGCTGTCCTGTGGGAAAAGCACCATTGTCAGATTTCCTGCTGGGGAAGACTCTTGTAGATTTTATTGCACTATAAATCGTTGGAAGCTACCCTTGAGTAGGAATTTATGGCAGCTCTTCCGGAGGATTAAGGAGTTGGAGATGCAGAGTCACTGGTGTGGTGGGGGCTAAGAGGAAGCTGTGTCGCCACACTGGCTGAGGTCCCTGCTCCCCTAGTGTGAAGGTTCAAGGCAGTGGTTACAAACCCTGCTTTGGGCCCTGTAGGTGGCACTTGGGGGAGGGGGCCAGCGAATCCAGTCCTGACTCCTGGGAGAGTAACAGAGAGACCACAGCACCCAGCCTGGCTTTTCCGTGTGCCAGTTACTGCGATAACTGTTGTTTTGTGTTTTTGTTAACCACACAGCTATCCCATTACCGTCATTACTATAACCAGCACTAAGCACACAATCCCTGCAGGAAGCTGTGGGTCCACACGATTTCCTATTGCACGAATAAGGAGCAAGGCAGTAAACCACTGGGTCAAGGCCACATGGTCTGGTTCCCCAGGACCCCTCTGTTTGACCCCTACTGCCCACGCCTAATGCGTTCAGTGGGCAGTGGCACTTAGGGCTCACCATCGCTCTGTCTGCCAGCTGGTATTTTTCCTGCCTGTGTAGTGTATGGGGGTGGAGGCCTGCAGAGCTTAGTTGAGGTGACACCTTGCAAGCGACAGCAGCGGGGCCCTCATCCAGGTCTACCTGGAACCAGAGCCTGCTCTTTGGCAGTGACCCGTGGCCAGGCTGAGGAGGGAGATCTTCAGGGCGACAGCAAGCATTGGCTGAGGCCTGTGTGGGTCCTCCCTGAGCCTCGCTCAGAGCCACCTTGGGCTGGAGCTAACATCAGCCCAGCTCTGGCTTCAGGACTCTCAGCTTAAGCGAGAGTATACACTCACAGAGCCGAAGGGCCCAGGCAGTAACAAGTGGTCAGAAAGAGAAATCAACGTGAGTTAGATTGGTCAAGGAAGTTTTCTTAGAGGAAGAAAATTTCAAATGCACAGAAAACGTAAGTGGTATTCGGAAAAGCGAAGAATTATTTAAGATGCTTCTTTTTAGTCAATGTTTCCAAGGTCCTTAATATGCTAGACACGATGGGGAAGATTAAAAGCTTGAAATACGTGTTGTACTTTGAAATGGCTTACAGTCTAGTTGGTGCAACGGCACGTACAGGAAGAGACAGTGATGGGTGCTAGCTGCCAATGTTCAAGGAATGGTTACATTATGTCTCATTACCTCCGGGGGCCATGGCCTTTCCAAGGTCAGTAAGGGGTGGGGTGGTCAGAAACGTCTTCCTGTGGATGTGCCTTGGCTGGTGGACGTGACATCCGCAGGTGCAGAGTTGGAGGAGGGCGTAGTGTTCATTGGTTGGGGAAGAGCAGAGAAGTCAGGAATCCTGACAACCTCAGGAGCATCTTGCGTATTCGGGGGTTGGAGTAACTGGGTCGCCCCAAACTAGCCAAATGAGCTGGAACTAAACTACAAAATGTGTACATCACGCATCGAGGCAGAACGAACACAGTGGTCTGAGCGGCTCAGGAATAATGAGGGCTCAGGCACAGTGACAAAGACATCATCAGCCGCAGAACTAGGACGTCACGGAGTAGCCCCACGCCTGTCTCAGCTCTGTCCAGGACGGGTGTGCCCCAACCCAGGGTCCCCTCCCGTGGCTGGTATATTTCTCATCTTCAATCATGGTAGTCTCTGAGCACTGCTAAGATGAGTCCTTCTCCGAGTGGAGCCTCTATTCTGACAAAAGTAGGGGCTAAACTTCCAAAAGTACATGTCCAAGCGCCGACGGTGGTCAGATCACCCCACAGCCACTCCATGGGGTCAAGTTTGTCGTCCAGGGCTGTAGCCAGGGGTTACCGGACCTGCCAATGACCTGACTTTGGAGTCAGTCTTATTTTCTTGGTGGTTACTTTCATGCCAGGAAGTTCTGTCTTATAAATGATCAGCCAGCTCTACTGGGCAGATCAGGACTCCCAGTGTCCTCGCTTGAGATAAAGGTCCCAGGATTCTAGAAAAAAGCAAGAAGGTGCCTGATAAAGAGGAGGTGACCCCAGAGAGCTCTGGGGTCTGCCCAGTAGGGGCTCAGGGAAGTCTGTTCTCCAGTGGTGGGGGAGCCACACCCACAGGCCCTGAGCGGGGGTTTGATCCAGGGCAGCTCATCAATGCCAAGTTTCCCCTGCGTGGAAGAAAGGCAAGAACCCTCTCAGGTGAGATAAACTGGCTGGATGCGACAGGTGACCAGGATGGCCAGGGGAAGAGGTGAGGGGCGGGGACTTTAACACAGGAGGGATGTGCGTGTGTGTGTATGTACACGTGCTGGATTGTGGTACTGGATGTTGAGGCAGTGTGGATGTAAGAGACCCACGTATGACACCCATTTTCTCTTTCTGAACTCAAGACCCATAGAGAGAAAGACGCAAGTGGTCAATAGCTGGACCCTACCGAGGTAGCCTGATGACCGAGGCTTTGGCTAACGAGTGCAGATTTAGAGCTGCAGCCTAAAGGATGCGCTCACACTTCACCCTTCCCCCCGGTCTGCTCTGCAGAGCTGGGCTCCCTGTGCAGGAACGGGGCACCAGGACAGACCTGCTGTGCCCACACACAGATCTGCAGCAAGGAGAGAGGTGCCACGGGCACGGATTCTTCCAACCCCACAGCCAAACGTCTGATCCCTCCCAAGGGTGAGGAGGGTGGAAGGAGCCTGAATGGGAAAGGGGTGATTGAAAAGAGTTTCCTCCTCTGAGGGACACAAACCCAGGGGAGACATCCCCCTACCCCTTAAGGAGCCCTATGTAACTACAAAGGAATGGCTGGAATCTGAACTCGTCTTTGTCAAACACACAGGCAAGAAGCCAAGTGCCTCTCTGAACATCCTGTTGACTTCCAAGATAAATGCTGATGGAACTGCTTTCACAGAGCTTATTTCTTTAAAGACTTATTTATTTATTTGAAGGGCACAATGACAGAGAGAGAGCGAGAGAGACAAAGGTCTTCCACCTACTGATTCACTCCCCAAATGCCTGTAAAGGCCAGGGCTAGGCTAGGTTGAAAACAGGAATCTGGAACTCTGAGTCTACCACACGCATAGCAGAAGCCCAAGTACTTGGGCCATTGCCAGCTGCCTCCCAGGCGCATTAGCAAGGAGCTGAATTGGAAGTGTGGGGCAGCTGGGCCTCAAATGGGAGCACTCCCACAGGGGATGCAGGTGCTGCAAACTGTGGCCCAGTGCACCGCGCCACAACACCGACCCCTCAAGGCTTAAGCTTCCAGGTCTTGAGGGGACTCTGCATGTGACAGTGGAGCATGAGAAATGGAACCAGAAGAAGAGACAGGCCTGTGCATGTCAAGGGACACCCCACAACCTCCCTGGACCTCGTGTGCTTCCTGAGTGTTCAACTTACCTGTGTCAAGGCAAGAGCATGAGGTCTGGGAGAGTAGGGCAGATGCACAAGCCTTCAGGGGGCACTTTGCACCCCCCAGGGCTTAGTCATTTGGTCCCCACTGGCACCCTGGTGTGATTGCAAGCCCGCAGGTATAGACAATAACATTTCCTAGCAATCCTGATCCTGGAGAGGATTGCAACCACTGGAACAACCGCAAGGGAGCTCTGTCCAATCGCCTACCTCCCCGAAAAACTCCCCCAACAATGCCTTTCAGGCGTCTGCTGGCGTAGCTCCTGTGTGCCACCGCCTTGCTCAGGGACTGCATTCAATCCCACCATGCGCTCGGGAGCTGTAATTCAATTGGCTGGATGCCTGGCAGCGGAATTGTGTTTAGTTTAATCTCAAGCTTAACCGATGCTTTGCTCATTCTTTATACATGCCTGAGATATTACAAATCTTCCTTAATTATGCTGGCTGTGCTTGGGCAATAAAAGCAGTTTGGGTTCTCTTTGCTGAGCCATGGCAGTGGGATTCATCTGAGACAGGACGAGGCTAATGGGATGGGATTGAGTATTAAGATGTTGGGGGATGTAGAAGGCAACTCCCCATCGCTAAGCCAAGGGCAGGGAGAGAGGGTGTCAGAGTTTACAGGGGCTTCCCAGTAGGGCTCAGAGTCAGGAAAAAGATGGCTGGGGCTGGCCTTGAGCAGAGCTGTCTCCTTCACCTGTGATGCCTTGTCTCCAGCTCCCTGGTTTCCTGCCAGACCCTGCATCCTGCTGTGTGAACAGGGGTGCCTGACATAACTAAGGCCTGTGGCACCCAGCAGAATAATGCTAATGCCAAAAGTTTCCATGCAGAAACTCCTTCCGTATCGTTGAGACATTAATTACTTCTGCAGAGTACTTCCATGCACATAAAAATGGTAGTCAGATATTAAACGAGGTAGAGCACCAAGAATATAGATGGAATGAATTGGAGCCAGGGTTATTGGCATCTAAGTTGTGGAAAGTTTGGAGTAATCACATTGGATCTGATTTTCCAGCCATCATCTCGGACATAATGATGATGAACCCGGGGATGGGGAAGCGCTTCATGCAAATCTCTATTCAGAGCCAAGAAAATACCATTCTCTCCCCGGCTGAAATAAATGAGGTCAGGATGGCTCCTTCGTGTGGCTTTGGAGGGCATCCAGCTAACAGAAGAGAATTCAGGAAATGGTGCTGCCCAGTTCACTTCCACACTTCAGAGGTTGGAACCCTAACCAGAGGAAAAGGCACATATATGTGGCACTCTTATTTATGAATTGCATTCTAGCCACCCTTCTCATCTCTTTGTTTTTGCCCCTTTGAATTATCCCAGTATGCGGTGAAAAAAAAAAAAAAAAAAAAAGCCTGTGTTTCTCAACGAAATCCAATTGTGTGGCCGTTACCGTGTTCACAAATCCTCCAGATTTAGTCTTCTGGAATTTTCCCAGATTGAAACCAAATATGCTCCTGCCTGCTCTCAGATTCCAAGGCAGTGGTATCTCCGATTGCACACGGTCTGTAAGTGACATTTTCCTGAGAGGTTATCACAAAGTGAGGATTTTGTGAGTACTTGGGGCTTATCTAGTCAGGTTTGTGTGACACCTGTTTTATTGTGTTCAAATCCCACAGGCTGTTCAAATGACCGGACTGTTCAGTGAACTGGAAGAAAAAAGAGCTTTCTTGCAAATGCTTGCCCTTCTTTTCAACCCATTCTTCTTCAAGTCCAAGGAGTTTTGCCTCATGGCTTGGGCTACATCATTCCCGACTGATCACTAACTTAGAAACCTTGACCCTAGACCTGGCTCTCTAGCTTGAGAACACATTCTTTCACAGGATGAGCATTGGGAGAGATGGTTCCTGAGATCCGTTTGTGGATTTCAAAACCTAATTGCCATAGAAGTTAGCACCTCGGTGTTCCCTATCCCCAAAATAGGTAATTCAATGACAATTCATGGAATAAGTGAATGAGGGAAAGAATGAATGGGAGAATAAACGAGCAGATGGCCAGAACTGTCCAGTGACTATGCTCCTAAGACCTCATACCTCTTCCCAGCTCCTTCCTGGAAAACCATTTCACCTTGGGAAAAGTCTTTGCATAAATGACTCCTGGTATCAGATACATTCCAGTAGCGGGTAGGCAAACTTAGGCACTCATGGCAACGGAAGATGGCCCGAGCACTTGGACCCCAGCACCCAGTGGGAGACTCGGTGGTGGCTGGAGCAGCCCCGTTTGCAGTATTGTTAGGTGCTCTTGGGTTTCTCACCACATGGAGACCTAACTGGTACTCAAATAGGGTTACCACTTCGCACTCTTAAGAAGGCTACTATCGGCCGGCGACGCGGCTCAATAGGCTAATTTTCCTCCTTGCAGCGCCGGCACCCCAGGTTCTAGTCCCAGTCGGGGCGCCAGATTCTGTCCCGGTTGCTCTTTTTCCAGTCCAGCTCTCTGCTGTGGCCTGGGAGTGCAGTGGAGGATGGTCCAAGTCCTTGGGCCCTGCACCCGCATGGGAGACCAGGAGAAGCACCTGGCTCCTGGCTTCGGATCAGCGCAGTGCACCGGCCGCAGCGGCCATTTGTGGGGCGAACCAACGGAAGGAAGACCTTTCTCTCTGTCTCTCTCTCTCTCTCATTGTCCACTCTGCCTGTCAAAAAAAAAAAAAAAAAAAAAAAGAAGGCTACTATGAAAAAATGGAAAAGAAAAAGTGTTCCCAAGAGTGTGGGGCACGGGAAACTCCTATGCTTTCCTGGCAGGAATGCAAACTGGTGCAGCTGCTATGGAAACCCGTTTGGTGGTTCTTCAAAAAGTGAAATGTAGAATCCTGCAATCAACATTTGATCCAGCGATGCCTTTCCTAGGTACACACTCAGCAGAGTTTAAAACAGGGACTCCAAGGGATAGCGGCACACCACATTCATAGCAGCAGTATTCACAATAGCCAAAAGGCAGACACAACCCAAATTCCCATCAACAGGTGACAGACAAAGAGAATGCACGGGGCTGGCATCGTGGTGCAGCAGGTGATGCTGGCAGAGCAGTGCCAGTTCAAGTCCCGGCTGCTCTGCTTCCAATCCTGCTCCCTGCTAAGGCCACTGGGAAGGCAGCAGAAGTGCTTGGGCTCCTGCCACTCACATGGGAGACTCATATGGAGCTCCCAGCTCCTGAGTTCAGCCTGGATCAGCCCTGGCTGCTGTAGCCATTTGGAGAGTGAATCAGTGGATGGCAGACTCTCTCTCTGTCTCCCTCTCTCCCTTCTCTCTGTCACTTTGCCTTTATAATAAATACATAAATCTTAAAAATGTGTATCCATACACACAATGGAATAGTATTCAGTCTTTTAAAAAGGAAGGGAATTCTGATCTGTAGTAAAACATGGAAGACAGGCAGCGGCCTCCCTATAGGGGCCACCCTGCAGAAATGGAACCTACCCTTAGCATCCATGAGTAAGGCTGATGAGCTGAAAATCCTGTGCTGATCCTAAGGACAAAAAACTCTCCTTCGGAACCCGGCATGGAGATGGCTGTCTAGCTCCCCATCTGATGGCTGCGTTTGTCACTCCATCAAACCACGTGGGCTTTCCCTGGGCAAAGCAATCCGTCTGTGTAATTAATCTAGGTCACTCTGCTGCTCCAGGCCAGCCAGCACACACAGCTCCACCCACTGCCAGCCTGCGCAGCCTGGAAGATGGCAATCTAGGCCCCTCCATTCTGACTTTTCAGCCCCAAAGCACACACCCATGGAGCTCCTGTTGTTCTTGGCATCCCTGTAAGTGTGCTGTTAATTAAACTCCTCAAATGGTTGTGTCCAGGCAATGACTGCCTTGGGGCGCCCGCGGCAGGCCATGCACGCTCCGCCTGCTGTCCATTTGCCCCTGACTGCAGGACTCTGGATCTGCAACAATGAAGCTTGTGTTCCTAGACTGGGTAGCAAGCTCACGCAAACACTCGCTTGCTCACTGCAGATTGTAAACCTGCAAGAATGAGGCAGGAGGGGCTAGCATTGTGGTGCAGTGGGTTAAGACACCGCTTGCAATACTGGCATTTCATATGAGAGTTGGTTCTAGTGCCAGCTGCTTCACCTCCAATGCGGATCCCTTCTAATGTGCCTGGAGGAGCAGTGGTAGGTGGCCTGAATGCCTGGGTTCCAGCCACATAGGTGGGAGACCTCGATGGAGCTTCCAGGCTCCTGACTTCATTCTGGCTCAGCTTTGGCCATTATAGCCATTTGACAAGTGAACCAGCAGATGGAAGATCTCTCTCTCTCTCTTTCTGTGTGTGTGTGTGTGTGTCTGTCTGTCTGTATAATTCTTCCATTCAATTAAATCATTTTTAAAAATGAGGCATGACAGGGCTGGTGCTGTGGCATAGCAGGTAAAGCCACTGCCTGCAGTGCTGGCATCCCATATGGGCTCTGGTTCAAGTCCCAGCTGCTCCACTTCCAATCCAGCTCTCTGCTATGGCCTGGGAAAGTAGTAGAAGATGGCCCAAGTCCTTGGGCCACTGCACCTGTGTGGGAGACCCAGAAGAAGCTCCTGGCTTCACATTGGGGCAGCTCCGGCCGTTGTGGCCATCTTGGGAGTGAACCAGTGGCTGGAAGACCTCTCTCTCTCTCTCTCTCTCTCTCTCTCTCTCTCTCTCTATCTCTCTCTCTCTCTCTGCCTCTCTATGTAACTGACTTTCAAATAAATAAATGTATCTTTTAAAAAATGAGGCATGAAAGAAAGGAAGGTAGGGGAGAGACAGTGGGGGATCACAGCCCACTCTCTGAAGGTGAAGCATCCCCAAATCTGCTAAGGGTCCGGGCCCGCGAGAGCTGAGGCTTGGCTTTCCAGGGAGCCCAGCCCACCGAGTGCACGATTGGTTTTGGGGTGCTCCTTTGCTCCCCACCAGTGGCAAGTTCCCAATTATAAAGCCTCTATTTCACACTGGAATCCCACCTTTGCAGATTTTTTGAAGTCAAACCCTCCCTTGATTCTAATGGGAGAGATGGTCCACACACCTCCTCTCTGCTCCATGCCCAGTGCTCTGCACCATGGCACATGGGCCCTCGGGCTCTGACCAGCACTGAGTGCTGATTCTTTGCACTGCAGCTCACTGCCCCCTGGAAGCCCCAGTGTGTCCAGGCGAGACGACGGAGAAGGGCTTGGGCCCCTCGGCTGATGGGCTCTAGGGAAGAGGCTCCTCTGCCAGCCTCCAAGCGCATGCTCTGCTCTCAGGACATGAGGAACCTGTGAGATGTCACGTGAGACGTCCAGACGAGGCAGATCTGGAAGGACGAAGCAGCTCGGCGCAGAGTCCTACCTCGGCTCCCCAAACGGTGGCTTTGGGATTGGGAAGATCAATGGTTTGGACACCCAATGAGAAAAAGTTATAGAGAAATCACATTTTTTTAAAATTATATTTATTTATTATTTGGAAGTCAGAGTCACACAGAGGGAGAGACATAGAGAGAGAGAGATGTTCCATCTGCTGGTTCACTCTGCAAATGGCTGCAACAGATGGAGCCGGGCCAATCTGAATCCAGGAGCCCAGAACTTCTTCCAGGTCTCCCATGTGGGTGCAGGGGCCCAAGCACTTGGGCCATCTTCCACTGCTTTCCCAGGCTTCCAGCAGGGAACTGAATGGGAGAGGAGCAGCCAGGACAAGAACCAGGACCCACATAGGATGCCAGTGTTGCAGGCGGTGGCTTTACTTGCTATACCACAATGCTGGCCCCTAATTTTTTCATGCAAGAACTTATAACTTATGGTTTTGATGACAACACAAACAAAGGTGCACCTCTGTTTAAGAAAATCCATTGAAAACAAACCAACCAACCTGAACTTTGAACCTGGATGTTGAGCGTCTACTGAATACAGATTTAACTCTCATGTTCAGGTTTCAAGCACACCTCTATGGCACTGCTGATCAATCTTGAACAAATGGCTTTACCCGGGCTTTAGGTTTTCCTTTACAGTCCCAAGTTACTTCAGTTCTCTCCTTGATTCCAAGGAGATGCACTTGCATTCTGAAATATTGATGTTTTTCATCAGTGCCCTGTGTCTTAGTCTGTTTTTTCTGTTGCTCTCGCAATATACCTGAGATCAGGCGATTTAGAGCAAATAGAGATTTATGTTGCTGCTAGTTCTGCAGGCTGGGAAGTTCAAGAGCATGGCTGTGGCATCCGGCGAGGCCCCTGTGCTGCATCATAGCGTGGAGCAGGGCCTACGGCCAAGCAAGTGCACGTGGAAGAGCCCCCCTTTGTACAAAGCCACTCCAGCAAGGACTGACCCATTCCCCTGAGAACAGCTTTAATCTATTCATGAGCATGGAGCCCTCACGGCTTCTCAACACTGCCAGGTTGGAATCCCAACTTATCAACTTTATAGGGATACATTCAAACTATCGCACTCTGTTCCCTGTTATCCTAGAGTCCGTTATTCTCGGGATGCTGACAGCTCATCTGAGACCTGGATGGGATGAAGGAGAGTGGGAGTCCTTAAGGTACTTCACACTGGACCACCCTGCACACTATGGGAACTGAGGGCAATGATTTTGCTCTGAGAACCCGTCTGGTGCTGGCGTCACCCGACTATAGCAGGGAGGGTCCTGTGTTGGGAACCCTGGAGGTGGCTGCGAGAACTTCATTTTGCACATAAATTTGCTGATATGAGAATTGCGCCTCTGATCCTGCTACCAAATCAGCATTTGTGTCTGTCAGTTTCTCAAAAGCTCTGTTGATAGGAGCTTGACTCTCACTTGCTAGTAAGGATTGGAAAGTGATTTGAAAGAACTTGAACCAAATTTTCAAAATGTTCTGCCTTTCAGGAGATCCAGCAAACAGTAAATATCATTAAAATGAATTGTGCCAAAGAAGTATGTTCTCACAATTTAAACTGAATTGTCAGCTTTGCATAATAAAAGGTTAAAATTATGTGTTGCACAAGGAATACATTTACCCCATTTATTTGACTCAAAATTAAATTAAAAACTGAACGCCTTCCCTTTTAAAGATGCTTTGCATTGTTATGTGACATCCCTACGTCATTTATAGCTCAGCCATGTCTCTGAAGCAAACAATATAAATTGGCTGTCTCCGGTGTTCTTTACATCACCAAAGCACACAGTATTTCTTTTCTAGACCTTTGTTCCCTGGTGACAACAGCAAATTCATCTTAGTACTGCTACGGTTTGTGCAGTCTCACATCCCCATGGAGAACGATCTAGTCCTATGCTTCACTCTCTTTAACACTGGTCATTCTGCTGGACACAACAACAAACAACAGATCCTGCTGCTCATTCCTATGTCCAACAGCCCTCTGGCATAGGGTGGTCAGAGAAAGCAAGGGACTAGGTGGCTTGTGTTTCTATTTCTAAGCCCTGGAACTGAGAGCCTTCTCAGCCCTCCTGCCCTGGCATCCATAACTTCACCCCTGCACACTCTCCAGCCTTGTGGATTCCCCATGAGTCCCCAAGCTCTTGTTCCCCTGCTTGCTTCTATATTCCCCACCCGCACTTGCCATCTTGAAGTGTTGAGTTGATGGACAGGGTACTCCCTGCAATAGGGGTCAGGCTAAGCCGCCCCCTCACTCTTTGGATTGGGTCTTTTGCCAAATATTTCCCACGTCTATCATATCCACGTGCTCAGCTCTATGCCGAGTGTGGCAAGGGGACTTCACCCTGGTCCTATAGCATCTTTCATTCATGACGTTGGATGACAACCAAAGCATAGGAGATGAGAATGAAAGGAGACAAAACCAGGGCCATCGCTTTGGGGGTGGGTTTCTAGCATATAGGAGCTTCTAAGCGCCAAAGTCACGCTCCCAACACAGCAACCCAATCACCCTACGTGTCTGTGGACCATTTAGATGGAGGCCATGGCCTCTGCCTTCTTATTACTGAGCTGCTGTTTCATCAAATGAGTTGGACTCGACAGAGTACAAGCAGAAAGCAATTATTTTTTGTTTTTCTGTGCCAAGTTGAACGCTATTCTTTGCTCCTGGATGAAATCTCTGGCAGCTCCTATGGAATTAACAAATAGCTTCATTTATCAACTAATAAAAATGTCCGGTTCAATCCAAAACTCAAATTTGTCACACAGTTTAAACTCCTTCTTTGCCACTAGGTTGGGCCTCACATAAAATTAGAAGTGGGCCGTGGGGTGGGGAGTCACGGTCGGTTTCATCACTATTTTCACTCTTCCTCCTCTCCACCCCCAGTCCGTCTCCCATGGAACTTGAGGAAGGTAGAAAGAAAAAGGAATGGAGGGGAAAGCCAGGTTTGCTGTCATCAGTCTGTTTGGTTTCAGGTTGATTCTTTCTTCCTGAAGCCTCTTTTTGGAGTTTTGGGATCTTTCCTTGACATCTCGCTCAACATCCTGGGATTCTACACTCTTCAATTCACTTGAAGTAGGCAAAGTCTCATCCAACTGCTGCTCCCCTGCTCCCACACAGCTCCTGGCACATCCCTGTGAGTCCCTTTGCCTGCCGTGCCCTGTGTTATAGGCTGAACAGCAGTTGGCTCCTGAAACACGTGCCTAATGCCGCACGCCCAGAGTCTTTTGTGTTAATGGTTAGTGGGTTGATACCAGTGATTGATGGATTAGCGTAGAGGCTTGATGCAGTTGCATCGGAAGGTGGGGCCTTTGGGGATCGGTTGGGTTGGGTCTGGTTGCTGGGGTGCAGCCACGGTGGAGTCTTGATGGCTTTGAATGGACAGACAGGGGACATGAAGGAGGAGTGCGCTCCCCAAGTCTCTGCTTCCTGGCTCGCCATGCACTTGCTGTTCATTCCACCTCTTCAATGCCAGACCAGTGGGGCTGCCCCATGTTGCACTGCAAAACTCCAACACTGTAAACCAAAACAGCCCTGCTTCCTCCCTCCCTAAGTAGCCCCTCTCAGGTAATTTAGTTGTCATAGTAATGCACTGGGGCCAGAGCTGTGGCACAGCAGGTTAATGCTCCACCTACAGTGCTGGCATCCCATATGGGCACTGGTTCTAGTCCCGGCTGCTCCACTTCTGATCCAGCTCTCTGCTATGTCCTAGGAAAGCAGTAGAAGATGGCCCAAGTCCTTGGGCCCCTGGACCCACCTGGGAGACCCAGAAGAAGCACCTGGCTCCTGGCTTCGGATTGGCCCAGCTATGGCCATTGCGGCTATCTGAGGAGTAAGCCAACGGAAGGAAGAACTTTCTCTCTGTCTCTCCCTCTCACTGTCAATAACTCTACCTGTCAAATAAATAAATAAATAAAATCTTTAAAAAAAAGTAATGCACTGGCTAATATAACCCTGTCTTTCTGCCCTGCTGCTTAGCAAGGGCAGCTCCAATCAGAATCTTTCTTGGGCTTTTCAAATGGAAGGCAGACACCAGCCCCTATACCCACCTGACCCCAGGGCCACACAGCCAAGCTCCCCGAGTGGCCTCTGAAGGCTGCCTCACTTTGTTCACAAGGAGGAGGAAGTACACAGTCCCAGCCTCCTATACCGGGATGTGGGGTAGGAGTGGTGGGAACGCCCTGTTTCTGCCCACGCTCGTCCAACTAGTCCTTGGCACTGGCTGCTTCAACCTCCCCACAACTTGCCAGCCTCCACTTTTAAACCCTCAGGGGCAGCTGCAGAACAGTTTGGGGCCACCTCCGTGCTAGCCCTGTATAGATGCGCTGGCACCCAGTGTAGGGTGCGTCTCCGCTTTGGGAGCCCCCTCCAAATTCCAGTACAGGAAGAGTAGCATTGTAATGGCCCATTATGCTCACTCCTTAGCAAAGTGCCACAGAGGTAAGACAGCACTGAAGGGTCATTTCAGTTGGAGAGCCTCTCGAATCTTGACTGTTTTACTCCTTAGGAGAGAGAGAGGAAGAGAGAGAGAGAGAGAGGAGGCAACACGAGGACCCCACAGGGAGATCCCGAAAGGGAAGGTGCGAGTCTTGGGCTGTTTTCTGTCTCCATGTGTATTTTGACTCACAGTTTTGGAAAATCCAAAGTGCAGCCACATCTGGCGAGGGCCACATGCTGCTTCAACACAAGGCACACAGTGGAAGGGCAAGGGTGCATGTGTGAGAGAGAAGGGTGCTGGATTCCCACGACAGCCAACCCATTCTGAGAGAAAGGCTCTGGTCCATTCTTGGTCCAAATACCTCCCCCCAGGTCCCACCTGCCAACCCCGTAGCAGTGAGGAATTAAGGTTCCAACACGTGCATAACCCATCATGAAGGGGCGTTAACAGTCAGAGACCTAGTATTATAGCAAACATTCTGATGAAGAAGAAATGGGCACATCTCCCAGGAAAGCTCTGGGATTGTCCTCCACTGGTCAGGTGCTGTGAGGACATGGACATGATGTGGAAGCAGAAGACTACAAGCAGAGATACACACAAGGGAATGCTGGCCTCGACTTGGAAGAGAGTGGGAGGAAAGCTGCAGGCCCAGGGTGAGCCGAGGCTTGTGCAACCAGAGAACAGAACAATATTTTGTGTTTAATACAAATAACTTCGCTACGTGCTGTGCTCTGTCCTAAGGACTTACCTTTGAACTTGTTTGATCACCGCAATACCTGGTTAATATTATTATCCCTACCTCACAGGTGCAGAAGAGTACATACAGAGTTAAGGTAATTTTGCCCAGAGTCACACACCAAGCAGGTGGCTACACTGTGATTCAAACCCAGGCTCCAGGGTTCAGATCCTCAACCACATCCACTACCACCCCACTCCCTTTCTGTTCACTCATGCGCTTTGAGCTCTGCTCTGGCCCTTCACGGGCATCCATCGTGTTTTGCTCCTCTTTGTAACCTTGGCATTTAGCTGAACGCCTGGCCTGCAGTTCATGTTCTGAATTTGTGGCATTGAATAGTGGAAGGGGTGGAAAGAGACTCCGCCTTTTTATCTTACTTTTATATAGATGAGAAGTGTCCTCCACATTCTAAAGATCGGACTGGCCGTGGTCAACTTGTATCGAGACATGCGTGGTAGGCAGCTCGAGCAGAGAAGAAAACCATTGTTTGAAGACTTAAAACTATAGAGGGCAGGTGACTTTTCTACGGCTGTCACCCTCCAAGCCCCACCACCACTCAGGGGAAGTGAAGAAGGGCCTCCACAGGCCTCTGCGTGGGAGCTATTTTTGAATTAGGAGGCTGGCATTTCACTCCCTGTCCAGGGGCTGGCTGACTTAACCAAATTCGAGAAGCTTCTCCACGCTGTGGTTGGATAAGACACAGGAGAATTCAGCAGAGCTCGACTTTTTTTTTTTTTTAAAGAAAACATCTTAATGTTTCTGAAATCCAATATCATTCAAATCCAAGTGCCCATTTATTATTCTTTCCCCGAAAACGCTTTTTAATTAATGCAGTCTTAGCATACATACTGCGTTTTAGGACTGAGAATATTTTATAGCAACAGAGCTGCGTGGAGGCTTGGTGGGTTTTAAGGTGCTCTTGCTTGCTTGAGTGTAAGTTGGAGGTCGCTCTCTGAACTTCACTCTCTAGGAAGTTACGTTGTTCAGCCTCGGTGAGGGTGTTGGGAGAAGGCCAGGATGGGAGTGGACAGGGTTGGCCTGAGACTGGGGACAGAAAGCACAGGGAACTCTCACCCAAGTTCTCGGCAAAAGATGTCCGGGAAACACAGGCCAGTCCAGGTGGGGCCAAGGATATAATCTGAAATCAAGGGTTTGGCACCCAGGATTATGAATCTGGGGAGATTTTTGGAAGGGGAGCGAGATGGGGTGAGGTGGAAGAAAGCAAAAAGAGCTTCTAGTTGAATCCATGCACAGAAAGGACTGTTAAAAAGACCAAGATGGCACAGACAGCCTCAATGGCAGAAATTTGGTCTGAGAAAGACTTTTACATTTGTGGAAGCTGATCTTATAAAACAGGCCCAAACACCTTGTCCAAAGTTACACAACTAATAACAGATTAATCACGTCTGCTTTTTCTTCAATATTCTCCCTTAAGGAGAAAAAAGTCTTCAAAATGGGAGGGATGGAATGAAGACAGTGAGCAGGAAAATGAAGCCCAGGATGGTCAGGAAATAGAAAACTAGTGCCGGGTGAGCCGTCCTGAGTTCCAGCATCGCCACGCTTCTCTGAGACCGTGGTAGATGCAGCTGGGATGTGATGGCGTGGTAGATGCAGCTGGGATGTGCCCTCTGCTAACTGCACCAGAGTTAGGCGTCAGGCACAGCACGGCACCCTGGTAGCCACTACCACAGGACCAGGACTATGCAAAACCAAACCCCTCTGCCCGGCGGAGCTGTCCCTGCTACATTAGCTCCCTCCAACCCCCAGAACAGGTGTAACATCACAGAGTCCCAGAAGAGCTCAGAAGAGGACCCCAGAACCCTGATTGCAATCTTTGAGATACCATGGGGACCAGGATCTCCCCGATTTCCAAAAGGTGAATTTCCAAAGGGGCCACGAGCGTTAGCGTTTCCTGACAGAATTCTAGAACTCAGTATGAAACAGGGAATTGAGGCTTCTGAGAAGGTGAGAGTCCAAGAGTCCACGAAAGCCAATTGTGCAACACTAACGAGATTTTCTTTCCCATAATGCCAGTATCCTAGCTTGTAAGAACACATAGATAGAGCAGAGGATTTGATAAAGTGACTTAAAAACAGTCAGACTTACACAAGTTGAATGAAATATGGTTTGGCAAATTCCTAAGTTATTAAAATCCTACACAACAAAGAGAACGAGCCACTGTGTGAATGGATATTAATACATCATTGTTCAAAGGGAAGAGTCATTTATTTATTTTATTGCCAACAAAATTCTTATTAATGACTGGAAGCAATAGGTAGAAATCAATTGATTGAGTAATCTAACGTTTCTGAAGAGGCCAGGATTATTTGGGTTATCAGTGTTTATAGGATCTTTATTTGTGAGTAAGGACAGGATAATTTTATTCCTTGTTCATGAACAACAATTGTTTGTAGAATGCTTTCATTAACATCCTAAATCCTGTTTGGGGGACTGCCAGAGGGGACTCCAGCTCGGAGTCTCACCTTTAATAATCCCAATTCCTCTGCGGGTACAGTGTTGCTATTGGGTGATAGTCATTAAGTTTCCGTGATGTTCAAAGTATCGTCTAATCCCTATCAGTGTTACTCTTGGTTGATTCTTCTAGCTAAATGTTCTGGATCCTTCAAGGCTATCAAGCTGCCTGTTTTCGATCCTAAGCGTTTGTTCTAGTTTATTGATGTTTCTCTTAAGATGAGACAATGAGGCCGGCGCCACGGCTCACTAGGCTAATCCTCCGCCTGCGGTGCCGGCACCCTGGGTTCTAGTCTCAGTCAGGGCACCAGATTCTGTCCCAGTTGCCTCTCTTCCAGTCCAGCTCTCTGCTGTGGCCTGGGAGTGCAGTGGACGATAGGCAAAGACCTTGGGCCCTGCACCCCATGGGAGACCGGGAGAAGCACCTGGCTCCTGGCTTCAGATCAGCGCAGCGCCGGCTGTGGCGGCCATTTGGGGGGTGAACCAATGGAAGGAAGACCTTTCTCTTTGTCTCTCTCTCTCTCTCTCATTGTCTAACTCTGCCTGTCAAAAAAAGAAAAAAAAAAAAAAAAGATGAGACAATGAATCATCAACGCCAACACTCCCGGTAAGGTTTACTCACCCGTGAGCACACCGCAATGATGTCCACACCTGATCCAGACACGATTCTCCCACTAAATTAGTCTAAAATTGTATCAGCTCCTTAGCCCGCACCTCACACATTTGGCCCTGCCTAGATGAATGCTGTTAGGTCTTTCTCATTGGAACAGCTTCATCTTGTCCCTTTGAAGTTCTCAGAAACCAACTGAATGGCTATCAATGAACCTCGATACATTTTAACTTATTAATTTTTACTTAACTACACAAGCTAAAAGTATTTTTAAAACTTAAGTGTGTTGACATGAATCACTGGCATTCATTCAACAAACACTTGAGTCCCAAGAATCCACTGCCTATGTCATAAGGAACACGTATTTAAGTTATGAGGTTGGAATATATATAATGTACCATAGAACCAATATCTTTTGAAGAAATAATCCAGGAACTCTAAGTAGCTGGAACACATCCCATGCCTCCAAACGTCTTTCTCAAAGCATTATGTTGTCTGGGAAGAGTTGTTCACTAGCAGACAGCAGAGCCTCCCCTGGCCCTCTGCAAGGCAACAGCCAGTTCTGCTTATTTCTGATGTGATTTGGTTCACATTTTCTTAATAATCTAAACAAGCTCTTCCGTTGCCTTCACCCTCAGAAAGCAGACCTCCGAATGACCTCGGTCCTATAAAATGTCCCAGATTTCAGCGTCGACTCTCTCCCTTGCGATGTTGGTGGCTTGGGCTTTTCCGCCCTTCCATGATTGTATCGCTTCTACGTACAGAACAGTCAGGCACTTATTTGAGGGGCAAGAGTAAAGTTCTCAGAGTGAGTAGAACTGGTTTTTCTGGAAAATGTCTGATGGAGAGCAGTCACACTTCTTCTCCAAACCTCTCTTCCTCCTCTGTCAGCAGGGGGGCTGGGCTTGTGGCTGCAGGAGCAGCAGAACAAAGGATTCTTTCTGTGTGCGGGGTACTGCAGGGGTCCTCACGCGTTCTGGTTTGGGGTGCTCAGGCCGAGGGGCTAAGACCCTTCTTACACATTGAGGATAAGGACCAGGAAGACACAGCTTGGTAGACATTTCTTCTGGTGAAAATGAAGCTCTGTTTTTTTGGGGGGTTTGTTTTGTTTTACTGACCCCCCGTATGGATGATTTGTGTACTCAGTCTTGAATAATTGATTTTGAGAGCTTGTTTGGAGGTTCTAGCAGGGGAGCGCAGCTACTCGTATACCCTTGATCGAAGGCCGGTCCTCCTCTAGCGGGGAAGGGCGTCCTCTTCGACCCAGCGCGCAGCTTCGGGAGAGAAGCACATGGAGCGGTGAGGCAGGAAGGAGACACCCGCCCAGCCAGCCAGACCAGCTGAATCAACCCTGGCGATCAATGGGGTGACAAATGTCGCAGCCAGATCGCCCTCACATCCGAATAACTGATTTTGAAAACTGGGGCTTTTTTTGGAAGGAGAGATACTTTGTGTGTGTGTGCACGCATGGATGTGTGCATAGTACACATAGAGAAAAATTATTAAAATTGAATGCATAATTATAACTACTGGAGATCCTTTTTTTAAAATTACACTTAAATTTTCAGAGTGGTTTTAGAAAGTCCACAGGAAAACTGAGAAGCTGCAGGGGTTTTCTATATAGCCCTTGCCCCCAAACCCACAGCCCCAGGCGTTGTCAACATCCCACACAAGATCCATGCATCCGTGACAGTCAGGAACCTGACCCCTCATTATCACCCAATGTCCACAGCTGACATTAGGATTCACGCCTGGTGTTGTCCATTCCGTGGGTTTGAACAAATGGATAATGGCATATCTCCACAATTATGAGGTCTTTTCAAAATTGCCCCAAATGCCCAGACTGAACGTCCAACACATCAAAAAGACTCACTGATCCCAGAGCTCAGCTCGCTGGAGCCGAGGGCCCAGGGCCTCCTTCCAGCTGGTTTCTCCCTCCCAGGCCTGGAAGGTGTAAGTGACTGCATGCTGAGTGCTCCTGCCGGACTCTGGCTTCCAGAGAGCCCGGATGGAGACGTTTTCCAAAGGAGCAAGAGAACCACAGCTGCTGTGGGCTCAGGCAGGAGGTGCTCGCTGCTCCGTGAGAGCACTGTGAAAGTCATTGCCGACTCGCAGAGCCCAGCGCTGCCGCCTGTCCGGCTGGGGAAACTTGGGAAACAAAGCAGGTGCGCCACTGTGGCTCTTCCTGCTGCCTCTCAGCCTCCCAGTGTCTTCCTAACACACGGACAAACACTCCGATGACAGTCTCCTGCACCCTGCCAGGCCCGTGAAGCTGGGGCCGTGGGCAAAAGACTGTAGGAGTTCCCTCTGCCCCTCCCCCAGGCCTGGCCCCAGGAAGGACTCCATCCCCTCTCCATGCCAGGTCTGCTTCACAGGCTCCCGAATTCTGTCCACATACATGGAAACCCAGCTCCCACAGAAGTTCCTCTTAGAGAAACAAGCAAACAACAACCCTAAAATGTGGGCTTGATGCTCCTCACCTAACAAGGTGATACCGAGTTCACAGCAGCTCTTCCATGCAAGCCCCAACCCTAAAGACTTCATCATTATTTATGACAAGACAATGCCACACACACACACACACACACACACACACCCAAGGACTTCCTCTGAATTGGGGCTGGCATTATGACACGGTGGGTTAAATTGCTATCTGCAACACCAGCATCCATAAGCCCTGGCTGCTCCACTTCCAACAGCTTCCTGCTAATATGCCTGGAAATACAGTAGAAGATAGCACAAGTTCTTGGGCCCCTGTACCCACGTCAGAGACCCGGATGGAACTCCTGGCTCCTGGCTTTGGCCTAGCCCAGCCCTGGCCTTTGTGGCCATTTGGAGAGTAAAGCACTGGATAGAAGATCTCTTTTCTGCTTCTTTGTCTCTCTCTCTCTCTCTTTCTCTCTCTCTCTCTCCCTCTCTCTCTCTATCACTCATTCTGCCTTTCAAATAAATAAAATAAATCTTAAAAAAAGATTCCAAATTAATGTCTAGAAACATAAAATGCCAGGGAAAAAACAAATGGTGTCTTTCCCCAGCCCTTGTGGCTGTCGTAGCCAGCATTCCTGGATTTGTGGGAGAGAGTGAAGCCACAGTCTCCCTTCTACCATTGTCACCTTGTATATTTGTCCTAAGATGCCAGCGGCTTCTCTCCCCTCTGCGCTACCAGTGGTGACTTTGAGACGGTTCGCGTTTGGAGCCTGCAACTTCCCAGCCTGTTTGTGTCCTCTAGAGCCAGACTGTCTGCCTTCCAACTCCAGCTGTGTGCAATGCTGTGTGGGCCTCGGGTGTCCCATCTGTAAGAGTCATCACAACAGCACATTCCTCATGGAGTGAAATACACAAATATCACCCTTTCCCGCACACCCTAATCAAGCTCCTCCCCTCAGCACTCAACCGGACAGCTCTTGCTGAGGCCACTGGCAGTCTCCCAGTGGACACCTGTCGGCCTTGTCTTCTCTGACCTGCTCCCAGCATTTGACTTTCTCCTTCTCTTGGGCACCTCTGTGCTGGATGTCTTAGCCTGCTTTCTGTTGCTGAAACAGAAATACCATGGACTGGGTAATTTATAAAGAAAAGGAATTTAGTTCAAAAAAGCACAGTGCTGACTTCGGCTCCACCCTGGGTGAGTGCCTTCCTGTCACATCATAACACAGTGGAGGGCATCACTTGGTGAACAGAGGAGGCACAAGGGTCCCTCTTGCTTCTCATAAAGCCATGCATGCCACCACAGGGCCCCACCCTCATGATGTTACCCAGTCCCGATTACCTGCCAACAGCCACACCTGCAAATACTGTCAACCTCACTATTGGGGGAATTCCGTTCCAACATATGAATTTTGGGGGGACACAACGGAACCACATCCCTGGGCTTCTAGACCACCAGTTTATCTTGGTTTTCTTTCACCTTCCTGACTTACATTTTTCTATCTGTCCCTAATTTCTCCTCATCTTCTAGCCATTGGCATGTCCCAGAGCTCAGCTCTTCCCAACCGTGCTCAACACTCTGTTCATCTGCTGGTCTTGTGACATCGAATGCCATTGGCACGCACCTTCATGTTTGTAGCCTGGACTCCCACGAACTACACCCTAACCCAATGCCCACCTCTAGTTCTTGACTCAGAGAGGTCATAAGTGACTTAGCTTTAACAATGTCCAAAGCACAGCAGTTAAGATGCCCACACCCCATTTTGGGATGCCTGGGTTTGGTTCCCACTCTTGTACCCCAGGTTCCAGCTTCCTGTTGATGCACACCCCGGGAGGCAGCAGGTGCTGACTGAAGTGACTGGGTCTCTGGCACCCACTTGGGAGACCTAGATAGAGTCCCTGGCTCCCAGCTTCAGCCTCTGCCTACAGCTGGCTGTTGAGAGTATTTGGGGAGTGAGCCAGTGGGTGGGAGATCTCTGTGTGTCTGTTTGTCTCTCTCTCACTCCCAAATAAATAAAATTATATATATATATAAAGAAAAGGCATTCATTTTTATATTTTATTTTTTAACGATTTATTTATTTATTTGAAAGTCAGGGTTACACAGAGAGAGAAGGAGAGGCAGAGTGAGAGAGAGAGAGAGAGAAAGAGAGGTCTTCCATCTGCTGGCTCACTCCCCAGCTGGCCACAACGGCTGAAGCTGCACAGATCCGAAGCCGGGAATCAGGAGCTTCCTCTGGGTCTCCCACGTGAGTGCAGGGGCCCAAGGACTTGCATCATCTTCTACTGCTTTCCTAGGCCATAGCAGAGAGCTGGATCAGAACTGGAGCAGCCAGGTCTCAAACCGGTGCTTGTATGGAATACTGGCACTGCAGGCAGCTGCTTTACCTGGTATACCACAGTGCCGGCCCTATATTTTATAAATATAAGACCAGGTGCTGATCACCTTGCTCCACCTCTGCTGTGCCCGCCCAGGATCACAGCCACTGCCACCAGTCTGGATTACTGCAACAGTCTGTAGTCTATTTTCTTTTTTTTAAAATTTTTTATTATTTTTTTTTATTTTTTGACAGGCAGAGTTAGACAGTGAGAGAGAGAGAGAGACAGAGAGAAAGGTCTTCCTTCCATTGGTTCACCCCCAAATGGCTGCTATGGCCAGCATGCTGCGCCAATCCGAAGCCAGGAGCCAGGTGCCTCCTCCTGGTTTCCCATGGGGTGCAGGGCCCAAGCACTTGGGCCATCCTCCACTGCCTTCCCAGGCCATAGCAGAGAGCTGGCCTGGAAGAGGAGCAACCGGGACAGAATCCGGTGCCCCGACTGGGACCAGAACCCAGGGTTCCGGCGCCACAGGCAGAGGATTAGTCTAGTGAGCCATGGTGCCGGCCTGTAGTCTATTTTCAATATAGAAGCCAGAGGGTGCTTTTATTCTGTTTCCATTGATAAGTAATACTTGCGTTCACTTATGAGGTGTCAGAGATGTTTTGATAACTATATATACTGTGGGATGATTAGCATTTCCTTCACTAGTGGTGGAAGCTTTTTTTTTTTAGTGGAAGCATTTTTTTTTTTTTTTTTTTTTGCTTTAAAGGGCCTTTTTTTTTTTTGGTTACCAATTTTCTTTTTTCTTTTTTTAACCTAGAAACCTTGTATTTGAGGCATACTACAAACTTCATGCATTTCATGTACACAAACTTAGGAACACTGTGATTCTTCCCACCCTACCTCCCTCCTGCCCACACTCTCACCCTTCTTCCTCCTCCCTCTCCTATTCCCATTCTTATTTTTTTATAAATATCTGTTTTCAGTTAACTTTATAAGATTAACCATACACTAAGTAAAGAGTTCAACAAATAGCATGAAAAAAAAAAAAAAAAACACTGTTCCTCAACAGTTGAGACAAGAGTTGTTCAAAATCATCACATCTCAAAGTGTCAGTTTCACTATAGATTAGAGTATAGGGATTCTACTAGTTACCACAGATCAGGGAGAACATATGGTATTTGTCTTTTTGGAGCTGGCTTATTTCACTAAGTATAATGGTTTCCAGTTGCATCAATTTTGTTGCAATTGATAGGATTTCATATTTTTTTAACTCTGTATAGTATTTCCTTGTGTACATATACCATAATTTCTTTATCCAGTCCTTAGTTGATGGACATCTGGGTTGATTCCCTATCATAGCTATCATGAATTGAACTACAATAAACGTGGGGGTACAGATAACTCTTTCAAATGCTGATTTCATTTCCCTTGGGTGAATTCCCAGGAGCGGGATGGCTGGGTCGTATGGTGGGTCTATGTTCAGATTTCTGAGCTATATCCTGAATTTCTTCCACAGTGGCTGCACCAGTTTACGTCCCCACCAGCGCTGGATGAGGGTGTAATGGAAGCTTTTCCATCCTGTCCTGCCTGTGCTCACCATTCTCCAGTATGTTCACCATCCGACCAGGAACGGGCCCTGCAAGACTCACATCTTTCTCAGCAGCATCATGGCCCACTCACCCCCATCCCTCTTGCTCCTAACTCTCCCTCTTTCTGCACTTGCTTTTCCCAGGCAGACCACACACCTCAGGGTCTTAGTCTTACTCCTTCCTCTCACTGGTTTTGTCCTGGCTTTCTAGCCCCCACCCTTCAGATCCTGACATCTTGACTCAGATGTCAGCTCACCAGTGAGGTATAAATATAGCTGCGTCTACCACCACACCATCTGTTCCCTTCAACTGCTTGCTGTCCTTCCATGCAATTTAATACCATCTGATACCCTGTATGTTTTCCTGTTTATTTGTGCATTGCCTGGTGACTCCCAACGGCGGGTCATCTCCAGAAAGGCAGAGGCTCTGGTAGCCTCACTGCTGTATCTCCTGAGCCCAGGTCCAGGCCTGGCACACTGCAGGATCTCAAGAAAGACTTGCTGCAGGGATGCATGGATAAGAGGCACTGAAATCATAGGAAGCACTCAATGAGTTCTTGCTAAATGAATGAAGGAAAAGCATTGATGACGACACATGAGGTGTAAGAGGCCAAGCGTTGGATGCAGGCCAGAATGAATAGCATGCAGAGGGACTGGCACGTGGAGAGCACTCAGTGCATACTTGGCGAATGATGAAGTAGCAGCACTGAGAACGGTGGCTGCGCGTAGTGAGCCTTTGATGCATTTTCACATTTATTATTCAAATGTCAGAACTCTGTCACCAAGGCGCGCTCCTCTCCCTCATGCTCACAAAGGAACAGAAGAGGCTCCTAACTGAGCACTGAGAACAGGGAGGAGAGACAGATGGAGAAGGAGCAGGGATGGGAAGCCCATCCCTGAGTCCTTGAAGGGGTCCCCTGGGGGTCTTAGGAAGGGCAGTGAGAATGGGAGCATCCTGTGTGCGTGTCAGCGCCCCTTTCTTGTATATCCCCCTAGGACCTCCCCAATTCTCATTTTTTAAAAAAAAAGTTTCACTTACTCATTTGAAAGTCAGAGTTAGAGAGAGAGAGAGAGAGAGAGAGAGAGAGCAAGCTTCCAACTGCCGGTTCATTCCCCAGGTGTCCACAACAGCCAGGGTAGACCAGGCTGAAGCCCAGAACCCAAGAACATCATCTGGGTCTCCCACATGGGTGGCAGGGGCCCAAGTACCTGGGCCATCCTCCACTGCCTTTCCCAGGCCATCAGCAGGGAGCTGGATTGGAAGTGGAGCAGCTGGGACATGAACTGGTGCCCCTATGGGATGCCGGCACTGCAGGCAGTGGCCCGACCTGCTAGGCCAGTAATGTTGGCCCCTCTTCTGGATCTCTCTGTGCTTGAGGACTAGCAGTGTCATCTGCCTCTCAGGATGCAACATTTCCTTCCCTTGCAGGAAGGACTTAGAGCACAAGGAAGGGAGGTAGCACTCACAAGGCAACATCATCCTTTGTGTCTTGGTCTTAGTGGATGAGATACTGCCAATCAAGAGGTTCACTTTGAAACCTTGAAACTGCAAAACTGGGGTACTTGAATTGGCAGCACGTGTTAGGGCTGCTCCAAGGATCTGTCAGCCATGCGCTTCTTGGTGGGAATCAGTTCACAGAGCGTTCCGTTCCAAATGCCTTATTGATAGCAGTTGGAACTCAAAAATGAGGGCATCGGTTGGGATGGAAGAAAGATTGAGGGAGAGAAATTTTATAGCCGAGTCAGCAGCAGAACGAACAGTGGAGGCATTCTGGTGAATACAAGGACCTCAGAATGATAGAATCAAGCGGAGAGGAGGGTGGAACCAAACATAAATTTCTTGCAGATGAAAACCAGGCTGCATCCATATTGACGGCGGTCATTCTGGGAGGGCAGGAAAATCAGCTCTCTCCCAGGGCCAGGGTTTGATGCTAATTCAGCCGGGCAGCGGCGACCCAAGGGAAGCCTCTATGTAAACCGTTCCTCTAAACTGCTTTTTTCTTCTCCCTCCTTGGAAGGGTCTCAGCTTACAAGGCTGTGTCAATACTCAAGGCATCCAAATGCAGCCTCTATGAGTATGGCTCTCTGAGGTCTGGAATTGGCGTGGATTTAGTAAATGCACAGGGCTGGCAGCCGTCCGGCCTCCCCGCATGGCAATGGTATTGATTTTGTAGGTTTGGCACCGTAGCTCTGCGAACGCTGGCTCCGCTCTACAAGTCGCCCTGTGGCCTCCTTGCCTTGATCTGCAGCCGCAAGAGCCAGTTTGGGGAGTATCTTCTCTGCTCCTCAAAGATCAGGGGAGAGAGAGGCCTTTCCCGGGGAGCTGCACAAAAAAACTCTCTGCAAGCACTGAGTTTCAAGCAGGGAAACCTGAATGGGAATACATTAGGGGGCTTCTTTCTAATGTTTATTTATAGAGCCTCGATTACTTGCTCTGCAGGCTGTAAGGTCAAAGTGAAGCAAAAATGATAAATTACCAGGGCTGCTTAGAGACCTGTGAAACACATTCAGAATCCCAGGGTCTGCGCCCATTTGGAACCTCCAGAAATGTAGTCACCTGTGCAAACCATCACCAGCCCTTCCTACTTCTTGGCAGTGTCACAACAGGTAGGCCTCTACCCTGTCTTTAAGTCACCCTTCCCATAGTTATGAGCCCTCATCACCATGGAAAAGACCATTCCATCTTGGGTTAGTTTGTCTTGTCAGAAGTCTCTTTATAGCCAGCAACTCAAATTGATAATGAATTCAATTGAGACAATCAAATAGGATTTTTAAGATAGTAAGAATAGGGCTGGTGCCGCGGCTCAATTGGCTAATCCTCCGCCTTGCGGCACCAGCACATCGGGTTCTAGTCCCGGTCGGGGCGCCGGATTCTGTCCCGGTTGCCCCTCTTCCAGGCCAGCTCTCTGCTGTGGCCCGGGAGTGCAGTGGAGGATGGCCCAAGTCCTTGGGCCCTGCACCCGCATGGGAGACCAGGAGAAGCACCTGGCTCCTGGCTTCGGATCAGCGCAATGCACCGGCCGCGGCGGCCATTGGAGGGTGAACCAATGGCAAAGGAAGACCTTTCTCTCTGTCTCTCTCTCTCACTGTCCACTCTGCCTGTCAAAAAAAAAAAAAAAAAAAGAGAGAGAGAGATAGTAGGAATAGACTTAGGTACCTCTAGCTGGGATATTGCACATCAGTGGTAGTCAACACTGACAATGAGGTCCCACATCCGTGAGAGTGGCCTCTGACCCTGCATGAAGCTCTGTGGGCCTTTCCACAGCCAGAACAATGTAACCTGGTTAGCAACGCTACTGCTAACAATTGCAGTGATGCTGTGCTGGCAGTGAGCTGGGCATTCCGTGTGTGCTGGCGCCGAACATGGGTCACCTCCTTCCCACAGCATCCCAGCGATGAGGATGGCACTGCTTCCATTTTTTGTTTGAGGAAACTAAGAAGTCAGGGTGATACTGTGTGTCACGGGCAGAGCTGAGTGGAACCCTGGTGGGTTTGGTTTCCAAGCTCCTGCTTTGCCCATGATGTCTGCTCTCCCACTGAGCTGGGCTGGGCTGGAGGGGGCAGTGGCAAAGGGGCGGTCTCAGCCAACCATGCAAATGAGGCCAGCTCAAGGTCATTCCCTTCCAGTTTCTCCTCAATGTGGTGGACATGTGACCCCAACTAGCAACGCCCAGGAGGGATGGCAGGAAAGCACCAGGAATCCTTGGTGACGTTGCCAATTCTCTTAAAGCCTCTGATGCTCACCTTTGTCTTTTGTACAACAGTAGCAGTAGAGCAACAGGGCCCAGAGAGAGTTGGTGGGGATGTTGGCAGATCATCTCCAGGTCAGGATTCCCCCGCCATATCTGTTGGAACCAATCTTACAAGGAAGGAACTGAGGGTGAATGCATGTGGGTGGCAGGGCTAGAAGAGGTGCTTTTGCTATGTGGTCACTTTGGGAAACACGAGAGAATTTGAGGCCAAGTCCTTGTCTTAGAGGGGTTTGAGGAGGGGAAGGATGGATTGAGCCAACCCACAAAATTTGAAGGAGTCCTGGTAGTCTCTGGCTCAAAGTTCCCATGGACCAGCTCTGCTCTGTAGCTCCCTGTGAGGGAGCAGAGGTTGGAAAGCTCCTGTTAGCTATGACTGCATGAGGCTAAGAAGACAATTAACCCTTTTCAAGCCGCTGGGATAGTCTCCTTCCTGGTCAGCTGCCATCTCCACTACCACTCCCTCCCCCAGTGAATTAATTATCACCCCCAAGCCCCCACTTTCTTATCTGCAAAAGAATAACAAATGCACCTGCCCAGCAGGATTGCATGAGATCATGTTACAACAGGCTCAGCAGCAACAAGCTCTCTGCTACCAAAGCCTATTATCATTATCATCACTCCACCCAGGTCAAAGTTAGAGACACACTTCTGGAAAAAACGGAAAATCAAAGCTTCATATGACATTTCAACTTGTCTTTAAAAATTTTTTTAAATCACCTATTTGTTTTCTTCTAATTCAAACTATGAGGTATGTAGGGTTCTTGCTGGGATTGAACTTGATTTTCAGGTGTGTCCCCACACCAGTGTGGGAGAAAGGGAGAATATAAAGGAAGGTATTCAGGGGTTTTTGCCTTGTCTCCTAGTTACCTAAGTTCAGAGGGAATAATTCTGCAATGTTTTCTCCTGGGAAGAACCTCTTAGAGATTTCCAGTTAGTTCTGTGAATGACCTATCACTGGCTGAGGATTTCAGATGCCTGATCCCTGCATACATTCTCTCTAGAGCGGTTCTTTGACAAAGATTCAGCAAGATGGCTAATGGAGCCCAGCTGGGCAGCTTATAGGAGCAGTTATTATTGTTATTACTATTATTAGTAGTAGTGGTAGTAGTAGTATATTTGAGAGGTAGAGAGACAGAGAGCCTTCCTGTTTGCTGATTGCCATCACCTGCTGCCTCCCAGGGTGTGTATCAGCAGGAAGTTGGAATCCAGAGCTGAACTAGGGGGTTGAACCCAGGTATCCCAATATGGGCTATGAGCACCCCAAGAGGGATATTAACTACTGCAGCAAAGCCTGTCCCACAGGGGCTCAGTGTCTACTGGGCAGGCTCACTGAGAGGGACTTGGAACAGGTCAGCCCCAAGGGGCTTTGTTCCTAGGAACGTGAAGGGTTGCCCTTCACCAGAATGTCTCTGCTCCCAACATCACCCCAGAACTCAGAGGAGGTGGGAACCCCTCCAGTCCTTCAAACTACCCCAAATAAAAGAGATAAAAAATAACACTGGTTAGGGAAAATAATTTCTCTTAACCTTCAGTTTTGGGGAAATCAAATCATCTTGACAGTTTTCATTTAAAGTGATATAAAGTCTAAGTGTTTAAGAGGGTGCTTGCTTTTCCAATACAGCTTTAAGACAAGATCCCCAGAGGCTGGCCCCAAAGCACTTGCACGCAGACATTCTGGAGCCGAGCCAAGCTGAGGCCTCGCTGAGAACAACTCTTTGCTCACTGTCAGAAGGGAAGAGAAATCTTCAGGGGAGAGAACAATTCCCACCTGGAGCCTTGATTCGGTCTCCTGGCCAGAAATTCAGGGCAGAAGCCAAGCTAACCACAGATACCCTAAGCAGAGCTGTAGTGTGCTAAGCAGGGTGGAGAAGGAAGGTTCTCGAGGTAACACAGGGTCAATGTGGGGAAGGTTTCGTAAGGAAAGTGATAGTGCTTTTGTTCTCTCTCTCTTTTTTTTTTTTTTCCTTTTTTTGGACAGGCAGAGTTAGTGAGAGAGAGACAGAGAGAAAGGTCTTCCTTCCGTTGGTTCACTCCCCAAATGGCCGCTACGGCCAGGGCGCTGCGCCGATCCAAAGCCAGGAGCCAGGTGCTTCCTCCTGGTCTCCCATGCAGGTGCAGGGGCCCAAGGACCGGGCCATCCTCCACTGCCTTCCCGGGCCACAGCAGAGAGCTGGACAGGAAGAGGAGCAACCAGGACTAGAACCCGGTGCCCATATGAGATGCCGGCGCCACAAGGCAGAGGACTAACCTAGTGAGCCACGGCGCCGGCCCCAGTGCTTTTGTTCTTGATGTTCTGTGCTTCCAGTAGGTTCCTGGCACACTTTTTTTTTTTTTTTTTTTTTTTTGTAGTTCTCTAAACCAGGCTGGTGTTGCAGCACAGTGGGTTAAACCGTTGCCTGTGACTCTGAATTCCCATATAAGCTCTGTTTTGAGTCCAGGCTGCTCCACTTCTGATCTTGCTCCCTGCTAATGCACCTGGGAAAACAGCAGATGATGGCCCAAGTGCTTCAATCTCTGCCACCCATGTAGGAGACCCAGGTATATCTATCTATCTATATATGTGTGTGTGTGTGTATATATATATATATGTATATATGTACATATACATATATACATAAATGTCTGCATACATAGATACATATATGTATATACATAGATATATAGAGATACATATAGATATGTATATATATAAACACAAATAAAAACCTCTGGGAGACTAGTCAGGAAGCTCAGGAACATGGATTTGGAGTTGGAGGTGAGGTTTGCAGGCTGCTGCAAATGTATTTTGCAGATTCCATTGTAGGCTCTTATATGGCTGGCTGGCTCTGCTGTGTCTCGCCCCACTCCCTGTGTGGGAGGAGGGAGTGGTTTCTGGATTGACTCTATTCGTGGCTGGCTCTGACATGTGGTCATGGGGGCAGTGAGTCAGGAGTGGCACAGTCCGAGCCAGAACAAGCGAGAAGCAGAGAAGCAGAAGGAAGGCCTGTGATGTGACTACAGCCTGCTCCCAGGGGAGGGATCCCAGTGACCACAGCCTGTGTGCAAGCCTTCCACAGGATGGAGACTCACCCTCTGTCGAAGGAACACGTACACACAGAAGTTGATCGCTTTAGTTTCCAGAAATCTGCTAACGGACTTAGAAGCTCCTTGTAAATAAGACCAGACACTGAAGGAATGGCTGGTGACAACTGGAAGGGCTGGGAGACCCTACAGGGAGGGACAATGCATGCAACCTTCTCCAGAGAACACCCCAGTGTATGCCATGATAGAAGCATGCCCACGGCTCCAAGTCCCAGTGGTGACTTAATTGAATTTAATAGGAATGTGTTCATTCAGTAAAGGGAAGAGAAATGAGGTTTTGGGGGACTGCCCCCCATTACTTTTTTTTCTGTTTCTTGATACCATAGCATGCCAACAGAAGTCAGGGAGTGATATACTCTGGACAAGAAGTAGTCGTGGACGTCAAGAGTGGCATTGACCAAATCTGACAGCGTGTAGACATTTTGGAAAACTTTGTCCAGTGGTATGTGACTACTCATGACGGATGTGTTACATTTATTGTACCCACAATACCCTTTTTCAGGTTGGGGACCTGCTTGCCAGGGCTCGTGCAAATTGCTGAAAGAAGTGTCACAGACCTGCCGCTACCTGTCTCAGCACCCTGCTACCATCTGTGGCACAGGACGTTAGACGCCGTTCTGAGGTAACTTGCCACGTACCCGGGGTTATTACCCCATTTGTCCTCAAACCAATGAGTTAAATTATGATGATGACAAGGAAATTGTTCTCAACTGCCCCCATTGGAAACAGGCTATGTCATTATTGATTCAAGAAACTCATCTCAAGCTTATTCTGTGCACCTGCTATTTCCCAGGGCAAGAGTGGGCCTTGGCGAATACTGATGATATCGTACCAATAAGACATTCCATTACCCCCAGGAATAGCATGTGTTGGTAGAGAAAACAAAAAACTCACCACTGCTGTGCTGTGACACTTGTCATGGGACAGGAATGGATGTCCTGGGAGCACTGAGGGCCAGCGTCTGAATCAAACAGAGGGAGGCAACACCAGAACTGAGAAGGACAATAGCTCGTGTAACAATTACTTATTGTGACATTGGTTGGGTGGGGCATTGGGGAAGAGCCCAGGCATGTGTGTGACCGCATAACCTGCTGAAGCCAAGTTGCGCTATGAGCTATGAGCATGTGCCAGGGTGGCATGAAGTTTGCCTGGGAGAGACCAGCAGGCTAAGAGGATCCAGGTCTGAGTGGGAAAGGCCTTGGGTGCCATTCTGAGCCTTAACTTACCCTGAAGACAGTGGGGAGGCACAAAGGATGTTAAGCAGGGCTGCAGCTGACTGCACGTCTGTTTTATGAAGAACTCTTTGGTTACAGGTGGAGCACAGATGGCAGAGAGATGAGAGTGGATGCCAATGGCAGTGGTCACCCTCCGTGGCTGATGCCCGACTCTGCCCTGTGAGTCAGCTGTTACTACCACAACAGTGGGTCCCACCCAGTCTCAGTCTAAGACCTTTGACCCTCTGTGTGCTTTAACCGTCTTTATTCTCCGTTCACAGCTGATGATGTGTCGTCTCTGCCCACATTTGAGAGTTGTGTGTAGGGCACAGAATCTACTTGGGCAATCCTATTGCTAAGGCTCTTGACACCCAGCTCCCTTGTCAACCCGCACGTCCTGTCCCTCCTGGGAGGTCAGCAGCCATTCTGGTTCCTGATCCTCAGGATATGTGTGTTTCTCTTTCTGGAACCTGCAACATCTTCTCTTTATTCCCACATCCTGCAATGAACAGTGATGTGAACCTGTTTCTGCCCATTGCCTGGTACTGAGGAGTCGGGGAGGACTTTGCGATTTGAGAATGCACGTTCTTGACTCCTGGGGAACATTTCTCAGTGGTTGCATTGAGTGTGTCCTGCTCTCAGCTCCCTTTGTCCGGACCTTTTATTATTTATGTGTTCAGTCTCCTATACCAGGGGTTCACACTCTCCTAAACCAATCTGGATTTTCCCATTCTTTCCTTCCTATTTTCTATGTGTTTTTGTCTTATATTTTAGTTGTTTGTTGTTGTTGTTGTTAGATTCTACACCTCTATGAAGAATTTTTTAAAAGATTTAAAAGATCCTGTAAAGTTTATTTTGTTGCTGTTTTCTAAAGGATTTCTTTTTTTAAAAATAGCATGTTTCTTTGGTTTCATGGGTGAAATATCTTTTCTTAGCTCCCTGAAGATACCATTTGCTTTTTCCTGAGTTTAATTTTTCCCTGCATAGTCTCTCTCTCTCTCTCTCTCTCTCTCTTTTTTTTTTTCATTTGACAGGTAGAGTTATAGATGGTGAGAGAGAGAGAGAGAAAGGTCTTCCTTCCACTGGTTCACTCCCTAAATGGCTGCTACGTCCGGCACTGCGCCGATCCAAAGCCAGGAGCCAGGTGCTTCTCCTGGTCTCCCATGCGGGTGCAGGTGCCCAAGCACTTGGGCCATCCTCCGCTGCACTCCCGGGCCATAGCAGAGAGCTGGCCTGGAAGAGGGGCAACCGGGACAGAATCCGGCGCCCCGACTGGGACTAGAACCTGGTGTGCCGGCGCCACAGGCAGAGGATTAGCCAAGTGAGCCATGGCACTGGCCCCCTGCATAGTCTCTTTTCCTCCAAGGTTTTCATTCCTTTAACCTTATTTTGTTCTTCACTTTTCTTCTGGTAGCTCCTCACCCTGGACTGTGGGCTCACGTTGACGAGGAAAAGAAACTTTGCTGAAGTGCACCGGTTCTCAAACCTCAGCACGCCCTTGGCGGTTGATTTGTTAAACCCAGGTCTCAGGGCATTTCAGATCCAGCAGGTCTGGAGCAGGGTGCAAGAATTTGCACTTAAAAACCTTTCATTTATTATTTGAAAGGCAGAGTGAAGAGACAGAGAGAAAGACAGGTAGCTCTCTGCGGGTTCACTCCCCAAATACCTACACCAGCCAGAGCTGGGCAAAGAAGCTGGGAGTCAGGCACACAGTCCCAGTCTCCCTTGTGGGTGGCAGGAACCCAGCTCCTCGAGCCATCACCTGCTGCCTCTTGGGCTGTGCAATAGCAGGAAACTGGAATCAGGGATGGAGTTGGGATGGAACAGGGATGGAGCTGGCACTTGGATATGGGATGCAGGAGTCTTTAACTATTAAGCCAAACACCTGCCCCAAGAATTTGCACTTTTAGCAAGTTCTCTGCTGGTGCTGATACCACATATTTAAAAGCCTTGCTCTAACTGCCTGTTTTGTCTTGAGGAGTCCCGGAGGTCAGTATCTTCAGGTTGGGTATCTCTCACTTGAGCTGGGCAGATTCCTGAAAGAAGAATCTCCCAATCTCATACACAGGGTCTAGGCCTGGCTGCCTGGGTGGTCCAAGAGGGCTTGGAGGGAGGGTCTTCTCATTAAACATGTAAATGTCCACTTGATCCCCCTGCTGCCTCTCAGGGTGTGCATTAGCAGGTCTCCTGCCATCAACTATCTACAGAGCTTTCCAGTCCAGAGAACTGCACATTGTTATACCTGGAGATGAAACCTCTCAACTTGTGCCAGTGCAGACCAGGAGCAGTGCCTTGGCTGGGCAGGGTGAGGGTGACATCTGGGGACCCAAGCGCTGCCTAAGCAGACCCTCGGCTCTTCCTTCTGTAGCCCTACTTTTATCTCCAATCCTAGCCCCCCAATTCTTGAGTGTTTGGGGCCCTCTGAAGAGCAGTTAGTTTGTTCTCACTTCCCAGTGTACCTGCTCAGAATTCCGCCCTCTGGGGTCTGCAAAGCTGGTGCCCATGACCCACTTTCAACTTCCAGAATGTTCTTGCTCTTGTCTCCTTCATTGTCTTTGCCCTTGTGGGTTTACTGCCTGGCTCAGTTCCCATAACTGTCATTTTAGTAGACTTCCAAGAAGAAAGGGAGATGAGTGTGGATGTTCAATCTGCCATTTTTACCCAAAGCCCCCAGCAGAACTAGGAAGATATTTGGTTTCCTATTAATTGCAGATAATTCTGAACCACTTGTATTCATGCAGACAGATGTGTCCTCATTGTGACTGGTTCAGGTTTATGGGCCAATTTTTCTTTCTGTTCTAAAGAAAGCTTCTTATTTCAAAATCATGTTGCATTTGTTAAAAGAAACACATCTTCAACAATAACCTCCGGAATAGAATATGTCAGCTCTCACTTCCTGGCTTCTCATATGTATATTAATTAGAAAACGCCCTTAACAAAGAGTAAAGCTCTCAATCAGATTCATTTCGATATCCAGCGTAACACATTCGAGTTGTCAGAATTTTTACAATGCTTCTAATGAAGAGCTCAGCGTAATGAATCGTACAATTAGAACAAAATGGGGTTCTAATGAGCAATTATCATTCTAAGCAACAGAGTCCCAGGGTTTTGTATTCTCCTCTCACACTGGAAGCTAACAAGTAGTCATGAAAAAAAAATCAGGAGGAGTGTGCGGAAGTGGCCCAGCGCAGGATCACAGTGACCCCTAGCAACCCGGTCTCCCCCTACGTTCGCAGGTGGCACTCTGGCGCAAGAAGACGGCTTTTCAGGAATGGTCTCAATCTCTCCTGACCACTGAGGGCTTTCACACGCAGGAGCTGGAGCTGGGTGGGCAACCCGTGAACGAGAGCCTCACACTGAGTCTCAGCCGCGGAGCACAATGCCTCCCTTCTGTCCCAGGAATGTGTGGCGTCTTCCGCAGTAGGCGGTAAACGGGCCACAGGCCCTTTGCTGCTGTCAAGGATCCGAAGGAAGAACAGCGAGTGAATGGCTGAGCAGGTTAAAATAAAAGCTATCCTACACTAAATGCCCATCTCGTGGGGGCCGGCAGGCATTTTGCTAGATGGCTTGCAGTGCGTTATTTTTGTATTCTCACAATACACATATTTTACAGTTGGGATAAGCCGAGGCTTAGAGATGCGGAGGGAAGTGGCCGGAGATGCCTGGCGTCCCACTCCAGATGGCCTTTTGGGAAGAAGCCATTCTCTTGGCTCGACTTCTGCTGGCTTCCTCGCAGCTGCACGCTGTGACCTGGAGCAAGCTGTTTGCTCACTGCCTGCTTTCTGGAAACTGCGCTGAACCCACTCCCGGACGTTGATTATGTTGTAGCCTAGAGTTATAAAGGCCAGGGCTCTGCGTTCACCATCTGCTTGATGAAAATGGTCCCTGGTACTCGTTAAGGTGTTTCTGCTGCAGGAGAAAGAAGATGTTAAATCATAAAGCTTAAAACAATGGGGGAAGAAAAATCATGGGCTGGCTTTGTGGCACAAAGGTTAAGCTGCCACAGGCAATGCTATCATTTCTTACCAGAGTGCCGGTTCAAGTCCCCGTTGCTCTATTTCCACTGATCCAGCTCCCTGCTAATGTGCCTGGGAAAGCAGCAGGGGATGGCCCGAGTGCCTGGGCCCCTGCACCCATGTGGGAGACCTGGATGGAGTTCTGGGACCCTGGATCCAGCCTGGGCATTTGGGGAGTGAACCAGCATATGGAAGATCTCCCTCTTTGTCTCTTCTTCTTTCTGTCACTGTGCCTTTCAAATAAATGAACTTTCAAAAGAAAAAAAGAGTAAAATAAAAATCATGTCACATATAAGAGGCCCTGGTATAGAACCTCTGAGGTTTTGGTGAAGTCAATGACTTCACAGGGTCATAGAGCCCTGGGTGTCAACTTCAAGAGCTTGGCACTGCTTCAGCACGGTGCCTCCAGGGCTGCCAGGTGGCCACTGCCATCCAAGGCACCGTGTCCTGATGCAACAACATCCCGTGGAAGAGGAGGAACAAATGCTGATGTGACTGAACTTCAAAATCAATGTGACACTTCCAGGAACCCCCTGGCAGGCTGCCCCACACGCCTCACTGACCAGAACTGGATCATCCCTAACCCAGTGGCCGACAAGCAGCACTGTCCTTGCATGATCAGATTAGACTCGCTGGGGTTCGCTCCAAGTCAGACCAGGAAAAGGCAGACATCTGGACAAAGTGTGGACTCTCAGAAGGCAGAGTCTGGAAAGAACTGGCCATTATGGTGGAGAACTGATGGTGACGTTACCCAAGAGGAGAGTGTGGCACGTTCCGGCAGGACTGTCATGCACAGCCAGGACTTACCTTTTGCTGCATTTCCCGCCGTCCTCCAGGTTGGAAGCACAGAGAAATCATGAACCATCACCTCCATTCGGACCTCAACCAAGTGCTATGTGTTTAGACAAGTATCACATTCAACTAATGATACTGCAAAGTAGGAATAGACTTGGGGATCCTGGAAGAAATGGATGTTTACCTTTTGGTTAAGGTAGAAGAGATGGGCTGTGAATAGCTTCTCAGATGTATGCTGAGAGCCAGGACCCCGGGGTGCTGAGAGCCGGGACCCCGAGGTGCTGAGAGCCGGGACCCCAGGGTGCTGAGAGCCGGGACCCCGGGGTGCTGAGAGCCAGGACCCCAGGGTGCTGAGAGCCGGGACCCCGGGGTGCTGAGAGCCGGGACCCCTGGGTGCTGAGAGCCGGGACCCCGGGGTGCTGAGATCCGGGACCCCGAGGTGCTGAGAGCCGGGACCCCGGGGTGCTGAGAGCCGGGACCCCTGGGTGCTGAGAGCCGGGACCCCAGGGTGCTGAGAGCCGGGACCCCGGGGTGCTGAGAGCCGGGACCCCGAGGTGCTGAGAGCTGGGACCCTGGGGTGCTGAGAGCTGGGACCCCAGGTGCTGATGGCAAACCCTTGCGATGTCGTTTCAGCGGTATGAGCAACACGGTGGAGTCAGCGGGTTGCCCTGGCTCTTCTCTGTGACACTGACAAATGACAGAGCCTGCAACTCTCCTGGCCTACCCCCGGTGCCATCAGCACACCACCTGATTTGTGTTTTAAGAAGAGATCTTTTCTTTCCCCTATATTTCAGTTCAGTGATGGAGGTCATATACGGATAGTTGAAGCATCTTTGCTACTCTTGAAGCAATTGAGGATTCACAAGATGCTCCAATACATTGCACAGGGTGTCAAATCTTTGAAGAAAAGGATTGCCTGTTAGGAAACAGAAAAGTCCTTAATTATCAGCCATTAAGCTTCTCACCAACCTCAACTAACAGTCAAATGCAAGGAAAAGAAAGTCTCTCTAAAACACGAATCGGATGATATCACTATTCAGAATGCTTTCATGGTGTCCCATGGTCTACAGAACAAATCCAGATGATTTAACCAAACCACCAAGACACTTTGGAATCTGGTCACTCTCTCTCCTCCACTCACTTTTCCCAGTCTTCCCAGACCCCTCGGTGTTTCCAGTGGGCATGAACTTCCACACCACCATGCCTCTGTCTACCCATATTCCTTAATTTCTCCCATCTAAACGCCGATTCATCCTTTAAGAGTCGAATCATCCAAGTTCCTCCAGCAGCCTGCCCTTCTCAGTGCTCCCGTGGTGGTTAACGAAAATCACCAAACTCAGGTATGTGGGGTCCCTTCTCGGGTCCCACTGCTGTCTAATGCTTTTGACAGTTGGCCCCTAATAAAGGTAAATTTCTTGTGAATGAACTAGCTCTCCTAAAAATCATATATTTTCCTCTTCAGCAAGGCTGCAATGCTCTGAAGAGCAGCATCTCTGTTTTCTTGCAGACATGAGATTAAGTGTGTAGCAAATGTGTGTTTCTGCCACTCGTTGGCCACGTGTAGCCCTTCTGCATGATGGTGAGTAACAGCAGCTGCCAAGTGAAGAGGGGAGAGGTGGGAAGAGCTGTTCAAAGGAGCACAGTCCTGTCCCACGCTGGCTTTCTCTTCCTTTAGGAAGTGGCTTAAGTGTCACTTCTCCCCTCAGCAAGGCCTTCCCTGCTACCTGCTACGGGAGTGCCCATACCTCCCCTGATAGTAGTCTCTTAGTTTTCTTTTCTCTTCTTCTTCTTTTTATTATTATTATTATTATTTGACAGGCAGAGTGGATAGTGAGAGAGAGACAGAGAGGAAGGTCTTCCTTTTTGCCATTGGTTCACCCTCCAATGGCCGCTGCGGCCGGCGCATAGCACTGAACCAAAGCCAGGAGCCAGGTGCTTCTCCCGGTCTCCCATGAGGGTGCAGGGCCCAAGCACTTGGGCCATCCTCCACTGCCTTCCTGGGCCATAGCAGAGAGCTGGCCTGGAAGAGGGGCAACCGGGACAGAATCCGGTGCCCCAACCGGGACTAGAACCCGGTGTGCCGGCGCCGCAAGGCGGAGGATTAGCCTGTTAAGCCACGGCGCCAGCTTTTTAAAAGATTTATTTATTTTATTTGAAAGGCAGAGAGAGAGAGAGAGAGAGAGAGATCCTCTATCCACTGGTTCACTCCTCAAATGGCTACAACGATTGGAGCTAGGTGAGGAGCCAGGAGCCAGGAGCTTCTACCGGGTCTCCAATGTGGTACAGGGGCCCAAGACTTGGTCCATCTTCCACTGCTTTCCCAGGCACATTAGCAGGGGGTTGGATCAGAAGTGGAGTAGCCAAGGATGGATCCAGCACCCATGTGGGATGCTGCTACGCCACAGCACCAGCTCAGTTTTCTTCTGAGATCTGACCTCGAATTATAATGATTTGCTTGGTGGTCTTTTAAAAAATTATTTATTTTCATTTTATTTAAAAGGGAAAGAAAGGGAGATCTTCCATCTGATGGTTCACTCCCCTAGATGCCTGTAATCGCCAGGGCTGGGCCAAGCCAGAGCCAGGAGCCCAGAACTCAATCTGGGTCTTCCAGATGAGTGATAGGACTCCAGTACTGGAGCCATCGCTGCTGCCTCTCAAAGTGTGCGTTAACCGAGAGGCTGGATCGGAAGTGGAGGAGCTGGGACTTGAATCAGGCACGCCAGTATGGGGTGCAGGCTCCCAGGCAGCACCCTAACTGCTGTGCTGACCCCACTTTCTGCTTGGTGTTTTTGAATTCCAGGTTAGATTGGAAGCATTGTAAGGAAGGAAACCACATCTCTTTTGTTCACCACTACTTCCAGATTCCCAGATCATGTCCGGCTTACACTCACGATAACAGGTAAGGTAAGAAATGAGATAAAAGGACAGACTTTAAAAACAAATGCAGTTACTATCTGGGAAAGCCATTAGTTCAAATTTCAAAGCCTCAAATCACAGTTGTGTAACAAGCAATGCTACTTCTCAGAAAAGGCAAATTATATTTAGCACAATGTATTTAAGACAAAAGGAACACGAGTACCTGTCTACGTAGCATGGTTAAAACAGATGACTTCATATTAATAGGAGGAGGCTCAGTTAACTGGAAAAAAAAACCCAACCAAACCCAACAAAATTCCTCAGAGTTCAAATAATTGACGTGCTACGAGTCATTCTTCCACTGATTCATTACTTCATTCCTCAACAACTATTTCCCATGTGTCTGTCAGAATACTTTTCTAGAAATTGCTGGAAATTCTAAGTAGATGACTAGCTCCTTCTTCCCCATGACTCGCCACTGAAAACAAGAAGGGAAGTGAACCTGTCTGCCATCTCCTGGGATCAGGTGCCTGACTACTCTCCAGTTTCATTCTGGGTACACCGGAGCACCTGACATGGAACTGCAAGGCAAGTGACTTGTTTTATAAACACAACTCCTATTTTCCAATTCTACCTGCTCTTCTTCTGATCACTTAAGGGAAAAAATACAACTCATCCTAGAAATACTCAGTGGGTATTTGCTATATTAAACAAATATAACCAGAGTTCACCTTTTTGTGAACTTCCCCCTAATGAAACAGCATTTCCTACCAAGGTCTCCTCTTTGTCACTCAGTTCCTATTGGCCTGAAGGCTGTTAAAGGCCATTAGTCACACACCAGCTCCTGTGGCCATTAGGATGCTCTAGAGCTGTTTCCAGCTTGTTCTTTGAATTTGTCAAAATTGCCTCCTGCACCTCACCCTCCCTCTTGGGTCAGCAATTCCATACTGGAACCTAGAGTGAGGTGGGCTCTGAGAGAGCGATACTTTTCTCTCCAGTACGTGGGAGATACCCATCTGATGTACAGGGCAGGTTGAATACTACTGTTGAGTCTTCCAGCTCAAGCAATTCAAGTGTGTTCCTTGAGAGACATTTCAATGGGGTAGAAAGAGCTGAAATAGGAGTCCAGAAAACCTGGTTAGTAGATCTGTTCCAACGAACCACGTCACTCAGGTCAAGGTTCTCAACTTCTACATTTGGACCAGAGCTTCATCCAAAGCTCCTCCCAACTCTAAAACCCCTACAAGTGTGTTTTGTCCCCTAACAACATGGGTCCCCTTGATGAATATCAACAAGCTGATGTGGCAAGTGTCTAGTTGTGGCTACCCAGAACCCAGCGACTGTTGGCTGTCCAACAGAGATCCATGGAGATGTCCAGGATGACAAGGTGTTTCTTTGATGCTTCTCAGTCTCAACATGGGATTTCTGTTCCCATGAATGCTTTTCTACCAAACAGAAAGTCCTGTGATATTTTTAAAGTTACACAAACAACTAGTTTGAAGGGAAGCAGATGGGAGCGGCTGAGATTTGTACTGTGAAGACAATGAGCTGTAGAATCCACCTCTGTCCTGGCTAGTGCCGAGATCCTGTGTCCCCGGACTGTGACTCCCTACTTGGCTGTTCAGACCGTCTCTCTCTCTCCCTGCTTCACCATGGAGATGGACATCTGTGCTTCTTGAATATGAAGTAACAGCACTTAAAGCTGCTTCATTAAATAACCATGTAACTATCAAGGTCATGAAAGAGAATGAGATGAAGTGCTCCATCAATCATCTGGAGTTAGTTTTTTGTAGCAGCGTTCATTGTGACTGTCACGGCTATTTCGCCAACAGAAGGAGAAAAATCAACAGCTGGTTTCTCTTTGCCAAGCCTCTGGATGGAAAAGCAGAGAGTTTTACTAAGTCAAAGAGGCTGCCTTGGGGTCCAAACTGCCAGCGGCAAGGCTGACAGGTGACCAGGGACAATACCAGTTCTCATCTCATAGAGATGGCTGCTCTGTCTCCTTTTCCTCATGGGGTTTGGCCCAGGGACACATTGGCCCGGGGAGTACCCCCTGTCACTTCCTTTGTTCCTTGAGCCACAGTCCAGAAATTGCTCACGATGCTGGTCCAGCCTGGGGAGAAATCACTCCCTTTCCATCAACACCCACCAGGCAAAATGATCAGACATCAATTAGTTGGCTGAGTGAGGACAAAATAATTGAACTGGAACATGTTGCTGGCACAGTTTCTCCAGCATTTATCTAGCCCTGCAGCAGTGAGCAATTTTCTCATGAACAGTTGTTAATTAGAATGGGTTTGTTTCCTTTAATGGATTGATAATTCATCCTATTACATTTTAAAATAACTTTTTAAAGTTGGCTTCCTCGGGAGAGAAACGGCACAAGCTGAAGGGGATCGTGGTAAAGGTCAGGCGTGGATTTTTCTACCCCAGGATTCTGCTGAGACCATTTTTCTAATGCGATGCCATCTAGAAAGCTTCCAGAAATCTCGCAGTGGTGCTTCAAGGGATCTCACCATCTGCCCGCATTGCAGGCAGGGTGAACTACGCAGCAATGCTTTCAGAAGGCAGAGTCAGGGAGTGTGTTCTGCAGGTTTTACACTACGTGACTAATGTGGTCCCTCCCCTTCCTCCACTGGGGATGAGAGCTACCCAGATGACAAGATAACATGACCGGAGTCACATGCTCCATCCGGCCCCTTTTGTCTCACAAGGAGCTGGAGGGACAAGAAACGACACAGGAAACACTATTTTCAAAGGATTAATGTGTTCCGGAAACTGCTTAGAGGTTTTCACACATGCTAACGCCTTTGTATCTCAGCAATAACCTTACAGAGTAACAGCTGCCACTGCCCCCATTTTAAAGAAATGGCTGAGACACAGAGGATTTAAGTCAGAGGTCCAAATTCATAACAGTGGATGGCAGAGTCAGGCCTCACATCCAGGACCTCCAACTGTAGTTCCCATGCTCTGTACCCTTTTATAAATCGCCTACTAGTCAGGAGGGACCAAATTCCAGCTGCGAAGTGATCCTAGAAGTGTCAGCTGCACAGAGATCCCAAGGAAAAACCATACTCGGAGTCTTGAGCATCCAGATCCATGCAGCCCCTGCTGTAGTTTGGCCTCTTAGCCCTTGAGATATATATATATATATATATATATATATATATATATATATATATATATATACCCTTCCCCCAAGCCCAGGCCTTCTCCTACTCACATATCTGCGGGGGCCATGTCTCTTCATCGTTACACCCTGCATCTTCCACCAAGTCGAGGTAGAACCCTCCCTTCCTCCAGATTCCCGTCCCTGGGGAAATTAGCTCATCTACCCTCTTCTCTCAGGCCCTCCTTCAGCCTCACCAGCTTCGCAGGGGCTCCGGATCTCCTCCTCTCTCTGGGCAGACAGACGGCTGCTAGAAGAAGCCTCAATGCTGACCCCCAGATCAGCCAAGGGTTCCTGAAGGTCCTCGTCCAGGACTAGGACTCACTGGGTCCCATTCCCAACGTGGATGCCTGTGATTGTCTAAGAAGGATGGGAAAAGCAAGGGCACAACCGCAGATCAGGGGGAACATCTCAGAATGAGGACTGACATCATTGTCACCACGGAAGAACAACCAATGGCTTGTCCAGAGATGTCGGGCAGGAACTTGAGTTTCTAGAGCATGACACAGGAAACCTCATTTAACTCAGACAACCAGGGGCTAAGTTAGAGACTGTTTCAAACCATTTATGTCTTAACAGGCAACCCAAGCCTAACGTATCTGAAACTACACTTACTGTTCCCTGCTAAGACACCTGTTGTCCCCTGGTCTTGGTAGCTGCCAACTTCCTCGGTTTCTCTGTGTCCTTCACATCCCATAAGCAGGTCCTGTTGCCATGATTTTTACAATACTCTCAATCCTTGCATTTATCTTCCTCTTCCATCTCCTAGGACCTGCCACGTTGTCCTCACCTGCCCTTCCCTGCCGCCCTCCGAGCTGATCCCCCTGTTCCATGTTGCCCTCTGCACATTCGCCACACAATAGCCAGTGCACATTTTAAAACTATGTTGGGGGCTGGTGCTGTGGCGCAGAGGGTTAAAGCCCCAGCCTGCAGCACCAGCATCCCTGTGGGCGTCGGTTCAAGTCCTGACTGCTCCTTTTCTGATCCAGCTCTCTCTGCTATGGCCTGGGAAAGCAGTGGAAGATGGCCCAAGTCCTTAGGCCCCTGCACCCACGTAGGAGACCAGAAGAAGATCCTGGCTCCTGGCTTTGGATTGGCTCAGCTCTGGCCATTCCGGTAATTTTGGGAGTGAACCAGCATGATGGAAGACCTCTCTCTCTCTCTCTCTGGCTCTACCTCTCTGTTACTCTTTCAAATTAAAAAAAAAAAAAACTTAAAAAAACTATGTTGGATCCTATGACTGTCTTGCCTAATATCCTCCAGTGCCTTCCAACCGCACACAAAATGAAACCTAGAGCACACAGGTCTCTGCAGTTCTGGACTCCACTAACCATTATGACCTTACCATATCCCATATGGTTCTTGCTTCCAAATTCCATTCACACCAGACCTGGTTCCCAACTGTTCTCATCTCTGGGCCGCTGCACCTGCGGTTCCCTCTGCTCTACAAGACTCTTCCCAAGATATCTACGTGGCTCACTCCTTCTCATCATTCAGACCTCGACTCAGATGGGATCTGGAAAACTCACGTCACTCTATGGACAAGGACGATGCATTTCCCACCTGTATTGGGTAATACAGTGGAAGAGCAGTGGAAGAGTTAGGTTTCCTCCATAACCAGCTCTGCCAACTTGGAAACATGGTCTAGGATAATAATGGAGATGCCTTCAAAATCTAAATTCTGGGTGCAGGCATTTCACCCAGCAATTAAGACACCCGTTGTACACCCAGCTCCCATATCAAAGTGCTGGGTTCCTTTTGGCTCTGCTGTTGATGCCAGCTTCTTGCTGATGCACACTCAGGGAGGCAGCAGATGATGGTTCGGGTACTGAGACCCCTGACACCCACACGGGAGACTTGGATTGAGTTCCTGGATCCTAGGTTTGGCTAATCAGGCCAAGGTGGGCATTTGGGGAATGAACCAGCAAGTGGCAGGTCTATGTCTTGTCTGTCTGTCTGTTTCTCAGTCTCTCTTTCTCTTTGTCCTTCAAATATACATAAATAAATGACAATATACCCTGTTTCCCCATGTTATGATCATTGTCACGAATCACTCACTTTGTGATATTAATATATTTCTTTTTGAGACAAAATAGTATATATGGATATGTATATGATGTCTATGATTGATGCAAATGTGGCAAAATGTTTAAAATGTTAGCTTCCTAAACTAAAAAAAAGAAAATAATTTTCAAAAAAAGAACAAGATCTAAGTGCCTGAATTTGTGGGAAGAAAAGTCTCGACTAAGAAGAAGTTCTTGCTACTGGGCCTTCATTCACAAAAAGATGAGAGCAGCTTGTGGGCCCTGATCCACTTTATGAACCAAAAGAAAATGAGCTTACATCTTTATGGTTTTCGAAGTCTCTTGTGTTTGGTTCTAACTCTTTGTAAATTGTTCTCTAAGGCACAGGGAAGAGCACTCAATGGGTCACAGCGTTCTCTGGAGAACAGCTCCTTCCGCACCTGCCCTGGGTGATGGGGTGTTTATTAAAGTCGGTGAGATCTGGTCAGTCTTGTGACCACCAAGGAGATGGCCGAAGAGCACCATGAGAACAAAGCTCATCACTGAGCCCCTCCCTGCACAGGTGGGCAGTGGAGGTCCAGAGGATGCTGTCTGATGCCTTACTGGGCACCATGCAGGGCTCTAACTCCCAGGAGCTTTTCCGACCTCTCTTCCAGCCTATTGTGAACCTCGTCCCTGAGAGAACCACCTGGGCTCGTGCCTCCTCTGCTGAAGCTCACACAATGCTTTATTCTTTCGGCTTATAAATGTTTGAGTGTCTGCTTTCCCAAATGCCCTTCTGTCCCACAGTGTTTTCCTCTGCGCCAGAAACATCAAAGGGTCCAACTTCAATAGCCCTTGCTTCTAATTCATATCCCCAAGATCAGGAACTGTGCCCCACAACGTCAAGCCATTGCAAACACACAAGGGTACTTCAAGAAAGTTGCGGAAAATGGAATTAAAAGATAAGTTTATTTCAATGCAGGAAAATGTTGAAATCCATGCATACCGGAGGTCCTCAAAATGTTCATAAAGAATGCTTGGATTTCAAGATTTTTCTGCACCAACATAAAGCTATCTTTTAGTTCCATTTTCCATGAAATTTTGATGAACCTTTTTATATGAGTCAGTCAATAGCTTAAAAAGAATAGGGCCTATGCGCCGGCATCCCATATGGGTGCCGGTTCTAGTCCCAGCTGCTCCTCTTCCAGTCCAGCTCCTTGTTATGGCCTGGGAAGCAGTGGAGGATGGCCCAAGTGCTTGGGCCCCTGCACCCGCATGGAAGACCAGGAAGAAGCTCCTGGCTCCTGGCTTCAGATCGGCACAGCTCCAGCCATTGCAGCCACTTGGGGAGTGAACCAGCGGACCTTTCTCTCTGTCTCTCTTACTGTCTGTAACTCTACCTCTCAAATAAATAAATAAATAAATCTAAAAAAAAAAAAAGACTATATATGGGGTGGGCACTGTGGCTCAGCGAGTTCAGCTGCCACATCCAATATGGAAGTGTTGGTTCAAGTCCCAGCCACACTGCTTCCAATACAACTCTGGGCTATTGCGTCCAGGGAGGCAGCAGCTGATGGCGCAAGTGCTTGGGTCGCTGCCATCCACGTGGGAGACCTGGACTGAGATCCAGCCCCTGGCTTTGGCCTGGCCTAGCCCTGGCTGTGGTCGGCATTTTGGGAATAAACCAGTGGACGGAAAAATCTCTGTCTTTCTCTTTTTCTCTGTCACTCTGCCTTTCAAGTAAATAAAAATAAACAAAAAAACATTAAAAATTAGTAAATCTGCGAATGAAGGTTTTAGAGGTTGGGGGGACAAAGTTGATCTCAAAGAACTGCTAAGCCATGATCTTGAAAGGGATGAGGCCGGCTTTGTAGTGCAGCAGGTAAAGCCACCACCTGCAGTGCCGGCATCCCGTATGGGCGCTGGTTCGAGTCCCAGCTGCTCCACTTCTAATCCAGCTCTCTGCTAATGCACTTCAGAAAGCAGCCAAGGACAGCCCAAATGCTTGGACTTCTGCATGCACGTGGGAGATCTGGAAGAAACTTCAGCCTGGCTCAGTCACAGCCATTGCGTCCCTTTGGGGAGTGAAGCGGTAGATGGAAGACCCCTCCCTCCCTGTCTCTCTCTTTGTCATTCTGTCTTCCAAATAAATCTTGAGAGAGAGAGAGAGAGAGAGAGAGAGAGCGAGCTGCAATTCAGGCAGGGAACTTGAGCTTTCTGTGTGAAAGAAAAGACTAGAATTCTTTTTTTCTTTTTTGAAGCTCATGCCAGAGTTGAGTGCTGGCCAAACAGTGTTACACTTAGTTGCCTCTTTCCTAGTTTCAGAATGAAATTACATTTGATTTTGATTATATAAGCACAGAGGTGAGACTTTGGCCCGAATAATATCACATGGCTATTCTTATCTAAAAGTGTACATAGACACTTTTTTCATGCCCAAAATACGGTCAGTCCACAAACAGACATGTCAAACATGTCAGCGTGGCATGTGGCTCCTTTCTCCAGGCCCCCTGCCCAACAGTGTGGAGTGGCAGCCTGGCCCTTGTTGGCCTAGACAGAGAGCAAGCAAATCCAGACTTTCCAGGAACTACGGAGCTGCTCTGTCTTGGCTTCAGGTCCTCAGCCATTTCCCTGCCACACACAGCTCCCAGGTTGTGATTTATTCACGGTTCTAGCTCCAGCTTTGTCTACACAAAGCTCTCTCGGCCAGCGCCGCGGCTCAATAGGCTAATCTTCCACCTTGCGGCGCCGGCACACCAGGTTCTAGTCCCGGTCGGGGCGCCGGATTCTGTCCCGGTTGCCCCTCTTCCAGGCCAGCTCTCTGCTGGGGCCCAGGAGGGCAGTGGAGGATGGCCCAAGTGCTTGGGCCCTGCACCCCATGGGAGACCAGGAGAAGCACCTGGCTCCTGGCTTCGGATCAGCGCGGTGCGCTGGCCGCAGTGGCCATTGGAGGGTGAACCAACGGCAAAAGGAAGACCTTTCTCTCTCTCTCTCTCTCTCTCTCTCTCTCTCTCTCACTGTCCACTCTGCCTGAAAAAAAAAAAAAAAAAAAAAAAAAAAAAAAAAAAAAAAAAAAAAAACTCTCTCCAGGCTCCGAGGATCTTAGAGATCAGGGACCTTCAGTTTACCTTCTAGTTTCTGAGGGAAAACGATGCAAATGACCCAGCTGGCCACCCGGAAACACTTTTCTCAGCCTGATTCCTGGATTCAAGCTCCTGTTGGCTCCTGTGGTGACTTCAGGGTTTACTGAGGGTGCACGTGACACCTGGACTCTCTGAGGGGCCTCTATGGAAATGCAGGGACTAAAGTTTCCAATGCAAAGCAGAACCTAGGTCTAGAACCTGATCTGGTACTGGATCAGCCCTGGGGTAATAACATATGTATGGAAACTCTGGACGATCAGTTTATAATAGCTTTGCATGGACAGCTCTGTGTGCACTCCTCCACTAACCATCTCCCCTGATGGGTCATCTTGGGAAGTCAAGTTTATGTACCATGGGTACAGTGGACTGAGCATCGTGATGCTGAATGAGCATGGGGCCACGTGGTAAAGCTTCGGAGAGAGCCTGAAAGGAGGAGTCAACGCACCCCACATGGCCCTGATCCAATTTCCCATTTGAAAGTCAGAGTTACACAGAGAGAGGAGAGACAGAGAGAGAGAGGTCTTTCATCCGGTGGTTCACTCCCCAGATGGCCGCAACAGCCGGAGCTGCACTGATCTGAAGGCAGGAGCCAGGATCCTCCTCCAGGTCTCCCATGTGGGTACAGGGGCCCAAGGACTTGGACATCTTCTACTGCTTTCCCAGGCTGTAGTAGAGAGCTGGATGGGAAGTGGAGCAGCCAGGTCTCGAACCAGTGCCCACATGGGATGCTGGAGCTTCAGGCCAGGGCGTTAACCCACTGTGCCACAGAGCCTGCCCCAACCTCAGATGCTGTCACTCCCTGTCTATCTCCTTGGCTTCACCTTGGACACTGCCCCTTCACTGCCTTGCTCTGCTCCTTAGCTCCATCCAAGGTTTCTCGGCCTTTGCTTTTGTCTTCTCGGGGAGACTCCTTCTTGTCACTCGGATCTCGGTGCAAGGCCACCTCCTCGGAGGAATCTTTCCTTGTCCTTTCCTATCCCTGAGTAGGTCCTTGAATAGCACTTACCACCACTGATCGCACTGACTGGAACACCCTCCAGCAGACAGTTGCTTCAATAAAGCAAAAACCTTGCCCAGATCGAGCACAACCGTAGCTGACACACGCTGGGGGCTCCAAGAGGCAGCCCCCAGGAAGAATTTATCAAGGCTCTGCTTAACTACCTTTGTTGTTTCTTTATTGCCCATTTCAAAGCCTGGCTCCCAGGGAGCAAGGGAGGAACATGTGAGTCCAGAGCTTGAAGGCTAGAGAGACTGTAACTTGCCCAAGATGACATGGTTCTAAGTGGTGAGTTGGGTTTCAAACCCAAGCCTGTCTGGTTCTAGCTCATAGGTTTCTTCTGCACCAGGCAGCCATGTTAGGAGTTGGGAGCCCAAGCGGACCTGGCCTGGGAAGGACTTTAGCAAGGAGCTCTGGACCAAGGGTTGGCTGGTCATTGCAGGGCAGATGAGCTGAGCGCTCCCGTGGGGAGCAGCCCACCACCTGTCAGCTGAGTGACCCTGCAGAAAACTCATGTTCTCTGATTTCTCGCTTCTTCCAGTGGACAACGAGATCTAACAGGTCTATTTCACAGGGCAAGAATCAGGATTTCATGAGATCCTGTGCTTCGTGTACTTAGCACGGAGCTTGGCATTCAGTAAGTTCTTGGTAAATAGTGACATCACCGTGATCCCTGTAATCTGGGAAAACTTTGCTTACTCGCAGTTTCTTCCAAGCCACACTAACCCTTGACTGCCAGTGGCGGGTCGAAGGGCCTCCCAGAATGACCACTCTCTCTTGCAGCCAGGAGCTAAGAGTACACACTTCTTTTGATAGTTATGGGGGAAAGGTCCTGGAAACATCATTTGCGAGAAATAGTGGTCTTTATAAGCAGCACCACCTAGGGAGGCAGACACTTGGTGCAGTGATGAAAACACCACTTGGGGTGCTTGCATCCCAAATCAGACTTCCTGGGTTTAAGTCTCAGCTCTGCTTCCCATCCAAACTTCTACACGCATTCTGAGAGGTGGCGCACCATGGCCCAACCACATGGGTCCTTGACACCCATATGGAAAGCCTGGGTTGAGCTCCAGGCTCCTGGCTTTGGCCAACCATGCCATTGTGGGCATTTGGGGAGTGAACCAACAGATGAAAGATCTCTGTGTCTCTGTCTCTTTCTTTTTCAAATAAACAAAAGCAAATTAAAATTTAAAACAAAGGAATCGGCCGGCGCCGTGGCTTAACAAGCTAATCCTCTGCCTTGCGGCACCGGCACACGGGGTTCTAGTCCCGGTCAGGGCACCAGATTCTGTCCTGGTTGCTCCTCTTCCAGGCCAGCTCTCTGCTATGGCCCGGGAAGGCAGTGGGCCCTGCACCCGCATGGGAGACCAGGAGAAGCACCTGGCTCCTGGCTTCGGATCAGCGAGATGCGCCAGCCGCAGCAGCCATTGGAGGGTGAACCAACGGCAAAAAGGAAGACCTTTCTCTCTGTCTCTCTCTCTCAATATCCACTCTGCCTGTCAAAAAAAAAAGAAGAAGCAGCAAAGGAATCCCCACTGAAGCCTTTATGTACACGTGACTACTAACCCTGGCTTAACTGTTACCACCATCCACCATCTCTGCCATCAGCGACCAGGGCTAAGTTTATTTTAGTGCAAAAATTTGAAATCCAGGCATAGGTTTTTTTCATCATGTGCATTTTCCACAAACTTTTAAGGACTCCTCACATGTATGTATTTCAAAAATTTTGCACCAAAATTTATCTTTTAATTGTATTTTCCATGCATAAATGTCATATAGATGCCTTTTATAGTAGGAATATTTGCTGTCTAGTGAAATCACTCAGTTTGTCCAATGCCCTCCCTTTCACCCCTGGGGAGGCTGTAGCACCACAGAGGTGGCCCCACTGGCTCTCTGCTGCACTTTGGGCGGGGAACTCGGATGCTGCAGAATACATGGCTAGCTGGGGCTTCTTCAGAACCTCATTCTTGGAACATGGCTTGGTGACAAAGGGCCAAGTCACACATCATGGCAGGGTTCTCAGAAACCCAGGTCAGGTGGCAAGGCTGGGTGCCCAAGCATCTGGCCTGAGAGGTGTGGGCCTCCTTGGGAATTCTGCAGAGCTTTGGAATGTCTGTCCATGAGAAGTTAAGTCCAAAACCAAAGTGTCTGTATTTGTGATGAGCAAGACCTCGTAAGGAAGGGCCAAGACTTTGTCCAGACCAGATATTTGCCAGCAAAGATCCCGGCATATGGAAATATCCAGAAGTCTAGAGACAATGCACAAATACCAGGTTCCTGGGGCTGAGAATTAAGAAGCAGGGTGCAGGGCAGTCCTCAATAATGGAGAAACAAAGTACGGGTCAGGAGTCTGAGCAGGAGCAGGAAGGCCAGACAGACTTGGACTTCAGGCTCTCAGCCCCAGAGTTGGTGATGGTGAGAGGATGCCTCATTTTTGTTTGTCACCCCTCGGCCCGGGGACCCGAGTTCTCCTGTGTTTGCTGGCTTCCCCAGTGGAATCCCATCCTCTCACCTTTGTCACCAGGTTTCTAGTACACATGGCCAGTTCAGGGGCATGCTTTTCACTGTTAATGAGTAACTTTTATGTTATCTGTAAATGTAAAATGCAAATTCGTATCAGGGCACTTTCAAAAGTTTGTGAAAATATTCCATTAAAAGATACTTATTTTGTTGCAAAACAATTTTAAATGCACGCATAGGTTTTTCATAATATGTATTTCCATGAACTTTTGGAAGACCCCTCATATGCATGATTTCAATTATTTTTGCACTAAATAAGCTCATCTTTGAATTCCATTTTCTATGATATACTTCACATTTGTTTGTTTTAAAAACCAATTCTAATTCTGCCTTTGTCTGCCACCTAAGTTAGGTGCCCTTTCCATGAGTTCTCATTGTACGCTGTGCTATCTCTTCAAAATTTTACCTACAAAGATAAAGAAATAATTGAATAGTGATTTGTTTGGGTATCTGTCTGCTTGAAAGACTGAGGCCTGTGAGAACAGGGACTTCACCTGTCTTACTCATTGACTTAACCCTTCGTGACTCATACGCCTCATAAACAGTGAGTGTTCATAAGTATTAGATGTATGAATGGATAAGTGAATTAATAAATGAGGGAGGTCATAGGCAGACTTGGAACTGTGCTTTAGGACTAACATGTCTCCTCTGGCCTCTAACCTATGCTGTCTTAGGAACTGCCCACCTGGTGCACCCCATCTGTCCCAGCTGTTTGGGATCAGGTGTCTGCTGCTACACCTTCCATCCTTTCATTTTATATATATATATATTTGACAGGCAGAGTGGAAAGTGAGAGAGAGAGACTGAGAGAAAGGTCTTCCCTTTTTTCCGTTGGTTCACCCCCCAATGGCCACTGTGGCTGGTGCACCGCGCTGATCCGAAGCCAGGAGCCAGGTGCTTCTCCTGGTCTCCCATGCGAGTGCAGGGCCCAAGCACTTGGGCCATCCTCCACTGCCCTCCCGGGCCACAGCAGAGAGCTGGACAGGAAGACGGGCAGCCGGGACAGAACCAGCACTCTGACCGGAACTAGAACCCAGTGTGCCAGAGCCACAGGCAAAGGATTAGCCTATTGAGCCCTGGCACTGGCCCATCCTTTCATTTTTAAGGTCATTTCCCTCCATCAATTTGCTCCTGTCCTCACTATTTTTCCTACCTTTACAATGCAATTCCTTCCATCTCTATTTTCTGGCTTCTGAAACGGGCCTGGCTTTCAGTGGATACTGTGTGTCCATGGTTTGTTTCCTTACCCTCTAGGCTAGGAATGTTCCTGAATTCTGAGACCACCAGGGTTGTATGGTCTCGTCTTCACTGAAGATCTCATGAGAACTTTTCTAGTTCCCATAAAGGTTTCACCTGGCCTCACTGAACAACCTGATCACTTGGCCTGTGTGTCTCTGCACACGGATTTATGTCACAAAGACAAGGTGACTCTAGTCGGCATTTACTTACATTATAAAGTAGAAAATTCAAAACTTCTTCCTTCTCCAAAACTCGGAGCAGTTTGTTCAGAATGGAGCTTTTTAATGATGGAATGGAAGATAGAGAATTGGGATGACCTAAGACAAGAGCATCAAGACAGGCAATTTAAAAAAAAATCACTGAATTGGTCAGGAAGCTTACATAGACTGAGTGTAACCATGGACAAGTCCCTTAACTTTTGTGAGACACAGTCTCCAAAGTTGTAAGATGAAGGAATTAAGATAATTTCTCAAGTTCTTTACAATTCTTATGATTCCTTAGTATTTTGAGTTTTTCAGGAGAAATTGTTTTATTAAAATATTGAGAAAAATTGCTAACTCTCCAGTGTGAGCATAATCAGGACTTTGTGTTAATTCGCTCACAGGCCAACTTGGATTTACATTCATGCCGTTGACAAAATAAGTGTTGGTTTTTAGAGGTTTTTAATTACCATGAGACCAGTGTGTTGACACGGTTCTCAAAGAAATCTCAAAGCACAGGACCTGCTTGTGAGTCTAGCGAGCTTGTGGTAGATTATTCATTCTTTGGTATTTGGTTTGACATTTATTTTTTATTTTTCAGTCAAATTGATTTAAATATCATTAGCCCAAAAAGTACCAAAGGGTAATTGCATTGACTGTTCTGGCTCCACATGGCTATTACTTCACAATTCACCTTTTACGGCAAGAAAATCTTCCCTTGTGAGCAGCCCAGGAGGGCTGAAGGTGTATCCTAGTTATGCCTTTCCCAGCAAGTGCACAGTCAACTTCAAATGTAACAGCAGCAAATCATAGGATCAGAGAAGACACTTGCTAAATGGCAAGTGATGAGTTTGGAACTCTCTGTCCTAGAGAATGTGTCATGAGAGGTGGGAATGATGTCGTTGACTTGCAAAGGAAAGTGAGTGTAAATAAATTTCACAAATTTGTATGTTTCCATTGGAACATCCGCCTGGTTGAGTACCCTTTGCACAACAGTAGTTAGTTCTAAGATTCAAGTAACCCAAATGTCCAAGAGCATAGAATCTTTTGGGATGCAAGACTTAGGATATCTCATATCCCATGGAGGTAGAGCCCAGAAGAAAATAAAGGCACCAGAAAGCCTTTGCCACCTTGGAATTTACACATTTTGGATAAACTACATTTGGGGGGGGTGTCAATTTTTTTCTAATTGAGATTCCAAGTCTGGGGAAGTCTGGGCTTGTGTGGAACGAATCTCCCACCATCATCTTGTCCTTGTTAATATCTGTCACAGTAACAATATGTGTTTAGTTGAAATTCATGGGACTAACCCTAAACGGAAGCACATTTTCCTATAGCTCTTCAGCCAGGTTTGTGTTCTGAATCTTACTTTTGATAATTAACCACACAGGGAGAGGGTATCTTTGGGGCAAAAGGGGTGCCAGTCATAATATGACAAAGGCAGACTGGAAACTCAAAGTTCGTACTCCTGCAGGCTCTCATTCTGTGGGAGTTCATGCACTGTCATTGTCCACCCCCTTACCCTTCTGAAACCAATCTGTTTATTAATACTTCTGAAATTAATAAGCTGCGTGGTTCCTTGCCATGAATTCAGAGAAGAATTCTGAATACTGGCTCAAGTAGACCAGACAACACAGCAAGTTTTTAAGCTTTTATTCAGTGAGAGAAATGCATAGGAGAGTGAGGGCTCTATCTAAAGTAGAAAGGAAAGTCTGGAAATGAAGTTTGGGCCACTCTAAGCAGAGAGCAGGCCAAGAGCCAAGTGCAGTGAGCATTTGGTTATGAGCAGCTTACAAGCAGCTTAGCACAGGTAGTGAAGCGAAGGTCAAGTGCACGGGTGGTCCTAAGGCCATGCTCCCCGAAGGCACAGAGCAACAAGGGCAACAAAGGTCAATAATGGCAAAAAAAGGGCCGGGCTCACCATGTTCCAGGCCTTCTATCCACTTCCAAAGGGGAAGGTCGCGTAGCCTGACTGGCAGGTGGGCATACAGGTGGGGTCAGGTAGGGGGGTGCTAAAGGCGTGGTCTTCCAGCTCACAAATCTAATCAATTTTATCCTGTCTGCCTGCCTCCATGATTTCCTTCTTGTCTCCCCCTCATCTTTAAGAATTCCTTTCCTGTCTATAGGCTGCTCTTTTCTCATCCTGGTCTTCAAGCCTGAAATCTCCAACCCTAGACTCGCAACAGCAACTAACTTAAGGGACACTAGAAAATTCTCCCAGAAAACTAAACCAGTTAGCAAACAACTACAACACTGGAAATCACTGAACTTCAAAAACTTATTGTTATCCACGGGATGGTTCTTCATCAATTCTCTCACGTCGTAGCTGATATGCAGCCCAGGCAAACATTTCAGCTCCATGACCCCTTGCAGTGGAAGGTGTCCAGGGGGCCACATTCTTGCCAATAGAAGAGAAGTGTGCTCCCTCTGGGCAGTCTGCCCCACCTCCCAAGTATGCCCTCCACATTCCTCTCCTTTCCTGCTGGCTACAGTCTGGCCATGGCACCTTCGCAACCAAGGAAAATGGCTTAGAGGATGAATAAACAACATGGATGCAGCCTGGATTCCTGCATCACTGGGGACGTGGAGCACTGCCCCAACCATAGAGTGAGACAGGAGTCAACTTTTCACTCACCTTAGCCCTTGCATTTTGAGTCTCTTTGTTACAACAGTTTTTTTTCTGAAGTTAGTCAATTGAGCTGTTGGTCTTCAGCAGTTAAACCACAAAGTATCTGGACAATCTGACTTTTGTTCACAACTTTATCATGATTCTGTTGGTGGGAAATCCATTGCAGTGTGACTGCTCTGAACGTGAGCCCTGCGGAGAGAGGAGTCATGTCTCCCCTTTACTTACCTTTGAATAGCAGTAGTGAGTATGTGCCAGGCCAAAACTAAATGCCGGGTTACGCTCTACAGTGATGATGGGATTGACGATTATTGTGCATTGCTATGAAGCATATCTATATATCCTGTCTCCCCATCCCTTTGCAAAATTGGCTGGATTCAGCAGGGAGCAAACCTGGTGTTCAGCTCAGTTGCTCTTTTTGCTAGTGGATCACACTGGGCTCACACGCGCCCTTTGCCCAGTCTCCAGAACGCTACAGCATCTTCCTGTGGGTACCACACCATTGACAGCTTCTGTCACACACCAGTCTCTACAGGAATGTCCTGTTGTCATGACACCCTCTTCTGCCTTTGATGCCTGTGTCCTTCTTGGACTCTAGCCCTCCTTGCTTCTAGAACCTTCCCCAGGGTGTCGCAAAAGGATCCTTTGCACTCAGCTATCTGCCCCACCTACCTCCATTGCCTTCCACAGCCCCACATTTCCTGAAGCAAAGAACAGCTTCATGTGATCCTGTTGGGATGACTCAATTCTTAAAATTTGTGCAGAATCTTCCAGAAGATAGCTAACTATGGGAAATGCTCCTAGTTTCTAATAATAGACACACAAACCATCTATCTATTCACATGAAGATAGTAGGGGCAGAGCAGAGGATGTGTGATTTCTTTCTGGGGTACTGGGTTGAAACCACAGTAAAAACTCACATGTCCAAATTCGCAAGCTGGTACCCTCACTCATTTTGACCACAATGAAAATATCAGAAGGTAAAGAAGAGGGTCTCCAAGTGACTAACACTGGGGGAGAGATGAAGGCTGAGTGGAAACCAAAGGCGATCCACTTCCTGGACCCTGAAAGACACATTTGACTCAGAAGAATGTTCCTTGGCTGGCGCCACGGCTCACTAGACTAATCCTCCGCCTTGCGGTGCTGGCACACCAGGTTCTAGTCCCGGTTGGGGTGCCAGATTCTATCCCAGTAGCCCCTCTTCCAGGCCAGCTCTCTGCTATGGCCCGGGAAGGCAATGGAGGATGGCCCAAGTCCTTGGGCCCTGCACCCGCATGGGAGACCGGGAGAAGCGCCTGGCTCCTGGCTTCAGATCAGTGCGGTGCACCAGCCGCAGCAGCCATTGGAGGGTGAACCAACGGCAAAAGGAAGACCTTTCTCTCTGTCTCTCTCTCTCTCTCACTATCCACTCTGCCTGTCAAAAAAAAAAAAAGAAGAAGAAGAAGAATGTTCCTAAGACTCTGGATCAAAGACTTTGCTTTTCAAAAGTAACATATTTCTTAAAGACTGTACATCATAGGTAATCCGACACAAATTCTTAGCATGAAAAATAACATCTCATAGGATGAAAGTGATGTTAAGACAAAGTAAAAAGAAAACTACTGAAACAGGTATTGCTAAGAAACCCACAAGGCTCTTCCAAGAAGCAGATGCCATCCTAGTCATGGGTATCTTTCTCAACATATTTCTCTGTCACCATCAAACTTTTGTCCCACTTGCCCTTGTGTGTGTGTGTGTGTGTGTCTTCTTTCTGTGGATGCATGGCGAGATAATGCTATGATCAGGGTTACACAGTCAGTAGCTTCTTCAGGGAGTATAACTGAATGCCGACTCTGTCACGTTAAACCAAAACCCCAACCTGATCTTAGAGATCCTCTAGATCACTCTATAACAGATGTCACTGATATTCCAAACATGACTATTTGTTCAGATTGCACACTTGACCCTTTCAATAGGTTAAACTTTTAAATCCATATATTCAATTGTTTGTTTAAATGTAACAGTGGGCAAGACCTAGAGTTAAGATTTTTCAGTTAAATTATGTCAAAAACTGAATAAGAAAACCAAAGAGAAAGATAATTTGAGAGTTTGTAGATAATTTCATAACAGCTCCTCCCCTAATTGTCAGTAGTCTCAGGTGCCCTGAATTTATGTTGGCTACTAGTGTGTCCCTTCTGGCAAACTTTAACACACACAGTTTCACAGGGACCTTGGTGGTGTGCCCTACAGGAGGTGTTCTTATCTGGGAGGATTGCATTAGCAATCATACACGTGTATGACAATAAGAGGCCTGTGTGGATTAGGGTTTCTAACACCACTCTGTCAATCCATAATCAATGGATCAATACCACTTAATTGGCATTATTGCAGAAAGAAGAATTTTCAGTAGATATAAATCCTTCTACATAGGCATAGTTTGGTAGAATGTGCCTTCTCTGGCTTGGCATAAATGTAAACAAGGTGATTATTAGAACTCAGTCTTGAACAATTAGTTACTATAGCTGACACTACTGCAAACGCTATAGCTACCAAACAAGATTCTCTAAATTCCCTTGCTAAAGTTGTTTTAGACAACAGGATTTCTTTGCACTGTCTGTTGGCTCAAAAGAGGGTGTGTTTGTGGTAGCCAATAATTTCTACTACATTTGTGCAAATAGATTTGGTAGTATAGAAACTTAGATTGGAGAAATCACTATATAGGCTACCTAGTTAAAATACTTAGGTTCCTCTTCTGGCTTGTTCTTTGGTTTCCTTGATTTTAGCTGGTTTGGTGCATGGGCACCATGGCTGAGGGGTCCTTGGTTGAGGACTATAAGACATCTCTTGGTATGATCCTCCTGATGGTTGTCGTAGAGTCTCCCTCGGGCATTGTCTTCTTAAGAGTCTTAAATGCTTGTACACATCTATGCACTGTGTGTGTGAAAAGTGACCTCACTCTAGTTAGAATGGCAAAAGCATAAAGAGCAACAGAAAGAACCTCTCAGTGTTCCTGACCCCATCATTGTGACGTGTGACTTCCATACTGAGACCAGATAAGTCCACCACAAGAGAGTGGCACTGATGGCCAAACCTTTGGTCACCTCTCCAAATTAAGAGGCTGACCAAAAAGGAGAAATTATTAAATCAAATAATGAGTCCATCAGTCTGAGGTTGTCTCTCAACCAGAGCTCTTATGTAACTAACCCAAATTTTGCTCAGAAACGTTTCTTGTAACTGATTTTAAAAAGCAAAATAATCATAAAAAAAGTCTCAATCCCAGCCAACCAACAAATTGGTTACATAACTAGGAACTTCTCATTACACCATAACCAAATAAGGTAAATGCCTCCTCACATAACATCCAGATAAAGTCCAAAAAACAGATAATTTCCCTACTTTTCTTCTGTGTTCAGCCTATATAATCTCACAGCTTATCCATTGGAGCAAATCTTCCAATATATTGTGACTTTAAGTGGTGTTCAATTCATAAATTTTTCTTTGCTTAATAAAACTGTTAAGTTTTGTCTAAAGTTATTCTTTTAATTGCATACATTAAGGGGCTGGCATTGTGGCATAGTGGGTAAAGCTGCTGCCTGTGATGCCAGCATCCCATAAGGGCACTGGTTCAAGTCCCAGCTGCTCCACTTCTAACCCAGCTCCCTGCTAATGCGCCTGGGAAAGTAGCAGCAGATGACCCAAGTGCTTGGGCTCCTGCACCCATGTGGGAGACCCAGAAAAAGCTCCTGGCTCCTGGCTTCAGCCTGGGCCAACCCCAGGGGAGTGAACCAGCAGATGGAAGATCTCTCCGTCTCTCCTCTCTCTCTAACTCTGCCTTTCAAGTCAATACGTAAATCTTTTTGAAAAATAGCATACATAGCTTCACCACATCATTTATTTCAAATGGACAAAGAATTGTGTGTCATTTATGGTATCTTAAGATGCACTCACTGCCTCTGAATGAGAACCCCCCTTTCTCCCATGCAGAAATGAGAACTTCACAACTAGAGAGAGCCATCCAGCAGCTGAATGACAAAAACTATGGCAGGAAGCAAGTGCAGCAAATCCTGCAGTGGCTCCGCTCAGCCAGTCACAGGGCTCAGTCGCCTGTGGCTGTGGTTGGGGTTGATGTTTTGTTTACTTCGTGACATTCTCATTTTGGAAGAAAGGGAAAAATCACTAGAAAATAAGCAGATTTTAAGACAAAAAGTCACTTTCAGGCTCTGTCATTCAATGTTTGACATTCTTTACTCCTTTTCTAAGAGCGGGTGAGTAGAATTAACCCAAAGGGCTACAAGGTCTTGAGCTAAGCAAACAAAGATCCAGTTTCCTCCTTTGAGTTACGCCTGAGAAGGCAGATAGAGAGATACATAGATCCAAACACTATGATCAGCCTTAACGGGCATTTGCTGGCGAATCTAAAGTTAACCAGGAAATGGAACCACAATGTCACTCTCTCCCCCCACCCCCAGGCCCCAGTTAACCCTGTATTCGCTAGTCACTGTTAACTCTTCACATTGCTACATTTATGTATGCACACACATAGAAGTAACAAGACCGATGCTACTGTTGATTTTCCAAGCATATATAAGTCTGTGTGTGAGAATTGTGATTTGATGCGCACAGATCATCTTACACACACATACATATGAGATATAGTAAGGTTAGAGTTAACTATTGCTGGTCAACTAAGAGTGGGACTTCACAAGAAGAAATAAGAACATGAGCCATGTTAAACAAAACCCGACCCGGCCCTTAGGGAATTCGACTGTGGGTCCTAAGCTTTTTCGCAGCCTTGACCAAGCCCACAGATGATGCAGCCCCTGAGATGATCAGCCCCAAGCGGTCCAATTCACCACAGCTAAAACAACCTTGGCCCTAACACATGGAAGAAGAACCCCACTTGGGGTGTTACCAAAGAGATCGTTAGCAAGCACTGTTCTTAGGAGCTCCTGCCAGAAATGATAGGATGCCTCGTTAGGTGCACGGTTGCCTTTCGGGGGGAGTCCAGATGACGGTGAGGATCTGTTTCCAGCTAGTCTTGGAATCACCCCAAGATGGATCTAATTGGTTAGGCGGTTGCATCGCTTAGCCAATCGGAATACTCAAGATACAGGTTAAGCCGTTTTGCCCAATCCAGCCCTGAAGGGCAAAGCGAAGCGTGAATGGCCTGTCCAAACATGTCTTTCCTCTTCCCCGGCCAGACTTCCCTCTTTACTTTTCTTTACAACACCCAAACTAAGAAGCCCCAGGCTAGAGTAGAAGAAAGGGGAGCAGTCCTATTTGTTATTCTTCAGTATGGGGGAGCATCGGAGGATGGCCTCCCAGGGCGCTCTACTTCCCCCAGCCCCTCCGCTGGAGGGAGGGCCCTGCATGTCATCCAATATATTCTCCTCTCTTCCCTCCCCTCTTCTCCCCTCCCTCCTCTCCCAACTAGAGGGCCGGGTATGGAAAGTCACTCTCAGCCAAGACTTTTTTTTTTTTAACATTTTGTGTTCTGTGACACTGCCAGGGTAGGATTGACTTACCAAATAAAAGGACATTAGAAGTCCACAGAGCCAGATCAATCTTTAATGAAAAACCAACAAACATTAAAAAGCTGCCACTAAGTAGCTAGGGGTTGAAGGCAACTCCAGCTAATTGGCTCCCAGAGTGCCTTCACTTGCTGCCAAGTTCCAGAGAACTGGCTCTCAATCCAGCTCCACCAAATTAGGCCAGTTCTCTACAGGGCCTGTGTTGCTAAGCTGCTAGCTAATTAGGGTGATAGGGGCTCCCCAGCAGCCCTGTCCAAACGGAGTTTCTTCTTGACATAGATAATTCCTGAGACTCGAAAAGTTTTAAATGTCCTCCAAAACTCTAGCTGCCATGTTGTAATTTGGATTGACCCATGATGATGGAATTGCTAAATAGTTCTGTTCTCTCGGCATGGAGCAATAGCAACTCCCTAACAATCAGGGAACTGAGAGAGGGTGCAGAGAGATTTGTAACAGGCGATACATTTCATACTGGTGGAGCAGTGTACGGAGATTTCTGCAAGCTGAGTCTTAGAATCACCTGGGGTGAGACACGCTTGCCCAGCGCAGGCCAATCTGGAGGTGGAGCCGGACAGAAGTAATTAACCTTTCTCTCAACCTTCCCTGCTTGATGGGTATATGAAGCTGGCACTGAAAACGGCTGACCTAGAAGAAGCAAGTGTATTGTTTTAAATCACATTTTTTACCAATATAGAATGGAGGGAAAAGAGTTGCATGGGATTTGAGCTGATTGTTACCGTCTCTGTGTAGCCTGGTGGCTTTGCATGTATCCATTTGTGGAGTGGTGTTTTTTGTTTGTTTGTTTGTTTGTTTTTTTAAAGTCCTTTACTCAGAGGCAGCGAGAAAATGAGTAGGGATACTTGATTGGTTTGCTGGGGCTGCCGTAATGAAGTATGACAGGCCGGGTGGCTTAAACAGCAGACTTTGCTGTCTCCGAGTTCTGAGGGCCAGTCGTGCAAGATCACGGTGTGCATCTGTGTCTTCATTTCCTGTTCTCCTAGGGACACCCATCACATTGGGAGCAGAGCCCACTCAGAAGACAGCATTTTACATTAGTGGCCTCTTGGAAGGCCATGTCTCCAAATGCAATCTTTTTCTGAGGTGCATGGAGTTAAAATGTCAGCATAATTAGGGGGAACTCAGTTTAGCCTGTAATAGATCATTTGAAATAATAGTGGATTTTTTTTGGGGGGGGGGCGTGGTAAGGTAGAGAAGGAGAAAATTCATCTATTCCTATTTATGACAAATTTATTTTTTAATGACACTGAGAATACACTGAGAAGCTGCCCGGGCTTGTGTGATGGTGAGATCTTGAACCACGGCCCATCGTGATGGAAGGCTCTGTCAGAGGAAGGAAGTCTCGGAGCCCCGGAAGCCCAGCGTTGGCGTAGTCCAAGAGGTCCCTCGTAAAGATGTAAATGACCACCTACTCATGAGAACTCTTCAATTGCTCCATTGTTCGGACTGCCCTCGACAGCCAGGGTGCTCTCAGAGCCTGACGTCATAGACTTTCCCTTCCCAAGAGGTTTTTCCTTTCTTGGCTCCTCGAATGCTCATAAAATGTATCAGTTTAAAAGGTAAAGCATGTGTACAAGACCTGAAGTCTTGGTGCTCTGGAATTCTAGACATCTGCTTAATTAAAATACTAAAAGATAATTGGTTTTTGCCTGAATAATCCACTCTCTAAATATGTGGCTCCCAGGAGTGATCCCTTTGGTGAATCTGAACGGAAGTTCAGTTTTTATGAAATTCAGTATTTCCAGAGATGGGAAGGTGGGAAAGAATATGGAAACAAAGCAGAGCAGGGAATCGAAGAGTCTGTCCATGTCTGTGTGCGTGTGTGTGTGTGTGTGTAGGGGTGCACAGATAAGAGAATACAGGCTGGGGCACTCTCATAGAAGGCATGATCTACCTGGGTTATGGGCTTAGAAGCTTTTTTTAAGCTTTATCTATTTATTTGAAAGAGTTACAGAAAGATATATATATATATATATATATATATATATATATATATATATATATATATATATTCTATCTGCTGGTTCACTCTCCAAATGGCTGCAACAGCCTAGATTGGGCCAGGCTGAAGCCAAGATCTGGGAGTTGATTTGAGTCTCCCATCTGGGTGACAGGGGCCCAAGTACTTGGGCCATCTTCTACTGGTTTTCCCAAGCCATTAGCAAGGAGTCATATCAGAAGTGGAGCAGCTAGGACTCAAACTGGTGCCCAAATGGGGATGCTGGCATCACAGGTAGTGGCTTTACCCACTATACCACAATGCCAGCCCCAAGAGAGAAGGGAATATTCCTAGTTTGAGTTAATTCGAACAAATCTCTGTCTCTTGATGTCACCTGCAACAGACAAAATCATCATTTGTGCACATTCTGTGCCCCAAATTGATTAGTGTTCCATTCCTTGAGCATTCTGAGTACCTAAAGCTGTGACCAACAAAGTACAAGATACATTCAGTACTCTCAGTGAGCTTCAAGTTTATGGGCAGACAGTGAATAGTGTCAGAGAGACACAAAAGATGAATGAACACCATGTTAAAGTGCTAAGGATGGATTTTAGTTGGTAATATACTTTTGCAATGGGGACAAGAGTCAGGTATGACCTGAAGTCAACTTCAATTTCTAGAGAAGTGGCCAGGAGTTTTAAAGGGGGAGAGGGTGGGCTCAGTAACGTCAGGGAACTGAAAAAAGTACAGAGTAGAAGGTGGGGGTTGGTCCATGTGGGTAGGCTAACTGCTCCCTCCCTCCCATAGAGACTGGGACACAGGAGCCCTATCTTCAGGGCTCAGCTAGAACCACCAGGCAGTTCCCTTGGCAACCTGAGTTCTCTCCAGCAGACACTCTATGGGACTTGGAGATATTCTCTGGATGAGGCCTTGAACCCTCAGACTACTATGTCAGTGTTTGTTCAAGTCCTTGTAGGTCAATGTTGATGCCTAGTCAAGAAGAAAGCTCAGAGGAGCCTAGAATTAGAGGCGAGAGTTTGTTAGCTCAGAGGCTAGAGTTAGTCAAAAAGAGAGTCTCTGTCGATGCACGAGGTCAAAGATAACAACTCCATGAGACAGAGGGCGATGTGAAGGCTATCATAGGGTTACAGTCTATAAATGACCAACTAGTGCCCTAGAAGAATGCCTGTCTCCTTAACACCTGGCAGCTGCCACAAGAGAAGTGAATTCATAGCTGTTCCTGTAGATCAGGAAAAGAAAAATGAAGAGAAACTTCAAGAATGGAAGGACTAGGAATGTTCTCATGATGGGCTGGGCGCAACTGTTTTTACCTATTTTCCACTGGCTTCTTTTAGCTGGCATTTATTTGATTTGGAATTCAGGAGAAAATTACTAAACACATTTATAATAAAATGCAAGTCACATTTCAGTCAGTCTCCCCGTTTCTAAACAGGTCTTTCTTTCAACTTCATCCCCTTTCCAAACAAACAGGCAAACAAACATATGACTTCATGACCAGCTCATACTATGGTCACCGTCGGTGGAAAACTAGATGCTGGCTGGGGCCACAGTAATTTCTGGGAGGCCACTTTGGTCCTCAGTGAAAACTGGTCATCACAGAACGCTGACACCTGATCCTTCCTTGGGAGCCTCTCCAGTATGGCTAACATTGGCTGCCGGAATTAGAAATTGCAGAGAGAAAACACACCAGGGGCTGAGGGGTTTTCAAAAGTCTTTTCTTGCTGGACAAGGGAAGGCGGCCAACAACAGCAACCAGAGTAAGCTCTGGTTTAGAAAAGCTATCTAGGTTCCACCTCAGGAATGTGAAGGAACCTCGGGTCTTTCTTAAACAATATCTTTTTATCCAACGTGCTTGAAAAATGAGTCCACTGTGGTGTTTGGGTCACTGTCCCTTTTCTATGGCTTTTAAGCATTTTTTGACACTATAAAAGAAAAACCAAGAATATAGGATGCATTGGAGACAACCGTTTTTCAACAAGGAAGACATTTTCTCACTTTTCTACATCAGGCTACCCTATTCGGGGCAGAGGACTGACCTGCTCTCGGACCTCAGAGTGTGTGCACCCTGGGGTCATGACCTGATAGCTCTTTTTTCCCCCCTTAGATTTATTTTATTCATTTGAAAGACAGAGTTACAGATAGAGGTAGAACCAGAGAGAGAGAGAGAGAGAGAGAGAGAGAGGTAGGGAGAGAGAGAGAGAGAGGTCTTCCATCAGCTGGTTCACTCCCTAGATGGCCACAACGGTCAGAGCTGAACTGATTCAAAGCCAGGAGCCAGGAGCTTCTTTTGGGACCCAAGGACTTGGGCCATCTTCTACTGCTTTCCCAGGCCATACCAGAGAGCTGGATCGGAAGTGGAGCACCCAGGACTCGAACCAGTGCCCATATGGGATGCCAGCGCTTCAGGCCAAGGCTTTAACCCACTGCACCACAGCACGAGCTCCCTGATATCTCTTTATCTTTTGGGGAAGCCAGGCCTCCCTTCACTCGGCTGCTAGGCCAGCAAGCCATGGTACTAACCTTCCGCACTCATACAGACCCTGTGCTGGTGCTATATTGTCTTTTTCCTTTTATTATAGGGAGTGTACATCCTTGTAAATGGTTAAGTACACTGCTTTAGCTAAGCTGAGATAAATAGATTTGCTGGTTCATAGCTCTACTAGGTGGGCAGCAGAGGTGAACTATGGGTGAATTTGCAAGACAAATAAGACTTCTCCCTCCCCAGCTCTACACGGCGTCCTCCTTCTCCTTCTTCCCCACCTCTTGGAAACCTATCCTGTTAGGCACAGGGTCCTAATCTCTTCCTTCTAGAACCACCACCTACCTACAGCTCCCTCACAATAAAATCATCTTGAAGAACCCTGCACCATGCCCCTTTTCCGAGCGCATGCTCTATTCTGGCTTTCCAATCAGGAGGACCTGCGGTAGCAGACCCTGATGCTTCACCAACCAGCCAGACCACCGTAGTGTGTGGATGTGGCACTGTCCCTTTGCACGCCAAGGATCCTGGCAGCAAAGACACCAGGCCAAGAGCAGTGGAGCTACCGTTACTCCACTGCAGCCCATTGGCACCCCACCCCGAGGAATGCAGCCCCAGTGTTATCTGGGGAAACTCCAAGGAAAACTCACATTCTGGAGTTTTAGGTAAGCTGCTCTGATTGTCCAAGGCAGGCTTAATTTTCTTAAAACATTACAAGAGCCAAACAAAATATGTCTGAGGACCATCCCCAGCCTCCAGGCTTCCGGTGTGCTATGGCTTGAATGTTAAATGTCCCCAGTGGCCCATGGGTTAGAGGCTTGGCCCTCAGCTTGTGCTGTTGGGAGGTGATGGAATCTTTAGGAGGTGGACCTAGTGGGAGACTCTTGGAACCATGGGAGCATGCCCCGGAAGGTACTTCTTCCCAGAAGGCTGGTAGAAAAGCCCGAATTTGGGTCTAACTACTCTCTCCACTCCCTGTCTTGGATAGGACCCTTTGCTCCAACACATGCTCCCAACATCGCCTCCTGCCTTCCACACCAGCGGCAAAATCAAGGGAGTCAGTCTGGGATGTGGAACTCTAAAACCATGATCTAAATGAGCCTTTGCTCTTCATAAGGTGAGCCATCTTGGGTATTTCTTTACAGTAACCAGAAGCCAACTGATACACAATGTGAAACCTCTGTCCTACTCACTGCTCCCATCTCGAATGGGGCTAATTTACCTCTGTCGACATGAACACTCACAGTTAATGGAAACTTGCAGGCCACTTCTTGTGAATGCCTGCCTGGCTGCCTTCATGCTTTAGACAGTCAGCCCAGAAGTGCAGAGACTGCCGTTGGATTTTGCATTCTGTGTTTGCATGAGAGACGGCACACTCGCCCAGGTTATCAACACAGGAATGGCGAATGTCTACTCTGCCCACGGCTGATTCCACTCATCCCCAGGGAAGGATAACCTTCCCCAAGGCAAAGCCAAGGGTACTGTTAGTGTGGAAATAGAAACCTGAGAGAGGTTACTTCTGCATTTGTATGATGAATGATATTTGAGGGCAAGGGCTAGAAACTATAGAACTGGCACTACTCCAGCAGAAGACTTTCTGGTAAATATTTTACGGATGCTGGCAGAGAGCAACAGAGAGGCAGGCCCATGGGGGCACATATCCCACTTTCTCTTTCCTCCTCTACACTGATAGGATGGTGGGCTTCACTGAGGAAGTGCTGTGCTCAACGGAAGCAGCCCAGACCCTTCTGATGAGGTAGAACTGGAAAAGCTTTGGTGTAAACGCTGCAGATACACTTTCATTCAACCTGGACATCAGCGGAGTTGACAGGTAACGTGGGAATTGTAGAAATTATCATTCAACGTGATCATCCTCTTCCTGCCTTGCTAAACACTCTCATCTCCTGCCCCCTTGCAAGCAGCCTGCACATTTTGTACCATGGGGCTCCCTGGCTACCCAATGCTACCTTCCCCTCCCTCCTCCACCCACATACCAGCACCCTGGGCTTCCATTCAAAAGTTTCTTTTGCCTCCAGCCCAATGAAAACTGTCTCAGATTATCCAATTATAATAGAGGCAAGCAAGGGGTCATTTCAACTTCTAGAGCAATGCGATCCAATAGAAATATTATGTGAGTTATAAATGCAAGCCACATTTTCACAAGTAAAAATAAACAGCAAGATTATTTTTATCATATATTTTATTTAATTCAAAATATTATCATTTCAACATGTAATCAATATCTTTAAAGTCATCAATGAGATAGTTTACAGCTTTTGGGACTTGATCTTTGAAATCCAGTGTGTATTTTATACTTAAAGCACATCTCCATTTAAACTAGTCACATTTCAAGTGCTCCAAAGCCTTCTGTGGCTAATGTCTACTGTTTGGGTAGCACAGCTTTAAGGATGGAGGAAAAAATTTCCCTAACATAGTGATCAAATTTTGACCTCCAAGTCTTTTTCAATCAGACAGTGCAATATCCCCTACCATACACTATATTGACATATTTGAATAAAAATTCAATATATTCTTGTCAAATTAAAATAGTCCATTGACTTCTTACCAAGTGAGCAACCTGTCAATATAAAATCCTATATTTAAGCTCACAAAAATTCTATTGATGTGAAATTCTACGTTTAGGCTCAGAAAAGTCAGTCATGTAAATCTAGCATGAAGAAGGCTATTTGATAGTTCATGTAAAAAAATCTGATTTTAAGTGAACCATGATCTCATAACAGCTGGACTGGGATAGGATTTTTAAAAATTAACACAATCAATATAGTGACCCAGAAAACAGGAGACAAATGGTCAGATCTAGAACTGGACTAATGGGCACACGCACCAAACTGTAGGATGCTCCAAACTATAGGATGCTCAATGTCACTGGGTGTGTGAGGCGGGGGGGAATATCATTTCCTAGAAAGTGATGCTTTCTGGTAACTTTGCTACAGTGAGGGGTGGGATGTCCGAGGATGTTTGAGCTATAACTGAGGGTTACCAACGAGCTTTAGTGAGGGCAGGCACAATTGCCTACAGTGATACTTGTGTTTGCAAGGGAGGGTCGCGTGACTGGGCCAGAACTGAACTGATGCACAACAGAGGAGCAGTACCACTGCTGGCCAACTCTCCCAGCCCAAACCCAAGTAGCAGGGAGACAAATGTGTGGGACATATTGTCTGAAGGACTGTAAAACTACTATTAACTATGAATTATTATCTAGACCACTCCTAACACCCTCATCTGGCTATATCCAGAGAAGTGTGCTGAATTTTAAATATAACTTTTGCAGATGTTCTTTGACAAACTAGAGGCTCTGATGAGGGAGAGAGAAAAATGGGACAGATGGTGATGTATTAGTCATAGGCACATTTGAACTACATGTCCAACGTAAGAGAGAAAACAAGAATAGACTTCTCATGTAAAAGAAGTAGACTTAGCCTATGCTCTGATTGGACACCAATTGGGTATCCAACAGTTCTACTCAATTCTAACTATCCAGAGTAGTTAGAACACTAACTACCCAGATTTAACCTCAGACCCCTTAAGTTCAGGGGTTCAACCCCAAAGACTACCCTCACTTAAGACATCAGTCACAAGTATTGGGTTCCTAGGATACTTGAATTCCTGTTTGACTTAGCTACAAATTTAAAAGCTTGTAACCACTCCTCTCATCTTGATATTTTGCTAAAGCACCTCAAAACTCAGGAAAATGCTGTATTTACTGTTAGTTTATTGTAAATCATGCAAACGAACAGCTAAATAAAGAAGTACAGATGACAAGGTTCCAAAGGATCCCAATGTAAGAGCCTCTGCTTTGACTTGAAGTGCAATGTCCTTCCAGGATGGCAATGTGTCTGCCAATTGGAAAGGTGCCTCCCACTCTGTAATTTAGTAGATTTTGTGGTGGTTTCATTGTCACTGACCATTGGCAACTGAACTCAGCCTCCACTGTCTTTGTCCTCTCTGGGAGTTGGAGGTGGGGACTACAATTCCCAACCATCAGATGATGGCATAGTGTTTGACCTGAAGCTACCTAGGTGCCTTCTCTAAGTCACTTCATTATCTTATACTCAAGTATGATAGAAAGGGGATTGTTACGAATAACAACTGGTAATCCTCTCACTCTCAGGAAATTCCAAAGGTTTTAAGCTCTCTTTGCCAGGAATCAGGAACACAAACCAAATACAATCCTTAATGACAGGAAAACATGCTGGAAAACATATCTGACCCTAAGCGGTTTTGTCACTATGCAAATAACATAGAGTGCACTTATATAGACTAAAAGGACTGAGAAGTCATTGGACAATATCCTTTAGAACCATCATTGTATACATAATGACCAGGTCATCATCATGCAGCCCATGACAGTATGTTTTCTATCATGCTCAGCATATATTATTTGGTGGAGTTGCAAAGAGCAAGTTTTTGTTTTTGTTTTTTTTTTGACAGGCAGAGTGGACAGTGAGAGAGAGAGACAGAGAGAAAGGTCTTCCTTTTTGCCGTTGGTTCACCCTCCAATGGCCGCCGCGGTAGCGCGCTGCGGCCGGCGCACCGCGCTGATCCGATGGCAGGAGCCAGGTGCTTCTCCTGGTCTCCCATGGGGTGCAGAGCCCAAACACTTGGGCTATCCTCCACTGCACTCCCTGGCCACAGCAGAGAGCTGGCCTGGAAGAGGGGCAACCGGGACAGGATCGGTGCCCCGACCGGACTAGAACCCGGTGTGCCGGCGCCGCAAGGCGGAGGATTAGCCTAGTGAGCCGTGGCGCCGGCCTACAAAGAGCAAGTTTTAATCGAACATCAGAAAGGACTTCCTCGAAATTCCAGGATCCCATTATTTGAAGGTTGGTTTTGTCACTTGGATACTGACAGAAAGAGCTCCCTCACCTCCAGATATATGCAGAGGAAGGTTAATTTGATTAGGGTTGTAGCGATTCTCATTTTCTTTTTTGAATGGTTAAACACAAATGCCTTTCATATCTCTGTACTAACTCCAATATTCCAAACTGTAAAAAAAAAAAATCAATTGGGTTAGAATTTACATTTGAAAAGAATAGTTCTTTTAAATGAAAAAGAACAATTCTCTAACAGTGTCAAAGTTGATGTAGATCACACATAGAAATTTCAGGTTTTACAGATACCTTGCCAAATACAAGATGACTCCTATAATTGTTGTCAACCCAGAGCAGGAAGAGGGACAAAAATGCACAGAGTGAGCCTTTTGGGTCCATGCCTTTACTCTCGCTTCTCCAGCACAATTCCCACTCCCAGACGAACACTTCTGTGTATAGCATCCTCGCAAACAAGCTAGAATTAGGTCTGGAGGAAGAGGGGTGGCAGGGCCTGGCCCTGAGAATCCAGCTAACAGGAAGAAGGAGTGTCAAGGATCTTCCTCGAGGTGCAAACTTGCAGTTCAATGCCTCTTTTTGTCTTTGGGAAAACCCATATAACCAATCTGGTGCGAAGGTGTGACAGTTACTGTTTGTGCAGGCCAGAACTCCTCTCCAAGAATGCATATAATCACAACCTGGCAAATCACAAGTCAGATTCCCTTCTACTTTTGTAGCAAAATACCTTAAATTATTGAGCCCACAAGCCACCCCAGGGCACCGTCAATCTCAATCAGCCCCATTTGAAGATGACAGAAGTAGTGAACTTGTGCTTCAGGGAGCAGGCTGTCGACAAGATTGCTACCACGAGCTTCCAGCACAGAAAGTACACACCAGCATTGCCAGCTTGGAAGAATGACTTACTGATACAACAAAAGGCCTCTATACTTCCAGACCCCATGGTCACTTCGCTGACCTCTCACTCAACCTCTCAACAGCATTCATTGATCCGATTGACTGCATCCTGTTTCCTGAATTACTTTGCTCTGCAGGCTGCCTGCACACCACACCCTTTGTAGCAGCTGTGTTGTCCTTCCCAACTGCTCCCCACTCATCACTCTCCCCACACCGAGTCACATGGATTTGGCCATGGAACATGAGTAGAAGGGACAGACGCCACATCCTGGAAGAACCTTTATGGGCCCTTGCGTGGCTCTGTCTTGCTCTTTTTCTTCCACTGCAGCCTGTTCTGACAGGCGCTTCTCTTTGCATCGCGAACTGGAAGGAAGAAGACGTGGAACACAGCCATAGCAAATCTGCCAACAATATGGACTTTGAGTGAAAAGTACACCTTCATTTCTATTACAAGACACTGAAATGTGGGGTCTGTTTGTTGCCAGTGTAGCGGAATAAAATTGGAATCACACACACACACACACACACACAACCAGTTCTCTTCCAACATCATTTAGTAGACTAAGCCTCCGCCTGTGCCACAAGCATCCCATATGGGCACCGGTTTGTGTCTTGGCTGCTCATTTTCTGATCCAGCTCTCTCCTAATGGCTTGGGAAAGCAGTAGAAGATGGCCCAAGCATCTGGGCCCTTGCTACCCACAAGGGAGACCTGGAAGAAGCTCCTGGCTCCTGCCTTTGGATAGGCACAGCTCTAGCCATTGTGGCCATTTGGGGAGTGAACCAGCAGATGAAAGACTTCTCTTTTTCTTTCTCCCTCTCTCCCTCTGCCTCCCAGTAACTCTGCCTTCCAAATAAATAAATAAATCTTTAAAAAGAATAATTTCATTGAACTGTAGAGGAAATACAGCCACAACCAGAGACAAAGGAAGAAAAGCAGACCCCTCCTCCCAACGCAGACCTTGAACAGTGGCTGCTCGCAATGAACTAGTGAAGCGTTGCCCACTGTTATCTTGTCTAGGGAGGGAAGAAGTCCCAAGTTCTGCTTCTGTAAACTCCAGTCATAAATCTGTCCTAAGAAATCTGCCCCTGATATCTCTTCTACAAACATGCCCGGCCTACTGACCACAGGAAGTGTGGTCCTAAGTCACGTAGGCTGCAATTTAAATCCACCAGTGCTGTAACAGCTAAGGTATGACACTGATGAGCCTATAAATATTGTAAGAAACTTGGGGTTGTTGCTCAGTTGTCAGGAAATGATTCCAGCTGAGCCCGCTGGCGTAATAAACTGTTTGATCCTCCACTGTCTCTGGTGCCTGTTTGAACGGAGGGAGTTTTCCCACCTCAGATTTCTCTAACAGTACCTTGCTGTACCATCTCATGTGGGGATGGAAAGACCTACTCAGGAGCATGCTTGTGGGGAGTCCTGGGGCCTAAGGATACCAACCACGTATCTTGATGCAGGCTTGGTTCTCCACATGCCCAAGGAGCAAAACTCCTCTCAAAAGGTTTGCATGGTTTGAGACCCCAGGGACCTTTGCAACACCCTGGGATGTGGGAACAAAGGGGACCCAACATGATATTAAGGTTCTACCAACCTAGGGCTATGGGAAGCAGATACACTCGATTAAAGGAGTAAGCAAGATGTTGCTTCCACCTGATCTCATCACTGGAAAGACAATTCTTTGTATTTTCATTGAAAAGCAAAGTACTGGTTTACTGGGATGGCCATAACGAAGTGTTACACACCCGGTGACAGAAGTGCAGATACTGATTGTGCCTTGGTTCCGGAGGCTGGAGTCCTGGATGGAGATATTGGCAGGGCCACGCTCCCTCTCGAGGCACAAGGGTAGGCTCTGATCCAGACCTCTTTCAACTTCTGGTTGTTCCGTGGCTTGTGACAGCCTCACTCCCACCACACACAGGCTTCTCCCTGAGTGTTGGCCTCTGTCCAATCTTCCCCTTTCTCAAAAGCACCCTCTCCCTACCTCCAGTAGGACCTCATCTTAAATAATTATACCTAAAATGATCTCTCTTCCAAACAAGGTCACATTCACAGGGGTTAGGACATCAACATACAAATCTGGGGCTGTGGTAGGTCAATTCCAGCCCCAAGAGTCTCCAGGGTCAAATGTCACTGAGTCAGTCCCAGATCCTGACCTCCTGGGGCCAACCTTCTAAGAGGCAGCAGACCCCAAGTCCATTGACGTGAGTGAGAGACAGATCCTATCTGCATTCCAGCTCAGTCCCTGCCTCTCCACCACGCTGGGGCTGCTTTCCAATGAGATGATCACGCCTGCCACTCCTGACGGCTCCTGTTGATCTGTGCTGGTCTATGGTGGGTACCCCGTTCAAAAACTTAATTCCCCTTTTGTTGTGGCTTTTGCCTGTGGAACAAGGAAGTTAGGGTGTTAGTTGTTCCCTAGAGTTCCTACCTAAGGGCAGAAGCAAGCTGAAGCATCCTGATGGCCCCAGATGCTTGTCCGCTGCCCTGAAAGTGGCTATGGTGGCCAGAGACCTACTTACTGCATCTTTGCAGCTTTCGGGAAACCTCTCTTGGAGCAAGATAGTGGTGTCCTCAGCTAAACTCACTCCATGCCAAACACATACACCCACGAGGCCCCCTGGCTCACTGAATTACCACCCCCGACCCCGTGCCATTGCCTCTCTGGTCCTTATAAAGAGACAAGTTGTTCCCTGTGTGAGTTGAACAGTTCACAAAACTATGAACAAAGCCTTGAGGTGCTGAAGTCGAGAACAGCATGCAGTATGGGCATGTCAGAAAAGAAAAGTTCGGTTACATTTTAAGAACAGCTCCTGGGGCGCTGTGGCGTAGTGGGTAAAGCTGCTGCCTATAGTGCTGGCATCCTATATGGGCGCTGGTTCAAGTCCCAGCTGCTCCACTTCCGATCCAGCTCCCTGCTAATGTGCCGGTGTGGAGAATCCCATAGGTGTCCCAAAAGAGTTACAGAGCACCGCTAACCCAAAAAGAAAGAGAAAAAGCAAAACAAAAATGGAGTTACTTAAGCTAAGGCCACTAAGCACCAGGAACTGCCCATATCATCTGTCAGAACAGACACAGGTGGTGAGGCCTGATAAGGCCTGGGGGACATTACATCATAAGAAGAAGCCAACCAGCTGGCTACTGCATTACTTCATCCTCACCACTGCACCATGATTGGACACACCCGGAAGACCCCTAAAACACCATTGGTCACACCCAGACACCAACATCTGAGAGGCCAGAGATCCAGATGAGAACTGTGGGAATCTGGGTGGTGGGCACAGACCAGGCTGCTTGTGGGACCATTGCCACCACCACAGCTTGCATGGGTGCCACTGGACCTTGCATGGGGCCACCAGCGTGAGTTCTAAAACCAGGAAGGAAAATAAAAGACACAATCTCAAATCCACATAGGGCATGTTGAAGTCATTTGCCAGTGCAGTGATATTACTACTAATTACTTAAGACTAAGGTCATTAATATCATAAAATATTCATGGGTAGAAGGCCACATATTAAAGCATTTGGCTTACTGTGGAGAAAAGTAGAAGAACCAGAATTCAGACCCAGACTACAAACCTCTCAACCCGTACTGAGCTACCCATTCCATGCACATCTCCTTGGACTTGAGCATTCCAGGACTGTCTGAGTCACAAGCCCAAAGGGCGTATCTGGGGACCATCTAATTGGATGACCAACCACAGGGGAGGCAGAGCACACCCCTGCACCACGGGGAGCTGCAGGGGAAGCTGGCGCACTGACAGCCCATCTCCTTTGTCCCAGACACAGTCTTCCAGTCCAGCAGCATGGGTCGGAGCGGTGGGGCAGGTGCAGCCAAGTCACATTGCAGAGGATTTTGGCCTGGGTGCGCTCTGTGGTGAACCATGCTGTTTTCCTAGAACTTTGCAGAGGAGTGTGCCCCTGGGGCAAAGGCAGCGATAGAGGAGAGGGAGTTTGGGACAGC